>NC_060144.1:273927540-274533426 GCF_021461385.2 Schistocerca piceifrons
GGAGGGAGAGAGGGAGGAAGGGAGGGGGAGGAGAGAGGGAAGGACGGAGGGTTGGAGGGAGGGGGAGGAGAGAGGGAAGGACGGAGGGATGGAGGGAGGGGGAGGAAAGAGGGAGGGAGGGGGAGGAAAGAGAGAGGGAGGGGGAGGACAGAGGGAGGGAGGGGGAGGAGTGAGGGAGGGAGGGGGAGGAGAGAGGGAGGGAGGGAGCATGGAAGGAGTGGAGGGAGAGAGGAAGGGAGGGAGGGAGGGAGGAGGGAGGAGGGAGGAAGGAGGGAGGGAGGGGGACGGGAGGGGAGGGATGGGGACAGAGGGAGGGATGTGGAAGAGGGAGGGAGGGAGGATTTGGAAGAGGGGGGATGGGGACGGGTGGTGACGGGGGAAGGGCGGGAGGAAGGGAGGGAGGGATTGGGACAGCGGAAGGGAGGGAGGGATGGGGACAGAGGCAGGGAGGGAGGGATGGGGACAGAGGCAGGGAGGGAGGGATGGGGACAGAGGGAGGGAGGGAGGGATGGGGACAGAGGGAGGGATGGGGACAGAGGGAGGGAGGGATGGGGACAGAGGGAGGGAGGGAAGGTGGGATGAGGAGATAGAGGGAGGGTGGGTTGGGGAGGGAGGGAAGGTGGGATGAGGAGATAGAGGGAGGGTGGGTTGGGGAGGGAGGAAGGGAGGGTGGGATGGGGACAGGAGAGGGAGGGCATAACGATGGGGCAGCGGGAATGAGGGAGGAGCAAAAGGGAGGGGACAAGGGAAGGATAGGGATGGGGTGATACGGAAGGTGGCAGTCATGGAGTGAGGCGAAAATGGAGGGAGGGGATATGGAGGGAGGAGGAGGTGGAGTGAAGGTAGCGGTGGAGCGAAGGGGTGGCGGAGAGAGGGGGATGCGGGGGGAGAGGGAGCTGGAGGGAGGGTGAGGGAGGGGTATGCGGAGGGAGGGGAGGCAAAGGGAGTGGGAGGTGGAGGGAGAGGAGGCGGAGGGAGGGGAGGTGGAGGGAGAGCAGGCGGAGGGAGGGGAGGTGGAGGGAGAGGAGGCGGAGGGAGGGGAGGTGGAGGGAGAGGAGGCGGAGGGAGGGGAGGCGGAGGGAGGAGGAGTCGGAGGGAGGGTAGGCCAGGAGGAGGCAGAGGGAGGAGAGGTCAGAGGAGGCAGAGGGAGGAGAGGTCAGAGGAGGCAGAGGGAGAGGAGGCAGAGGGAGAGGAGGCCAGGGGGAGGCAGAGGGAGAGGAGGCCAGGGGGAGGCAGAGGGAGAGGGAGGCCAGGGGGAGGCAGAGGGAGAGGAGGCCAGGGGGAGGCAGAGGGAGAGGAGGCCAGGGGGAGGCAGAGGGAGGGGGAGGCGGTGGGAAGTGGAGGCGGTGGGAAGGGGAGACGGTGGTGAGAGGGGGAGGTGGTGGGGATGATCATGGGCAAGGGGGGAGAGTGGGTGGGAGGGATGGAGCGGTAGATGGAGGGAGGTGGTGAGGGAGTGGGATGAAGGAGTGGGAGGTGGTGAGGGAGTGGGATGAAGGAGGGGGAGGTGGTGAGGGAGTGGGATGAAGGAGGGGGAGGTGGTGAGGGAGTGGGAGGTGGTGAGGGAGTGGGATGAAGGAGGGGGAGGTGGTGAGGGAGTGGGATGAAGGAGGGGGAGGTGGTGAGGGAGGGGGAGGTGGTGAGGGCAGGGGAGGTGGAGAGGGCAAGGAGGTGAAGGTGGAGGGGAGGTGGAGGGGGAGGGGAGGTGGAGAGAGAGGGGAGGCGGAGAGGGGAGGGGAGGTGGAGAGAGAGGGGAGGCGGAGAGAGAGGGGAGGCGGAGATGGAGGGGGAGGCGGAGATGGAGGGGGAGGGGGAGGCGGAGATGGAGGGGGAGATGGAGGGGGAGGCGGAGATGGAGGGGGAGGGGAGATGGAGGGGGAGGGGAGATGGAGGGGGAGGGGAGATGGAAGGAAGGGGAGATGGAGGGGGAGGGGAGATGGAAGGAAGGGGAGATGGAGGGGGAGGGGAGATGGAGGGGAGGGGAGATGGAGGGGGAGGGGAGATGAGGGGGAGGGGAGGTGGAGAGGGAGGGAGGTGGAGAGGGAGGGAGGTGGAGAGGGAGGGGAGGTGGGGAGGGAGGGGAGGTGGAGAGGGAGGGGAGATGGCGAGGGAGGGGGAGGGGAGGTGGCGAGGGAGGGGGAGGGGAGGTGGCGAGGGAGGGGGAGGGGAGGTGGAGAGGGAGGGGGAGGGGAGGTGGAGATGGTCGGGGAGGGGAGGTGGAGATGGTCGGGGAGGGGAGGTGGAGAGGGTGGGGGAGGGGAGGTGGAGAGGGTGGGGCAGGGGAGGTGGAGAGTGAGGGGAGGGGAGGTGGGGGCGAGGTGGAGAGGGAGGCGGTGATGGAGGGGTGGAGGAGGTGGAGAGGGGTGGAGGAGGTGGACAGGGAGGGGGAGGTGGAGAGGGAGGTAGGGGTGGAGGGGGAGGGAGGGGTGGAGGGGGAGGGAGGGTGGAGGGAGAGGGAGGGGTGGAGGGAGAGGGAGGGGTGGGGGAGATGGAAAGGGAGGGGTGGGGGATATGGAAAGGGAGGGGTGGAGGTGAGGGAAAGGGAGGGGTGGTCGTGAGGAAAGGGAGGGGTGGGGGTGAGGGAAAGGGAGGGGTGGGGGTGAGTGAAAGGGAGGGGTGGGGTGGAGGTGAGGGAAAGGGAGGGGTGGGGTGGGGGAAAGGGAGGGATGGGTTGAGGGAAAGGGAGGGGTGGGGGAGGCTGAAAGGGAGGGTGGGGGTGTGGGAAAGGGAGGGTGGGGGTGTGGGAAAGGGAGGAGTGGGGGTGAGGGAAAGGGAGGAGTTGGGGTGAGGGAAAGGGAGGGTGGGGGTGAGGGAAAGGGAGGGATGATGGAGAGGGAAAGGTAGTGGTAGAGGAGGGAAAAAGGGAGGGGAGGGGAAAAGGGAGGGGGAGGGGAGGGGAAAAGGGGGGAGGGAGGGGGTGAGGGGGGGACAGAGGGGGAAAGGGAGGGACAGGGGGGAGGGAGGGGGTGAGGGAGGGTCAGAGGGGGAAAGGGAGGGACAGGGGGAGGGGGAAAGGGAGGGAGTGAGGGTAGGGGGAAAGGGAGGGAGTGAGGGTAGGGGGAAAGGGAGGGAGTGAAGGTAGGGGGAAAGGGAAGGAGTGAGGGGTAAGGAGAAGGAAGGGAGAGAGTGAGGGGAGGGGGAAAGGGAGGGAGTGAGGGGAGGTGAGAAGGAAGGGAGTGAGGGGAGGGAGAAGGAAGGGAGTGAGGGGAGGGAGAAGGAAGGGAGTGAGGGAGGGAGAAGGTAGGGAGGGGAGAAGGAGGGAGTGAGGGGAGGGAGAAGGTAGGGAGGGAGGAGGAAAGCGAGGGAGGGGAGGGGGAAAGGGAGTGGGAGGGAGAGGTGGGGAGTGGGGGGAGAGGTGGGGAGTGGGGGGAGAGTGAGGGAGGGGAGGGGGAGAGGGAGGGAGGGGAGGGGGAGCGGGTGGGAGGGGACAGGAGGGGGAGGGCATAACGATGGGGGAGGGGGAATGAGGGAGGTGGAAATGGAGATGGGGGGAGAGACAGGGAGAGGCAAGTAGAAGGAGAGTGGGGGGAGCCAAAGGTGAGGGTGAGGGGAAGTGGGAGAGGGATAAAGGATCATTTCTACAGGAGTATAAATCTGGCTCAACAAACGGAGCCACACAAGTTTGGAAGGTAGGAGACGAGGTACTGACGGAAGTAAAGCTGTGAGGACGAGTTGTGAGTCGTGCTTGGGTAGCTCAGTTGGTAGAGCACTTGCCCGCGAAAGGCAAAGGACCCGAGTTTGAGTCTCGGTCCAGCACACAGTTTTAATCTGCCAGGAAGTTTCAGAACCACACATAATACAACAGAATATATCTGCAACTGACACAGAGAATTTCCTGACAAATATAAAAAGTAAAATAATTATTCTGTAACATTTCAATCTACGTCTCAAATAACCTATATATTTTGCAAACTGAAGGTACTTCCCTTCTACCTGCCAAGTGTTTTAAGACTTCCACTAGCTCGAATTAAAGGAAGGCATTGAAATGATTCAGAGGCATGCTGCTAGTTTTTTTTTGGTAGCGTCAATCAACATAGGAGTATTATGGAAATGCTCTGTAAATTCTCCCCTGGAGAGAAGACTACATTCTGTTCTAGAAATACTATCGAGAAATTTTAGAGGACTGGCATTTGTTTTTTTCCCTTGTTCCATTTTCAAGTGGAACAGGACAGTGACTGACTAGCAATGGTACAAGGTACCCTCCACCATGCATCATAGGGTGGCTCGTAGAGTATGTATGTAGATGTAGAAGAATGGCTGTTAAAATGGCTGTGTGTGCGCTGCAGTTAATATAACCTTCTCTTCATGGTGCCTCCAGCAATATGTTTGGGAGGCTGCAGTACATTCCTAAATTCCTCAATTAAGATCTGTTCTTGGAACTTTACAAGCAAGTTTTCATGTGTTAGTTAATGTTTATCTTCAAGGATCTGCCAATTCTGGTTTTTCAGCATTTCTGTAATACTATCCCATGAGACACACAAAATGTGATGATTTCTGCTGCCCTTCTTTGTATATGTTCAATATCCACTGTTAGTCCTACCTGGTATGGGCTCTGTAAACTTGAGAAATATTCTAAAATGAGTCACATAGGTGTATTATAAGTGACTGCCTCTGTAGACTTACACCATTTGTGCAGTAACATATAAGTGAACTGAAGTCTGCCTCTTGCTGAGCCTACTTGATCATACCATTTCATATCCTCAGAAAGTCGCAACAATCAAACAGATTGACAAATCCCTACAAGCTGCAGAAATGAGATTCTGCAACTAGAAAGGAGTAGGTAAAGAAAAGGAGAAAATGCTGGAGTAAGCCCATCCTTGAAAGCAAAAGTGACAAGGGCCCATGTGAGATAATTTGGTCACATCAAGAGAATGGGCAAGGGAAAGATGGAAAAATAATAGCTAGATAAAAATATGATTGATAAGAGACTGGAATGGAAGCCAAGAGAGAGATGACTGCAGCAAGTGAAGGTGGATACAGGACAACAGTAGTCAACTGGTACAGGGAAGACACAAATGGGGAGCACTTGTAAGCCACACCCTGGCAACTGGAGCTGGAAACCAATGACAATGACAAATTTTTGCACCCCAGTACTTGTTTGAGTTGACCAATTTCAACTGTGACACTGTCATTGTAGTCACAGGATACTACGTTTTTTTTCTATTCTTTTTAACTGTACAGTTTTACATTTATGCACATTTAAAGCAGGTAGCCAGTCTTTGTACCATTTTGAAATATTTGTGTAGCTTTTTTTTTTACGTAGTACTTCATTACAGATAACTGTGTCATCTGCACAAATACTGAGCACTCCGTCATCAGGCCACAAGTGGCCCATCGAGGCCATCTGGCCGCCGTGTCATCCTCGGCTGAGGATGCGGATGGGAGGGGTGTGTGGTCAGCACATTGCTCTCCTGGTCGTTATGATGGTTTTCTTTGACCGGACACAAATACTGAGGTCACTGTTAATACTCTCTGCCAGATTTTTAATACACAAAATGAGAGTAAGAGTCCCAACACACTTTACTTGGGTGTGCATTAAGTTTCTCCTATTTTTATCAATGAGTCTCCATGAGAAATGTTCTCCCTTACCAGCAATCCTCAATCCAATCTCAAATTTCATTTCATACTCTATATGATAATTATTTTCTTAATCAGCATTGGTGTGGTTCTGTATCAAATGCTTTTCAGAGGTCAAGAGATGTCATTTCCAGCTGACTGCCTTGATCAACAATTTTCAAGATATCTTGTGAGAGAAGTGCAAGATGGGTTTCACGCGACTAACATTTTCAGAATTCATGCTACCTGATATTAAAGAGGTCATCCTGTTTCATATACCCCATTAGTTGAACTCAGAAAATGTTCTAAGATTTAAGAACAGATGAATGTCAATAATCTTGAATAGTAGTTTCATAAATCACTTATTTTATCCTTCCTGCAAATGAGTGCAAGGTCCGCTTTCTTCCAACCCCTGGAAACAACTTTTTGTTCAAGGTATCTATGGTTATTATTCGAAGAGAGAGTCTAACTCAGTTTCATAATCTGCATACAGAATCTGGCATGAATTTAACTGCCCCCTGCGGTCTTTCACAATTTCAGCTGTTTCTTAATACCAATGATAGTGAATGGAATTCAGTACTTTTGCTCTTGCTTTGCTACCCTCAATTTCAGCTCGTGTCATCTCTGAGTATCACAACACTAACTTTGGTGTCATTAACCACTTTAAGAGGTGACCAAATTTCTTTGGATATTATGAGAGGTTTTCCATAAGGCTTAGCCACGGCAGTCATTGAATTCTTCACACATTATTGTTTTGACACTCCTCTGCTGTCATTGATTCTTCATAAGATCCTTTACAGAGACAGTACATCATACAGGACAATTACAGCCATGAAGTTTGATTTAATTCTTTTGAATTCTCCACTCTTTCATCTACATTTACATCTATGTAAGCACACCACGAGGCATCATTACATGCGTGGCAGTTGGGTACCCTGTACCAAAACCAGCCATTTCCTTTCCTGTTCCACTAACAAATAAAGCGAGGGAAAAAATGACTATCTATATGGCTCCATATGAGTCCTAATTTCTTTTATCTTTGTGATCCTTATGTGAAATGTATGTCGGTGGCAGATCGGTCATTCTGCAGACAGATTCAAATGCCAGTTATATAAATTTCTCAGTAGTGTTCCTCGAAAAGAACTTTGCCTTCCCTTAAGCAGTTCCCCTTTGAGTTCCTGAAGTATCTCTGTAATACTTATTGCCGTTCAAACCTACTGGTAATAAATCTAGCAGCCTGCCTCTGAATTGCTTTGATGTCTCCCTTTAATCTGACCTGGTGCAGACCGCAAACACTCTAGCAATACTCAAGAATATGTCGCACTAGTGTCCCTATAAGCAGTCTCCTTTGCAGGTGACCCACACTTCCCTAAAATTCTCCCGATAAACCAAAATTGACTGTTCGCCTTCTCTACCACAATCCTCACATGCTCGTTCCAGTTAATATAGCTTAGCAATGTTTCACTCATATTTTTAAATGATATGACTGTGTCAGGCAGGACACTACTAATGCATTAGCCAAACATTATGGATTTGGTTTTCCTGCTCAAGTGCATTAACTTATAGTTTTCTACATTTAGAGCTAGCTGCCATTCATCACAACAACCAGTAATTTTAACTAAGACATCTTGTATCCTCCTATAGTCACTCAAGTCTAACATCTTCCTGCACACCACAGCATCATCAGCGAACAATGGCAGACTATAGTCCACCGTGCTGCCAGAGCATTTGTGTGTATAGAAAATAATAGCAGCCCTATCACACTTCCCTCGGACACTCCTGGAGATATCCTTGTCTATTGTGAACACTCGCCATTGAAGGCAACATATTGGTTTCTATTACTTAAGAAGTCTTCATGCCACTCATATTGTTGATTTGTGGACAGAAGCTTTTCTACCTCAAGGAAATTTATTGTACTCAAGCTCAGGATGTATTCAAGAATTCTGCAGCAAACCAATGTTAAGGATATTGGTCAGTAATTTTGCAAGTCTGTTCTTTTACCCTTCTTACACACAGGAGTCACCTGCACTTTTTTCCAGTCACTTGGGACTTTGCACTGGGCAAAAGATTGGAATAAATGCAAACTAATTAAGAGGCCAATGCCACAGAGTACTCTTTGTAAAACTGAGCTGGGGTTCTATCTGGACCTGGGGATTATGGTGGGTTTTTACCATCCTTAATCCACTTACTACACACATACTTCTCCAGAGCATGATTTACAGTCTGTTTAAACTTTGCCCATAAGTCCTCTATGTCCTTCATACTGAAACTAAATGATTTAAATTCGTTTTTTTAAGTAAGATGCTAATGATTGCTTACCTACTTTTTCTAGCAGAAACGCACTCCTAGCCTTCTTGATTGATATATTAACTTTCGAAATCATAGTCGCTAGGGTGACATCATGGTTACTAATCTCCGTCTCCATACTGATGTGATTGATAACACTGTTCTACAAAAAAAAACTTTTTTTCTATTTCTGATAAAAAATATTGTGATCCTAGTTGTATTTTGAGTGCTGAATTGAAAACTGTTTTTGGTTTTTTTTCTGTCAGGAATAGTTTATGAGTAATCGCAATTTTATTTCTCTTTTCAGTTTCTGATATAGTGCAGCAAACGTGAGGTGAAATTCGACAAACAAATGCACATCTTTATGATGTTATAAGTTCATCACATTAATGGAGGGTGGGATCTAACATATAACACAGTAACCTTTGTGTATACACTTTGAAGCATTTATTTGACATGAGAAATCACAGAAAATTGACAAACAATGAGCCGCTGCCTTGTAATGCACATCACTTTTTTCTCTTGTATTGTGAATCTTTCTTCTCTCGAATGATATTCCAGCAATAATCTGCTAACACAGAAGGTACCCACTTCCTTTCATAGCGCCTTTCTATGGTAGAAATGTCTTTATGGAATCTTTCCCCATGTTCATCCGATACGTCACTACAACTCTCTGTGAAGTAGTCCAGATGAGAGTCCATCATATGTACCTTCAAAGACATATAGCACCCCAAATCCTGATTTGCTTTGATCATATCCTTCACCATTGCTTTGTAGTTAGTAGCTCTTCTTCTTCCGAGGAAGTTTTCCGACACCATCTTGAAACAGTCCCATGCGGATTTTTCTTTATCAGTTAAATATGCTTCAAAATTTGCATCTTTCTGCAGCTCCCTGATTTGTGGGCCCACAAAAACACCTTCCTTTATTTTTGCAGCTGAAAGACGGGGGAATTTGGTAGCTAGATATGCAAACCCACAGCCTGTTGGATCCATGGCCTTCACGAATTGTTTCATCAGGCCAAGTTTGATGTGAAGCGGTGGAAGTAGTACATATTCAGGAGCTACCAGACTTTCACGTTGTACATTCTTTTCACCAACTTCCCATCTTCGCCTAGGCCATTTCTTTTTCACGTAGTGAGAATTTCGGTCTCGACTATCCCACTCGCAAAGGAAACAGGCATACTTTGTGTAGCCTTGTTGCATTCCCAGTACCATAGCAATTACCTTGAAATCTGCACATATTTTCCATTTGTGTTCATTGTATTTTAATGACTTGAGCATCCTTTGTATGAATTCGTATTTCTCTTTTGTCAAACTAGTGTAAGCTACTGGAACAGAGGGTATTTTATTTCCATTATGGAGCAAAACACCCTTCAGACTTATCTTCGAAGCATCTATGAAAAGTCTCCACTCCTGTGAAATATAAGGGAAGTTCAGCACTTTCATCAGGCCAGCAACGTCATTGCAAAATGTCAGTGCTTCGTCAGTTGAAAAATAAGAAATAAAGGCATGTTCTCTGGGCCTGAACACACTGATTTTAGTACTTCGGTGCAGTAGATTACACTCTTATAATCTTGAACCAAGCAGCTGCGCCTTTTGTTTACTTAGTCCTAGATCACGTACTAAATCATTCAAATCTGCCTGTGTTAACAAATGTGGCGATGACTCACTTGTGCAGTGATATAAAGAATCATCATCTGTGATTTCTTCAGTACTGCTTATTTCACTGTCACTCGGAATTTGACCTCGAGCTCTTGAAGGTACTGGAAGGTTGTCGGAATGCTGCACTGGCATTCTCGCTGAAGGCAGATCTGGGTAAACAATGTGCCTCTTCGACTCTTTGTTTGTAAAACCCTGAATTTTTGTTAGACAGAAATAACAATCAGTAACATGGTCCTTAGGCTCTCTCCACACCATGGGAACAGCAAACAACGCCACATTCTCATTCTCTTTATTTTTCTACCACTGAATTAGTTTGCAGTCACATGTAGCACAACAGAAATGTGGTGCTTATTCTTTATCTTGGTCTCCTACCTCTACTCCAAAGTAATGTTTGTATGCTTTCTTTATGACTGAAGAAATTTTCTTCTTATTTCTGGCAAAAGTGAACTTCCCAAAGATGTAGCAGAAGTTGTCCGGCTTATATAGATATCCACGACGACGTGGCATTTCTGCAAATTTAAAAATACCACTTTGGTAATACACCTGTATTAAATTAATAGTAGGGAACTAGAGGAACACTGATGTGTAAAAACAAGTAGTCGTTTTACCTTCAGCACCAGGCTCAATCAGTTTACACACAGGAACTAAAAAATTCAACCGTGCTCGGAAATATGACAGACAGTTACTTGTCAGCCAAAACACCCACTTGTTAATACTGACACAATTGTGGCTAACACCACTGTTGTAAACTCGATGCACCTGCCCCTAGGAGGCGTGAAGCTTTACTGCCGAGGCAGCGACCGGCTGTCGCCGTTTGAGTTAATGAGATGTTTCAGGTGGTCTTAATGACATAGGTGTGGCGGGGGATAACCTAATGTTGTCTGATTCTTCCCACCTGCTGTTTCACAAGAAATTATCACGTTATATCACTACTGGATGTGGCAACATACCCGTATTTCTCTATAACGTCTCTGTGTTTGCCATGAATTGTGAATATACTTATATATACATATTACATAAAAAGTATCCCTGACAACGATTTTTTGTTTACATATTTGAATTTCCCACGGTAAAATGGTCTAGAAGCACATACTTTAATATCAGAAATAGAACCCATGTCGAACAGTGTAAGCTGCAACCTGTCTGTAGCTACAAGATCTAAGATATTCCGATTGCATGTGGAGGGGGGGCTGTTCAACTAGTTGCTCAAGACAGTTTTTGGAAAAAGACGGTCTGTCTGTGCCTCCTACAATGAATCCACATACCCAGTAAGTTAACAGTGCCACTACATATTGTCAGAACAGAATAGAGTGGCCACTAAAAACATCAATGAACTTGGTTTCACCTAGATCTGTTACACGAGGGCAGTTCAATAAGTAATGCAACACATTTTTTTTCTGAAACAGGGGTTGTTTTATTCAGCATTGAAATACACCAGGTTATTCCCCAATCTTTTAGCTACACAACACTATTTTTCAACGTAATCTCCATTCAATGCTACGGCCTTACGCCACCTTGAAATGAGGGCCTGTATGCCTGCATGGTACCATTCCACTGGTCGATGTCGGAGCCAACGTCGTACTGCATCAATAACTTCTTCATCATCCGCGTAGTGCCTCCCACGGATTGCGTCCTTCATTGGGCCAAACATATGGAAATCCGACGGTGCGAGATCGGGGCTGTAGGGAGCATGAGGAAGAACAGTCCACTGAAGTTTTGTGAGCTCCTCTCGGGTGCGAAGACTTGTGTGAGGTCTTGCGTTGTCATGAAGAAGGAGAAGTTCGTTCACATTTTTGTGCCTACGAACACGCTGAAGTCGTTTCTTCAATTTCTGAAGAGTAGCACAATACACTTCAGAGTTGATCGTTTGACCATGGGAAAGGACATCGAACAGAATAACCCCTTCAGCGTCCCAGAAGACTGTAACCATGACTTTACCGGCTGAGGGTATGGCTTTAAACTTTTTCTTGGTAGGGGAGTGGGTGTGGCACCACTCCATTGATTGCCGTTTGGTTTCAGGTTCGAAGTGATGAACCCATGTTTCATCGCCTGTAACAATCTTTGACAAGAAATTGTCACCCTCAGCCACATGACGAGCAAGCAATTCCACACAGATGGTTCTCCTTTGCTCTTTATGGTGTTCGGTTAGACAACGAGGGACCCAGCGGGAACAAACCTTTGAATATCCCAACTGGTGAACAATGGTGACAGCACTACCAACAGAGATGTTGAGCACTGAGTTGTTTGATGGTGATCCGTCGATCATCTCGAACGAGTGTGTTCGCACGCTCCGCCATTGCAGGAGTCACAGTTGTGAACGGCCGGCCCGCACGCGGGAGATCAGACAGTCTTGCTTGACCTTGCGGCGATGATGACACACGCTTTGCCCAACGACTCACCGTGCTTTTGTCCACTGCCAGATCACCGTAGACATTCTGCAAGCGCCTATGAATATCTGAGATGCCCTGGTTTTCCGCCAAAAGAAACTCGATCACTGCCCGTTGTTTGCAACGCACATCCGTTACAGACGCCATTTTAACAACTCCGTACAGCGCTGCGACCTGTCGGAAGTCAATGAAACTATACGAGACGAAGCGGGAATGTTTGAAAATATTCCACAAGAAATTTCCGGTTTTTTCAACCAAAATTGGCCGAGAAAAAAAATGTGTTGCATTACTTATTGAACTGCCCTCGTACATGACCAGATAACTTCACTATCACACTCAATTTCATCCTCAATAGACAGAATATTTCTTTCAACTGCAAGGAACACTACCTCTCCTACAGTGTCTAATCTGTCTTCCCAATATACATTCCTTGACTTGCTAAATATCTCAGAGCTTTCTACTTTGGGTTTCAACCAGCTCTTGGTCCCAAGAATAATTTGAGCTTGAGAACTTTTCTGGAGGACAATAAATTTAGGAACTTTGTTCCGAGTACTTCAACAGTTTACTGATAAAATTTTGACAGTTGAAGTGTCTTTATTCTTTCCATAACTCAAAGACAAACTGCAAGCAATCTATCTATTCCTTATGACTGTTTCAGAAGGAACCTTTGGTCACCATAAAGTAAATGTTTCCACAGAAAAAAATACAATCTCATGTATCAAAACAGACATTTTCCATTACTACATTAATTGCTTGAAATTATCTGTCTCTTTCATTATCAATTCTTTTATTTGTATTCACTATATACAGCTTTCTTTGTGTGGTTCAGGACTTTGTAATATGTTTCTATTTTAGAACATGTCGCCAGGAATACTAACATTTGTTGCAAGTAAGAATCACTTCTTATTCTCAGTGAAATAATAGGTTTTGTGTAGGATTGCTTCAATGAACTAATCCTGCAAGGTCTGATACAAGAGAACTACTTAATCTACTTTTCAATACTTTTTATGAGAAGCTTTGAGCAATAACTGAAGCATCAGTGATGTACAAGGTTGAATTACCTTGATGCATGTAATCTGTTTCATCTAAATGACAATTTTCCAATTAATATGGTGTATTAAAAACTTATCAGACATCTTGCCCTGGGGGGGGGGGGGGGGGGGGGCAGATTTGTAACCTACAATTAAAATGCAAAATTTCTATACATCACATTTTGTTTAACTTTCATTTTGTTATTTTATAGTAATTTTTGTTTTTGTATAGTTTTAGCCCTTTAATTCTCATGGCCAACTGATCCCTTCAATCCATACTAACATTACAAATGCGAAGACAATTCTGTCTATTATGTATGACTAAACTGCTGAACCGATTTTGATAAAATTTGGTATGGAGATAGCTTGAATGCTGAGGAAAAACAGGGAATACTTTAGAATGTCGTAGTACGATATATTTATTGATTTGAAGAAATAAATGCTAAATATGGAACAATAATTATTCTTTGAAAAAGAAATTTATTCTTCGACTTTTGTACGTTATCATGTTCATGTAAATCCCTTTACTGTTTGATATTTTCTACATAATCTGATTCATTGTAATGAATACAATGTTTATACAATCCTTAATGGGTTTAATCCATACTTCCACACTAAAACCAGCCACAAGCCCATTGCATTTCAGCCACAGAGCATCACACATCTCTTCACAATGATGCTGTAATTTAAATGCTATACAAACACATAAAGATGTCGTGCCTCTAAATGTTGATTGCAGGAGCCTTTTAGTGAGGCTGCAATTTATTATGATTTTTGAGTGCAGTGATGGGTAACAAGCAGACACGGAAGGGAAGTTGGCATTACTGCATACACCAATCTTATAAAATTTGTGCTGCACCATGTTCCAAATTATTTATTTTCTTTCTTTGTGAGTTTAACACTATTTAATAATTGTACAAAGTCTACATTTTATTTTAGTACCATCACTCACCGTAACAAAACCACTGACATCCACCAACAGCTCGTGGTGTTGTGGACAACACTACTAACCCTTGATCACAGTGTCCCATGTTCGAACGCTGGTCAGGCCAGATTTTATCTACTCAGACTTGGTGTGGGAGATGCCCTCATCTTCATTTTATCATCATTAATACACTAGTCATCGAAGTGGCACCAAATCAAAAGGCTTTGACCAAGTGGCCGAACATTTTGAACAGGTCTACTGGCCAGTAAAGCCAATTGCACATTTCATTTCTATTTACTGATACAAGAGTGCAGCCATGGGTAACAGTTAGAATACAATGTTTATACAATCCTCAACATCATTATTGGTACTTGCATGCTAATACCAGGGTGGCTACTCACACTTTGGAAAAAATTCCTTGAGAAATCAAGTTGTGAGAAAGATGGTGTTAAGAAGCTCCCAATAAATTAATGTTGAGCAGGGAGGGGGGGGCAGCATACCACAACAAATAATTTCCTTTACTTTCAGCTGAGCTATATAGCAGCCATGATCAGTAGTTTAACTGCAGTTTTTAAACATTGATCATTTATATGGAATAATATTCATTTCATTGACACACTTTGAGATGTTAAGTATTTTAAAATTTGCGATTTATACAGCTCAAAATGTATGCTCAATTAAAAATGCACAATTCTCAGAGAGTTTAAGAAATTCCTGAAATTCCAGGTAAAATGTAATTCCCTGAGAACTGCCGGTTTTCCAGAAGAATCGCCACCTTGATATGATTAAATGTGAAATTAACTCTGTCAGTTACGTTTTCACAACTAAAATCCTGAATTGATTTCAATGACATATGGTGTGGAGATAGTTTAAACCCTGAGGAAGAACATAGGCTACTTCTTCAAGAAGTAAAAAATTGACCCCTACAAGGTTAAAGTAATGAATAAAAATCTTTACTTACAAGTAAACATAACATTAAAAAATATTAAATTCGTTATGTAATGTACATGTTGTATAATGTATAGATGCCTATATCCCTTCGCACGCACTGCTTGGCAGCAATGCTGCATGGTTGCATTGTCATGCATTAGGGCAGGGTGTACATCATGAGCTATGCTTACCCAAATAGGCAGACATGTGAGGACATGGCTGACATTATTGCACACATGGCAGGTTATGACATAATTTGCGTGCAAACAGAACCAGAAATCTGCACAGGTCCCTGACTAGTATTTTGATCTACTGAATAATACTGAAAATTGTTGTTCAGTGTCATTGGCAACTGTAGATATATTTATTTAATGCTTAAGGAGTATTGTAATACAGAAATATGGCTTGTTTGATGCTATAGGAATGACACCACAACCTTAATGAAAGAACCTGCCTCTGTTGAATGTGAGCAGTTGTGGAGTGTGTTCAGTTAGGCCAGCTACTAGCAGAGTGACAAAAGCAACAGTTTCAGATAATCCGAAGCTATCAACCTTCGATACGGCATGTCGACTTTCATAACATGAGTGGGAGCACAGTGTACTTTGTACTCAAGCAAAGAATAGCTGGCACTACTTTATTAAGGTAGACATGTATGAGTGGCACTCACCATATAGCGGAGATGCTCCTGGGTTTTTCATTATTTGACAGTTTAATATTAGTTTAATTAAACAATGATAAAATAAACTTACATTACATGAGATAAATTACTGTTCAATTAAACAGTAAGCAAATAAACATTCATTTTATCACTCTGTTGCCACATACAAGTGTTACCTGACAATGTAATGACCCCCTTGAAGCATTTAAGATCATACTTGCATCAAATCCATGTCAAATGCTTGTTCAATTACCAATATCTTGTAGAAACTGCCTCATTGTAGGTTTGCACTGCTAGTTCGGAACCTGGGCCATTTTCTCACATGAACTGTAAATTCTTTCTCAATGAGCTTGCTGTTTATTTTGTTTTACTACTGCTCACTTGGACGTATGACAACATGACTTATCACTGTGTTAGCTGAAGCATTGATCAAGGAATAGGTACGGGTTCACAATTGTAAAACTACAAAGGAATGGTAAAAGTCAATGTTACTTGTGTTTCGTGAACATCATACATAGGCGCATCCACTTGAGGATTAAATAGTATGGAGGTAACACTTATACATCATTGAAGTGGAGCACTGCATCTGTTTTGTGATGAACATTAATAAACTAACATTATGGAACTACTTTGTTCGTTTTTCAACCATTATATATTATATGAAGCTATGGACCTGCACCATTGGACAAACCAATCACCACAAGATGAGTATAGCTAAATCCATGGCAGTTGTGGATTTGAGAATATAATGGAGGCTCACTTTTATAAACAAAACTACAAAGTAAAGACAGACCTCAAAGTGTTAAACTAGGTATACATCTGTCCAATAATTGGTCAATTATTCTTTTAAAATTGAGCCACAGATCCTCTATATGCTCCTGCACATAGCTAAATATTTCAAGTTCCACCTTGACTCAAGCCATTACTGTCTATTTATCTAGTTTCTGAACATGTAAATCATCTATTTGGTTTAGTTGCCCTTTGTACTTTGATAACTGTTGGTTTACAAATGCTTCAAGGAGGCCAGGTTTATTTGTTCCCATTAGATGTAATATATTTCCATCACAAGTGGACTTCTGAAGAGAAGCTGTGTAACATTGTTCCTTAGGACATCTTCCCATGATTGCCACTTACACAGTTATAATTATCTCTATTAATCAAGTGACGATTAAATTCCACTCCAAAGATAATATTATAATTGAGAACCATATGCACTTGTGAGCTGAGGTTTTTTTTCTAATGTTTTCAGTAGCATTTGGGTGTTAACCTGGGGGTCATTAGAAGGATTTAATTATACATTTTAGCTCATGATTAATATTAAGTGTTGTACTGTAATGTTGTACAAACACAGAATAAGAATGCCCACCAAGACACTTTTGTTCTGCTTCCACATGAAGGGATACACCAAGCCTCTGAATGAAATAGGACTCAGTACAATCACACACAATCTAACAATACATTAAACCACAGTCCAACAGTTGAGGATAAACACGGGTCTGGATGATGGCCTGGCACGCCGGCTTATATTAGGCTGTTTTGTGCACTGTGCAGCGCTTGCTGCATCGTCTATTGCAAACAAGGGTAATTTCCAAATATGATACAGCTGGCAGAATATGTAGAATACACAACTGTCAATTTATTAATAAATATATTGTGAGACACACTGACATGCTTCCAAAAATTCTCCACAATATACCATTAATAATACAGACACAAAATCAGATTAGAGTGTACAATTGTCAAAATGGAGATAATAGCACACACATATGTAGAAAGCACAAATGTACAGGGTGGTTGTAATTAAATTTTCTCTTCTTGAGCCAGTATATACAGACAGCCATTTACTGTATGGGTACCCCACCTTGTATAAATGATGTTCAGACTGTGCACTGCAGAATTTGTGTTGTTAGTAGTGTTAGTGCCATGGCTTTCTGTTAAGCACCAACAACATAAGGTTGAAACAAAAGCATCTGTGTGCATTACAGCAGCAGACAGTCAACATGGGTTTGCAAAACGTGAGTACTAATAAAGCTGTTTTATCAAAACAACAACAATAGTGCTGTCGCTCTTCATGAATACTGATGATTTACAGGAAAGTGGAGAGGTCCTATTCCTGCACCCAGATTGAAGAACAGGATTTGGAAGTTCCAAGTAACTGGAAATTTAGGAATTGCTCCAGGGAGAGACCAAAGATAAATTGTGGCACGAATTGTTGAAGAAATTACAGTTGCCATTGTTATATGGCCAGTTTTATCCGAAACTGTCATATGACATATTTCAGAATGTGTTATACCAGTCCCTTGATCAATGTAGTTGATCACTGCACAATAATTGCAATCAAGATTCAGTACCACCAGTGGCTATCCCTTTTATTACTTTCTTTTCCATTGGATAAGCACAGACTTGGAAGTAGTCAAGCTAATGGGGAAGAGAGAGGTATTTTTCTTTGAGAGCCTAAGTGAAGTTGCAGGCCTCAGGTAGTCAGAGCAGCATTCACATTCCCCCAACCCACACACTCAAGGAGGTACATGGGATGGCTTTTATGCTGAAAAAGCAGCAGCACTGTTTGTAGAATCACCTATTAACAGCCATTTGGTTCAGGAGCCATGCCACAAAATGACATTCAGTTTAAATTTCAGAATACAGTGTCCTGACTGGTACATACTGTTATTTTCTGCAGAGCCTGTGCTTTCTCGCCCATGTCAGTCTGCTGGCTGTCTCATAGGCCTGTTTCAAATTGTACCATGGAGTGGGAGAGATCTTCTGCCTTCCTCCTCATGGCACAGCACTATTGGTTAGAAACAGAGAAAATCCAAAAGAGTAGGAGACTGTTTAACCTTTTTCCCTATGTTTTACTGGATGGAACTCTTAATGTCTGCCGTTATTGGCCAGAGAGACTCCTGCTCTGACAAACAGTCAAGTCTCAGAGTGTTAAGATAGAGAACACATACAGCTAGGTGATGGAAGAGTAATGACTTATCAGTAAGAGAACAAAATAGGTACGGACAACAGATGAGACACGCCTTATTGTTGTACTGAACAACATCGCCACTTGAGTACTGAGTACAGGAGAGAGAGAGAGAGAGAGAGAGAGAGAGAGAGAGAGAGAGAGCTGTACTTTCTTCAGTTACCCAAAAATTTATATTAGTCCTTGTCTTTTTACCTGTGTGATCCTCTGCTGCCTATCTGATCTCTCAAGGCTATTCATTCACCTTCAATTGTATTATTTTCCCCTGTTTCAATCCAACTTTGCTTAGTGCTCACTCTGAAACTCTCAATTACCTCTCATTCCTTCAATTTATCCAGGCCCCATCTACTTTTTTCCTACATTTCTGCAACTTTTACAGTTTTAATTTGCAATTCACAATTAATAAATCATGATCAGAGTCCATATCTGCCCCTCGAAATGTCTCAAAATTTAAAATCTGGTTCCAAAATCTCTGTCTTACATTTATATAATCAGTCTGAGACCTTCCAGTGTCCTCAGGTCTCTTCTACACGTACAACCTTCCCCCACGATTCTTAAACCAAGTGTTCGTAATGATTAAATTATGCTCTGTGCAAGATTCTACCATACAGCTTCCTCTTTCATTTCTTGCCCCTGTCCACATTCTCCTACTACTTTTCCTTATCTTTCTTTTCCCACTAATGAATTTCAGTTTCCCAACACAACCAACTTTTTATCTTATTTAACTACTTGAATAATTTCCTTTATCTGATCAGATATTCTTTCAATCTCTTCACCATCTGCAGAGCTGTCATATAAACTAGTGCCACAATGAGATGTGATGTGTTCAAATCTGTCTTGGTTACGATAATGCTTTCACTACTCTGGTCACAGTAGTTATCTGTATTTCTATTTTCTTATTCATTATTAGACCTACTCCTGCATTACCCCTATCTGATTTTGTGTTGATAACCCTGTGCTTATCTGACCAGGAGGCCTGTTTTTTCTGCCACCACACAGCACTGATCTCCTTGATATTTAACTTCAATCTATTCTCATCCATTATTAAATTCTCTAACCTATCTACATGATTAAGGGACCAAACATTCAACACTTTGCACTGCACAACGACAGTTTTCTGTTTCTTGATGATACCATTCTCCTCATTAATCCTTGCCTGGACATCCAATGGGGTGGGGGAGGGGAGGGGAGGATTATTTTACTTCTGGCATATTTTAGCCAAGAGGATGCCATCATCATTAAGCTATATGGTAGACATGCATATTGCTTTTAGCCATTTGCAATACAAGCACAGCAAGGCCATGGTAGCTAATCTTACAAGCCCAGATCAGTCAATCATCAAGACTTTCGCCCTGCATCTATTGAAAAGATTGTTGCCCCGCTTCAGGAATCATGGGTTAGTTTGGCCGCTCCACATATACCATACCAATGTGGTTGCCACTATCTTACAGTTAACTGTATCATTGGGGGGGGGGGGGGGGGGAGACAAGCTACTCTGCCTTGGCAAGATACATGGTTCATTTGAGGGAGGGGGCAAGAATTATGTATTTAAAAAGTTAGATCTAAAATTTTGGAACAAATTTAAACAACACAATAAACTAGCTCGTATATAAACTGGAAGTCAGCTGATGTACATATGCAAATGTGTGAAATACATAGGTTTTGCTCTTAGTTGATTAAGGGCTCATTGTACGGGGTGGCCAAGATGAAAGATGCTCTGTGTTATACCGAACATGATATCTGAAGCTGTCTGCGTGGTGTTATTTCTTAATACTAGGGCAGCACTTGAGTGGGGTCATATGATGTTGAGCAGTGATTTAGTGATTAGTGCTGCATTGTCATTAGGCATTTTGAAGCTTGTTGTAAATACAGTTCTGCAGAATGAACAAAAAGTATTTTTTGTTGAAATTTTTCTGGATGTAAGTCATTTGAAATGTTAAATGAATGATTCATGATAAAATATCCAGAGACAGCTGCTCTTCCAAAACACGTTGTGCAGAAATTGGTCACTAACTTTAGAGCAATAGGTTCAGTTGCTACTGCCAAATGCAACTGCGCACAGAAAGTTAGTTCGTCAGTAAAGATTGAATGCGTTCATGTGACTAGGTAAGAAGTCCACAGAAATCAACTAGACGTCTATCCTCCCAACTAAACATCAAATAAACGTCATGCCAGAACATGCTGAAGCTTTTACAAATGCAAGCATACAAAGTAAGAATGATGCAAGCATTAAAACATATGGATTATACACATTGACAATACTATTGCAAATGGTTGCCCACTCATGATGTTGGTGGTTATCTGGATCCAAATCTTTACATCAGATAAAGCATGGTTTCACCGTAGAAGGTACATGAACTCCCAAAACATATGCCACTGGTCAACAGACAATCGCAGGAAACATTTTGCAGTGCCTCTGCTTGATTTGCAAGTAGGCATTTGGCAAGCAGTTTCAGGTCAAAGGATTCCAGGCCCCATTTTCTTTAACAAGACTATGAACTTTCAAGGGTATGTAACAGAACTGTTGCATCCACACATAGCACAGCTAAGGGAGGAAGAATGAGGGTATGCATTTTTCCGTTAAGATGGTGCTACGGCGCATACTTCATGGGTTTCAATGCATATGTAAGCCTCTGGAGAATAAATTACGGTTTCCACATGTTTATGGCCTCCCAGAGAGCCTGATCTGTCAATCTGTGATATTTATTTGTGGGGTAATACAAGGCTAAAGTCTGCATAACAACCCACATATAACTGAAGAGTTGAAAACAGGCATTCGCAATGCAACCACAGAAATCACATCAAATGAATTGCCAAAATTTCCAGACACATGTTGAGGTGTGCTGAGCTGTGAACTATTAACCTCTTAAAAGTTCCGTATGTTGTTTTTCATGATAATAATTTACTACTCTGTATTCGATATTCACAATCAATGAGTGATCAATCTGTTTTGTTTATAAGATATAGGACCTCTTTTATTTTGACCAGCCTGTATAAAGCAGTCGACTTGAGATCAACACAGAAATTGGCCTCAGGTCAAGCTGATTTCGGAAATCTGAGTTGCATAAACGATAATCTCAGATTATATCGCCATGAAGTAGGATCATCACTGGTGAAATTTTGGTGTTCAACTCAAGTTCAGCTGCAATTTTTAGTTTGCAACCTAGTAGCATTACAGAATGATGCTTTTGTTTTGCACAAATATGAGTTAAAAAGAATTAAATAAAAAAGAAGTTGTTACTAACACAAGAATTAAAGCAAATACTTGAGTATGACGCCCTCACACTGCTGAATCTCGAAATACTTTTTTGAGATGTGTAAGGTTAAGTTAAGATTGGTTGGTTGGTTGTTTTGGGGAAGGAGACCAGACAGCGAGGTCATCGGTCTCATCGGATTAGGGAAGGACGGGGAAGGAAGTCGGCCGTGCCCTTTGAAAGGAACCATCCCGGCATTTGCCTGGAGCGATTTAGGGAAATCACGGAAAACCTAAATCAGGATGGCCGGACGCGGGATTGAACCGTCGTCCTCCCGAATGTGAGTCCAGTGTCTAACCACTGCGCCACCTCGCTCAGTTTAAGTTAAGAAATTATCATATGTGTAAGTAATGAATTCACATACTAACTGATCTCATATATATATTGTTGGAGATGGCTCAATATGATTTGTTTGAGGCACTTTATAGATACTTTACCTGTGGTTCTAGTGAAAAATTAAATGCATGGAGCTAACAACAGCCAATAGTGATTGAACACCTCTTAGAGAAATGCAAACACATTTTCTAGGCATGAACAGCAGTAACTACACAATTCACATTGAACTATTAACCGTAGGACAAGCGCTAAAGCCACTGTACCAAATGCACATACATTCATGAGTACAAATAGTACTATATGTATGTAAGTATATTTGTTAATTATCACATGGTGGATGAGCGTTGCTTGCTGGAATACTGTCCATAAGATCTCAGGTTTGATCCCTCGTCAGTTCTTGCAAATTATTTCCCGCTTACCACTTGTTTCACCTCTGTCAATGTTTGCATAAAATGCAAGATTGTTTAAGTTTAGGACTCAGGGAAAATTGAAGTATTTGGCACTTATTATAGGTGCAGCATTTGACTTGTATTATACAACATAGCTATCAGTGCATCACATGAGGAATTCAAAATAAATGACATTGTTTATTGGGAGATTCTAGTAAGAAAATCCAGTATCAACAGAAAATGAAGCTAACAAGAGTCACCATGGAATGAGTGTGGCATTTCCTTACAATGTATTTACATACAAGAACTCAGAAAAAATTTGTCATAACACATTTTCAAATATTTGAAGTCACACTTTGTTCCTACATTCTGTGAATTAAAATCAGCAGCAACATGTCTATATGTCTTTTCTTTGTTGGCCATAGTAACTTTATCAGTTTCCTGCCTATATTGCATCTTTATACTGATTCAATGAGAACTGCAGTAACAACTTGTTTTTGGCTGGGAAGAATTTTGAAGATCACTCCTTCTTCTGCTTACTTTTCTCCAGCTTTATAACACAACATTTTCAATAATAACTACTGCATCTCTAGGATGTATGATTAATGGATGTTGCTGAAGTGTGATGATTGTGTCAACAGATGATTTTAGTGGTGTTGCCAAGCATTTTTCGTTCTAACTTACATGAACACTGAACACCCTTCAATGAATCCAAGATTAGTGCTATACAGTACAGTCATGAACAGAGAGCCCCACCTTGACACATTTTGCACTAGTGTGCCAAAGGTGAATTTTTCCCACATATAATTTTTCCCATGTGGAATGTTTCCCTCTATATATATAAAAACAAATATGATGTGACTTACCATACGAAAGCGCTGGCAGGTCGATAGAAACACAAACAGACACATACATACACACAAAATTCAAGCTTTTGCAACAAACTGTTGCCTCATCAGGAAAGAGGGAAGGAGAGGGAAAGACGAAAGGAAGTGGGTTTTAAGGGAGAGGGTAAGGAGTCATTCCAATCCGGGAGCGGAAAGACTTACCTTAGGGGGAAAAAAGGACGGGTATACACTCGCACACACACACATATCCATCCACACATATACAGACACAAGCAGACATATTTAAAGACAAAGAGTTTGGGCAGAGATGTCAGTCGAGGCGGAAGTGCAGAGGCAGAGATGATGTTGAATGACAGGTGAGGTGTGAGAGGCGGCAACTTGAAATTAGCGGAGATTGAGGCCTGGTGGGTAACGGGGAGAGAGGATGTTCCCATATCCGGAGTTCGGATAGGTTGGTGTTGGTGGGAAGTATCCAGATAACCCGGACGGTGTAACACTGTGCCAAGATGTGCTGGCCGTGCACCAAGGCATGTTTAGCCACAGGGTGATCCTCATTACCAACAAACACTGTCTGCCTGTGTCCATTCATGCGAATGGACAGTTTGTTGCTTGTCATTCCCACATAGAATGCATCACAGTGTAGGCAGGTCAGTTGGTAAATCACGTGGGTGCTTTCACGTGTGGCTCTGCCTTTGATTGTGTACACCTTCCGGGTTACAGGACTGGAGTAGGTAGTGGTAGGAGGGTGCATGGGACAGGTTTTACACCGGGGGCGGTTACAAGGATAGGAGCCAGAGGGTAGGGAAGGTGGTTAGGGGATTTCATAGGGATTAACTAACAGGTTACGAAGGTTAGGTGGACGGCGGAAAGACACTCTTGGTGGAGTGGGGAGGATTTCATGAAGGATGGATCTCATTTCAGGGCAGGATTTGAGGAAGTCGTATCCCTGCTGGAGAGCCACATTCAGAGTCTGGTCCAGTCCCGGAAAATATCCTGTCACAAGTGGGGCAGTTTTGTGGTTCTTCTGTGGGAGGTTCTGGGTTTGAGGGGATGAGGAAGTGGCTCTGGTTATTTGCTTCTGTACCAGGTCGGAAGGGTAGTTGCGGGATGCGAAAGCTGTTGTTAGGTTGTTGGTGTAATGGTTCAGGGATTCCGGACTGGAGCAGATTCGTTTGTCACGAAGACCTAGGCTGTAGGGAAGGGACCGTTTGATGTGGAATGGGTGGCAGCTGTCATAATGGAGGTACTGTTGCTTGTTGGTGGGTTTGATGTGGACAGACGTGTGAAGCTGGCCATTGGACAGGTGGAGGTCAACGTCAAGGAAAGTGGAATGGGATTTGGAGTAGGACCAGGTGAATCTGATGGAACCAAAGGAGTTGAGGTTGGAGAGGAAATTCTGGAGTTCTTCTTCACTGTGAGTCCAGATCATGAAGATGTCATCAATAAATCTGTACCAAACTTTGGGTTGGCAGGCCTGGGTAACCAAGAAGGCTTCCTCTAAGCGACCCATGAATAGGTTGGCATACGAGGGGGCCATCCTGGTACCCATGGCTGTTCCCTTTAATTGTTGGTCTGTCTGGCCATCAAAAGTGAAGAAATTGTGGGTCAGGATGAAGCTGGCTAAGGGGATGAGGAAAGAGGTTTTAGGTAGGGTGGCAGGTGATCGGCGTGGAAGGAAATGCTCCATCGCAGCGAGGCCCTGGACGTGCGGAATATTTGTGTATAAGGAAGTGGCATCAATGGTTACAAGGATGGTTTCCGGGGGTAACACATTGGGTAAGGATTCCACGCGTTCAAGAAAGTGGTTGGTGTCTTTGATGAAGGATGGGAGACTGCATGTAATGGGTTGAAGGTGTTGATCTACGTAGGCAGAGATACGTTCTGTGGGGGCTTGACAACCAGCTACAATGGGGTGGCCAGGATGATTGGGTTTGTGGATTTTAGGAAGAAGGTAGAAGGTAGGGGTGCCGGGTGTTGGTGGGGTCAGGAGGTTGATGGAGTCGGGTGAAAGGTTTTGCAGGGGGCCTAAGGTTCTGGGGATTCCTTGAAGCTCCGCCTGGACATCGGGAATGGGGTTACCTTGGCAAACTTTGTATGTGGTGTTGTCTTCCCGTTACCCACCAGGCCTCAATCTCCGCTAATTTCAATTTGCCGCCACTCACACCTCACCTGTCATTCAACATCATCTTTGCCTCTGCACTTCCGCCTCGACTGACATCTCTGCCCAAACTCCTTGTCTTTAAATATGTCTGCTTGTGTCTGTATATGTGTGGATGGATATGTGTGTGTGTGCGCGCGAGTGTATACCCGTCCTTTTTTCCCCCTAAGGTAAGTCTTTCCGCTCCCGGGATTGGAATGACTCCTTACCCTCTCCCTTAAAACCCACTTCCTTTCGTCTTTCCCTCTCCTTCCCTCTTTCCTGATGAGGCAACAGTTTGTTGCGAAAGCTTGAATTTTTTGTGTATGTATGTGTCTGTTTGTGTTTCTATCGACTTGCCAGCGCTTTCGTATGGTAAGTCACATCATCTTTGTTTTTAAATATATTTTTCCCGCGTGGAATGTGAATGTGTGTGTGTGTGTGTGTGTGTGTGTCTATATATATATATATATATATATATATATATAATGGAAGGAAACATTCCACGTGGGAAAAATTATATATAAAAACAAAGATGAGGTGACTTACCGAACAAAAGCGCTGGCAGGTCGATAGACACACAAACAAACACAAACATACACACAAAATTCAAGCTTTCGCAACAAACTGTTGCCTCATCAGGAAAGAGGGAAGGAGAGGGGAAGACGAAAGGAAGTGGGTTTTAAGGGAGAGGGTAAGGAGTCATTCCAATCCCGGGAGCGGAAAGACTTACCTTAGGGGGAAAAAAGGACAGGTATACACTCGCACACACGCACATATCCATCCACACATACAGACACAAGCAGACATATTTAAAGACCAGTCTGCTTGTGTCTGTATGTGTGGATGGATATGTGCGTGTGTGCGAGTGTATACCTGTCCTTTTTTCCCCCTAAGGTAAGTCTTTCCACTCCCGGGATTGGAATGACTCCTTACCCTCTCCCTTAAAACCCACTTCCTTTCGTCTTCCCCTCTCCTTCCCTCTTTCCTGATGAGGCAACAGTTTGTTGCGAAAGCTTGAATTTTGTGTGTATGTTTGTGTTTGTTTGTGTGTCTATCGACCTGCCAGCGCTTTTGTTCGGTAAGTCACCTCATCTTTGTTTTTATATATATATATATATATATATATATATATATAACCAAACAGCCCTCGTCAAAGATTTACTGTCCTACACCCGTACTCTCTGCTGGAAATATCACTTTGCCACGAAGAAAAATGATCCTAATCCTACTCCTAATGATCCAACTCCCCAAGACACTATCCAAATTGAACCATGCCTGGAACAGTTCCGTCCTCCGTCACTGCGGGACCCACCTCCTCTTCCTCAAAATCACCCTCTCCTAACCTTCCAGGAATTTCTGACTTCCAGCCTTGCCTCTCAATCCTTCTTAAAAAACCTTAATCCTACTCCCAACATCACCACTGCTGAAGCCCAGGCTATCCGTGATCTGAAGGCTGACCGATCCATCGTCATTCTTCGGGCGGACAAGGGTTCCACAACTGTGGTACTTGATGGTTGGGAGTATGTGGCTGAGGGACTGCGTCAGCTTTCAGACAACACTACTTACAAAGTTTGCCAAGGCAATCCCATTCCTGATGTCCAGGCGGAGCTTCAAGGAATCCTCAGAACCTTAGGCCCCCTACAAAACCTTTCACCCGACTCCATCAACCTCCTGACCCCACCAACACCCCGCACCCCTACCTTCTACCTTCTTCCCAAAATTCACAAACCCAATCATCCCGGCCGTCCCATTGTAGCTGGGTACCAAGCCCCCACCGAACGCATCTCTGCCTACTTAGATCAACACCTTCAACCCATTACATGCAGTCTCCCATCCTTCATCAAAGACACCAACCACTTTCTCAAACGCCTGGAATCCCTACCCAGTCTGTTACCCCCGGAAACCATCCTTGTAACCATTGATGCCACTTCCTTATACACAAATATTCCGCATGTCCAGGGCCTCGCTGCGATGGAGCACTTCCTTTCACGCCGATCACCTGCCGCCCTACCTAAAACCTCTTTCCTCATTACCTTAGCCAGCTTCATCCTGACCCACAACTTCTTCACTTTTGAAGGCCAGACATACCAACAATTAAAGGGAACAGCCATGGGTACCAGGATGGCCCCCTCGTATGCCAACCTATTCATGGGTCGCTTAGAGGAAGCCTTCCTGGTTACCCAGGCCTGCCAACCCGAAGTTTGGTACAGATTTATTGATGACATTTTCGTGATCTGGACTCACAGTGAAGAAGAACTCCAGAATTTCCTCTCCAACCTCAACTCCTTTGGTTCCATCAGATTCACCTGGTCCTACTCCAAATCCCATGCCACTTTCCTTGACGTTGACCTCCACCTGTCCAATAGATAGCTTCACACGTCCGTCCACATTAAACCCACCAACAAGCAAGAGTACCTCCATTATGACAGCTGCCACCCATTCCACATCAAACGGTCCCTTCCCTACAGCCTAGGTCTTCGTGGCAAACGAATCTGCTCCAGTCCGGAATCCTTGAACCATTACACCAACAACCTGAAAACAGCTTTTGCATCCCGTAACTACCCTCCCGACCTGGTACAGAAGCAAATAACCAGAGCCACATCCTCATCTCCTCAAACCCGGAACCTTCCACAGAAGAACCCCAAAAGTGCCCCACTTGTGACAGGATACTTTCCGGGATTCTGAATGTGGCTCTCCAGCAGGGATACGACTTCCTCAAATCCTGCCCTGAAATGAGATCCATCCTTCATGAAATCCTCCCCACTCCACCAAGAGTGTCTTTCCGCCGTCCACCTAACCTTCGCAACCTCTTAGTTCATCCCTATGAAATCCCCAAACCACCTTCCCTACCCTCTGGCTCCTACCCCTGTAACCGTCCCCGGTGTAAAACCTGTCCCATGCACCCTCCTACCACCACCTATTCCAGTCCTGTAACCCGGAAGGTGTACACGATCAAAGGCAGAGCCACGTGTGAAAGCACCCATGTGATTTACCAACTGACCTGCCTACACTGTGAAGCGTTCTATGTGGGAATGACCAGCAACAAACTGTCCATTCGCATGAATGGACACAGGCAGACAGTGTTTGTTGGTAATGAGGATCACCCTGTGGCTAAACATGCCTTGGTGCACGGCCAGCACATCTTGGCACAGTGTTACACTGTCCGGGTTATCTGGATACTTCCCACTAACACCAACCTGTCAGAACTCCGGAGATGGGAACTTGCCCTTCAGCATATCCTTTCTTCTCGCTATCCGCCAGGCCTCAATCTCCGCTAATTTCTAATTTCAATTTGCCGCCGCTCATACCTCACCTGTCTTTCAACTTCATCTTTGCCTCTGTACATCCGCCCCGACTGACATCTCTGCCCAAACTCTTTGCCTTTACAAATGTCTGCTTGTGTCTGTGTATGTGTGGATGGATATGTGTGTGTGTGCGAGTGTATACCTGTCCTTTTTTCCCCCTAAGGTAAGTCTTTCCGCTCCCGGGATTGGAATGACTCCTTACCCTCTCCCTTAAAACCCATATCCTTTTGTCTTTCCTTCTCCTTCCCTCTTTCCTGACGAGGCAACCATTGGTTGCGCAAGCTAGAATTTTGTGTGTATGTTTGTGTTTGTTTGTGTGTCTATCGACCTGCCAGCGCTTTTGTTTGGTAAGTTTCATCATCTTTCTTTTTTTATATATATATATATATATATATATATATATATATATATATATATATATATACACACCTGCCAGCACTTTCTTTTGGTAAGTCACATCATCTTTGTTTTTAGATATATTTTTCCCACGTGGAATGTTTCCCTCTATTTTTTTATGAGAGAGAGAGAGAGAGAGAGAGAGAGAGAGAGAGAGAGAGAGGGGAAACATTCCACGTGGGAAAAATATATCTAAAAACAAAGATGATGTGACTTACCAAAAGAAAGCGCTGGCAGGTCGATAAGACACACAAACATACACACAAAATTCAAGCTTTCGCAACCGACGGTTGTTTGTGTGTCTATCAACCTGCCAGCACTTTCGTTTGGTAAGTCAGATCATCTTTGTTTTTGGATATATTTTGCCCACGTGGAATGTTTCCCTCTATTTTATATAATCTGCCTACTGGAAATACTGATATTTGGCCTCCTGAAGATAAATCATTGCCAGATATTCTATCTTATAGTTTTCGCATATGAATTTTTCTTTTAATACCTCCATTTCATGTAGTCTTCTTGAAGCTACAATCTGTTTATAGCCAATGCCACTGCCAATACAAGGAGATTCTTCTTTCAGAGATTTAGGGCTGTTGTGCAGAGTCTTGTTAAGGAAGTTGTACATCGATTCAACACTTTGAATAGCAGCTACTGGGTTGTAGTCCTTTGGAAGCATAATGGAGGCAGCACCATTTCCAGCTCCTGTCTTTTGCTGAGGGCAGGTTTCATCAGGTGAAGATGTTGGAAAAGAGCCCTGATACAAAAAACAAATCCTACAATCACTCTTACAATATTATCCACAAATATAATTCTCAGTGCCACATTACTTACGCTAAAAAATTAAAACAAACACAGGGAAAAAGTCAGTGTGTTCAAACAAACAAACACACACACACACACACACACACACACACACACACACACACACAAATGCACCAGAAAGCTAGTGATAGTAAGGAAAATTCCTCTCTTTCTTATTATGTCACATGATATACAAATGTCAAATTAACAGTACTGCTCATGCTGCTATGAAATTAAGATGACATCATTAACCATACAAACATCCTGAGAACATCCATGTAAGATTTTACTATTTTGAAACAGTTGACATATGGTATCATTGAATGCTGCATAGTAGAATAGAAAGCACAGTAAGAAATATTACAAATATTACATTGAGACAGAGAGAGAGAGAGAGAGAGAGAGAGAGAGAGAGAGAGAGAGAGAGAGAGAGAGAGAGAGAGAGAGATTTCATGACACATGGATTCATTTGAATGATGTATACCTACCAACAGTGAACCTCTAGATCGACTCAAAAGTTTATTAAGTGCAAGTGGTGATGATTTTGATCCACCCTGAGACAAAGACTGTTCATCTTCTTCGAATCCTGAACTGTGGCCTTCATCTTCACTCGCACGGTCAACATTCTCTGGAAGAACCATGTCAGATTACAATGTATGTAATGCAAAAAAATTCTGTCTTTCAGTTCTGTTCTAATGCTGACTGTTTACATTCTTATAGCAGTTCTCAATCTGTGTGGTCTCAAATGTACACACTGTCCCTACTTTACTACATGGGACAGACAGTAAAAATGCACCACAATAATTTTATGTATGTCTCATTTTGGAGAGAAATCTTTGATGAAGATAAAACTTCATCCTCTTAACATCTCAGTTAGTGCTGTGATATTGTTACTTGTACAAAATGTGCATCTTAAAGATTGTTGTTTGTTACAATAATGAGCTGTCATAGGAATAACATGAATTAACTCTATAATTAAATAAAATAACCAAATGGGGGATGGTCAGAGAGGGGGTGAACTAAAGGGTGTGAGCAAAATGGGACAAGGAAGTTGGGTGAGCAAAGGGAGTGCGGATAAGCATGAGGGAGAATTAGCACAAGGGGGGGGGGGGGGGGGGGTGAGTATGAGGGGGATGTGCAAGGGTGGGGTGAGTAGGGCGGGGGGGGGGGGGGAGGGGGGGAGTGAGGAAAGGGTAGTAGTTGTGAGAGGTTGTGAAAGACGGACACAAATGCTGAAACAGTTCAGACTGTTATACTGCTACATACAGAAGATTCACATGGACATTTTTTATTCTCCACAGATTGGTCAAGTGTGTACCACATTTCAGTTCCTTATCTGTCTTTCATTTCTTTTCTTATGGTACTATTTCATCTGTTCACAATGTTTCTTCTTCCCATCTTCTGACCCTTTCAGATAAGTTTTTTCACTCTCCTATCTTGGAGAAACAGGGACCTTGCCATAGGCGGGAAGCTTGTGTGCCTCAGCGACACAGACAGCCATACCTTAGGTGCAACCACAACAGAGGGGTATATGCTGAAGAGGCCAGACAAATGTGTGGTTCCTGAAGAGGGACAGCAGCCATTTCAGTAGTTGCAGGGTCAATATTATGGATGATTGACTGATCTGGCCTTGTAATGTCAACCAAAATGGCCTTGCTGTGCTGGTACTGTGAACGGCTGAAAGCAAGGGGAAACTACAGCTGTAATTTTTCCCAAGGGCATGCAGATTTACTGTTTTGTTAAATGATGATGGCATTCTCTTGGATAAAACATTCTGGAGTTAAAATAGCCGCCATTCAGATCTCTGGGTGGGACTACTCAGGAAGATGTCGTTATCAGGAGAAATGAAACTGGTGTTCTATGGTTCAGTGCATGGACTGTCAGATACCTTAATCAGGCAGGTAGGTTATAGGTTAGAAAATTTAAAAAGGGAAACAGATAGGTTAAAGCTTGATGCAGTAGGAGTTAGTGAAGTCTGGTGGTTGGAGGAACAGGACTTCTGGTCAGATGAATACAGGGTTATAAATACAAAATTAAATAGGGGTTATGCAGGAGTGTATTTAATAATGAGTAAGAAAATACAAATGCGGACAAACTACTATGAACAGCATAGTGGAAACATTATTGTAGCCAATATAGGCATGAAGCCCACAACGACCACAGTAGTACCAGTTCGCATGCCAACTAGCTCTGCAGATGATGAAGAGATTTAAGAAACATATGACAAGATAAAAGAAGTTATCCAGATAATTAAGGGAGATGAAAATTTAATAGTCATGGGGAACTGGAATTCCATAGTAAGAAAAATGAAGAGAAGAAATAATAGTAGGTGAATATGGATTGGGGGAAAGGAATGAAAGAGGGAGTTGCATGGTATAATTTTGCACAGAGCATAATTTAATCATTACTAACACTTGGTTTAAGAATCATAAAATAAGGTTATAGATATGGAAAAGATCTGGAGACACTGGAAGGTTTCAGATTGGTTTGTATAATGGTAAGAAAGAGATTTAGAAACCAGTTTTTAAATTGTAAGGCATTTCCAGGAGCAGATGTGGACACTGACCACAATTTATTGGTTATGAAGCGTAGATTAAAACTGAAGAAACTGAAAAAAGGTATGAATTTAAGGAGATAGGGCCTGGATAGCTTGAAAGAACCAAAGATTGCAGAGAGTTTCAAAGGGAGCATTAGGGAATGTTTGACAAAAACAGGGGAGAGGAATATGACAGAAGAAGAACGGATAGCTTTGACAGATGAAATAGTGAAGGTAGCAGAGGATTAAGTAGGTAACAAGGCGAGGGCTAGTAGAAATCCCTAGGTAACACAAGAGATATTTAATTAAATTGATGAAAGAAAATATAAAGATGCAGTAAATTAAGCAGACGAAAGGGAATAGAAACATCTAAAAAATAAGATTGAAAGGAAGTGCAAAATGGTTAAGCAGGAATGGGTATAGGACAAATGTAAGGGTTTAGAAGCATGTATCACTAGGGGAAATATAGATGTGGCCTATAGGAAAATTGAAGATGCCTTTGGAGAAAATATCAAGAGCTCAGATGGGAAAACCAGTCCTAAGCAAAGAATGGAAAGAAGAAAGGTGGAAGGAATGCATAGAGGGTCTACGCAAGGGAGATGTACTTGAGGGCAATACTATGTAAACTGGAGAAGACGTAGATAAAAATGAGATGAGAGATACGATACTGAATGAAGAATTTGACAAAACATTGAAAGACCTCAGCTGAAACAAGGCCACAAGAGTAGACAACATTCTGTTAGAACTACTGATGGCCTTGGAAGAGTTAGTCATGACAAAACTCTTCCATCTGGTGAGCAAGATTTACGAGACACGCAAAACGCCCTCAGACTTCAAGAAGGATATAATATTTGCAATTCCAAAGACAGCAGGTGCTGACAAGTGTGCAAATTACCAAACTACCATTTTAATAAGTCATAGTTGCAAAATACTAACACAAGTTCTTTACAGGAGAATGGAAAAATTGATGGAAGCTGACCTCAGGGGAGATCAGTTTGGATTTTGGAGAAATGTAGGAACATGTGAGGCAATATTGATCCCACAACTTCTCATAGAAGATAGAGAAAGGAAAGGCAAACCTATGTTTATAGCTTTAGTAGACTTCAAGAAAGCTTTTGACAGTGTTGACTGGAATACACCCTTTCAAATTCTAAAGATGACGGGGATAAAATACAGGGAGCAGAAGTCTATTTACAGTTTGTACAGAAACCAGATGGCAGTTATATGACTCAAGCAACATGAAAGGGAAGCAGTTGTTAAAAAGAGGGTGAGTCAGAGTTGTAGCCTATGCTCAATATTATTCAATTTGTAGATTGAGCAAGCAGTAAAGGAAACCAAAGAAAAATTTGGAGTAGAAATTAAAGCTTTGAGGTTTGCCAATGACATTGTAATTGTCACAGACAGCAAAGGACTTGGAAGAGCAGTGAATGGAACGGACATTGTCTTGTAAGTGGGATATACGATGAATATCAACAAACGAAAATGAGGATAATAGAAAATAGCTGAATTGAATCAGGTGATGTTGAGGGAATTAGACTAGGAAATGAGACATTTAAAATAGTAGATGGGAATGGGAAGAAAAGCCTTTATGAAGAAGAAAAATTTATTAACATCAAGTATAGATTTAAGTGTTAGGAAGTCTTTTCTGAAAGTATTTGTCTGGAGTGTAGTTATGTATGGAAATGGAACATGGACGATGAACAGATTACCTAAGAAGAGAATAGAAGCTTTTGAAATGTGGTGCTGCAGAAGTATGAGGAAGATTAGATGGATACATAACATAAATGATGAGGAGGTACTGAGTAGAACTGGGGAGAAAAGAAATTTGTGCCAGAACCTGACTAGAAGAAAGGATCAGTTGGTAGGACACATTCTGAGACGTCACGGAATCATCAATTTACTACTGGAGGGAAGTGTGGTAGTAAAAACAGTAGAGGCTGATAGCCTATGCCAAAGGAATGTAATGAACATTGTCCGTTTGTAAGCAAGCTCCAGTCTACATCCCTACCTAAGTTGTTTGTACACTATGTGTGTGAATCTGAGTTAGGAATCCACATCAACATTCACAAAATGGTACAGAACATTCCCTAAAATCCACATACAAACAGTTCAGTGTTCAGAGCTAGTGGCTGTTAAAACATTGCACACATTTATCAAATATAAGCTCATCTCACTCTCTTGGAAGCAACATGGAGCACACTATACTGTCAGAGCAGATTACAAATGCTAAACAAGTTGTCATTGTAAATAGTCAAATTTAATATTTAATTAAGTTTGTGGCACACAGAAAAATATCTTATGGAGTCAACATTACTAGCAAGACTTCTTAAGCTGTTATGCAGTTTATAACAGCTAAGCAATCACAGAACACTGTTATTACAATTTCTCTATTTTGTTGTTCACACCACCATCTAACATGAACACTGCACAATATACAGTAATCCCACATACTATAGGATGGTTGGCTGCTACTTACTGTTCCTTTTATCCCTCTGTGATGGCTGTAATCTGGGTGGAGTCTTTCCCCAGTATGGAGACGCACAAATCCGTGATGGATGTGGCTGTGTAAACAACTGCACTACACCTGTTTGTGCAAGGGTCATATGGCTGTCAACAAGGTGAAGACACACATTCTTCGACTTCACTGCAGCACTTCCTGATAACCTACACAAATATTCAAAACTTAGAAATAAATTTGGACTGTATATCTAAAAGTTACAAGATAATCAACTAAAATCATTTAGTTTATGTGTCAGCTCTTAATTTATTTTCACAGATATAAATATAAAAACATATTTATGTGCAAGAAAAACTGTTATAAATGCTTCTGTTCTCTCCCAGAATGAAACTTCTTGGCTTTTGTTATGTTTGCCTCACACACAATACTAATAATTCATACTCTGATAAGACTAATATTTCTGGTACGTCTGCTGGACAAATACAATCAGAACAAACTTCATAACAATTGAGTTTATGTTCAGTGTTAACAAATCTCTCTTTTTTTTCTCTCTGTTATTAGTAGGCATTTTATATTCTCTCTACTTCTGTCAATGCCAATTCTTCTGAGCCCAGACAGCAAAACTCATCTTCTGGTAACTGTTGTAGGGAAGCAGCCTACTCACGCCGTATAAAATTCACATCAGTCTTTCCATTGTGTGCCAGCCTAGTCCACTGTAACTAGCTCTGACGTCATAAATGTTGCGCAATACTTTAAAAATCAAGTAAATAACCTGAAACGTTTCTAGCATGTCAGGAGTAATACTAAATCAATATGTGTTGAATATCAGTTCAATAACTTTAACCATTTTCGAAATTTGGACGTTTTTCTGTAAAAATCATTGGCGCAACAGAAAAGAGCTAGAAATTTAAAAACTTATATTTAGATTCCTTTTGCATAATAATTTAGTAGAAACAGTATTCTGGATCTCGCAAATTAAAATTTTAGTTGAAATTCATGATTTTCTGGTTTTTGTCTTAAAAATTAATGAAGCAAGATAGATTAAGTAGGCGAATAAATAAAGCTAGGATGTTTAAATTTAAGTAGAAGGGAGATCCGCTATAATCATAAAGATGTGAAAAGTTTCAACAGAACAACTATAAAACTATAGCTATAGCGTATCTCCAAAGGGCAAGTTCAGAGCTCGTCTACTGCGTGTAGTGTAATTAAATTAATTCTCTCGCCCAAAATATTTGACTTAGCCACATCAGACTTTTATTATGATAACTTACCTGTGTGCTGATTGCACATTTAAATTGAGAGCTTCATCGGCCATCAGCAAAGGAAGCAATGATTTATTCGATAACTTAAAGTGGTGCATTACTAGCCCAGCAGCGAGTCAGGAGAGCGGATTTTATCAGGCGTTCCCTTAGCCTTCCACACTGCAGCTTTATATATAAGAACACTGCACGAGAAAGAAAGGCCCCAGTTCTCTCCAGACGCTGATTAGCGCACCACCTGTGCCGGGAGTCGTGTCGCGTCGGTATCATTGCTATAAACAGCATCGGATGCTGTACTAAGTTACTCGGGATACGCGTAACCATGAAATCATTTTCAAGTGAAGTGTTAATTCTGGGATGACTTTAATGATCTATCTTCAGTTTGCGTACGTCGTATTTTCACGTGCCGTCGTGGGACAGACATTCTACCATTATTTAGCATGGCGTTTGATGAACATTATCATCAAATTATGGCGAGCATTCACTTAAACATTTAATTTGAACAGTTATAGTCGCATCAGCGCATTAGACTCTGAACTGCTCTGGTAGTTGGATTGTGTGGATACTTTTTGGTCTGTGACTTTCAGAATATAGTGAACATTTTAGAGAAAATGGTTTTTTGATTATGAATCCCAGACAACCTCCTAATTCCTCAGAGCTATAAGCTGTAGCTATAAATGTATTTCTCAGATGAAGTGGGCACTAGGAATTCTAATTACAGGCTTCACGTTTTGCTAATCACTTTCTGGTTGCCAGTATTGTAGTTAGAGAGCCAGTGTTGAGAACGGCAAACAACAGCATTAAATAAATAATAGGAACATTCATTTATAACAATTAATTCCACCCGCCGCCACACATATGGTGCACCGGTCGGGAAAGAAACTGAGTAAAAGTGAAAGTGATTTTTAAATATTCGGATTCGGGAGTGAAATGCGACACGCAACTGAGTAATAGAACAGTGATAGTGTTACGTGTGCAGGTGGACAATGCAATTGGATTAACAACGCATCTGGATTGACAGAACTGGCACTGAGTTTAGCGGCACTGCGGCATCGCGAGGAGCCAGTTTCATCTCACCGCAGCAACCAGAGCCGCGCCTGCAGTGGCGGGCCACGCAAACACACAGCAGCCGTCGAAGTGCCATCTGCAGTTCAACGCACCGCGTCGCATCAGTAATCCTGGTACGCCATGCCGGCAACGCCATACGTCGTGCAGAAGGAACTAAGTTAAGTGAAAAGCTGTTAAAAATTTTACTAACGTGCACTAAAAGACTGTCGGCGATGGAACCACGCCAGAAGAAACTGAGGTTAAACTTAAATCAGAACCTATGTCTGTTGACGGAACTGTAAATCCAGACAACGGTTCAAGTGTAAATATGCATGAAAATGGTAATCTTAAAGTGAAATATGAAGTATTGTCTCCTGACAGTAGCGTGAAAAGGGGCGATGATTCAATAATAGAGACCCCTGTAGTAAAGCAGAAATCAGAAATTGTTAATTTATTGGATGATAGTTTACCTGATGAGTTAAAAACGAAACAGTCATCAGAGTGGTAGAGTTTAAACAGGACAAGTTAGATATGACTGATCAATCAGAAGTTTCAGTTAGTTTTTATGATTCTGGTGTGGGAGCTAGTTTTTCGTCACCTGAGTGTGATAAAAAAACAGGTAGTGAGCAAACCAAAGATACTGGGGCTATTGATTTAAATGTTATATTACAAGCAATAGCTGCCAGTAATGCAAAATTGTCAGCCAGTAATGCTGAATTAAAATATGAGATTGTGGCCAGCCAAACTAATTTTAATAAACGATTGGAGGTAATGGACAATACCTTCAAGGCTGGTTGCAATAGGTTGAAAGAGGATCTGAACAGTTTGAATTATAAAATTGATTACAATCATGAGGATATTAAGAAAAAGGTTGATCAACAATTTTCTGAAATGTATAAAACAGTAAAATCCGAAGTTGCTGAGGTTCGCAGAGACTTCCAAATGGAAGATGCGAAGCTGGAGCACAAGTTAACAGAAAAGATCGAGGCGGAATCTGAACTGTGCTCAGATAGGTTTAAAGATGTTAATATAAAAGTAAACATATGTCAAGCAGAAGTAGACGCAATCAAAACTGATACTACTCATATTGTGCAAAGAGTAGATAATGTTGAAATGAGAGTAGAAAATATTTGTACTAACATTGAGAGTAAAGCAGCTTCAGTAACTTCTGGTAATGGTAGTATGCAACAAGTTGTAGCTGCAAACGCCGCTTTTATCGGGTGTCGGCAGTTCTTGCGTTTCGATCCAGATAAAAATATCCACCCGCTAGATTTCTGGAACGATTTTGAAGATGTGATTCCACCAACTTGGTCTGAACGAGAGAAAATCTCATTTATTAGAAGCCATTTAGCAGGTGACGCCATGCGTTGGTCAGCTGATGTTATGTTGAAGTGTAAAACATTAGCGGAATTTAAAACAGCTCTCATTAATGAGTATTGATCTAGTAATAAGCAAAATGAAGTGTTGAGAGAATTTTGGAGTGGAAACCGCTTCAATGTAGGCAAGGAATCTATTAAAGAGTTTGCCAGATCATGGATCTCACATTTGTCACATTTGGCCGAAAAGCTAAAACCTGAAATGATAATACTAGGTCTTGAAGCCAAACTGCCATGGTATTGGCAAACTAGAATTATATCTGCCCCTAGAGACAATCTGGATCGTTTCATTGAATATTTGGAACGTGTAGAGCATGTTGCTGCCAATGAGGAGCAAGCACGTAATAACAGAAATGGTAATAACACTAGTAGTAATTTTAAGAACGAGCAGAATGTCAATGTAAACATCAGAACAGTAGGTGTTCGCCATCCTAAGAGAGGTAGGAATTGGAGAAATAATTATCAGAACCAACAATGGCATCCAAATGATAGTAATTTTGTTCCGAACAAAATTATGCAGGTAAACAACAGTGCGGAAAGCAATGCTGTGCCAGTTAACTATAATGGAAATAAAGGAAACAGTAGTAGGCCGAGGCAGGAAAACTAGTTCCCGTTTATGAGGACACTGGCGCTCACCAGGCAGTTATTTTTCCTAAGCCAGTAGTTACAGTAATTGGTACGACAGATCAGAATACTCAGACTGAACATGTGGATGAGGGGTCGGTAGCATCTGAGGATACAGCAGAAATATTAGATCACTCACAGTATTTGATAGATACCGTGTTAGAGACGCTTTCTAAGTGGGAAGAGAAAGAGAAGGCGCAGCAGTGTAATGGTAGGGAAGAGCAACAAAATACTGAATTGTCAAGTGAAGAAGCAGAAGAAATTCATGCTTATATTTATGATGAGGATGATGTGCTCTTATCTACATCTACATCTACATTGATACTCCGCAAGCCACCCAACGGTGTGTGGCGGAGGGCACTTTACGTGCCACTGTCATTACCTCCCTTTCCTGTTCCAGTTGCGTATGGTTCGCGGGAAGAACGACTGTCTGAAAGCCTCCGTGTGCGCTCTAATCTCTCTAATTTTACATTCGTGATCTCCTCGGGAGGTATAAGTAGGGGAAGCAATATATTCGATACCTCATCCAGAAACGCACCCTCTCGAAACCTGGCAAGCAAGCTACACCGTGATGCAGAGCGCCTCTCTTGCAGAGTCTGCCACTTGAGTTTATTAAACATCTCCGTAACGCTATCACGGTTACCAAATAACCCTGTGACGAAACGCGCCGCTCTTCTTTGGATCTTCTCTATCTCCTCCGTCAGACCGATCTGGTACGGATCCCACACTGATGAGCAATACTCAAATATAGGTCGAACGAGTGTTTTGTAAGCCACCTCCTTTGTTGATGGACTACATTTTCTAAGCACTCTCCCGATGAATCTCAACCTGGTACCCGCCTTACCAACAATTAATTTTATATGATCATTTCACCTCAAATCGTTCCGCACGCATACTCCCAGATATTTTACAGAAGTAACTGCTACCAGTGTTTGTTCCGCTATCATATAATCATACAATAAAAGATCCTTCTTTCTATGTATTCGCAATACATTACATTTGTCTATGTTAAGGGTCAGTTGCCACTCCCTGCACCAAGTGCCTATCCGCTGCAGATCTTCCTGCATTTCGCTACAATTTTCTAATGCTGCAACTTCTCTGTATACTACAGCATCATCCGCGAAAAGCCGCATTGAACTTCCGACACTATCTACTAAGTCATTTATATATATTGTGAAAAGCAATGGTCCCATAACACTCCCCTGTGGCACGCCAGAGGTTACTTTAACGTCTGTAGACGTCTCTCCATTGATGACAACATGCTGTGTTCTGTTTGCTAAAAACTCTTCAATCCAGCCACACAGCTGGTCTGATATTCCGTAGGTTCTTACTTTGTTTATCAGGCGACAGTGCGGAACTGTATCGAACGCCTTCCGGAAGTCAAGAAAAATAGCATCTACCTGGGAGCCTGTATCTAATATTTTCTGGGTCTCATGAACAAATAAGGCGAGTTGGGTCTCACACGATCGCTGTTTCCGGAATCCATGTTGATTCCTACAAAGTAGATTCTGGGTTTCCAGAAATGACATGATACGCGAGCAAAAGACATGTTCTAAAATTCTACAAGAGATCGACGTAAGAGATATAGGTCTATAGTTTTGCGCATCTGCTCGACGACCCTTCTTGAAGACTGGGACTATCTGTGCTCTTTTCCAATCATTTGGAACCCTCCGTTCCTCTAGAGACTTGCGGTACACGGCTGTTAGAAGGGGGGCAAGTTCTTTCGCGTACTCTGTGTAGAATCGAATTGGTATCCCGTCAGGTCCAGTGGACTTTCCTCTGTTGAGTGATTCCAGTTGCTTTTCTATTCCTTGGACACTTATTTCGATGTCAGCCATTTTTTCGTTTGTGCGAGGATTTAGAGAAGGAACTGAAGTGCGGTCTTCCTCTGTGAAACAGCTTTGGAAAAAGGTGTTTAGTATTTCAGCTTTACGCGTGTCATCCTCTGTTTCAATGCCATCATCATCCCGTAGTGTCTGGATATGCTGTTTCGAGCCACTTACCGATTTAACGTAAGACCAGAACTTCCTAGGATTTTCTGTCAAGTCGGTACATAGAATTTCACTTTCGAATTCAATGAACGCTTCACGCATAGCCCTCCTTACACTAACTTTGACATCGTTTAGCTTCTGTTTGTCTGAGAGGTTTTGGCTGCGTTTAAACTTGGAGTGGAGCTCTCTTTGCTTTCGCAGTAGTTTCCTAACTTTGTTGTTGTGCCACGGTGGGTTTTTCCCGTCCCTCACAGTTTTACTCGGCACGTACCTGTCTAAAACGCATTTTACGATTGCCTTGAACTTTTTCCATAAACACTCAACATTGTCAGTGTCGGAACAGAAATTTTCGTTTTGATCTGTTAGGTAGTCTGAAATCTGCCTTCTATTACTCTTGCTAAACAGATAAACCTTCCTCCCTTTTTTTATATTCCTATTAACTTTCATATTCAGGGATGCTGCAACGGCCTTATGATCACTGATTCCCTGTTCTGTACATACAGATTCGAAAAGTTCGGGTCTGTTTGTTATCAGTAGGTCCAAGATGTTATCTCCACGAGTCGGTTCTCTGTTTAATTGCTCGAGGTAATTTTCGGATAGTGCACTCAGTATAATGTCACTCGATGCTCTGTCCCTACCACCCGTCCTAAACATCTGAGTGTCCCAGTCTATATCTGGTAAATTGAAATCTCCACCTAAGACTATAACATGCTGAGAAAATTTATGTGAAATGTATTCCAAATTTTCTCTCAGTTGTTCTGCCACTAATGCTGCTGAATCGGGAGGTCAGTAAAAGGAGCCAATTATTAACCTAGTTCGGTTGTTTAGTGTAACCTCCACCCATAATAATTCACAGGAACTATCCACTTCTACTTCACTACAGGATAAACTACTACTAACAGCGACAAACACTCCACCACCGGTTGCATGCAATCTATCCTTTCTAAACACCGTCTGTACCTTTGTAAAAATTTTGGCAGAATTTATCTCTGGCTTAAGCCAGCTTTCTGTACCTATAACAATTTCAGCTTCGGTGCTTTCTATCAGCGCTTGAAGTTCCGGTACTTTACCAACACAGCTTCGACAGTTGACAATTACAATACCGATTGCTGCTTGGTCTCCGCATGTCCTGACTTTGCCCCGCACCCGTTGAGGCTGTTGCCCTTTCTGTACTTGCCCAAGGCCATCTAACCTAAAAAACCGCCCAGCCCAGAGAGGATTTCCTCCGATCCATAGCGACACACATCATTGGTGCCGACATGAGCGACCACCTGCAGATGGGTGCACCCTGTACCCTTCATGGCATCCGGAAGGACCCTTTCCACATCTGGAATGACTCCCCCCGGTATGCACACGGAGTGCACATTGGTTTTCTTCCCCTCTCTTGCTGCCATTTCCCTAAGGGGCCCCATTACGCGCCTGACGTTGGAGCTCCCAACTACCAGTAAGCCCACCCTCTGCAACTGCCCGGATCTTGCAAACTGAGGGGCAACCTCTGGAACAGGACAAGCAGCCATGTCCGGCCGAAGATCAGTATCAGCCTGAGACAGAGCCTGAAACCGGTTCGTCAGACAAACTGGAGAGGCTTTCCGTTCAGCCCTCCGGAATGTCTTTCGCCCCCTGCCACACCTTGAAATGACCTCCCACTCTACCACATGTGAGGGATCAGCCTCAATGCGGGCAGTATCCCGGGCAACCACAGTCGTATTCCGATCAGGGGATGCGTGGGACGAGCTGGCCGTCCCCGACAAACCCCCATCCGGACCCCCACAGTGATGCCCATTGGCAACAGCCTCAAGCTGTGTGACTGAAGCCAACACTGCCTGAAGCTGGGAGCGAAGGGATGCCAACTCAGCCTGCATCCGAACACAGCAGTTGCAGTCCCAATCCATGCTAAAAACTGTTTTGCAAAGAACGTCTGAACTAATCTACAGAGAGCGCAAACAAATCGATAAAATTTAAACGGTTATTAAAATACAAGATTGCCTAGTAAATGCAGTAATGCTGCTACTTGCGCACTGCTGACACTGCTCGGCGGCGGAAGGAGACTAAGCAAAATTACACTATTCAGGTACTAAAACGCGATGCTACACTCTCAAATACTGTAATACGCCCAAAATTTATGAATTAAACAATGCAAGTACCAAAAACACGCAAAGAAATTAAGAATTAAACTATGTAACAAATGAGTGAGCTAGGAGTATACGACTTGCTGCTCAGCTGCTTATCCAACGGCGGCAGGGAGCACACTGACTGTGACCAACCGACACTGGCCGTTCAAAACAAAAACAGTAGACAAACGACTACGCGAATTTACACTATTCAGGTACTAAAACGCGATGCTACAACTCTCAAATACTATAATACGCCCGAAATTTATGAATTAAACAATGCAAGTACCAAAAACACGCAAAGAAATTAAGAATTAAACTATGTAACAAACGAGTGAGCTAGGAGTATACGACTTGCTGCTCAGCTGCTTATCCAACGGCGGCAGGGAGCAGGGAGTGCCTGTGCAGGATTTTGATACTGTACTAATAGATTTAGGACAGGAGGTAAGTGAGAATGTAGAGGATAGCCTGTTGGGGGTCGATGAACCCAGTAGCTGTGACCAGTTGTCACTTGAGAAGGAACCCGACGATAATATTGAAAGTGGTTTAGCTGTAACTAGTGTTATGCCCGGTCTGGAGGCGCAGAATCGCTCAGACTACAGTAATTTGGGTCATGTTCAGCAAACTAAATGTAATGAAGTCGTGTGGTGTTTCGATTTGAAATTAATAGACCGACTGGAAAAGGCAGCAGAAAATGTAATTCAGGAAACCCCTACACACTTCGACCCAAATGTAATGAAGACAGATGTCGATCACTTTAGTTGGAGACAAATCCAAAAGGAACTATTGGATGAGTTTGAGGAACCACCTGTACAAACTAGAATAAGCCACCCTATAATAATAGCGAATATGTTGGGTATCAATATACGTTGTCTCTTAGACAGTGGAAGTGAGGTGAGTGCGATATCTCAGTCCTCCTTTGATGCATTACCTGGTAAAGACAAGCTTACAGTAATGAGGGTATCAGGACTAAGAACAATTGGTGCTACTGGCAAGGTGTCAAAAACGGTAAAGCAAGAAGCTTTACTGCCCTTTAACATTAATGGTAATTTAATTGATCATCCATGCTTAATTGTAAACAATCTCAGTATTGAGGTTTCAATTGGCATAGATTTCTTGTCGAAATATCAGAGTGTTGTTGACTTTGAAAGAAGCCAGTTAAAATTGGTCTTGCCGATAACCGGAGTAATTATGGTACCTTTTATTGATAAACATGTAGTAACTAATTATGAAACTTGGGAGCTGCCTATACGAGTTCTGAAAAATTGGAGATATTGGGACGAAGGTGTTAATCTTAGTAAATACCAAGGACCTTTCAGGATCATAAGAAAACCATATGCCAATGCATATAGGCTAGAGTACCCTAAGAGTAAAAAGACATTAGGTCTCAGGAACGTGATTGACCTAAAGAAGTTCATAGGTAGTGAATGAATTCTGTAGAGAGGAGGTTGTTCTGTAACCTCTACACAGTGTGGCAGCTGTGCAGTCCCAGCTGTGTGAGATCTTCTTTCCTTTTCAGGTCTCACTCATTCTTCATCTTCCCTATCCACCAAAGTTTCGACTCCTCCTTTGCAATACAAAAATTTTCCGTCATGGCTATCAAGCCATGAGTTCTGTAACCATTCTATCCACTGATTAGTGAAAAAAAAAACCTAATGTGACAAACCTAACAGTGACATAAACAACAGTGAAGTATGATGTAATACAAATGTATTTGAGTAACAAGTATGTATAGAACCCCGGTAATATTGTAAGTACAAAGTTGTTGTTTTATTGGAAATGGTCCACCAACAGTAATTTAAAAAGATATACAAATTCGTATACAAGCAGGATCTGAAGTGGCAGTGAAACCTATTGTATGCTGTAGAGCTAACTAATTAATAGTAAAAGAGATTGCTTAGTGTTATGAAAATTATGCAGATAAGTTGTAAAAATGAACTCACCTTGTGTAGCAAGGAATGGCAGTGTAATAGAATTGAACAGTGTTTGTGGTTGAGACGTGAAGGACACGTCCTTGAAATATTTATAAGGCTGGAGCTGGCCATTATTTGATGTAGTGTGTGACAGGACACACCTACACGTATTGAAGTTATGAGTTGGAGGTGTGAATGCGACCATAGGTACCCTTATGTTAGATGAAGCAGAGCAGCTCATGGTGTCCTATAGGTTTAAGGAATTTAGCATTACGCTCGTCCATAATTACTTAATGCACTTTAGTGGTAGGTCGAGAGAGACTACCTGTGGTTTCAGCATCAAATCAAGTGGAAATGGGTTGCAACGTGAGCAAACTGATCATCTGCAATACACTATAGATACGAAATAAATGTGCTATCCTATGCTTTAAATGTTAATAGAGTGAGTGTTAAATAAGTACATACACTAGCAACATAATTGAGTAACATAATGGCAGACGTGAAACATTATTTATAGTTCAGCATAAATACACTTCGATGAAGTAAATACATAATTGCAGATGTGGAACTGACACAGCAGCAGAGGACCAATAAGTGGATTTAGTAGTCAACTAAACGTAGTGTGTTTTGAACACTCAGAACTTTACTATTACCACAAGTTACTCACATGTACAAGAAGCTGAGAAGACAACTACTAATCAAATATACTCATACTATCTCTAAGAATAAGATAATCGAAGATGAGTCAGCTAAGTAAATAAAATACAGATTTGTCAGGAATGTACCGAGCATTGGTTCAGTGTTCTGGCCCAGAAATAATAAACTGAGATTAAATAGGATTCATGATTGTATGCCTTGAGCATAAATTTTCTCTAGTACGTGACTAACGGCATTTTGAGCCATTTGTTTACCGATTTATGACAGTTAAGTAACCGCGAGGGTAAAATTGAAAAAGTTCTGTTAACTTTGTTCCAGTAACAAGTTGAAAGATAAAATGTATATATCCCCATTTCATTGTGACCCACCCTTAGATATTAAGTGAACAGAGTCTGAGGCACTCTTTTTGTTTGTTCTACAGGACAAACCAGATAATGGCAGCCTGGTAGCTGCGTGAAAGCGTGGAGTGACTTGGACACAACTCACAGTGACCCCTCCCCTTTCCCCATGTATTTAGAGTGAATGTCAAGGACACACACCATAGCAACTCCCCTTCCTCTACCCTTGTGAATGGAAGCCAAAGCGGCTACAACCACGTGTGTAAAAATGAAATTGTCATGATTTGTGAAATTTTCTTTCAGGTTTAAAAAAGACTGCTAAGATATAATTATCTGTTTATGTATCATGAATAACTGAGTTATTTTCTTTGAATTTGTGTATGTAAAAATGTATTTAATGGATTTAAGATTTTCATAATTTTACATATTTTATGTGTTTGTCTGTCTAAGGCAATATGTATGCCAAAGTGTTTCATTGATTTTGCTTGAATGTTGAGTGATAATGTTGCTTAAGAGGCAGTGAACATCCCAGCAATTTAAATAATTGAAGTAGGTAATAAGTTTTCTTTTAATATTTCTATATGTTTACATTTAAATTTTAATTTTTCACAGGGAGTTAAGCTGTACTCTTGCTTCCCTTTTTGTAATTTTTTTTTTTTCCATTTACATAAAAAAAATTAAGTAGAGGGTGATGTAGGGAAGCAGCCTACTCACGCCGTATAAAATTCACATCAGTCTTTCCATTGTGTGCCAGCCTAGTCCGCTGTAACTAGCTCTGACGTCATAAACGTTGCGCAATACTTTAAAAATCAAGTAAATAACCTGAAACGTTTCTAGCATGTCAGGAGTAATACTAAATCAATGTGTGTTGAATATCAGTTCAATAACTTTAACCATTTTCGAAATTTGGACGTTTTTCTGTAAAAATCATTGGCGCAACAGAAAAGAGCTAGAAACTTAAAAACTTATATTTAGATTCCTTTTGCATAATAATTTAGTAGAAACAGTATTCTGGATCTCACAAATTAAAATTTTAGTTGAAATTCATGATTTTCTGGTTTTTGTCTTAAAAATTAAGGAAGCAAGATAGATTAAGTAGGCGAATAAATAAAGCTAGGATGTTTAAATTTAAGTAGAAGGGAGATCTGCTATAATCATAAAGATGTGAAAAGTTTCAACAGAACAACTATAAAACTATAGCTATAGCGTATCTCCAAAGGGCAAGTTCAGAGCTCGTCTACTGCATGTAGTGTAATTAAATTAATTCTCTCGCCCAAAATATTTGACTTTTATTATGATAACTTACCTGTGTGCTGATTGCATATTTAAATTGAGAGCTTCATCGGCCATCAGCAAAGGAAGCAATGATTTATTCGATAACTTAAAGTGGTGCATTACTAGCCCAGCGGCGAGTCGGGAGAGCGGATTTGATCAGGCGTTCCCTTAGCCTTCCACACCGCGGCTTTATATATAAGAACGCTGCACGAGAAAGAAAGGCCCCAGTTCTCTCCAGACGCTGATTAGCGCACCACCTGTGCCGGGAGTCGTGTCGCGTCGGTATCATTGCTATAAACAGCCTCGGATGCTGTACTAAGTTACTCGGGATACGCGTAACCATGAAATCATTTTCAAGTGAAGTGTTAATTCTGGGATGACTTTAATGATCTATCTTCAGTTTGCGTACGTCGTATTTTCACGTGCCGTCGTGGGACAGACATTCTACCATTATTTAGCATGGCGTTTGATGAACATTATCATCAAATTATGGCGAGCATTCACTTAAACATTTAATTTGAACAGTTATAGTCGCATCAGCGCATTAGACTCTGAACTGCTCTGGTAGTTGGATTGTGTGGATTCTTTTTGGTCTGTGACTTTCAGAATATAGTGAACATTTTAGAGAAAATGGTTTTTTGATTATGAATCCCAGACAACCTCCTAATTCCTCAGAGCTATAAGCTGTAGTTATAAATGTATTTCTCAGATGAAGTGGGCACTAAAAATTCTAATTACAGGCTTCACGTTTTGCTAATCACTTTCTGGTTGCCAATATTGTAGTTAGAGAGCCAGTGTTGAGAACGGCAAACAACAGCATTAAATAAATAATAGGAACATTCATTTATAACAATTAATTCACCCGCCGCCCCACACTGTTATGATTATTTTTACTGACTGGTTTTTTATTTGTTTTGTTTGTGTCCTTTCTTGACTACAGGTTCATAACTTTGATGAATATTCTTTCTGGTGCTTGAGTTTTATGTCAGTCTGTAGTTTCAAGGATTTTTGTTGCCTATTGAACAGAACCAGAGAACAAAAAATTATGTCACCACTTCAAACCCTAGAGAGGAGAAGGAAATGTACATACTTTATCTTTTCTCCTAGTTGTCACTGATATGGTATTTGATAAGATTGGAGAACTAGCTTGCTTTTTCCTGAACAGTGAGATGTATTATGAGATGCTACAGGATTTCTCCATTACTATGGCAACACAAAGGGAGACACGGTGATGCTCTATAGCAAGTCTCAGGGTTTCCTGAGTACGAGGGAGCCTACTAGGTTATCACAGAGTGCTTTGGAGATGCTACTTGCGTTTCTCACTGTCTGTCCCTCTTGGGTGGTGCACTTCTATTAGGTACTGATACAGCCTAATCCCATTTCATCATTCCACTGATGCTTCAATAATCTATTATGGATCTCCTCCACTGAAACCGTTGGAGAAAGCAGCGAGCTGACCCCACACCCCTTCATACTGCATTCAAATGATGCCACTAACTAAGGATGACATTGCAGGTGGTTGGTCCTGATTGGCCCATCTGAGGCCAGAGCAGCGGAGCTTTGCTTTACTTTTTTTAAGGCTGTCAGAGGTCACAATCACCATGGCTGTAATGGCTTGGATGCCCTCTTCATCACCGTCACAGAAAACCTGACAGCAACAACTGCTCTTTGAGATCTGAAACGTCACTGTCACACTGCAGTGACTGATACCAGCAGCGACAACACATCAATGACAGTGGGGAACAACATGGACTCCAGCATCCAAACCCACCAACTGTGGCTACTGCTACATTCACAACAGTCACAGCCATCACACCTCCCTGGGACTCAGAATGGCTGGCATCACTGCTGTCTCCATTGTCATTGCCAGCACCTCTGACTCTGGTATGCTACTGGATCAGCAGCAGCAGTGGAGATACCTGGTACTGCTAGCCAGTATACCAAATGCTGAGGATCTACCCCATACACAATAGCCATCAAATGGCAGGCAGATTCTGTACCTACTCAGCTACAGGGATGAGGGATCTGGTGTGCAGGCCAGTGTCAGAAAATTTGGACAATGTTCTGGAAGGGATGGGGAAAATTCTTCAGTACTGCAAAGACACCCTCATCACTGGTGGTACCAAGCCAACTTTGGTGACCTAAAGTTTTGGAAGTTATCTGCCTCCCAGAGTGCAAGAATACTACATGCAGGTAATTTTGATACACCATGTCTCAGTAGTGTGACTGATCACTTGCAGTGAACTGTGCTTTGGGTTTCTTCTTCGAGAGTGAGCCACTGTACCTAACAATGGACTTACACAGCTCTCAGGCACATTTGTGGTTCACTTGTTGTAGCCACCTGCTGTGAGTTTCATGTGATTTCTGTATCTTAATTCTTTCCATTTAGTTGTCTCGGTAAATTCCAGTGTGCATATTATGAAAACAATAAACATGTTGTGGCCATGATATGCAGTATTAATTGCTACTTGAACTGCTCAGCTTTTTTCTCATTACATCCCATTATCCCACCATCTTTCAAGTGAGCCTACACTACAAATCACTCTTTAATTATAACATTATTAAAATAAAAATGATAAAAAAATGAAATGGAGAAAGAATGAAAGATATAAAAACTGAGGTGGCAGTAGTTTAAGAAAACCTTTTGCAACTCAGTATCAACATGAATAATCTGCATAAAATAATGAATAGCTTGAATTTCAGTGCTCAAAATATGTCACCTCATTTCTTGAGTCCCATTGATTACTTGAAACTATTCTGTCATTGTATACATTGAATAGATGCATTGCCACCCGTGTGTGTGTGTGTGTGTGTGTGTGTGTGTGTGTGTGTGTGTGTGTGTGAAACATTGTTAGTTTTGCACTTCTGACACTTTGCTTTATTACCCCACAATAGTTTTCTACCTCAGCCATTTTAATTTTGTTAGTTTTAAGTATATTTTGCTATTAAGATGTGCTTTTGGGCACTTACTTTTCTTGTCTGTTTCTTTTGTCTGTATATAACAGCATTATACTAAAAATTTGGATTTTTGTTGTGATTCTGCACACATTTTTATGTACCACTACAAACTGCAAACAGAATTGTTTCTTGTGGGATGCCTTACTTGTTTCAAATCATTAGGCCTGTCATTCCTGATTTGGTTCCAACTGAATGAATTCCGATAGCACATCTTTGCTTTATCAACCATAAATTATAGCATAGTCTGTTACACACTACCACCCAGCATATAAAATGTGCTCTTATAGACTATAATAACCGGACGGAATACCTCCTACCAGATAGAGCCCATAATGCCATATTCAGACAGGAGACAACAAAGTTTTAGAAAGTGTGCACAATAAATGCATATACATGGCTTAATGGGTAACACTAGTAAGTTTCAAAGAATATTTCTGGACAGCACTAATATGCACAGAACATACTGATGGTAAAATAATAATAATAATAATAATAATAATATGATGTGGTACATGTAATGAATTACTGTGTATCAACGCTTGGAGAAAAACAATGTAACAGACATACTATATAATGAAATTCAATATAAAGTTTCTAAAAAGATGATTCCTGGTCCTATATGGTACAGTAAAGAGCATTTACAGGTACAAAAGTCAAATATTTAGGGGCTATTTTCTTGAAAAATGTAAGATGACATGATCACAAAAATCTAGGTGTTCATTAGAAGAGTCTTTAGAATGTGTAATTCATCTACAAGTGCATTCACTCACTCACTCATAAAATTCTTTTTAGTATTGGTTTTGAGTTTGTGACTCTTTGGAAAGAGAAGGAAGAGAGAAGTTTCAAAGAACACATGAATTGTGGACCACAGGTCCGATTAATCAGAGAAAGTATTCTTCACATATACTAAACAAACTCCAGTGTAGGGGTACACAAAAGGAGCCTCCCTAAAGATTGCAATGACTTGCGATCAAGACAATAAAAACAGTTGGGTGTATCCTGGGAAATATCAGAATGATAGCTGATTCTTTCACACCACAAACATCCACATTGGAGCACTTTTCAGGGTCACAGTTAATGATTATCTCTATTGACACCGAAGGCACAACACCAGCCAAAGTAAAACTGCTGCACAAACTATGTAGTCAACACCAGTGCCACGTACTATGTGTACAGGAGGCACTTAGAAGTTGTGTTATGTGTAGACCAAAAATAGATGGAATGCACCTCACCATTGATAGACCACATGACAATATGGAAGTACTATTTTTATTCACTCAGATATCCAGATTGTATTTACAGTGGTCACAGAGGAAAACAGCACTGAAGTCCTCACTCTAGGAACAAATAACTACACCATCCCATCTCTTTATAAATCACCTGGTGCTGAATTCACTGTTAACAAAACATCCAGTTTTCAAAATCATCAAGTGAAGATTGTGATTGGTGATTCCAACAGTCATATTTACTGTTTGGGGCTATGATCATGAAATGGAGCAGCATTGAAAGAATGGATAGAAATGAGCCACCTGACCTTAACCCATGATGCAAAACTACCTGGATCTCTTAACAGCGACAGGTGAAGTCGAGCTTACAATCCTCACATCATATCTGCCAGCACCAATATTAGCCAGTAATGTGTAAAATCTCTCTGCTCCAAAATACCCATCTCACAGCGTAGACCGATAATGTGATAATTATTTGCTACCGTAAGACCTCAGAAAGTATCTTTTCGGAGGAGGCTTAATTCTATGAAAGACCGACTTGTCAAGTTTTGCAGAATTGTTGGATGCTAAAGCATTATGTTCGAGTATAATGACTTTTCTGGAGACTAGAAATCTACTCTGTAGGAATCAGCACGGGTTTAGAAAAAGACGGTCATGTGAAACCCAGCTCGTGCTATTCGTCCACGAGACTCAGAGGGCCATAGACACGGGTTCACAGGTAGATGCCGTGTTTCTTGACTTTCGCAAGGCGTTTGATACAGTTCCCCACAGTCGTTTAATGAACAAAGTAAGAGCATATGGACTATCAGACCAATTGTGTGACTGGATTGAAGAGTTCCTAGATAACAGAACGCAGCATGTCATTCTCAATGGAGAGAAGTCTTCCGAATTAAGAGTGATTTTAGGTGTGCGCAGGGCAGTGTCATAGGACCATTGCTATTCACAATATACATAAATGACCTTGTGGATGACATCGGAAGTTCACTGAGGCTTTTTGCAGATGATGCTGTGGTGTATTGAGAGATTGTAACAATGGAAAATTGTACTGAAATGCAGGAGGATCTGCAGCGAATTAACGCATTGTGCAGGGAATGGCAATTCAATCTCAATGTAGACAAGTGTAATGTGCTGCGAATACATAGAAAGATAGATCCCTTATCCTTTAGCTACAAAATAGCAGGTCAGCAACTGGAAGCAGTTAATTCCATAAATTATCTGGGAGTACGCATTAGGAGTGATTTAAAATGGAATGATCATATAAAGTTGATCGTCAGTAAAGCAGATGCCAGACTGAGATTCATTGGAAGAATCCCAAGGAAATGCAATCCGAAAACAAAGGAAGTAGGTTGCAGTACGCTTGTTCACCCACTGCTTGAATACTGCTCAGCAGTGTGGGATCCGTACCAGATAGGGTTGATAGAAGAGATAGAGAAGATCCAACGGAGAGCACCACGCTTCGTTACAGGATCATTTAGTAATTGCGAAAGTGTTATGGAGATGATAGATAAACTCCAGTGGAAGACTCTGCAGGAGAGACACTCAGTAGCTTGGTATGGGCTTTTGTTAAAGTTTCAAGAACATACCTTCACCGAAGAGTCAAGCAGTATATTGCTCCTTCGCGAAGAGACCATGAGGATAAAATCACCCTCCGCCACACACCGTCAGGTGGTTTGCGGAGTATGGATGTAGATGTAGATGTAGATGCTCTATAGAACCAGTACCTGGATGCTATGATGCCTTTACAATGGCTGTAAAGAGATGCTAGAGAATGTCTATCCCCCATGGCCGTCGAACATCTTATATCTCTGGGCTTACATCAGAGCAAGCCACACAACTTATTTGAGGAAAATGCTTTCAGTTAAGTGACTGTGGAAGCAGGAAACAACCTCATATTCTCTATAATGGAGACACAAAGGGATAAGAGGATAAACACTACAGAAAAGTTGGATCTGTAAAGAGGGAGCCATAAAGCTTGGAGATTCTGAGAAGCCTAACCAATTATCTGACCACTGCACATCATAGAATCACTGCTAATCAAACAGTGTATCAGTTACTGCTGAATGGGAATGCAACCCACAAATCACAAAAACCAAACTGCAAAAAGAAGAGCAGGAGAGTAGTGACCTCACATCATCGCTCCGCCTGGAGGAACTGGAGAATGATATCAAACACAGCAAAACTGGAAAATCAGCTGGCTTGGATGATCTCCAAACTGAGAAAATTAAATACTTTGACTTAACAACAAAGAAATTGATTTTCAAACTTCAATAACTGTTCGAACAGAAGCCAAATCCCAAAGATATGTTGGAAGATCTAAGTGACTGCTTTGCTGAAACCTGGCAAAGACGGAAACATTCCAAAGAATTTTAGACCAGTCAAGCTACTATGTCACCTTTACAAATTACTGGAAAGATTGTCTTTAAATTGCCTATCACCTGTAACTAATCTCTTGCTTACACCTCAGAAATTTGGATTTTGACCTACCAAAAGCTCTACTGGACAGCTGCGAAATCTCGCATAGTTTACAAAGATGGGTTTGAACCTCATAATGTGGCAGGAGTGGTAATTGTCAAATTATCAGCATCTTATGAGACTATCAACCACCAGCTATCACTAGCCATGTCTAAGACATGAACAAGGATTTTAGCCTAACAGATTTATCACAACTCTTTTGCAGAATCGTAGGTTCTCTGTTGACTTCCAAGATATGCACAGGCAATGGAGACTTCAGAAAAATGGCCTCCTTCAGGGAAGTGTGCCTTTTCCAATTCTGTTTAATGTATAGGGTGACTCACCTAAAACCTGCACTGCAAATATTGTGGAACTAGAACACACTATCGATGTGTGGTTTTCACATAATGGATTCCTAGCAGGGGCTCATATTGTTAGCAAATAAACAGATTGTAACAATACTTAGAGAGAGTATTTCTTGTGCAAACATATGCCTTCTTAAATGGAACAATGCCTATTAACTTTAACAAACTAAAAGTAGGGTAAATTAGAATGGCAGAGGTGTTCATTACAGGATTCCAGTATGAGTCATTTATGAGATAGTTTGTGCTACAACATGTATTGTACAAGTGTCAATGTCAGAACTTATCAAAATACATTATCTCTTTAAGTGAATCACACAAGAATCCTGCAGCAAATGTCACTGACATTCTAATTTATCCTACTTTTAGTCTGTTAATGTCAACAGGGTTGTTCCATTTAAAAAAGTGTATGTTTCACAAAAAACACACTCTTTAATATAATTACATTCTGTTGCTTGGCTAACAATACGAACCACTGACTACTAATCAATTCTGCGAAAACAGTGCATCAATAGCATTTTCCATTTCCACAATATTTGTGGGGGAAGGTTTTAGTTGATTGACCCTGTATATAGAAATGACCCACCCATAGCACCCAATAGCAGGAGCTTCTCCTACGCTGATGACCTTGCTCTAGCCAGCCAGAGCACATCTTTTGAATCACTGGAAAACACCCTCACGAATGCCCTTAAACAACTTTCCAACAACTACAACACAAACCAACTTAAAACAAATACCACAAGGACACAAGTGGGTGCTGTTCATCTGAGAAACATGGAAACTAATCACAAAATATAGATAGTATGGTCAGGTGTTGAACTGGATCACTGTGAGACCCCAATATATCTAGGAGTGCAACTTGGTAGATCTCTTACATTTGAGAAGCACTGCATGAAATGCAAGTCAAATGTGTCACCAAGATCAATCTTCTATAGAAAGTGGCCAGATCACAATGGTGTAGTCAAACTGAAACACTAAGAACCTCTGCAATGGCACAATGCTATTCTGCGGCAAAGTATGCATGTCCAGTTTGGTATATGCCAAGCAGGTGGACATAGCTCTCGATGACACCTGAAGCATCATAACAGGCTGTTTGAAATCCACTCCAGTTGATTTGCATTGCCACCTCACAGGAATGGGACCACCTACTATTTGATAAGAAATAGCTGAAAATGAGGAAAGGAAAAAGGTGGAGCTGGAGAGAATGCATCCTCTGTAAGGGCATGAACTGCACCTGCAATGACTAAGTCAAGGAGGAGTTCCCTAAGAACATCAACGGCCCTTGGTATCACCACTGAGAAAGCTAGGTTGCAACTATGGAGTGCAACAATCTACCTTCCCCCTGTCTGGAATAGAGTTTTATAAACCCCCATCTCATGGCTATAAAGTGAAATAGGTGACTTGGAAGTCCCTGAAAAGCCTAAGATCTGGAGTTGGCAGATCAAAGGTCAACTTGGCAAGATGGGTCTACACTGATCGAGATGATTCTGTGACTGTGGAGAAGACCAGATTGTTCATCATATGCTTCAATTCTGACTGTACCCAGCCTCCTGCAAATGAACTTATCAGCGAGCAGAAAATGCATTGGAGGGGCCAAGTTTTGGGAAAAAATATACAGTCATGAAAATGTATATAATACACATATTTCTGATAAAGGACTAATACAACAAACTCTAGTGGACAAAACTGAAACAGAAAAATGCTGTCAGACAAAAACAATTACTTTTTATGTTTCTAGCCATCAGTTTCTACGGCAAGTGAAGGAACATGGTACCACTTGTTACATTTATTCTGCATAGTATCCATTAATGTAAAACTATAAAAAATTTTATATGTCCACAATATAACCTTAACATTGAATATAATTGCTTAAAAACCCAAATTTGACCTACATACATAGTTAATTTTTAATGTCATCTGTTAAATTACACATTTACTTACATACAATAAATTATGTGCATATGTTAGTGTATACTTCACTTCTGCAGTTGCTCTGGGCATCCAGCACAACAACTAAATATTGCACAAACAGATAAGTCTTTAGTAATAGAAAATACAACAGATTGAACAAAGGATATTGTGAATAATTGCAGTTGCAGTTATTGTCTGTTGCTGTCTTGGTGTTTCCCTTTATTGTATTTGGTTTCATCATTGTGTCACTATCACAGAATTCTAGTTTGACATTTTCACAGTAATCACTAACATTGCTGTCTTGAAGTAGCTCACAAATTCTGACAGCTTCAACTATGTACAGATTAGTACATCGTTAACTGGAAACAGAATAATTACCATGTACAAATATTCACACAATACCCCTGCTTTACAAAATAGTAAGGTGCCTGAGCTATTGTACGTGCTGTCAGCAACACAGGGTGCTGCGAAAAAAAATATTATTATAATGTAGAATGAAATTTTTATTCTACAGTGGAGTGTGCGCTGATATGAAATATTAATCTGCCAGGAAGTTTCATTACTATAATGGTTTCTGCTGCAACAGAATGAAAATGGGTTAAGGTGTAGTGGAAAGTGTAGATTGGAAGTATAATTAATAAATTAAGTTGGAAATTATGATTATAAACATCAGACATCCACAATATTTGAATAAAGTTTGAAAATATTATCTTACTTGTAACCAAAGGTTAGATCTATCCAGTGATGTAGCCTTTCAGAGACATGATTACTCTCCAGTATATCACGATGTCTTTCAATAAAATCCTCAACAGAAGTTGCCCAAGACGGAATTTCCAGGTTAGGAAGATCCTCATGGATGGACTGAAAAAAATTACATAAAAGGGGATTTTTTAAACCCAATGTTTATGCAATAACAGGAACAGTTTGCATTGGTATGTAAAACTACATTGAATGCTGCATTTGTCAAACACATGTCTGAAAAAGATAAATACTGTTAATCACAGTAACATATTTGATGACCTTTTAAAGACATGCACGGAATTCTTACACGTCTGTGGTTACTTTATTATTTACATTACAACCAATTCAGAAAATGTGTATGGTATTGCACTGTCTCACATGTAATTAATGAACATTTTGTTGCACAGACTCTTCCTCCATGGACATTTCTCACTCAGTACCCTTCCCTTCCTTTCTGTTGTGCAAACTTAGTGCTGCTAATGACATCAAATGTTTGGGTCTTTTTATAGTTGTCATGATATTTTGAAGAGTGTGAATGTTAACAGGGCAGAAGATATGACCTCCAGAACACTGTCCCATTCTACCACCTCTAGTAGCCGCAGAATTTTGGAACATATGTACTTCAATTATACCACCATTACTCCAAGATAGATTACAGAATCAATCAATCACATGAATACCAACCAACAGTTTCTGAAACTTACTGATGTATTTTAAGAGCCATGGACAAAGCTGTGTAGGTGAATTCCAAGTTCCTTGATTTTAAAAGGCTTTACATTCAGTGTCACATATAAACTTACACTAAAGAAAGTATTTTCATACAAGTCACAACATCACAATTGTGACAGGAATAAGGATAGTTCTGTTTTTGAAGCACAGTATATTATATTACCTGGAATGTCACCCATAATCAGGGTTGTCAGAAGCAGTCTGAATAGCTTGAGGGGTGTGACACCACTGAGAAAGCTAGGTTGCAACTATGGAGTGCAACAATCTACCTTCCCCCTGTCTGGAATAGAGTTTTATAAACCCCCATCTCATGGCTATAAAGTGAAATAGGTGACTTGGAAGTCCCTGAAAAGCCTAAGATCTGGAGTTGGCAGATCAAAGGTCAACTTGGCAAGATGGGTCTACACTGATCGAGATGATTCTGTGACTGTGGAGAAGACCAGATTGTTCATCATATGCTTCAATTCTGACTGTACCCAGCCTCCTGCAAATGAACTTATCAGCGAGCAGAAAATGCATTGGAGGGGCCAAGTTTTGGGAAAAAATATACAGTCATGAAAATGTATATAATACACATATTTCTGATAAAGGACTAATACAACAAACTCTAGTGGACAAAACTGAAACAGAAAAATGCTGTCAGACAAAAACAATTACTTTTTATGTTTCTAGCCATCAGTTTCTACGGCAAGTGAAGGAACATGGTACCACTTGTTACATTTATTCTGCATAGTATCCATTAATGTAAAACTATAAAAATAATTGTTAAGAAAAAAAATATGTTGCACCATTTCAGAGCTAATTAGCATAGACGTTAGCCAACCATGCTGTTACATGCACAAATTCATGTAGTCCACCAGAGACAGTGTCATCAAATGTGTTCTTTGTTTGGTTTCCTAAAATCACACAAGAGAGCAATACAAAAATTGGACATAGGATGGTAGTACGAATTGAACCCAAGCCAAAGGCTGAGCAGTCTTGTGTGCTATCTTCTGCACTATGAGAATAACTGACACTTCTTGTGGGCTGCTTGAATTTGCATGCAAAATGGCCTGATTGACTAACTTCAGTGCTAATTGACTCAGAAACGGTATAATGTATCAATATTTTTCTTTAACAATTATTTCTCAGCACAACCTACCCTGGAAACCTTTACAAGTTTTTCAGAGTGTTTCTGACCACCTTGTACACACATATAAAATTTTGGCTGTGCCCCATGTGAAATTTCACACTCTTCAAGAAGGGCACAGTTATCTATGGGGGAAAAAATGGTTAGTGGGAAAAAATGTACCCATGTCATAAACTTGACTTCTTTAGGAGGCAAAATTTACAGTACCGCTGATGTACATGTTTAAAAACAGAAAAAATATATCTATCTTTTGGAACTATTACTTGATACATATAAAGGGTAGTGCAAATGGACACAGCCTCATTTGACCAATGGGACAACGATGCAGCTATACTGATACAATTTATCTTACTAAAATCAACTTAAAAAATTTAAACAACTTGCAGGATGAATTTCAGCTCTACATTGGATTGTGCACCAATTTGAAACTTCCTGGCAGATTAAAACTCTGTGTCAGACCAGGACTCGGACATATAGAGCAATTGCTTGCAAAAGGTGAACGTCCCAGGTGTGAGTCAGGGTCTGTCCCACAGTTTTAATCTGCCACGAAGTTTCGGTTCATTGCACACTTTGCTTCAGAGTAAAAACCCATACTGGAAACAATACCCCAGGCTGTGGCTAAGTCATGTTTCCTCATTATCCTTTCTTTCAGGGTGCTAGTTCCACAATGTATGCAGGAGAACATCAGAGAAGTTTGGAAGGCTGTAGATAAGGTATTGGCAGAAGTAAAGCTGTGATGGCAGGTCATAGGTTGTGCTCAGATAATTCAGTTGGTAGAGCACTTGCAAATAAAAAGCAAAGGTCCCAGGTTTGAGTTCCCACTTGGCACAGCGTTTTAATCTGTCATGAACTTTCAAACAACTTATTTGAAGGATGTAAACAATATACATTCCTTAAATTAATACATGGAGTTTAACGGAAAACAAAATTGAACAGTCATTCTACTCACACTTGATCGATGAATGGGTAGAGCCTTCATGTTGTTGTTGTGGTCTTCAGTCCTGAGACTGGTTTGATGCAGCTCTCCATGCTACTCTATCCTGTGCAAGCTTCTTCATCTCCCAGTACCTACTGCAACCTACATCCTTCTGAATCTGCTTAGTGTATTCATCTCTTGGTCTCCCTCTACGATTTTTACCCTCCACGATGCCCTCCAATACTAAATTGGTGATCTCTTCATGCCTCAGAACATGTCCTACCAACCGGTCCCTTCTTTTTGTCATGTTGTGCCACAAACTTCTCCCCAATCCTATTCAATACCTCCTCATTAGTTATGTGATCTACCCATCTAATCGTCAGCATTCTTCTGTAGCACCACATTTCGAAAGCTTCTATTCTCTTCTTGTCCAAACTATTTACCGTCCATGTTTCACTTCCATACATGGCTACACAACATACAAATACTTTCAGAAATGACTTCCTGAGACTTAAATCTATACTCGATGTTAACAAATTTCTCTTCTTCAGAAACGCTTTCCTTGCCATTGCCAGTCTACATTTTGTATCCTCTCTACTTCGACCATCATCAGTTATTTTGCTCCCCAAATAGCAAAACTCCTTTACTACTTTAAGTGTCTCATTTCCTAATCTAATACCCTCAACATCACCCGACTTAATTCGACTACATTCCATTATCCTCGTTTTGCTTTTGTTGATGTTCATCTTATATCCTCCCTTCAAGACACCATCCATTCTGTTCAACTGCTCTTCCAAGTCCTTTGCTGTCTCTGACATAATTACAAAGTCATCGGCGAACCTCAAAGTTTTTATTTCTTCTCCATGGATTTTAATACCTACTCCGAATTTTTCTTATGTTTCCTTTACTGCTTGCTCAATATACAGATTGAATAACATCGGGGAGAGGCTACAACCCTGTCTTACTCCCTTCCCAACCACTGCTTCCCTTTCATGTCCCTCGACTCTTATAACTGCCATCTGGTTTCTGTACAAATTGTAAATAGCCTTTCGCTCCCTGTATTTTATCCCTGCCACCTTTAGAATTTGAAAGGGAGTATTCCAGTCAACATTGTCTAAAGCTTTCTCTAAGTCCACAAATGTTAGAAACGTAGGTTTGCCTTTCCTTAATCTTTCTTCTAAGATAAGTCGTAAGGTCAGTATTGCCTCACGTGTTCCAGTACTTCTACGGAATCCAAACTGATCTTCCCCGAGGTCGGCTTCTACTAGTTTTTCCATTCGTCTGTAAAGAATTCATGTTAGTATTTTGCAGCTGTGGCTTATTAAACTGACTGTTTGGTAATTTTCACATCAACACCTGCTTTCTTTGGGATTGGAATGATTATTTATATTCTTCTTGAAGTCTGAGGGTATTTCGCCTGTTTCATACATCTTGCTCACCAGATGGTAGAGTTTTGTCAGGACTGGCTCTCCCAAGGCCGTCAGTAGTTCCAATGGAATGTTGTCTACTCCCGGGGCCTTGTTTCGACTTAGGTCTTTCAGTGCTCTGTCAAACTCTTCACGCGGTATTGTATCTCCCATTTCATCTTCATCTACATCCTCTTCCTTTTCCATAATATTGTCCTCAAGTACATCACCCTTGTATAGACCCTCTATATACTCCTTCCACCTTTCTGCTTTCCCTTCTTCACTTAGAACTGGGTTTCCGTCTGAGCTCTTGATGTTCATACAAGTGGTTCTCTTATCTCCAAAGGCCTCGTTGGAGAGCCTTCATATCTGACACATTTGTGGTGCAGACAGGCTACTGCCTGCAACACAGCAAACAACCATACAGTACTGTAGCACAGTTTGTCAAAGCTACAGCCGACTTACAATACTACTTCTGGAGATTGAACAAAATAAACCCAAGCATACTGTGTTCTTTTAAACTGAACCTCTAGTATCCACCATAGTACCATGGGACCTGGTGACCCACAACATTGTTCCCAGAGGCATTAGCATTGACGAAAACAGTGCTGCCATCGCACCACTACTTCGATTCTGTGAATCATGTGTCCCTGGAGTGTCAAGCCAGTATCCTGCCACTAGGCGGATATTTATATTGCCACCCAACTGCTCTGCAGCCAACTTCACGCCAGCTGTGCCAAGCAGCTTATCAATCAGAGTTCATATTGCTAAGCCTGTGGGATCATAGCCAGTCAATACCACATCAGGTGCAATCACTGCATGTGCAGAGATTGATACAAAGGTTCCGATGTTCTCTGACAGCAGCAGCAAAAGGGATCTGCACTGTCCAGCTGCTGGCTGCATGCATGTCACACTCGCTGAGCTGAGGAACCACTGGCACCAAGAATCACTTGGAGAAGAGACCGGCCAACTGCAGCTCAAGCCAGTTCTTGCTGAGTTCTTGCCCAGTTGTCAAGTAGCTCCAGTTAGAAGGAGTCTTCATAGTGCAATCACAACTTTCTCTAGAAATGCAGTACATCAGAAATGGCCTTAAGACTTGTATTTATTTCTATACAGTGAACTTATGAAGTGTTTAACTTATCCCGGATTTGCCAATTACTTGTATATGGATTTTGACATGGATGCTCTGTACCAAAGTTGAGTATAATACAATATTTCTCCAAGCAATTGTGTTCTCTTATTCTTTTGATTTCTGCCTCATAACCTATCCACTGTCCTGATGGGACATCGTACTTTTGGCAGCAAGACTTATTTGGTCACGTCAGAGCCAACAAGGAGTCTCTCACTGCAGCATCCATGGGCTTCAACTGCCTTTGTTGGACTTTATCTTAACTGTCCTCAAGCTACTGTTTCACTGTATCTTGTCTCAATATCCTTGTGACTTTCAGCTTGAAGCAAGTGGTATGGACTGACATCTCAAGGAACTATGTTATTTTATTCTGTTTATTAGACTTAATATAAGTACAGTTGTTCCTTGCTACCTAGACACATAAGTAATTGTGTGTTGTTCCCCTCTGTCATGAACACTAAAGTACTTAGAGCCATATAGCAAGGAACCTGAGAATCTATTAACACTATCACAAACAGCAAATGTTTCACATGCCAAACATGAATGGTCATAGCATTCTGGCAGAAGATATTCTTAACATACAAAGAAATCTAATAATTGTAGCCACTCCAAGTGGGATTGTTTAATGCATGTGGGGTGCATGTTAGCTGTCATCAAGTAGCAGCCACCACTAATTGGCCAGGGATGTCAATTAAGTAAAGTGGCATCATTTGATTACCACATAATCTTACCTGTGCTCCTTTTACCTTGCCACTACGAACACATTCATTTTTAGCAGTTTATCTTCTACAAATTGCCTTTCTGCGGCTTAGAAGCTGCTCGCTCTGAACACCAAACAGTGCAACCCATGTTTTATTCCTCTGCACGCTTACTGACTTCCTGCTGATCAAAATCTAATTCAGATTTAACAAGCTTGGAGTACAATAAGAGATAGTGGACAACAGTGTAGTTTCAGTGGCTACCTAGCCCACACACACAGACTGTTTTCTTAGAGTGTTAGAATAACAATATGCATCTGGTCCGACTGTCTGACAAGTTTGTCATACATGGTGAACTTGGTTCTTAAATACTTTGCCAACAGCTTAATGTATTTTCCAGGTCAAATTCATCACTTTCATCTTAAAGTTCTATGTCATTCCCTTTCATGTTTGGCTACAGCTCATATCTTATTTAGCATATTAAACTGCTCAACAAAGAAGACATCTGTACTTGACTTGAGTTTTGCCATCCTTTATATAAACCAAAGCAAACTTTCAGATGTATAAAGCCTAAATGACAGTGTAATTACAACTGTCTGTCAATTTATCAAGTGCTGTAGAGTCCTTCAATGAAAGAGAAGATTTTCAAGATCCTTTATGTTACAGGCCATAAGGGTGATGCTTTCCTTCTTGTCCTATTAATAAAACTTTCTCCAAGAAAACAGTCCTCATTATGCTTAATTACAATACTAATCTCCTAAATTGCCATCCAAACAAATGACATGAACATTCTTCAATCTGATGTGGGATACATCACATAACATAACATTTTGTTTATTATTTTCCTGATTATCACATACTTTGTTACTTGCAGGATGGCATTTTAGTTTTCTAGTTTAACATGTAATTAACATTTCCCTGTATTTTTCTGGTACCAGTATTCTCAAAATTTACCTTTCTATTTCCTGTTAGCAACACATAACTTGTTTGTTCTGTCACTGTTTATGGATAGAGTTGACTTTGTTTCACAGATATGTATAATCTTGACATGATTTATATCCTATATTAGAAAACACTGTTTTGTCTGTCTGGATGATCTGAAAATGGGTTCACGTAGCCCGGAATTAGTCATCAATTAAATGAAAAGTGGATCTTACAAATTTTGATCACGTCAAGGCCAGTCATGTTGGTGGCTGATGCTCCCTCTTAAGAGATTGACACTATTGCTCATACAGAGTTGGATCACTGGACATGCCAACTGCCTTCACATTGGAAACCCTCAACAAAGCATGAAACAACTATTCAAAGATTGAGAAAAAAGGTCTTGCAATCGTATATGCGGTGACCAAATTCCACTAATACTTTTATGTATTCTACTTGGTGGCAGATCAGAAGCCTCTAATTTCATTGTTCAGCCCTTCACAACCTGTCCCTCCACAATGGCACAAAAGTTGCAGTTTTGGTCTTTGCTCCACGCAAACTATCGGTATGAAAGTGTGTACAGGCTAATGACTAAACACAGAAATGCAGAATCTTTTATTTCACATTAATGTCCAGGACACTGAAACAATTGCTGATTTTCCCATCGACTGCTGATGTATTGCTCAGGCAGCGTATGCAGACCCCAATCTCAAGATTCTGCTGCAGTACCTCCAAACTGGTTGCCCATATTTAATACAGAATTTTTTTGATTGGTTAAAGCCCAGTGCCCGTCGGCAATTTCTGCATACTGACTTTGCTGGTTCCTATTGGCTTATCGTGGTAGGCACCTTTAGCTAGTTTCTGTTCATAGTGGCCATGCACTCCACCACAACAGTAAGCACTATCACAACTCTGACGTCAATTTTTTGCATCGGAGGTCTATCAGAAGTGCTGATTTTGGACAATGGACACCAGCCTACATTGGCAGAATTTCAGCAGTTTTGTGACACAAAAGGCATCAAACATGTGACGACTGCATGGTCTACCCTCAATCTAATGGTGAAGCGGACGCTTTGTTGGAACTTTCAAGCAAAAAATTAATGAGGTATGCACTTCCCATGTACAAGAGTAAGCTTTAGTCCTCCTCCTCTCATCCTACCATTCCCAGCCAAGCAATGGCATATCACCAATCTAGCTTTTGCATGGACACCAACACAGAACACTGCTTCAGCTGCTGCATCCTCCGCAGTGGTTGGCCCATCCACTGCAGTACTCTACGTTTAAAGTGAATGATTTGGTCTTCTTCAGAGTTTTTCGCAGACATAGGCACTGGGAATGTGATGTTACCACCAAAGTCTTGGGACCCTCTTTGTATTGGTGTACAGGATTGCCCCCAGGCTGCAGAAGTGTCATCACATTCAGCTTCATTTTGTGGGCTGCTTGATCATGCCACGGAGTTTTCATTCGCACATTCAGTGTTCAGCATCAGCTGTCTTCATCTCCCTCGGATCCTGTGCTTCCGGCATCAGATGGAGAAACTATGGATATTGATGCAGCACTGTTACTGTCACTGTAGCCCCATCTAGGAGATCTGGGCTGCTTTTATAATGCCACCTTCCAGTGGGCTGCTGAGGACCATCCGGGCGCTGTTGCACCTCCACCAATACAAGCAGATGCTCCATCCCTGGGTGTGGGTGCGAAGCCTGTAGCTGTATTTTTTTCGACATTGTTTCCAGATATTCTCACGATGAATGTCAGAATGTGGGCAGGAGCTTGTCATTGGCTGAAGTTTTAGTTCCTGCCTCCTCAGTGGCACCTGCACCCATAACTCCCATAACTCCCATCCCTCCCCCCGACCACGACCCCCATCCCCACTGACATTTCTGGGAGCACCAGATGGCAAGGAGTTTGGGGAGGGGGAAGGGGAGCAAGGTAGTATCATGCACTATCAATGTCACACTGTGCAGTCCATGTCTAGAAGCTGGCAGTAGCCCATGTGATTGCACTACCAATATGCTGCTGGAACCATGACACACCTTCCTCTGCTCACACAGCCAACGCCACCTGCATTATCAGCAGCATCTTGTTATTGTGTCTGATGAACCTGCCTATCTCAAGGACATATACTGGTTTGTATTCTGGACCTGCTATTACTCAACTTAAGTAAAAAGGAGTTAAACATGACAAGTGTGTCTCATTATTTTTGCTCTTTTTATTAGACCCCACTAACTCCTTGGCATCCACGACTGGGCCAACCAAACACAAACAAGGTAGTTTAGTGAGTAAATGACAGACTTCAAATCAAAAGGTTTGGGGTTGGATTTCCAGTACGTTCTAGGAGTTTTCCATCACTTATTGCTCCTTTTACTTCTGCCAAAGATTTGTTGATGGGAAAAATGTCAATTTGCATCTTGTTATGTAGTCTACATTAAACAACAGATCCCCTTATAACTAGGAAACTTTGAGTACAGTGGTGGAAACCTTTACCTCCAGAAGACACACAATGTGACCAGCACTACAACAATCATATTTGATTACTGTCATTACCACACATCTCCATTTTGAAATTAGGAACATTAGCAACATTACACAATTAATCACTTATCTAACAGCATTCACTTTGACCTTATTCGGCAGTTTACAGATTACAAAACTAAATAATTTTAATGTCTCCTCTCTTGTTTACTTCAAACATAATTATAAACAAAAATCTGATGAGTACCTCAAAAACAGTAGGATCAGAAAAGAATTCAGGAATACATTCATCAGGAGTCCATTCTTGCATCCTCTGAATGGATGAAGGGTATTCTGCTGGGACCCATTTTGGGCGGACGTATTTACAGAGAATGGATTTTGGTATTCTCCGTGCCATGTACACGTAGTATGTTATTTCAGAGAGAACTTCTGAAACATGGTGTGGCACCTGAAAAAAATTAGTTTTATGTTAAAAGAAATAATGGTACTCACAAACATATTTGGAAGCATCTTACATGTGCATCAAATGTTGTCTGTCCAGTGAGAACTAACTAAACAGGTGGAAATTGCACACCCATAGTTGCATATAGGTTATGCAGCACAGTATCTGAAACTAACAGATTTATCCACCTGTTTAACTTTTTCCCTGACTATTATCTCTCAGACTATTTTATCAAAAAAATCTACACTGCTGACAGAAGAAGACATGCTGATGACTACGAGTAGCCACATGACAGAGCTAATAATAAGACAATAACCGGAAGAGTAGAGATCGAGGCAAGTTGTTTTGACTAAGTCAAAGGGATACACTCAATCAGATCACATTCAATTGGTAACACTGATTTTAAATGAAAAATGAAGGTTACAGTTTTTGTTCAGCACATAGCTTTAGCATTGCATTGTTTTCCTCTTCCTGTTCTGTATGAGTCTCAAAAACAGATAGTCCTATTTAACACTTTGTTTCATGTTCCTCTTGTTGCTTTTACTGTACACACTGTGCAATATGCCACACACACACACACACACACACACACACACACACACACACACACACACACACTCCTAAGAAACATGCAAATAACTAATTAACTACATGTAAAATAACAAGAAGGCAACGACTCATCTATAGCAGACTATGTACGCATAGTAGAAATACTAAACATAAAACAGCATTCACAGAATCTTTTGAGCTCTTCCTCTTTTTCTAGTACAAGTACACACACCACACAGACACCCAAACATACACTCCTGAGACTTACTTACTAAATATTCCAAGCTATGGACAAAGGATATCATGAGATATGCTGGTGATACCCTATAATCTTCTCTCCATGGAAACAAAAGATTTTTATTATTGCTGTTTTAAAGCACTGGATACTTCATATTGAGACTATGTAAATGTTGTGACATACAATGTATTTCAGAAGAAGTGTTCTTCTCTGTAATGCACAAAATAATAAGCAAACAGAATATTTATTTAGATAGGTACAGGGGTTAGACAAAAATATATAAACACTGCAAGAGATGCATGCTTTAACATAAATGCAGATGCTAGCCAAACCTGAATGTTGTGCTGTTGCATCTAACCACAAACAGTACCTGTGTGTTACCTTCAACATGTGGCAAGCATCAGTTGTGGTCAGAACAGTGTTCTGTATAGCTGTGAGTGCATTATGTCATAGCTAAATGAATTCGAATGTGGGCAAATTATTAGTGCTTGTATGATGAGTGCTTCTGTGGCCAAGGTAGCCAAAGTGTTTGGTGTTGCAAGAGGCACTGTATCTACAATTTATACTGCATTCAGGAAAAGAAGACAAATGTCGTCTGCAAAGTCACATCATGCGTGAAGGTGTTGAGTAATTGTGAAAGTCATTGAAGATAACTGCAATGAAAAATAAAGAGGACGACAGCAGCAAAAGTCTCTGCAGAACTCAATGCTGCATTCTTGAACACCATTAGCAGCAAAAGGACATGAAAGGAGCTCCATAAACAGAGAATTTCATAGCAAGTTGGAATTCCAAAACCACTCGTTAATGACGCAACTGATCATAAAAGGAAAATATGGTGCCAAAGCCATATAATCTGGACTATATAGCAATGGAAAAATATCATTTGGTGAGGTGAACTTTGTTTCACACTGTTTCTATCTTGTGGCTGAGTTTATGTCATGAAAGGGAAACATGATGGGAGTTCAGTGATGACTTGGGCAGTGATATTGGATGGGCCACACAGTTACTGTGCGAGATTGCATTACTGACAAGAATTCTGTGATCATTTTGGCTGATGGGAACCATCCCAAGGTATAATGTTTGCTCCTCAATGGTGGTGATGCTTTCCAAGATGACAGAGTTCTTGTTCACATAGTTCACGTTGTCCACGACTGGTTTTTTGAGCACAAAGATGAACTGTTGCATCTCCCCCTGGCCTCCACAGCCACCATATCTCAATATTATTGAGACTTGGTGGTCTACTTTGCACAGAAGGGTGTGTGGTCACTATCCACCTCCATCACTGTTACCGTAACTTGCCACTATTTTTTAGAAAAATCATATAAAGTTTGCTTGAAAACCATACAGGACCTGACTTTATCCTTTGCAAGATGACTAGAAGCTGTTTTGAATGCTAATAGTTTTGTTGTATGGCTTTAGGCATGGTAATGTGTTATGTTTTTCGGTGCTTCCATATTTTTGTCCACCACTTGTAAATGTAAGAAATGTTAGTTTTTCTGTGAAGTTATGAACATAGTTTCCTTATATAAGAGCACATAAGTATAGCACATGAACATTTCACTCTATCACACTATATCACATCCCTGTGTCCAACGAATCCACATGCCCAGGTCATAGGCATTGAATACAGCATGTCACACAGAACAAAAGTGGGACCTTTCCACCAGTTGGGTGTCATGTCGCCACCAGTCGCAGGTCATCAGCATTGGGAGGCCACAGCAGCACTGATCGCTAAAGTATAGGTATATACTGGAATAAGAATAAAGTTATGTAAAAGTAACTGCAGTCTGCCTATCACTCTGCCAGATCACATGCTCGTCATGACAACTCCACACTCAGGCACTGCTCCTCCGGGACTTGATCTCATAAAATGGTGTCAGAAGTGGGTTCCTCAGTGCTCCTCTACCCACTACTATCCCTTACAAGAGCAGAAAATCTACAATCTTGCATGGGGTGTAGCACTTTGTGGATTGAATTAGGAAAGTTAATGCTAACATGTATGAGCTCAGTGAGAATGATCGCTAAAGTTCATGTGTGACATTCGTACGTGGAACTAGCACAAGGGACATCATCCTTCCTTTCAAGCACTTCTCTCTGGTGATGTAGTGGAGTGAAATCCAGCACTGAAGGTAGGACTGCCGCAGATACTGGCTTTTCTTGGAATGCATCCGAATGGCTATTATGGCACATTTTTAATAACTGAAGTAACCAGGTAATCAATCATGATGGACACACTGCAAGGTGTGGATTTGCAGTCTGTTACACTGCAATTAGGCTCAGAAATTCAGCAATTAAAAATAAACTAAAAAATGGAGCAAGTTTAAGATCCCGGAGTGACTCTGACAAAGTAACTGGGGCAAAACTGCAAATCCAAGATGACGCACTCGATTTCGTCACATGTGACACCATATGCAGTCATGCAGCTACCTATGATGAATTCAAATTGTGCTATTGTACAAGAGGAAAAACACAACAAGGTTTCACAGGGAGAAATCCCACAGCATGCATATTTTGAATGGAGAATCAACTGAGCACTTTATGGACTGAATTAGGAAAGTTAATGCTAACATGTATGAGCTCAGTGAGAATGATTCATACAATGAGGCAAAACTGTTTGAAGCTCATAATGAACATTAGATATAGTTCTGAATGGGTGACAGGGTGAAGTCAGCCAAGAATTCAGATTAGCACATTGTGAGACATTTGAAGAAGCAGTACAAATGGCAGTTTGATTTGTTGAAGAGCTATAAAGACCTCAAATTGATTGCAAATCAGATTGTCATGTATTAGAAGCTTACTCAGGAACCAGCTGTCAAGAGAGCTGGCAGCAAAGCACAGCTTCTTGTAGGAAAAAGATTTTATGTTTCGCATATGGAGTGGAATGTCACATAGTGCGAAACTGTCAGAAGGAGAACACAAGGTTGAAGGTGGAAAACTTTGTGAGGGGTACATTAATTGACTGACTGGACGCATGGGCCACCATTTCTTCCACCCGCAAGTAGCAGTAGTTACTGTGAGCTCTACTGATGATCATTCTAAATGTCTGCTCATTAAAGCAATTTACCATGGACAAAATGTTTGTTTCCTAGTTGATACAGGAGCTTAAATTTCTTTGATGTGAAGCAATATAGTTAAGAAAGAAAGTTGGGTGGAGCCAATAAGTACAATAAAATGAGTTTAATGGCAACGAGGTGCGCAGTTATGGAGAAGTTTTGATTAACTTCATGATAACATAGCTGAATATGTGGTTGAATCGCAAGTGATAAGGGGCAGAAACACTACAAAGTGTATATTGGGGTTAGATTTTATGGCAGCTAACTATGCTCAGATCAGAAAGAGAAATCCAATTGAGTCATAATGATTATGTCTGCAACAGGAAATCTAAACATCACACTCAAAGAATGCTGTGCTGCTGAAGTAATGCACAAACCAAGTAGCGATGCTGTTTCGCTGATCAACATTTATTTGACTGAACGTGAGTGAATCCTCCTGGGAATAGGAAAAAATTCTGTATATCGATGGGAAGATGCCAAAGTGCAAGGAAAAAAATAGCTTGCTGTTGACAGAACCATCAGTAAATGGTGACTTGCTAGCCCAGAGGCATTGCTATGTACCATGAACTGCCAGTGTCATTAACGAAGAACCAAATAGGAAATTACCAGCTCCAATACGTGTTGCTAATCTGAGTAACACAGAAGCAGAGCTACCACGAGGAACCACTGTGGCAACAGTGTTGAACCTAGATACACAAGATGTGATAGAAGTACCTACCGAGGAGAAACATGTGCAGGTAGTAAATTACTGTCCACTTAATGACAAAGTAATCCATGATGTAAATACCTCCAAGAGTCCCTACCGTAAATCAGGAATAGACAAACTCAAATGTGATATATGCCCAAAATTCTACATTGGACAGACAGGCAGAAGTTTTGAAATTAGATACAAAGAACATATTGATGCTCTAAGACTTGGTAACTTGAACAAATCAGCATTTGCAGCCCATATTGCTGAAGAAAACAATTCAGTGGGAAACATTGAGGACAACTTAAAAATTTTGCATCTAACAAAAAAAGGAGTCACTATGAATATATTAGAAGAATTAGAAATACACACACACAAAAACAGCACCCCAGACTATATCCTTAACGAACAAACAGAGTTAGCTAACACCCCTTTCCTGAAAAATTTCTAAAAATTACTTTCCAGCCTCCAAAGCAAATAATATTAATACACCTATCTGCAGATCAAGTAACAAATTTATATTTTACTATAATTCTCATGATACCAAATGTAATAAAATAATACACTATTTTACCTATACAGTTCTAAATATACACTCCTGGAAATGGAAAAAAGAACACATTGACACCGGTGTGTCAGACCCACCATACTTGCTCCGGACACTGCGAGAGGGCTGTACAAGCAATGATCACACGCACGGCACAGCGGACACACCAGGAACCGCGGTGTTCGCCGTCGAATGGCGCTAGCTGCGCAGCATTTGTGCACCGCCGCCGTCAGTGTCAGCCAGTTTGCCGTGGCATACGGAGCTCCATCGCAGTCTTTAACACTGGTAGCATGCCGCGACAGCGTGGACGTGAACCGTATGTACAGTTGACGGACTTTGAGCGAGGGCGTATAGTGGGCATGCGGGAGGCCGGGTGGACGTACCGCCGAATTGCTCAACACGTGGGGCGTGAGGTCTCCACAGTACATCGATGTTGTCGCCAGTGGTCGGCGGAAGGAGCACGTGCCCGTCGACCTGGGACCGGACCGCAGCGACGCACGGATGCACGCCAAGACCGTAGGATCCTACGCAGTGCCGTAGGGGACCGCACCGCCACTTCCCAGCAAATTAGGGACACTGTTGCTCCTGGGGTATCGGCGAGGACCATTCGCAACCGTCTCCATGAAGCTGGGCTACGGTCCCGCTCACCGTTAGGCCGTCTTCCGCTCACGCCCCAACATCATGCAGCCCGTCTCCAGTGGTGTCGCGACAGGCATGAATGGAGGGACGAATGGAGACGTGTCGTCTTCAGCGATGAGAGTCGCTTCTGCCTTGGTGCCAATGATGGTCGTATGCGTGTTTGGCGCCGTGCAGGTGAGCGCCACAATCAGGACTGCATACGACCGAGGCACACAGGGCCAACATGGTGTGGGGAGCGATCTCCTACACTGGCCGTACACCACTCGTGATCGTCGAGGGGACACTGAATAGTGCACGGTACATCCAAACCGTCAATCGAACCCATCGTTCTACCATTCCTAGACCGGCAAGGGAACTTGCTGTTCCAACAGGACAATGCACGTCCGCATGTATCCCGTGCCACCCAACGTGCTCTAGAAGGTGTAAGTCAACTACCCTGGCCAGCAAGATCTCCGGATCTGTCCCCCATTGAGCATGTTTGGGACTGGATGAAGCGTCGTCTCATGCGGTCTGCACGTCCAGCACGAACGCTGATCCAACTGAGGCGCCAGGTGGAAATGGCATGGCAAGCCGTTCCACAGGACTACATCCAGCATCTCTACGATCGTCTCCATGGGACAATAACAGCCTGCATTGCTTCGAAAGGTGGATATACACTGTACTAGTGCCGACATTGTGCATGCTCTGTTGCCTGTGTCTATGTGCCTGTGGTTCTGTCAGTGTGATCATGTGATGTATCTGACCCTAGGAATGTGTCAATAAAGTTTCCCCTTCCTGGGACAATGAATTCACGGTGTTCTTATTTCAATTTCCAGGAGTGTATATAAAAAACTTTATAATTAATTTAGCAATATCAGCTCAAAAATTCAGTGTCTCTGTACTAATGTAAAAGGCATTACAGTTTTGTAAATGAATATATGATCCTTTCCAAACATAGGACATCATCGTCAAACGTTACGATATATCATAGCATCTGCGATACTCATATGTTTGTAAGCTCTTTGTATGTATCAAAACATGTGGTGTGTGGTTGAAATGATCTCAGCGACAAATCTAAAGTGTACAGTGAGAACTATTTACGTGTGCAACAACGAGGATGCAGTGGGAATGTATTTACATCGGTTGGACAAATGTTATGAAAACAAAAACTCGAAACCAACGTTTCACGTAAGTCACATGCAACGAAAATCTGTAACGCAACCATCTGTGTGTGGCGTGTTTATAATTATGTTTTATTTATATTTTAGGACAATTAATCTATAAAAACACACCAAATGTCATACAGAAAGCGTGTAAACCATCTGATGATGAATCACAACAATTTGAAACCGGTAACGGTTTCCTTTGAATAAAGGAACCTAAAGTAAATTTGTGGCTGATTGCTGTCCTGACACCATCAACATTTGTCTTCAAACAACAGCCACCGTCTCCATCATGTCGTCATATGACAAAATTGCATGAAGAAATCAACTGATGAAGCACTCTAAACAATCAATCATTCAAGAGCTGCTTACTAAATTAAATAATTTCACCGGTGCTACTGAGCTACTCTGATATTTTTCAAGAATAGGATAATCTCCCTGCCATCCCCTGGTTCAACACAGGATACATACAGGAAGAGCAGTACCCATTGCTCGATGACTATACAGAATTCCATATAGTCAACAAGCCTTGGTCGAAGAGATGATTAAGGAACAGCTGTAAGTGGGGTTCATTGAACCTAGAGAACTATCAGATCCACACTGTTTATCCATAGTAACTGTAAGGAAGAAATCGCCTACAGGAGAACAGAAGTATAGGTTTTGTGTTGATTGCAGGAAGCTGAATGCTGTAATGTTATCAGATACTCATCAATTGCCAAATGCTGTACACTCATTGGATTATCACGGTTCATGCAAAATCTTCTCCGTCCGTGACCTAACCTGTGGTTACAATAAGCTGATTCTGCATTCAGACAACAGGGCTACAGCATCATTTATTAAGCCTACAGGTGTGTACAAGTGTCGTCTTCATTTTGGTTTTCAGAACGCACCAGCAACATTCCAGTGTGATGGAATCTGTGCTCAGAGGATTAACATCCACTCAATGTTTAGTTTACTTTGATGATGTTATCATTTTCAGTCAAGGCATGCAACAATGTGCCAAAAGACAAAGAGGTATATTGAGAGACTGTACATTGTAAATCTTTCCCTACCCATGTCAAAATGTCATTTCACTGTACCTGAAGAAAATATTTAGAACACAAGATGACTTAAAACTGGTAGAAGATGTGAAGAACTACCTAGAACTGATGAAAGTGAAGGAAGTGCAGGCATTCCTAAGCACTGAATTTCTAGCGATGATACATTCAGGGATACGCTGACACAGCACAACGAATGACTCAACTACCGAAAAAAGGAGCAGCTTTTAGTTGGAATTCTGAATGTTCACATGTGATGGAAACACTGAAAAGAGTTTTGACAATAGCTACCACCATATTGGCCCCTCCAGACTTCTCAAAACCCTTCATCCTAGCTACTGACACTAATAATTTTGCTGTTCGGGCAGTTTTCTCACAGAAAATCAATGGACAAGAGCACCCAAATTTGATCACTTCCCGTCTTCTTAACAGAGCCAGAATCAATTACCTGAAAACTGAAAAGAAATTACATGCACTTGACTATGGCATACAATACAATGGATGTTTATTAGTTGTCCGAGAACTTGCTGTTGTGACTGATCACACCACATTGAAGTGGCTGCTCAACCTGAACAATCCGAGCAGTAGAATAACCTCATGGGCCATATGTTTAACTGAGTACCAATTTGAAGTAGTTCACCAGCCTGGGAAACTGCACAGTAATATGGATGGATTAAGTAGGAAAGTCAGTCAGAATATGTTTCACAACTGGGAGGGAAGAGGAATTCATAAACGTGCAAAATGCTGACATGCAGTGTCAATTCTGGAAACAAGATCCTACATTCAGGGTCGGTGATGGGATGCTGTACAAGAGCACTGCTAAAGGAAACTGTATCATCATATCTCTCAAGTCCTACAAGAACAAGTGTTAAAAGAATGTCTTGATAGTCCATAGTCCACTGGCAGGATGCAATGAGAAAAGAGCAACTAACCCACAAACAGCACAAATCTATTGGTGGCAGAACCGGGGAGCCAATGATTAAAGTTACATTTCAAATTGAGATTCATGCAATAAGTGGAACTATGTGGGCAAAACCAATACACCTCTGCAAAAACTCCAAAAAACCAGAGCAGTGTTTGAACAAAAAGGTCTCAATATTTTAGGTCCCCTACCAAAAATGAAAGATGGAAATTATTAATTGTATCTAACCTACTATGGATCACTTCTTGAGATATATATTAGTACCACCAATTCCAGACAAAGTGCTGAGACTGTGGCGTGTGTGTTTGTTAAAGGCTGAATTTTTGAAATATGGCTCACTTTCTATAATTAGTGACCACAGTTCCAATTTTACTTCCAACAGAACTGATAGATAAGCGACTCCTTTTACAGACGTCAGTTCAATATGTCATTCTCTGACATTTGACCCTTAAGTCGGCAAGACTCAATGGAGCACCTCTGAATATATCCCTTCCAGCTCTGACCAAAACATCAGCATTCACGGACCATGGGCACAACCTGGAAGATTCAATAGCAACTAAGACAAGCAGTCATGAAAGCCTTCATTTTATGAACACATATGTATGATTTGCTGTATGTGTGTGTGATATTATTTGAAACAGCAAGTTGAATATACTGAATGAATCACCCAGAACTTGCACCGCAACTATTGGGGAAATTGAAAGTGCTACTGATGTACATTTTTTACAGAATGGATTGATATTCAGGGACTCATATTGTTAGCTAATAAACAGGTTTCTGGAACATTCATAATTTTGCGTCAATGGTGTGTTGGAGCGCAATGCACTTCACATTCCTGCACACACCTGTCTTTAATGTGTAACTGCCACAAGTTTTACTGTTGTAAGTCTGTTACTTATTGTTCAATGCTTTACTGGATAGAATGTGTCCCACAGCTCGTGAATTTTGAGATGACAGAGTTAGAGGAGCAACATGTCTGCATTCAATTTTGCATGAAACTCAAGAAAACCTTTACAGAGACACACCAAATGATGCAGGAAGCCTACTGTGAGGAGAGCTTAAGCTGTACTTAGTGTTACAAATGGTTCACACTGTTTAAAAATGGCCAGACAGAAGTCAAATATGACCCTCATTCAGGATGACTACCGATAACCTCATGTCAGAAATGTCAATGAAACTGTGCACGCCAATCTAAGACTGACTGTCTGAGGGATAGAAAAAGAATGTAACATTTCAGTTGAATCATGCCATGAAATCCTGACACAGTATCTTGGAATTCATCATGTTGCCACCAAGTTTGTCCCACAGTTCATGAGGCAAGACCAGAAAGATCTTCGTCTCGCAATCTGTGAAGAGCTTTTCGATCATGCAAATGTTCCTGAAGAGAATCACAGCTGGTGATGAGACGTGGATCTACAGTCATGATGTTGAGACTGAGGTTCAATCTTCACAATAGGTTGGAAAAGGTTCTCCAGGACAAACAAAACTTGTCAGGAGAGGTCAAACATCAAAGCCATGTTGATAGTTTTCTTTGACTCTGAAGGATTAGTTCATCATGAATTCATGCCACTGGGAAAAGATGTCAATTGATGTTACTATCAGGACCTGATGTGACACCTGCAAGAAAATGTGAGAAGGAATGTGGCGAGACAATATCACGATAACACACTTGCACATTCATCCCTGCTGGTGCATGACTACTGTACAAGAAAGCAAATCTCTGTGCTGCTTCATACTCCACACTCTCTAGACTGATCCCTTTCTTTATTTCCAGAGTTGAAAATTCTGTTGAAAGGACGAAGATTTGTAATGACATACAAGATAAAAGAAAATTCACACACATCGCTTTGTGTGATCCAGCAAGAGGCATACAAAGACTGCTTCCGGAAGTGGAAATGGCATTGGGAGCAGTGAATCAATTGAAGAGGGTAGTATTTCGAAGGAAACCATGTACAAAAAGTAAAAGGTAAGCGTAGAAAAGCTTTGGGGAGAAAATTCCAAAATTGTTTGAACAGATCTCAGAGAACATGTCTTTTTTTGTGCAAACATACATTTTGAAATGTAACAATGCTTATTGAATTTAACAAGCTAAAAGTAGGGTAAATTAGAATGTCAGTGTTGTTTGTAGCAGGATTCGTGTGGGAGTCTTTTACAAGATTCAAGTTTTCACATCAACATTTGTTTGCACCATTCAACCTGCATAGTTACTAGGCACGATGTTGTTATGTTTGTTTACAGTGTGCTTGTGTGTTCCTTGAGAGTATTGCAACTTGTTAGTCAGTGTGTGACAGTCCAAGCAATACGTTGTGAGTGGACAATGAGATTTACCAATGCAGGAAAAGCTGACATGCTCATGGTGTATGGAGAGTGTAGGAAGGATGCAGTTCATTATTACTCAGTGTGTGCGGCACTATATCCCACTAGATGTCAACCATCTTAGCAATTGATTTTCAAAATCTTCAACCAGTTACTTGAAAATGGTAATGTTACACCAAGACAATGCAACAGAAGAGAGGGAAAATTAATGTTCTTATTGCTGTTGCAGTTATCTGCACATTAACTAACATGCAACCACATGACAGAGCACCATTGAGTGACATAGGTTCCATCCGTATGACATCTACCTCCATCAAGAGCTGCATAGAAATGATTATGAGAATTGTGTAAACTTCTGTACTTTGGCATTAAGAAAGCTTACTCCAGTTACATCAAATATTTTGTTTAGTGATAAAGCCACATTTATTAATCATGGCTAGGTAAACCACCGAAACATATACTACTGATCTGTTGACAATCCCCTTGGCTTTGTCAGGTGGAACATCAGTATCCATGGAGTGTAAACATGTGGTGTGGGATAATGAGCCTATTTTTCAAAGACACAACACTGAATGCACACAAGTACCACAGCCTCCCAATATACCATCTTCCATAGGTGCTAGGAGACATCCCTTGGGAGACTAGGAGGAAGCTGTGATACCAACAAGGTGGCTATCCAGCCCATAGTGCATGAAGTTCTACACTTCATGAAGTGTTTCCAAATCATTGGATTGGATGCAGAAGACCTGTACCTCAGTTGGCCAATCACCCAGAATTGACACCTGTAGACTTTTCTATGAGAGGAAAGCTGAAAGACACTGTCTACATGGACATATCAACTACACCTGATTATAAGCATCAACATATTACAGCTGCCTGTCTGGACATCTTCACTAAAATGCTAGCATGTGTGCAGCAGTTATGCCATACTAGACTGGAAGTGTGTATTGCCACTGCCAGTGGTAATTCTGAACACAACCTATGATGGTCAGTTGTCTCGTTGCTGGTGAAAATCCATGCAACTACTTTATGCACTTGTGTTGTTCTTTAGTTTGTTCTACCACAGGCACTGTATCAGTGTCAGGGTGGGAACTTCTCAAAATCTGATACCTCTTTAAATGAAGCGCACTAGAATCCTGCAACAAGTACCACTGAAATACTAATATATCCTACTTTTAATTTGAATATAATAGAGGGAAACATTCCACGTGGGAAAAATATATCTAAAAACAAAGATGATGTGACTTACCAAACTAAAGCGCTGGCACGTCGATAGACACACAAACAAACACAAACATACACACAAAATTCTAGCTTTCGCAACCAACGGTTGCTTCATCAGGAAAGAGGGAAGGAGAGGGAAAGACGAAAGGATTTGGGTTTTAAGGGAGAGGGTAAGGAGTCATTCCAATCCCGGGAGCGGAAAGACTTACCTTAGGGGGAAAAAAGGACGGGTATACACTCGCACACACACACATATCCATCCACACATATACAGACACAAGCAGACATATACAGAGGCAAAGAGTTTGGGCAGAGATGATGTTGAATGACAGGTGAGGTGTGAGTGGCGGCAACTTGAAATTAGCGGAGATTGAGGCCTGGTGGGTAACGGGAAGAGAGGATGTTCCCATCTCCGGAGTTCGGATAGGTTGGTGTTGGTGGGAAATATCCAGATAACCCGGACAGTGTAACACTGTGCCAAGATGTGCTGGCCGTGCACCAAGGCATGTTTAGCCACAGGGTGATCCTCATTACCAACAAACACTGTCTGCCTGTGTCCATTCATGCGAATGGACAGTTTGTTGCTGGTCATTCCCACATAGAATGCGTCACAGTGTAGGCAGGTCAGTTGGTAAATCACATGGATCCTTTCATACGTGGCTCTGCCTTTGATCGTGTACACCTTCCGGGTTACAGGACTGGAGTAGGTGGTGGTGTGAGGGTGCATGGGACAGGTTTTACACCGGGGGCGGTTCCAAGGGTAGGAACCAGAGGGTAAGGAAGGTGGTTTGGGGATTTCATAGGGATGAACTAAGAGGTTACGAAGGTTAGGTGGATGGCAGAAAGACACTCTTGGTGGAGTGGGGAGGATTTCATGAAGGATGGATCTCATTTCAGGGCAGCGTTTGAGGAAGTCGTATCCCTGCTGGAGAGCCACATTCAGAGTCTGATCCAGTCCCGGAAAGTATCCTGTCACAAGTGGGGCACTTTTGTGTTTCTTCTGTGGGAGGTTCCGGGTTTGAGAGGATGAGGAAGTGGCTCTGATTATTTGCTACTGTACCAGGTCGAGAGGGTAGTTGCGGGATGCAAAAGCTGTTGTCAGGTTGTTGGTGTAACCGTTCAGGGATTCCGGACTGGAGCAGATTCGTTTGCCACGAAGACCTAGGCTGTAGGGAAGGGACCATTTGATGTGGAATGGGTGGCAGCTGTCATAATGGAGGTACTGTTGCTTGTTGGTGGGTTTGATGTGGACGGACGTGTGAAACTTGCCATTGGACAAGTGGAGGTCAACATCAAGGAAAGTGGCATGGGATTTGGAGTAGGACCAGGTGAATCTGATGGAACCAAAGGAGTTGAGGTTGGAGAGGAAATTCTGGAGTTCTTCTTCACTGTGAGTCCAGATCATGAAGATGTCATCAATAAATCTGTACCAAACTTTGGGTTGGTACGCTTGGATAACCAAGAAGGCTTCCTCTAAGCGACCCATGAATAGGTTGGCGAACGAGGGGGCCATCCTGGTACCCATGGCTGTTCCCTTTAATTGTTGGTATGTCTGGCCTTCAAAAGTGAAGAAGTTGTGGGTCAGGATGAAGCTGGCTAAGGTAATGAGGAAAGAGGTTTTAGGTAGGGTGGCAGGTGATCGGCGTGAAAGGAAGTGCTCCATCGCAGCGAGGCCCTGGACGTGCGGGATATTTGTGTATAAGGAAGTGGCATCAATGGTTACAAGGATGGTTTCCGGGGGTAACAGATTGGGTAAGGATTCCAGGCGTTCGAGAAAGTGGTTGGTGTCTTTGTTGAAGGATGGGAGACTGCATGTAATGGGTTGAAGGTGTTGATCTACACGCTCATTCCAAACTGAACAATTCATTGCCCTCACCCACCTAATCCTTCACCTACACATCAACTCAGCCAATGAACACACCCGTCAACTCCTATCCTTAATAAAAGTCCTCAATCTTTCCTCTCCCACATCCACACCGGCTCTTCAGAGCATCCTCCTAAAGGCCAACCGCAAATCAGAACAGCATGCCACCCTTCACCTCAAAAAACTATTCAATCTCCTGGTTTCCCACCTCCAGAAAGGCAACTCACTCACCCTTCACAACCTTTCCAGCAAACCTCAACCTCCTCTCATTGCACACAAACCCAGTCTCTCCCATCTACTCAATCTCCCACTTCCAGCTCCACTCCCTCCAAAACCTCAAAATTCCAATCAACACAATCAGGAACCACAACACCCTAATTCAGTAGTTAACCTTTCCTCCAAACTTCTCTCCCAATTCGAAACGTCTGTCCTATCCAAAGGCCTCACCTTCAGCTCCACTCCCAGATTCAACCAAACAGCCCTCGTCAAAGATTTACTGTCCTACACTCGTACTCTCTGCTGGAAGTATCACTTTGCCACGAAGAAAAATGATCCTAATCCTACTCCTAATGATCCAACTCCCCAAGACACTATCCAAATTGAACCCTGCCTGGAACAGTTCCGTCCTCCGTCACAGCGGGACCCACCTCCTCTTCCTCAAAATCCCCCTCTCCAAACCTTCCAGGAATTTCTGACTTCCAGCCTTGCCTCTCAATCCTTCTTAGAAAACCTTAATCCTATCCGTGATCTGAAGGCTGATCGGTCCATCGTCATCCTTCCGGCGGACAAGGGTTCCACGACTGTGGTACTTGATCGTCGGGAGTATGTGGCTGAGGGACTGCGTCAGCTTTCAGACAACACCATATACAAAGTTTGCCAAGGTAATCCCATTCCTGATGTCCAGGCGGAGCTTCAAGGAATCCTCAGAACCTTAGGCCCCCTACAAAACCTTTCACCTGACTCCATCAACCTCCTGACCCCACCGACACCCCGCACCCCTACCTTCTACCTTCTTCCTAAAATTCACAAACCCAATCATCCCGGCCACCCCATTGTAGCTGGTTACCAAGCCCCCACAGAACGTATCTCGGCCTACGTAGATCAACACCTTCAACCCATTACATGCAGTCTCCCATCCTTCATCAAAGACACCAACCACTTTTTCGAACGCCTGGAATCCTTACCCAAACTGTTACCCCCGGAAACCATCCTTGTAACCATTGATGCCACTTCCTTATACACAAATATCCCGCATGTCCAGGGCCTCGCTGCGATGGAGCACTTCCTTTCACGCCGATCACCTGCCATCCTACCTAAAACCTCTTTCCTCATTACCTTAGCCAGCTTCATCCTGACCCACAACTTCTTCACTTTTGAAGGCCAGACATACCAACAATTAAAGGGAACAGCCATGGGTACCAGGATGGACCCCTCATACGCCAACCTATTCATGGGTCGCTTAGAGGAAGCCTTCTTGGTTACCCAAGCCTGCCAACCCAAAGTTTGGTACAGATTTATTGATGACATCTTTATGATCTGGACTCACAGTGAAGAAGAACTCCTTTCATCTCCAACCTCAACTCCTTTGGTTCCATCAGATTCACCTGGTCCTACTCCAAATCCCATGCCACTTTCCTTGATGTTGCCCTCCACCTGTCCAATAGCTAGTTTCACACGTCCGTCCACATCAAACCCACCAACAAGCAACAGTACCTCCATTATGACAGCTGCCACCCATTCCACATCAAACGGTCCCTTCCCTACAGCCTAGGTCTTCGTGGCAAACGAATCTGCTCCAGTCCGGAATCCCTGAACGGTTACACCAACAACCTGACAACAGCTTTCGCATCCTGCAACTACTCTCCTGACCTGGTATAGAAGCAAATAACCAGAGCCACTTCCTCATCCTCTCAAACCCACAATCTCCCACAGAAGAAACAGAAAAGTGCCCCACTTGTGACAGGATACTTTCCGGGACTGGATCAGACTCTGAATGTGGCTATCCAGCAGGGATACGACTTCCTCAAACGCTGCCCTGAAATGAGATCCATCCTTCATGAAATCCTCCCCACTCCACCAAGAGTGTCTTTCTGCCGTCCACCTAACCTTCGTAACCTCTTAGTTCATCCCTATGAAATCCCCAAATCACCTTCCCTACCCTCTGGCTCCTATCTTTGTAATCACCCCCGGTGTAAAACCTGTCCCATGCACCATCACACCACCACCTACTCCAGTCCTGTAACCCGGAAGGTGTACACGATCAAAGGCAGAGCCACGTGTGAAAGGATCCATGTGATTTACCAACTGACCTGCCTACACTGTGACGCATTCTATGTGGGAATGACCAACAACAAACTGTCCATTCGCATGAATGGACACAGACAGACAGTGTTTGTTGGTAATGAGGATCACCCTGTGGCTAAACATGCCTTGGTGCACGGCCAGCACATCTTGGCACAGTGTTACATCGTCCGGTTTATCTGGATACTTCCCACTAACACCAACCTATCCGAACTCCGGAGATGGGAACTTGCTTTTCAATATATCCTCTCTTCCCGCTATCCACCAGGCCTCAATCTCCGCTAATTTCAAGTTGCCGCCACTCATACCTCACCTGTCATTCAACAACATCTTTGCCTCTGCACTTCCGCCTCGACTGACATCTCTGCCCAAACTCTTTGTCTTTAAATATGTCTGCTTGTGTCTGTATATGTGCGGATGGATATGTGTGTGTGTGCGAGTGTATACCCGTCCTTTTTTCCCCCTAAGGTAAGTCTTTCCGCTCCCGGGATTGGAATGACTTCTTACCCTCTCCCTTAAAACCCAAATCTTTCGTCTTTCCCTCTACTTCCCTCTTTCCTGACGAAGCAACCGTTGGTTGCAAAAGCTAGAATTTTGTGTGTATGTTTGTGTTTGTTTGTGTGTCTATCGACGTGCCTTCTACTTTTAATTTGTTAACACCAAAAGTGTTGTTGCATTTAAAAAATTGTGTTTGCACAAAAGTACACTTTCTAAGTATTATTACAACCTGTTTATTGGCTAACAATATGAGCCTCTGACTACCTATCCATTCTGTGAAAATCACACATCAATAGCACTTTCCATGTATGCAATATTTGTGGCACTAGTTTTAGGTGATTCATCCCGTATAGGCAAGCACTCAACAAAATTCCAAAATTCACATAATTCATTGTAATTCCAGAAAGATATTTTTTAGCAACTCCAACAGATATGCTAATGGGAAGAGGCAGGCATGTCAATATAATGAACATCAAGATCTGAGAAGACTGCAGCTGAACTATTTCTTTAAATTTTTCTTCCTAATGCAGCTTAAGTTTATCCATGATAAAGCATTTGTAAATCAATGAGTGTGACTGAGGCTCATGAGGTGGTACTCCATCGAAATTGGGAGATTGTAATGTAGTGTTTCATCTTGTTATGAGTGCAGCTTTGTGTGTTCAGTTTAAGGTTAATACGTATTACAAAATCATTGTGACCTATCTTCTCCTTGGGAAAAGTTACTTATCAGCTAGCGAGCCAACATTATTTATAACAGTTGGAGGGATAACACCTAAATTCAAATTAGTCAAGAAATTACACTTTGTGTCTGCACCTGCTAAAATGTTTCAATGATGCAGTTCAGGAGGACCCTGTGACATAAGCAGCCGATTGATTTAACACGTGAAACATGACCGAGTACTGGATCACAAAGCATAACACAGATGTTCACATACAGGTATTAAGACTTTTTAAAACAGAAAACTGAATGAAAAGTCCTGTAGTCCACAATAGCTGGCACAACATTCTCTGGACTCACCATGTGTTACGATGTGACATACGTGTCTGCTCAAGATCTCTAATAAAGAGAGGAACATTTAATTATTAATAACCTATTCATCCAATTACTGATTCTGGACCCTTTCCTAATGAACAACCCACAGCTGAACTTGTGTTTTTAGAGTTATTAGCTTTATTTAGAGCTATCATAGGTCTGAATAGCAGAATTAATCTCTTCGTAAAATTTTCAAGAAATAGGTGAGAATAATAAATAGACTCCTGAAGTACTTAGGGACTGCTATCCTGAATCAAATTTCAGTTGCTGTAATTCAGAGAAAAAGTGATAATTTGTCTGTAATGGCAGCAACTGCAAAAAAAAAATTAAAAAAAAAATTAAAAAAAAAAAAATGGAAATGAAGCAGAATGTAAAACCCCTACCAGTAAATGATGTGGTCAGTTCCCCCTGGTACTGCTAGTAGATCTTGGCCTCAGCTGCTCCCTGTAGTTCAGAACTCTCCTATTTTTTAGAAGTGGATCCCACTAAAGTGCAGTGACACCAATCCCAGTCCCATCCTGCTTGCTTGCACCAGGACTGACAGTCACCATGAAATGACATCAGCATGAACTTTCCAAGCTACTGATGTGTTGTAGCTAGTCACTGTTTACCTCTTCATTACTTTGAGCAGAATGTTGTAATGTTGTCTGTATAAAGAAGTCACCATCTTCACTCAGCGTGCACAACTATGTTGTGCCTCAGCCAAATACAGACAGTGTCAACCACATGGTAAGAAATCACCAGTGTCCCCCACTGTCACCTTGATTGTGATCTCTCAGAATCAGGGCTTCTTCTTTAGCATCACAAGATCTATTCATGTGATCTCTACCAAGCACAATACTAGTGTTGATTTTGTTTCAACAACTTTGTATTTTTTAAGTAGATACTATTATGCTCTGGTTAATGTTTCTATCAATGTACACCATGTTTCCCTGTGTTGCTAAAATGTGTGAAGTCTGCTCTCAGCTCATGTTCGTGAGTTTCTATTAAAAGAACATAGCTCTTGTTAATCTTTAACCTATTTTTAAATACAAGTTGTAACCCTATCCACCTCACTGAGTCTCGTACTTCATCAGAGACCTCATGCAAGTAGGTATGAAGTCAATGGTTTCTACAGTTGGGGCTCAGCAGATAGTTAATTTAAATATCAGAAATTATTGTCTGTGGATCACTGCTAACTGCAGGAGGGTGATACTACAGGGCAGTATATCAAAGACACCAATTTCAGACAAGTGATACTAAATATCTGGATTTTTGCTTTCTTTGAATGCACAGTTGTATTACACAGCTCAAAAGTTCTCTCTGTGTCCCTTATGCCTATATTACCATTGTCTGATATATTCTCTTCATTATCTGGCCATTTCTCTAACAAAAAGTAAATGGTAGCAGTAAAGCTAGAATTTTTACAACACTGCAAGTCAGACACTGTAAATTATGCATCTTGGACTGCAGTTTTCAGGGACTGAGTGTTGTTGTTGTTGTTGTTGTTGTTGTTGTTGTTGTTGTGGTCTTCAGTCCTGAGACTGGTTTGATGCAGCTCTCCATGCTACTCTATCCTGTGCAAGCTTTTTCATCTCCCAGTACCTACTGCAACCTACATCCTTCTGAATCTGCTTAGTGTATTCATCTCTTGGTCTCCCTCTACGATTTTTACCCTCCACGCTGCCCTCCAATACTAAATTGGTGATCCCTTGATGCCTCAGAACATGTCCTACCAACCGATCCCTTCTTCTGGTCAAGTTGTGCCACAAACTTCTCTTCTCCCCAATCCTATTCAATACTTCCTCATTAGTTATGTGATCTACCCATCTAATCTTCAGCATTCTTCTGTAGCACCACATTTCGAAAGCTTCTATTCTCTTCTTGTCCAAACTATTTATCGTCCATGTTTCACTTCCATACATGGCTACACTCCATACGAATACTTTCAGAAATGACTTCCTGACACTTAAATCAATACTGGATGTTAACAAATTTCTCTTCTTCAGAAACGCTTTCCTTGCCATTGCCAGCCTACATTTTATATCCTCTCTACTTCGACCATCATCAGTTATTTTGCTCCCCAAATAGCAAAACTCCTTTACTACTTTAAGTGCCTCATTTCCTAATCTAATTCCCTCAGCATCACCCGACTTAATTAGACTACATTCCAATATCCTTGTTTTGCTTTTGTTGATGTTCATCTTATATCCTCCTTTCAAGACACTGTCCATTCCATTCAACTGCTCTTCCAAGTCCTTTGCTGTCTCTGACAGAATTACAATGTCATCGGCGAACCTCAAAGTTTTTATTTCTTCTCCATGAATTTTAATACCTACTCCGAATTTTTCTTTTGTTTCCTTTACTGCTTGCTCAATATACACATTGAACAACATCGGGGAGAGGCTACAACCCTGTCTTACTCCCTTCCCAACCACTGCTTCCCTTTCATGTCCCTCGACTCTTATAACTGCCATCTGGTTTCTGTACAAATTGTAAATAGCCTTTCGCTCCCTGTATTTTACCCCTGCCACCTTTAGAATTTGAAAGAGAGTATTCCAGTCAACATTGTCAAAAGCTTTCTCTAAGTCTACAAATGCTAGAAACGTAGGTTTGCCTTTCCTTAATCTTTCTTCTAAGATAAGTCGTAAGGTCAGTATTGCCTCACGTGTTCCAGTGTTTCTACGGAATCCAAACTGATCTTCCCCGAGGTTGGCTTCTACTAGTTTTTCCATTCGTCTGTAAAGAATTCGTGTTAGTATTTTGCAGCTGTGACTTATTAAGCTGATAGTTCGGTAATTTTCACATCTGTCAACACCTGCTTTCTTTGGGACTGGAATTATTATATTCTTCTTGAAGTCTGAGGGTATTTCGCCTGTTTCATACATCTTGCTCACCAGATGGTAGAGTTTTGTCAGGACTGGCTCTCCCACGGCCGTCAGTAGTTCCAATGGAATATTGTCTACTCCGGGGGCCTTGTTTCGACTCAGGTCTTTCAGTGCTCTGTCAAACTCTTCACGCAGTATCATATCTCCCATTTCATCTTCATCTACATCCTCTTCCATTTCCATAACATTGTCCTCAAGTACATCGCCCTTGTATAGACCCTCTATATACTCCTTCCACCTTTCTGCTTTCCCTTCTTTGCTTAGAACTGGGTTTCCATCTGAGCTCTTGATATTCATACAAGTCGTTCTCTTATCTTCAAAGGTCTCTTTAATTTTCCTGTAGGCAGTATCTGTCTTACCCCTCATGAGATAAGCCTCTACATCCTTACATTTGTCCTCTAGCCATCCTTGCTTAGCCATTTTGCACTTCGTGTCAATCTCATTTTTGAGACGTTTGTATTCCTTTTTGCCTGTTTCACTTACTGCATTTTTATATTTTCTCCTTTCATCAATTAAATTCAATATTTCTTCTGTTACCCTAGGATTTCTACTAGCCCTCGTCTTTTTACCTACTTGATCCTCTGCTGCCTTCACTACTTCATCCCTCAAAGCTACCCATTCTTCTTCTACTGTATTTATTTCCCCCATTCCTGTCAATTGCTCCCTTATGCTCTCCCTGAATCTCTGTACAATCTCTGGTTCTTTCAGTTTATCCAGGTCCCATCTCCTTAAATTACCACCTGTTTGCAGTTTCTTCAGTTTTAATCTACAGGTCATAACCAATAGATTGTGGTCAGAGTCCACATCTGCCCCTGGAAATGTCTTACAATTTAAAACCTGGTTCCTAAATCTCTGTCTTACCATTATATAATCTATCTGATACCTTTTAGTATCTCCAGGGTTCTTCCATGTATACAACCTTCTTTCATGATTCTTAAACCAAGTGTTAGTTATGATTATGTTGTGCTCTGCGCAAAATTCTACCAGGCGGCTTCCTCTTTCATTTCTGTCCCCCAATCCATATTCACCTACTATGTTTCCTTCTCTCCCTTTTCCTACACTCGAATTCCAGTCACGCATGACTATTAAATTTTCATCTCCCTTCACAATCTGAATAATTTCTTTTATTTCATCATACATTTCTTCAATTTCTTCATCATCTGCAGAGCTATTTGGCATATAAACTTGTACTACTGTAGTAGGTGTGGGCTTCGTATCTATCTTGGCCGCAATAATGCATTCACTATGCTGTTTGTAGTAGCTTACCCGCCTTCCTATTTTCCTATTCATTATTAAACCTACTCCTGCATTACCCCTATTTGATTTTGTGTTTATAACCCTGTAGTCACCTGACCAGAAGTCTTGTTCCTCCTGCCACCGAACTTCACTAATTCCCACTATATCTAACTTCAACCTATCCATTTCCCTTTTTAAATTTTCTAACCTACCTGCCCGATTAAGGGATCTGACATTCCACGCTCCGATCTGTAGAACGCCAGTTTTCTTTCTCCTGATAACGACATCCTCTTGAGTAGTCCCCGCCCGGAGATCTGAATGGGGGACTATTTTACCTCCGGAATATTTTACCCAAGAGGACGCCATCATCATGTAATCATACAGTAAAGCTGCATGCCCTCGGGAAAAATTACGGCTGTAGTTTCCCCTTGCTTTCAGCCGTTCGCAGTACCAGCACAGCAAGGCCGTTTTGGTTATTGTTACAAGGCCAGATCAGTCAATCATCCAGACTGTTGCCCTTGCAGCTACTGAAAAGGCTGCTGCCCCTCTTCAGGAACCACATGTTTGTCTGGCCTCTCAACAGATACCCCTCCGTTGTGGTTGCACCTACGGTACGGCTATCTGTATCGCTGAGGCACGCAAGCCTCCCCACCAACGGCAAGGTCCATGGTTCATGGGGGGGAGGGATTGAGTAGAAAATGTAAATTCATGTGTGTGTCTGGTAAATCATATGCAGCAAGTTTAATATGTGCGTTGTGATTCACTTAGCCCTAAATAAGTAAATCAACACATTAGCTTTACGACAACCCGACCCCTCCCTGGCTGAAGCGCTGCAAACTGCATGTGGACAGGAGATATTGTGAGCTGTGCAACAAACATTTTGGCAGTTTTTGACATTTCATACATTGATCAGATTCATAGTAATACAGTGCAGTAGGTTTCCATTACCGACTCTCCAATGCTAAACCAGTTGTATCCTGCAGCAGCCAACTGGCCTTGTTCTCTTCTCAGTGGGGCTAGGCCATGCATTATTCACAGCAATAAACACTGTTTGCACTCAACCCAGAAGTTTTTCTTTGCATTCCACATGAGAATGTCCACATTATGAGGAAGGGCATTATATATGTTTATGCAGAGGTCATTTTACAGATATCTGCCACAACAAAGTGTGTATCAGACGTCATCCCCAGCCAATTTAAATTAACAACAAGCAGTGATCAGATGCTGGCACTATGGAAAAATTTTGTTACATGTAGCAGTGCAAGACATCCTGTTGACTTTCCTTTAAGGCAGTGGCATACTGGTTTAAGTCATTAACCAGTATGTTGTATCCGTCTAGTAGTAACAAGTATTTTGTATCCTTCTAGTAGTAGATTCCTCCACACACACACCAGGCAGGTTGTGTGGGTACCAGCCCCACCAAGAGGAAGCATGTAAATGACTCATCAAAACATAGGTCATTCCTTGTATGACCTAGGTTGTTTACCACAGAGTTACATGTCGCCTCCACAGCATTTGGGGGCACCAGGCTCACTTGCACACAGTTTGCTTGTCACAGCGGAAAGCGCTGTCAGCAGGGCAGTATTTTGCTATGCCAGGTCATGTGCCCTTGCAGAGCTGTACGGATATCCATCCATTCCTGACTAGGCTGCCGCCAGACTATGCACAGTGGGTTATGCCCTACATCTCAAGTCAGCAGAACCAACAGTTGTCTGGCTTTATCAACAGTTCAGTTCCAGCATTACCTGTTGTCAGTGCCAGCAACTTTTTCTCAGTGCTCCACACAGACAGACACAGCCCAGTTTCATTCTGGTCTACACCAGCAGCACGTCAGCCAATATATGCCAACAGCAGAGACCCAGTAGCAACCCAGGTTTCCATACTGCCACCTAGCATGACTCTATGGTTCCTTTTCGTGACATATCTCAGACATCATAATGGGAGAGACCTTTCTGTCATATGTAGTTATGTGGGTACTCATACAACGACACTAAGTTTCATGTTGTTACAATAGTTATTCATTTAAAAGTGTCTTTACCATACCTCAGTACTTCAATGGGAATAAGGTAAAGATTTTTTTCAGTGTTGTTCTATACCCACCACTCTCCATTGCGAGGCATTTGTCTCTCTTGTGTGGGACACATGCATACGTCATTGGCAACAAGTCTGTGTCCATGTGTGTTTGGTTTAAGTACGTTGTTGTTGTTGTTATCATCATCTCTCCTCTTTTCTGCCATGCTTCAATGGAAAAAAGATAAAAATGCATTTTGACATTGTTGTCTCTCACAGGTTCTACATCTACATCCACCTTATGGCATGTGGCAGAGGGGGTTTTGTGTTTCAGTGTTCTTTCAGTTTGGTTTTGGAGCTTTCAGTGTACTGGTTTGTTTGCTGGAGCAGGTTTTGTTTTCAAATTGCTGATCATGTGCTAGTTAGTTTTGCTGGGACAGTATTTTCCTACTTGTTTTATTCCGGCAGTCAGAGGGCAGCATTCATGATTCTTACACCTGGGTAGAGTCTTAAGTTTTTGTGGTGAGTTTCTAAATAGTTGTCTTTCTGCATAGTTCAAGCAGTTTGTTAAAGTGTGTACCAGTGTGACTCCTCATTCACACTGCTGGCCTAAGTTGTTTTCAGTGTTGCAAGTTCTAGTTTCTCATTTGCTGGCAGTGTTCTCATGCACAATTTGTGTGTTAAAAAGTACCATTATGCCTGTCTCATTGTCACAGCAACTACTGTATCAAGTCATTCGCTTGCAGGAGGACCAAATTCAGAACTTTTAACTGAACATAATTCAACGCATTCAGGTTTTGGCTACTACAGCTGTGGCTCAACACCCCGCTTCTGCATCGACACCACTTTTTCATGTGTTCAATGGTCAGAAAGTGGACTGGGACCTGTACTGTCAACAGTTGGAGTTGCATTCTACAGCCTATGGCACCAAAGGTACTCAATGCAGTGCTCTTTCTTGCCAGTGTGGGTGCAGAAATTTTTCATTTGTGATGTCAGTTTTTTCCCGGCTCGCACCTAGAAAACTTTTTTGTTGTACATTTTCGTTGTCAGTCACCTCTGGCCAAGCAAAGTGCGTGCCATGCCCTCAGTTAATGTCAGAGAAACTTTTTCACGATGTTCAAGTGAGCTTCTTCACAAATAGAGACCAGAGAGAGCATCCCAGCTTTTCTTGTGTGATAAGATGGGTCACTTCCAGTCAGTTTATTTACAATGTTGTTGTCATGCCATGTGGTGCTCCGTGTCTTGTTCTCAGAGTTCTATGGCTGCAATACTGCTACTCTTGATTCAGCCCTTGCATGTGATGCCATCAGACACTATCTCTCTCGACAATTCTGTCGGCACTGGCCCTGTTACAGCCAGTCCTCCTCTAAGCATCATTCCTGTCAGCACAGTCCCAGTCACGGGCTGCCCAAATGTCATAACAAAACATGTCTGCAATGACCCCAGCTCCGTTGTCAGTCTACACATTGGTGGCCCTGTCCTGCCCAGCCCTCCTTTCATCACCAAGTCTGTCTGCGATGGCATCAGTCTTGTTGCCAGTTTGCCCATTGCGGCCTGCTCCTAGCTGGCCGTCAGGTCAGTGACCATCCTGTTGTCACTGCTGTCAGCTTGCCGGGTCTGTCCCAGCCGGCACTGCCATTATTCCCAGGTCAGTCTGCAAGAACATCAGTCCTCCTGTTTATCCATTCACCATTGTTGCTGTCCCAGCTAACACTCAAGCCGTAGTCAGCCTTGTACCTTCCTGCCTCCAACTTGTCACCAGGCTGGTCTGCAACATCGTCTTTCCATTCACCAGTCCTCTCGCCACCGCCCCTGTTCCACCTGGCCCTCCTTATGTTGGTAGGCCTGTCAGTGCTGACACCAACTGTCTTGTCAGTATGTTCAACACCGGTCCTTCCTCTGCCGCTAGCCCATTCATAGTCACTGGTGTCACAGCAGCCACCCACATGGCCACTTCCGCTATTGTTGCTGGCCCAATGATAGGTCTCACTGTTCATGTTCATGCCACTGATCCTATCATGTGTTCTGCCAGGCCATGGGTTGTGCCCTCTCGGCAGTTTCACCACAAGCCCACTTATACCCGGCCCTTCCCCATCACCTCCTTCAATGGAGGCCAGTCGCCATTCACCTACATGGACGCGGAATGCTTGTTTTGTTGGGATGATTTCTTGTGTTAATTACTGGTTCAACTCTGTATTCTCATGTGCTTCACCTGAGCTTCTGCAAAGTTTTTGTATTATTCTTGTGTAGCATAAGTCACAGGTCCTACAACCCACATTCATCAGTCTTATTAGTTGTCTCTTGCATTCTTGTTCAGAGGGTATGCACTTTCCACTGTTCTTATACACTGAAGCACCAAAGAAACTGGCACAGGTGTGCATATTCAAATACAGAGATATGTAAACAGATGGAATACGGTGCTGTGGTCGGCAGTGCCTATGTATGACAAGTGCCTGACACAGTTGTTAGATTGGTTACTGCTGCTACAATGGCACGTTATCAAGATTTAAGTGAGTTCAAATGTGGTGCCATAGCCAATGCACAACCGATGGAACACAGAATCTCTGAGGAAATGGTAAAATGAGGATTTTTCCCATACGGCCATTTCACAATTGTACCGTGAATATCAGGACTGGAGTAAAACATCAAATCTCCAGCATTGCTGTGACCAGAAAAAGATCCTGCATGTACGGGACCAAAGACATCTGAAGAGAATTGTACAACACGGCAGAAGCACAACCCTTCCACAAATTGCTGTAGATTTCAATGCTGGGCCATCAACAAGTGTCAGCGTGCGAACCATTCAATGAAACATCACTGATATGGACATTTGGAGCCTAAGGCCCACTCATGTACCCTTGATGACTGCACAACACAAATCTTTACATCTCACCTGGGCCCACAAACACTGAGATTGGACTGTTGATGACATGACTGGAAACATGCTGCCCAGTTGGATGAGCCTCATTTCAAATTGTATCGAGCAGATGGATGTGTACGGATATGGGGACAACCTCATGAGCCGGCTCATGAATCCATGGACTCTGAACGTCAACAAGGAACTGTTCAAGCTGGTGGAGGCTGTTTAATGGTGTGGGGAGTGTGAAATTGGAGTGATATGGGACCCCTGATATGTGTAGGTAAGCCTAACAGGTGACACGATCATAAGCATCCTGTCTGATCGCTTGCATCCATTCATGTCCATTATGCATTCCAATGGACTTGGGCAATTCCAGTAGGACAATGTGACACCCCACATGTTCAGAATTGCTACATAGTGGGACCAGGAACACTCTTCCAAGTTTAAACTCTTCTGGTGACCCACAAACTCCCCAGACATGAACATTATTGGGCATATCTGGGATGCCTTGCAGTGTGCTGTTCAGAAGAGATCTCCACCCTCTCGTACTCTTATGGATTTATGGACAGCCCTGCAGGATTCATGGTGTCAATTCCCTACAGCACTACTTCAGACATTAGTCGAGTCCATGCCAAGTCGTGTTGTAGCACCAGTACCAGTTTCTTTGGCTGCTCAGTGTATATGCATTGTGTCTTTACACAATTCAATGTGCATGAAATGCAAGGTTCTGTTATTGTATTTTTCTGGTCATTTCCTGGGCATGTTTTCCTTTTGCTGAGTGTATTCTTGATTGTTCTAGTTCAATGGACAGTCAGCTGTGGTGGTGGGCAGCCTAACACTGTGAGTATGGTATGTCTCTGAGATGGCAGTCCCATCTCTTTGTAATGGGGGAGAGATGTTGAATCCACCTGGTGGTCAATTCCTATGCACACCAGGCAGGCCATGCAGGACGTTGCCCTGTGAAGAGGATGTGTAGTAAAAGCTTTCATCAAAACAGAGATATTTTCCTTGTATGGCCTGGGCTGTTTACCACAGAGTTAAATGTCACTTCCACAGCATCTTGGGTCACCAGCCTTGCCAACAGGCACTGTGCCTGTCACAGAGAAAGCGCTTTCAGCACAGTGCTATTTTGCTATGCCATGTTACGTGTCCTCGCTGTGCAATGTGGATATTCATCTGTTCCCAACTATTTAGGCACTGCCAGATTGAGCAGAGTCAGTTACAACCTACACCCCAAGTCGTCAGTCCCAGCAGTTCTGTCTGGACACATCAGTAGATCAATTCCAGCACTAACAGCTGGCAGTACCAGCAGTTTCGTCTCTCAGTTCCATGCCAGCAGAACCCACCTAGTTCATCCTTGTCTGCACCAGCAGCACATTAGCCATCACACAACGACAACACCATCACAGTAACGTCCCAGATCTTCGCACCATCGCCCACCACATCTCTAGAGTTCATTGTGGTGGCACATTGCAGTCAACATCACAGGACAGACATTTCTGTTGTATGTAGTTGTGTGAATATTCATCCGTGGGCATTAAAGCTGAATTTCATTTTGTTAGTAAATTTATTATTTTAAAAGTGTCCTCAGTCACTCCTCAGTACCAGGATGCTTCACAGTCTATGTACATTAGTGTCAGTGCTCTTTTGCTGAGCAAAGTGCATCCCAAATTGTGGGCTTATAATCATGTGGTGTCAATTGTACGTTATATGTAACTGATGGTCACCTATAATCAGTTGTCTTGAACATTCTTGATTTTGATTGTGCCGGATATGTAGGATGAGAACATTTTTGGCCTTTAAGAGTATTCCACCTCTGCATTTTCATTACATCATGAAGTGTACTCTACCGGCTTGTAAAACAGGTGCACCACTGTTTGAAAAAGGTCTGGACAAGGTGGCCAAGTCCAAGATTTTGTGAAGATCACTCAATTCTATCAGCCATTAAGGATTGGGTTAAGATTGAACTAAACAGAATGAAACTATATCAGTTTTTGTCCCCTGTTTCCTAAAGTCAGCAGGCTTGAGCATTAGTATTTGTTAGAAAGTCTGGGGACTCTCTTCAGAGGTGTTGAGGAACTGAACAAATCATTAGTGCACAAGTGGATATTAATTCTCATCTCCCACCTCACCCTCATCCCAGCGAACTTTTAAGAGGAAAACTCTTGTAAAACTGATCTAATGGAGGCACATTTTCAGTTGCCTTTCACTGTAGATTCAAAGAAGTTTTCAGTATCCAACAGACTGTTCCGACTGAATCAATATGACAGGCTGCCTATTGAAACAGCTAGTGCCCCTTCATGTTCCAGAGGCTTCTTGAGCAGTTTATTGCACATATTCTGTATTGTGTGAATTATCTCAATGATATTCTGGTCACTGGTCACGGGACAGGAGAACAATGGCGCAATCTATGTCTGGTTTTCTTGCATTAACTGTAACTTTTCCTAATAAGCCTTCTTTCAACCAGCAGTCGCTTATTTAGGCTATACTCTTGGTGAAGACGGCATTTGGGTCACTAAAGCATATGCAGTGGTCATCCAGAACATGCCTTTGCCAAAATCCAAAAAAGCTCGTTAAATTATAGTTTATAATAAAGACAAGATGGCTTCTGAATTTTGCAAATGGAATTTATTCTTGAGTGCCAGACATGTACACCTTCAAACATTTATACAGAAATGAACTATTATACTCTGTTTATTCCTCAGAGAGTATCAGACATGTATACCTTGAACAATTTCTAAGAAAAGTGAATTATTATACTCCGTTTATTCCTCAGGCAGCCAGCACATCACACCTGCTAAACTGTCTCCATAAAAAGGAAGTCCCCTTTCAGTTGTCAGAAGAATGCCATCTGACTTTTCATAAATTAAAAGCAGCCCTCCAATTAGCATCCTGCTTTGTGACTTACCAGCCCCACTTATCATTGGTATTGGCAACAGATTCATTCTGACATGACATTGGGGCTGTTCCCTTTCATAAATTAAAGGATGGTATATACAGGCCAATTACATTTGAGTAAATGATGTTTATTCCAGCTAAACAACATTATTCACAAATTGAAAATGAAGAATCAGCAACCAAACTTGGGGTACATTAATTTTGTATTTTTTTTTTTTTTTTTGTATAAGTGTGAATTTCATCTTACTGCCGACCACAAACTGCTCATCAAGTTTTGGATCTAAGGCTGAACTGCTTGAGCATATATTACATCACTTTCATTAATGGGCTCTTTATTTGACAAATTTACAGTACTCTACTCACTATTGCACTTCGGCTCATCATCCTGAGACATATGTACTTTCTTGTCTTTCAACAGGCTAGATCCTGTACTTGATCATCAGTAGACAATTTGTTTTCAATTAGAGAGTGTAATGTAACAGAAGGAGAACCACCAGTAGACGTATACGATATCTCTCAGTAGGATACGTAATGGTACACTAACTTCATTGCAGATGCACCTACTTTCATGTATGTCTCTCTCGAGTTTCACTAATCATTGTCTAATGCAATTAGGAATAATAATTGATATCCAAATTAAAATATGTTAACAGAAATTTCATAAGATGCTGATCATAGTGCAATAAGAAGATGATTATGTAAGCAAATGTAACTTTTACAGCCTTATGCACATAACAAAGCAAATTACTTTGTGTAAGACGACAAAATTTGAAATTGTAATTAGTGCTATTGTAGGTAATTAAAGTTTCAAGTGATGAAATTTCGTCTCATTGTAAAAGATGCAAGAAAAATGTGAAAAATGGTGTGAAGTGCAATGAATGCTGTCTACTACTTCACTTTAGATGTGGAAAAGTTGATCCATCCCTTATAGAAGACATGAAATTGTTGACAGACTGCAAATGTGAGGAACGTAGGACAAGATCTAATGCCATAAGCCAACAGGAAGTTTACCATAGAGAATTTACAACAACAATGGACATGTTAAATAATGAAATACCGTCCCAGTCCACAGGGCAAACACATTTTCAGAAAAGCAGCACAGGACGGATTATGCCTTGACCGTCTCGTAAGGTAACAAACGACACAAAAGTGAATAGTTATCTTTGTACCATCCCTGAACATGAGAATAGATACTCAGCTCTAACTCATGTAAACAATGACAGTGATCATCAAGTGACAGTCCAAAAAAGACATACCCCAAACAAAACTGTGATAAAACAATCTCAACAAACGAACACAAAGGTACTATGAAAAAATAAACACTATAATAACCTAAAAGTTTTTTCATATATAAATACAAAGATGAGGTGACTTACCGAACAAAAACGCTGGCAGGTCGATAGACACACAAACAAACACAAACATACACACAAAATTCAAGCTTTCGCAACAAATTGTTGCCTCATCAGGAAAGAGGGAAGGAGAGGGGAAGACGAAAGGAAGTGGGTTTTAAAGGAGAGGGTAAGGAGTCATTCCAATCCCGGGAGCGGAAAGACTTACCTTAGGGGGAAAAAAGGACAGGTATACACTCGCACACACGCACATATCCATCCACACATACAGACACAAGCAGACATATTTAAAGGTCTTTAAATATGTCTGCTTGTGTCTGTATGTGTGGATGGATATGTGCGTGTGTGCGAGTGTATACCTGTCCTTTTTTCCCCCTAAGGTAAGTCTTTCCGCTCCCGGGATTGGAATGACTCCTTACCCTCTCCTTTAAAACCCACTTCCTTTCGTCTTCCCCTCTCCTTCCCTCTTTCCTGATGAGGCAACAATTTGTTGCGAAAGCTTGAATTTTGTGTGTATGTTTGTGTTTGTTTGTGTGTCTATCGACCTGCCAGCGTTTTTGTTCGGTAAGTCACCTCATCTTTGTATTTATATATAATTTTTCCCACGTGGAATGTTTCCTTCCATTATATTGATAAAAGTTTTTTCAGACAGTTTCGGAAGAGGGTTAGCTATAAAACTGAAAACAAATGATGCAGCAGGAAGTTTCAAAATTCAGGGACTAGTAAAACCTAACGCAAGATTAAGCCAAGTTGAGGACAGTGTTGAAGAAGAATGCAAGAATCCATCATCAAACGACTATGCAATATTTATAGGAGGTGCTAATGATGTGTATCACAATGAAACAGTTGCAGCAACAAAAGCAATGACAGAGTCACTGGGTAAGCTAACACATACCAATGTAATAGTGGCTAAAATACTTCACCGTTATGATCTAATACCAGGTGTACCAGTATGAAATGAGCGTTAAGATACAAATGTGTCGAAAGGGAACATTTGTTGTGAATGAGCCTTAATTTTTTTTTTTTTTGTTTGGTTGGTATGACATCTGTCAAAGATATTTAGTATACATCAAGTCATGGAACAAACAACATCATATGTTTTCATTATGTTAACAATGTCAAATTTTGTACCAGAAAGTTATGATTTGGGGAAAGCATTAATTTTTTGTTTTCATTTGAAAAAAAGTACTGCAGAGTCGCATCAAATGCTTGTCGAGGCATATGGTGATCATGCTCTATCAGAAGCAACATGCAAAAGATGGTTTCAACAGTTCAGAAATAACGATTTTGGTGTAAGAAATGAAGAATGCGGAAGACCACCAAAAAAGTTCGAAGATGCCGAATTGCAAGCAATATTGGATGAAGATGATACTTTGAGTCAGAAGCAAATGGCAACAATGCTAAATGTTGCACAACAAACAATTTCTGACCATTTGAAAGCTATGGGAAAGATCCAGAAGTGTGGAAAATGGATGCCACATGAATTGAATGAAAGACAGATGGAAAACCGAAAAAACCATTTGTCAAATTTTGCTGCAAAGACATGAAAGAAAATCAATTTTGCATCAAATTGTTACTGGCAATGAAAAATGGATTTATTTTAAGAATCCTAAACAGGAAAAATCATGGGTTAATCTGGGACAACCATCAACATCGACTGCAAAACCAGATCGATTTGGCAAGAAGACAATGCTCAGTGTTTGGTGGGATCAGACAGGTGTGGTATATCATGAGCTTCTAAAACCCAGTGAAACTGTGAATACTAATTGCTACAGACAACAAATGATCAATTTGAACAATGCATTGATCGAGAAAAGACCAGAATGGGCCAGAAGAAATGACAAAGTAATTTTTTTACACGACAATGCACATGCACACAAAGCAAAACTGGTTCAGGATACAATCAAAACACTTGGCTGGGAGCTGCTACCCCACCCACCATATTCACCAGACTTGGCCCCTTCTGATGACCATTTGTTTTCATCAATGGGACACGCATTGGCTGAGGAACAATTCGATTCCTATGAAGTAGTCAAAAATTGGGTGTCTGATTGGTTTGCTTCAAAAGATGAACATTTCTATTGGCGTGGAGTCCACAAATTGCCAGAAAGGTGGTCAAAATGTATAGAAATCAATGTTCAGTACTTTAAATAAAATGTTTTTACTTTTCAATTCAAAATCAGTGTTTCATTTTCACAAAAAACGCTCATTTCATACTGGTACACCTGGTAGAACAAAATTAAAAAAGCCAATAACCTCTATGATTCAGTATGTAAACATTTCAAAAATGTAACAGTGATTGACATGAATGATATTTCAGACTGCTGCTGCATCACAATTATGCCCCTTAGCAAACCTTGTCACTGTAACAGAGCTTGTCATACAAGCCATGGTCAGCATCTAAATGGCTTAGGAAAGTCACTTCTAAGCAAAAAAAGAAATACTTGGGATTTTAAGAGAAAAATTAAGCTCTGCTAATAAAACAATTTATAGGCTTCAGTTCAAAGATATGTTACAGGGAAACTCCCACTAGTGGCCAAATCTAACACAAGTTGGATCTGGTCACAACAGTTTGCAAGGGACAGTAAAGATAATGCAACAGAAAAAGCAACAAGTATTCCTCCCAGTAACAAAAACGATTTAATGTTATTTCATGTTAATGTACAATCCCTAAGGCATAAGGTTAATGAGTTACACTACTTGGCAGACAAAATTAACTGTAGCATATTGGGTATTAATGAGCATTGGTTGCATGACTTAGAAATAGATTTGTGTGTACCTTATGGCTACATATTAACCACAAAATATTGTAGAATGAATATTGCACATGGTGGAGTTGCCATCTACATAAAAGAAAACTTAAATCTGCAGCATTCAGTGACAGACCTACACAAACATTGCATTGAAGGTGTATTTGAAGTAGCAGCCATAGTATTGCATACCCAAAAAATTATCATTGTTTCTGAGTACCATACACCAGCCTCTGATGAGGAAGTTCTTATAGATAAACTAAATTCACTAATCAAATTATTCACTAAACACAAAAATCACAAAATTTTTATTGCAGGTGACTTCAATACAGATATAAGGGAAAGTAGAAAAAATGTAAATGACATGGTTAACAGCCTAAAGGCACTAAGCTGCTACTGTATAAATGAAAAACCTACTAGACTAGATGATTGCCTTGACAATGTAATTAGTAATGTAAATCAGGATCAACTAAAGCATGATGTGATTGAGTTAGAGTTATCTGATCATAACGAGATATGGGTCAGAATAGGCAGTATGAACCCAGAGAGAACTAAACAGTCAGTCACTTTCAGAATACTAAAAGAGAGCAATATTGTACAATTTAAACATGAACTGAAGGATGTAGATTGGTCAAATACACTACACAATATAAAAAGTCTTGATGAATGTTTCTCTATGTTTTTATATATCATTAAAAATGCAGTAGACAGTCACTGTCCACTTATCACAAAAAGATGCACCGCTAACAACAGAAAAAAACCTCAGCACTCTAACAAGTGGTACACTCCAGAGCTCAAGCAAATGAGGACACTGCTACTTATACTAAAAAATAATAACGATAAAAATGAGGAAGCCAGGAAACACTATGTGACCCTTAAGAAGTTTTACTAATATGAAATAAAATCAGTTAACTGTAGTAAAGTAAATGATGAATATATTGCAGGCTCAAAAAATGCCTGTCAAGCAGCTTGGAATATAATAAAAAGTGAAATCAATATGAACACACAGGAAGCCACAGTGCCTATAGATTGCAACATCCTTAACGAATATTTTATAAATTGTGCCAGCTCTCATTCTTCTTCTTCTGCTTCTTCTTTTGGTAAAAATAATTCTGATAATATTTCACCTGCTGTAACCCTTCTTAAACAACAAGCATCGGCAACCAAGAAATTCTCTTCGTCAAAAATCACCTCCGGGCACATTATCCGATCTATAAAGAAACTTAAAAACTATTACGGGCTTAGTAACAGTACTGTTAAACACATAGCCACTGCAATCTTAATGCCACTAACATATCTGACGAATCGCATACTTGAAGAAGGAGTATTCCCTGAATGTCTGAAAATGACAGTTACACTCCCAATCTATAGCACAGGTGACAGAAAAATTCCAAACAATTATAGACCTATATCAATAGTTCCCATTATATCAAAAGTAATAGGAAACTGCATACATATCCAAATTTACAATTATTTTGAAAGTAATAAATTATTGAGTAAGAACCAGTTTGGCTTTTGATCTGAACTATCGACAACCAAAGCAGTTGAATGCCTCCTTAGTAATATATATGAAGGATATGAAAACAAGAAACTCACTTGTGTTGCACTGTTAGATTTAACAAAAGCCTTTGACTCAGTCACACATGAAATAATGATTAAAAAAACTAGAACATTACGGTATTGTAGATAAACCATTACAATTTTTTCGGTCATACTTAAGCGATAGGGTACAATTAGTAAAAACAAACTATCAAAAGTCAACACCCATGAAAGTAAAGAGAGGAATTCCACAAGGCTCAGTGCTTGGCCCTTTCCTGTTCATTGTTTACATCAATGACTTCTCAAATTATATGCCACGCAACAATGTACTGTATGCTGATGATATGACACTAATACCAGATGGAGAAAATCTGCAAGATGTCATAGAATACAACAAAGTAATAACTGAAATGAGCAATGACTGGTGCAGAGCCAACCTTTTATCAATAAACAAATTGAAAATGGAAGAAATTTATTTCATCCTGAAACCAATTGAACAGAATACAAAAAATGTCAAGTTACTAGGTTTACATATAGATTAAAAACTTACGTAGGACAGACACACAAATTATCTATGTGGCAAACTTGCTCGAACTTTCTTTCTATTACACACGCTGAGTCACGTTATCAGTAAAAATCTGCTAATCTCCACATACTTTGCTTTTTTCCATTCACAACTGCAATATGGGGTTCTTCTTTGGGGTAACTCAGTTGGTTCAAGTACGATCTTCAAGTGGCAGAGGAAAGCATTTGGTTCATTTTAGGACTAGCACCAAGACAAAATTGCAAAAATCATTTTAAAGAACTAAAGATAATGACACTACCTAGTATATACATTTATAATTCTTTAATATATGCTAAAGAGAACTTAAAGAACTTTAATTTATGATCTGAAGTGCATGTTCATAATACTCGGAATGATAGTAAAACAGACCTACCAAACACAAGGCTGACATTGACACAAAAGAGGCACAAACACCTTAGCTTGAAATTTTATAACAAACTCTCAAAGGCTGTGAGTGAACTATCGATGAATAACTTTAAGCAAACAATAGAAGTGTGGCTCAAATGTATGCCATATTACTCACTTGATGAGTTTCTAAACAGTGACACAAAAGAGATATGCTACATGAAACAAAAAACTGTCATACGAATTATACCTATATGTTTGTGACAGTAATGTACCAACAAAGACTTATACATGGTTACGTAAGATGTACCATAAATATACCTTGATACTATTGTATATTTAACTGTTATGATGTACTATTATTATTACCTTTCACTTTCTCAGACGTTAAGTCCGGTTAAAAATGGAGTGACGCGGACCTTGATCAAGCGTCACTTCCTTTTAACTGTACGATATGTGTTATATTGCATTTAGGAACTTTCGGGTAATTGAACATGTATCAATAATTACGGATTTCTGTAGTTGTATATATATGTTTGGATGTAGCTGTATTGCATTGATGTACTGGTGGATATTGTGTGGTATGACTCCTGTAGTTGATAGTGTAATTGGTATGATGTCAACTTTATCCTGATGCCACATGTCTTTGACTTCCTCAGCCAGTTGGATGTATTTTTCAATTTTTTCTCCTGTTTTCTTTTGTATATTTGTTGTATTGGGTATGGATATTTCGATTAGTTGTGTTAATTTCTTCTTTTTATTGGTGAGTATGATGTCAGGTTTGTAATGTGGCGTTGTTTTATCTGTTATAATGGTTCTGTTCCAGTATAATTTGTATTCATCATTCTCCAGTACATTTTGTGGTGTATACTTGTATGTAGGAACGTGTTGTTTTAAAAGTTTATGTTGTAAGGCAAGCTGTTGATGTATTATTTTTGCGACATTGTCATGTCTTCTGGGGTATTCTGTATTTGCTAGTATTGTACATCCGCTTGTGATGTGATCTACTGTTTCTATTTGTTGTTTACAAAGTCTGCATTTTTCCGTTGTGGTATTGGGATCTTTAATAATATGCTTGCTGTAATACCTGGTGTTTATTGTTTGATCCTGTATTGCAATCATGAATCCTTCTGTCTCACTGTATATATTGCCTTTTCTTAGCCGTGTGTTGGATGCGTCTTGATCGATGTGTGGCTGTGTTAGATGATACGGGTGCTTGCCATGAAGTGTTTTCTTTTTCCAATTTTCTTTCTTTGTATCTGTTGATGTTATGTGATCTAAAGGGTTGTAGAAGTGGTTATGAAATTGCAGTGGTGTAGACGATGTATTTATATGAGTGATTGCCTTGTGTATTTTGCTCGTTTCTGCTCGTTCTAGAAAGAATTTTCTTAAATTGTCTACCTGTCCATAATGTAGGTTTTTTATGTCGATAAATCCCCTTCCTCCTTCCTTTCTGCTTAATGTGAATCTTTCTGTTGCTGAATGTATGTGATGTATTCTATATTTGTGGCATTGTGATCGTGTAAGTGTATTGAGTGCTTCTAGGTCTGTGTTACTCCATTTCACTACTCCAAATGAGTAGGTCAATATTGGTATGGCATAAGTATTTATAGCTTTTGTGGAGGCCCGGGAAAAGAATAGGCCTCCGGTATGTTCTGCCAGTCGTAAAAGGCGACGAAAAGAACAAACCACTAATAGGGCTAACCCCCCTTTTAGTGTGATTAGTTGGTTCAGAACAGAACTAAAGAAGCCTCGGACAAGCGCCGTCATGGTCGGGGACGACGCTTGAACCCTATGCCCGCCCACAATGGTAACGACACTGCTAGCCAACTGGAAAATGATTTAAATCCAAATAGAGGTGTTTTGCAGGATATGCTTCCTGCAACCACCCTAGAAGGAAAACAAAGACAGAGAATGAGATGGTCAGATGAAGTTAATCGACACCTCATGTTCTGTTATTACCAAGCAACAAACCTAGGAACCAACACAACTGGATACAGATCACAAGTATACACAACATTTATTGTTATTATTATTATTATTATTATTATTATTATTATTATTACTATTGTGAATGAATAATTGTTGTTTTATCAATATTACTTTAGCATGCGTATCTGCTTGCCCTGCACAGGCACAATTATTTACAATAATAATTATTGTAATTTAAAAAAAATGTATTGAACACACTGATGATGCCAACTGTATGGAAAATATACTGAAAGGCAAATACTGGTGTTAGACCAAAGTGTAGGTAAGTGAGTGCAAAGCAGTCAGACCAAGGTAAAATCAGTTAGTGCAGTTGACAGTTGTGAGCCGGTAGTTGTTGGAAGGGGAAACTGTTGATAAAAGAGCAACTTGCAGAACACAGATGTTGAAATTTATTTAAAAAATGTAAAAGCTCTGCCATTTTGTTTATATATTACCAAATGCAAACTGCAGGTCTTTCCATGTGAATGAAGAACTGTCATTGTCAACAATCATCGGTTGGACCAATTTATTCAAGTTATGTATCTGAGAACTCATGTATTGCTTCCTGCTTCAAAATTCTTAAGATACTGCAAAACACTCACTCAACTACTTGAGAAAAATGCAGTTTTGGGACTAAAAAACTTTGTGCTCCTTTTCACAGATATGTATGAAAGACAAGCATTACAACAGCCAACTGGAGAAATTTCTCAATGAATTTCCTATAAATTCCCTGGACCTTACTACAGCATCTAGGCATGACCCACTTCTTCAATTTGTTCATGTAGGGTGGGGTGTTTTAACAAGCTCTCCAGTTCAGAATCACCTGACCTTTGCTGCTTTCTTTATCTACATCTATATAGATACTCCACAAGCCACTATATGGTGCGTCCCAGAGAGTACCCTGTACCACTACTAGCCATTTCCTTTCTTGTTCCACTTGCAGATAGAGCAAGAGAAAAACAAATATCTATATATCCCGTTATCAGGAGAAAGAAAACTGGCATTCTACACATTGGAGCATAGAATGTCAGATCCCTTAATCAGGCAGGTAGGTTAGAAAATTTAAAAACTGAAATGGATAGGTTAAAGTTAGATGTGGTGGGAATTAGTGAAGTTTGGTGGCAGAAAGAACAAGACTTCTAGTCAGGTGCATACAGGCTTATAAATACAAATTCAGACAGAGGTAGGAGTAGGTCTAATAATGAATAAAAAGGTAGGAGCACAAGTAAGCTACTACGAACAACATAGTGAACACATTATTGCAACCAAGATAGACGTAAAGGCCACGCCTACCACAGTAGTACAAATTTATATGCCAACAAGGCCCATAGATGGAGAGATTGAAGGAATATAAGATGAGATAAAAGAAATTATTCAGATAGTGAAGGGAGACGAAAATTTAATAGTCATGAGGGACTGGAATTCGATAGTAGGAGAAGGAAGAGAAGGAAAAGTAGTAAGTAAATATGGAATGCAGGAAAGGATTGAAAGAGGGAGCTACCTGGTAGAATTTTGCACAGAGCATAACTTAATCATAGATAACACTTGGTTTAAGAATCATGAAAGACAGCTGTATACATGTAAGAGGCCTGGATACACAGGAAGGTTTCAGATAGATTACATAATGGTAAGACAGAGATTTATGAACCAGGTTTTAAATTGTGAGACATTTCCAGGGGCAGATGTGGACTCTGACCACAATTTCTTCGTTATGAACTGTAGATTAAAACTGAAGAAACTACAAAAAGGTAGGAATTTAAGGAGATGGGACCTGGATAAACTGAGAGTACCTGAGGTTGCAGAGAGTTTTCGTCAGAGTATTAGGGAACAATTGAAAAGAATGGGGGAAAGAAATACAGTAGAAGAAAAATGGGTAGCTTTGAGAGATGAAATGATGAAGGCAGCAGAGGATCAAGCAGGTAAAAAGATGAGGGCTAGTAGAAATCCTTGGGTAACAGAAGAGATAGTGAATTTAAGTGATGAAAGGAGAAAATATAAAAATGGAGTAAATGAAGCAAGCGGAAAGGAATACATGTCTCAAAAATGAGATCGACACGAAGTGCAAAATGGCTAAGCAGGGATGGCTAGAGGACAAATGTAAGGCTGTAGAGGCATATATCACTAGGGGTAAGAGATAGATACTGCCTACAGAAAAATTAAAGAGACCCTTGGAGAGAAGAGAACCACCTGTATGAATATCAAGAGCTCAGATAGAAAAAACAGTTCTAAGCTAGGAAGGGAAAGCAGAAAGATGGAAGGAGTACTGTACATAGACAGTGTATACAAGGGCGATGCAGTTGAGGGCAATATTATGGAAATGGAAGCGGACATAGATGAAGAGGAAATGGGAGATATGACACTGTGTGAAGAACTTGATAGAGCACTGAAAGACCTAAGTCAAAACAAGGACACGGGAGTAGACAACATTCCATTACAACTACTGATAGCCTTGAGAGAGACAGACATGACAAAACTTTACCATCTGGTGTGCAAGATGTATAAGACAGGTGAAATATCCTCAGACTTTAAGAAGAATGTAATAATTTCAATCCCAAAGAAAGCAGGTGTTAACAGGTGTGAAAATTACTGAGCTATCAGTTTAATAAGTCACGGCTGCAAAATACTAACATAAATTTTTTACAGATGAATGGAAAAACTGGTAGAAGGCAACCTTGGGGAAGATCAGTTTAGATTCCATAGAAATGTTGGAACACGCAAGGCAATACTGACCCTACAACTTATTTTAGAAGATAGGTTAAGGAAAGGTAAACCTATGTTTCTAGCATTTTTAGACTTAGAGAAAGCTTTTGCAGTGTTGACTGGAAAACTCTCTTTCAAATTCTGAAGGTAGCAGGGATCAAATACAGAGAGCAAAAGGCTATTTACAATTTGTACAGAAACCAGATGGCAGTTGTAAGAGTCAAGGGGCATGAAAGGGAAGCGAGTGAGAGAGGGTCGTAGCCTATCCCTGATTTTATTCAATCTGTATATTGAGCAAGCAATAAAGGAAACAAAAGAAAAATTTTGATGAGGAATTAAAATCCATGGAGAAGAAATAAAAACTTTGAGGTTTGTGGATGACACTGTAATTCTGGCAGATACACCAAAGACCTGGAAGAGCAGTCAAACGGATGGGCAGTACCTTGAAAGGAGGCTATAAGATGAACATCAACAAAAGCAAAATGAAGATAATGGAATCTAGTTGAATTAAATGAGGTGATGCAGAGGGAATTAGATTAGGAAATGAGACACTTAAAGTAGTAGATGAGTTTTGCTGGGGAGCAAAATAACTGATGATGGTTGAAGTAGAGAGGATATAAAATGTAGACTGGTGATGGCACGGAAAGTGTGTCTCAAGAAGAGAAATATGTTAACATTGAGTGCAGATTTAAGAGTCAGGAAGTCTTTACTGAAAGTATTTGTATGGAGTGTAGCCATATATGGAAATGAAACACAGACGATAAATAGTTTATACAAGAAGAGAATAGAAGCATTCGAAATGTGGTGCAATAGAAGAATGCTGAAGATTAGATGGTTAGATCATGTAACTAATGAGGAGGTACTGAATAGAAATGGGGGTAAAAATCATAGAGGGAGACCAAGGGATGAATACATTAAGGATGTAAGTTGCAGTAGTTACTCGGAGATGATGAGGCTTCCACAGGATAGAATAGCGTGGAGAGCTGCATCAGACCAGTCTCTGGACTGGAGACCACAACAACACAACATGTACCTCCATATGAGCCTTAATTTCTCATGTCTTATCTTCATCATACTTCAGCAAAATTTGTGTTGGCAGCAGTAGGATCATCAAATGCCAGTTTTCTACATTTTCTCAATAGTGCTCCTCAAAAATAACATCTTCCCTTCAGAAATTCCAATTTGAATTACTGAAGCACCTCTGTAACACTTGTGTGTTGTTCAAGCCTATCGGCAACAAATCCAGGAGCCCGCCTCTCAATTGCTTTGATATCTTCCTTTGAACATGCAAGTAGTACTCAAGAACAGATCACATTAGCATCCTATATGTAGCCTCCAGTACAGGTGAACCACACTTTCCAAACATTCTCACATTAAACCAAAGTTTGTCATTCAACTTCTGGCCACAACGCCCACATGCTCATTGCATTTCAGATCACTTTGCAGTGTTACGCTCAGATATTTAAATGTCATGCCTGTGTCAAACAGTATACTGTAATGCTGTATCCAACCATTACTGGCTTATTTTTCCTACACATCCACATAAACTTATATTTTTATAATAGAGGGAAACATTCCACGTGGAAAATATATATATAAAAAACAAAGATGCTGTAACTTACCGAACGAGAAAGTGCTGGTAGATAGACACAATAAAAAACACACACACAAATTTCAAGCTTTCGCAACCCAAGGTTGCTTCATCAGGAAAGAGGAAAGGAGAGGGAAAGACGAAAGGATGTGGGTTTTAAGGGAGAGGGTAAGGAGTCATACCAATCCCGGGAGCGGAAAGACTTACCTTGGGGCGAAAGAAGGACAGGTATACGTGCGCGCGCCCACACACACACACACACACACACACACACACACACACACACACACACACACACACCTGCACATTACATATGTCTGCCTGTGTGTGTGTGTGTGTGTGTGTGTGTGTGTGTGTGTGTGTGTGTGGGCGCGTGCGCGTGGGGTCCTTTTTTCCCCCTAAGGTAAGTCTTTCCGCTCCTGGGTTTGGAATGACTCCTTACCCTCTCCCTTAAAACCCACATCCTTTCATCTTTCCCTCTCCTTCCCTCTTTCCTGATGAAGCAACCTTGGGTTGCGAAAGCTTGAAATTTGTGGGTGTGTTTTTTATTGTGTCTATCTATCGTTTGGTAAGTTACAGCATCTTTGTTTTTTATATATATAAACTTATATTTTTGTACATTCAGAACCAGCTGCCATTCATCACATCAACAAGAAGTCATCTTGAATCATCCTACAGTCATTCACCTTCAACACATTTCCTTACACCACAAAATCATCAGTAAATAACTGCAGATTGATTCCCAACCTGTCCACCAGATCATTTAAGTATATAGAAAATAATAGTGGTGCTATCACATTTCCATGGGGCACTCCTGACAATACCCTTGTCTTTGATGAACAATTGTCATCAAGATTATTATTATTATTATTATTATTATTGGCATCAAATTCTTGTTCATAAATGTATGGTGCTCCTTACAAAAGATGAAGAATGGTGCCAGGTGGTAGAGCTGTAATCCCTGCAACACTGGGTGTTAAAACTCTTGCATCAACCTCACCGAGGATTTCCTAGATGAAACAACTAGTAAATTGTTCCAGCCACTAGTCTTGAATGGACAGTAATGTAGCACATATGGTTTGACAATGTACCATTTGCAAGCACACCAGTCAGCCCCAACCCAGTTATTTTCTCTGCGGTCAACACTGTTGCAGCTGCAGGACTTGGGCCACACACACTTCACAGACCCTCTCATGGGGTCCGTGTGGTTAATCGTCATGACTGCCACAAAGGGAGGCTTGCAATGGAACTTAGCAATAGAGGGTGCACTCCAAATACTGGTGGTCGACAACAGTCTCCAATGCACAGAGCTCAAATTCGAAGGGTTTTGGACCCACAGCAATATTAAACATCTTACAACCTTTCCATCCAGCCTTAAATGGGTTGGCAGAATGCTTTGTTAGCACAATTAAAATTGAAATCATTAGAGTTAAATTGGTTTCTGCATTACATGCCTTCCTAGCACATTACAAGGCTATGGTCAAAGCCTGACACCAGTCCTACATGGTTGTCCTCCCAGGACACTCCTGAATCTCCTGTTTCCACCCCCAATGCACGGCAAATGCAACCACACCATTCTGTATTAATCATAAAGTGAGATTTCCAATATATATGAGGGAATATCAGAAAGTAATATACAATAATTTTATTACCAAAAAGATTAATACATAACAAAATAAAACAAAAAAAAACAAAAAAAATCACAAACGAGCCTACAACTTTTACCTGCTTCTCTACATAGTCACCAACATTGTCAACACATTTCTCCCATCGTGGTACCAGTTTCAATATGTCCTGTTCGTAGAAGTCCATTTGGTTGGAGTATAGCCATTTGGGGACTGCTGATTTCACTTCCACGTCTGTCACAAAGCATTGGCTGATCAGGAATTTCTTCATTTGACCGAACAGATGCGCACAAATTTCAATGTGTCATGAACAATACTGTACACTGCACAACAGAAAATACTCAACTGCTGCAATAAGGTTCACAGGTGCGCATGTCAGCCATGCAAAATTGCTGCCTCAATTGCTCTGACATTCTGTGGGGTTTCAGCTGTTACCAACCATCTAGAGCATAGCTTCATATAGCCCTCTTGCAAGAATGCATACCATCTGGAGACACTGTTACAGCCAATACTGTCATCTCCTTACAGGCTATGCATGCCCCTGTGAATTTTACTCAGTTTACGCCCTTTTCCTCACAAATATCAAACTACACTTCGCTGCTCCTCACAAGCTGACAACAGTAACCTGCATGACATTTGTTGTTTAGTAGTTCAGGCCTCTCTTGCTAGAGCTGCACATGAAATCAAAATACCCTCTGCAGCACACACTTCAAATTATTTTGTAGTGAACTTTCAACATCCCAGCTGCAGTACCAGTGGAGAAAAAAAAAAGATTGTGCATTCCTTTCCAATCCTTCCTCGTATAATCTCCCTTCAGTTGCAAATTAAATAAAATAAAAAAAAAAAAAAAAAAAAAAAAAAAAAAATGCAAAGCGACTGGAAAGCCAATAACAAAATATCAAGACATGCTTATAAGACACAAATCCTTTGGTTGTGAAGTTCACTTACCTGTGCTGTCCCAGTGGCTGTGTCATACGTCAGATCCAGCTGCCTGTCCCCCTTATTCAGCCTATATTTGGAACGTGTCAGATCACGCCAGTTAGAACCTGTCCGAGAGGTGAAATCTGTTACCCATGGCATAACATGGTGACAGACAGGGTCCCCATGGCGTCTACCAGCTAAATTGTTTAAGATGGTCAAGTAATCAAAATTAGATAGCTGCCCTCTAATCCATTGTTCACAATAGCTCTCTAAAGGTATTTTTTCAAGCTTTTGTTTATTGCTTTTATGGTCCAACATTTTATGGTCAGTATCAGTCTTGGGAATAAACTTGTTATGAGGGTTTGAGTATCTCTGGAAGTATTCTTGGTGCGTCCTCACTTCCTCATGAGGCCTAATATTGCTCTGTGCTGATATATCTTCTTTGAGATCATTTGCTACCAGTTCTACATTTTGAATTTTTGGACTGAACATATTTTCATTCTCTGCATCTCCAACATTGGAAGACGGATCATAATTGATGTTATCTTCCAGTCGTGGCATTACCTGAAAGAAATATTTCTTATACACTATTAATAATAATACAATGGCCATATCCCAAAACAGTATATAGGGGGAAAATATCATTACATAGAATGCTGATTTTTGTCTGCTAATTGTTAAAGCTTGAAAGCCAAGAATTTTCTGATTGTATAATGCTAACAAATAAGACTGACACAAAACAGACGGATTGACTGACTGACTGTATCTAACACTGACAAACAAATTAGTAGGCAGTGAATCTCTCTCAAGCACCCATTTTTCATTAACTGTATGATTTGCTGAGTTACAGTGTCCAAGTCCATATTTTCAGATCACCTATTACTCGGTGCTTCCTTGGTACAGTGGATAATGTTAGTTTAATTACTGAAGCTTGGAGAAGGTTCAGTAAAAATGTATGATCAGAAATGTGTTATCATGAATAGTTTTAAAAAGAGAGAAACCAATGCACATGTTTTTAAAACACCTTTAGCAAAGAATTTTCTGGCAATTTCTACATCTGAGTTTGAAATTATCTTGGTTTTTTATTTCATCTAAACACTCTTTTATTGTCATTTCCTGTTTTCTAACTGTGATTTTGCACAATGAAAAATGCGTTAGTTCTTGAGCATACAAATGTCCTTGGAAATTGGAAGATCACTCAATTCCACTTTCATGAGTAATAAATGTTTAAAGTCGCTGCCCCTCTCAAGGACATCTGTTGATCGCATAGCTCTGAAATACATTTTAATGTTAAACATAATCAAAAGATATGAATTGTTCTGTAGAAATGAGGGTTATTTCTTGAAATTCAACGAAGACAAAACATGCTTACATAATTAGAAATATAATAAAACAGGTAATTTATATTTATTCAAACCTGTATCCAAAGATTCTCGGTTATAAGGATATCACTTAGTGCAATTTCTCCAAGCACAAGGCCACGATCGTGCATTGATCGCATTGCTTGCAATAGTTGGTAGATTATAAAAAGAGGCTTGATGTGAGACGTTCCAAGCAATGCTGGACTGAATGTAACACAGTCTTGTAGTGTGTGCTTTATGTACGGTTCCTGGATCAGTAGAAAGCATTGTGGTGTCTCCACGGCACATAGTGCTGGCAAGATATTGCAGTGAACTTCAAATGATTTCTTTCCATCTTCATTATACACATCAATAAAACCTTCATCAAGGCGAAAAATTGGGCAACCAAATGTTCGTAATATCACTTCACGCATGACTGCATCACTGTCTGTAAGTGTGATTCTAGATGCATTTTTACCATCATTTGATACAGCTCCACCTGACGAGAGAGAGGAAAAAAAATCATGAGTTTTTAAGTAATGGTTCATTTATTCTTTTTTGTGTACAAGATAAGATTTTCTTCAACAATGTTTGTACATAGAATCAGTGGAAATATTGAACCTGTTGGTTTCACACACCTGCTTTGACGCATGCAGTGGCAGACAGAAACCAGTCTTCAAAATCAATATGTGTAAAATAAGCACCATAACTATACTGCAAGAGTTCTGTTTTGCTTTTGTTTATGTATATTTGATATCATATGCCACATAATCATGTCAAGTGTCAAAACCTACATGCACCACAGCAACAGCACAGTGTAACAATATCAGCACAAAAAGTTTAGAAGCACTTGTACTACTTTAGGAACAACTTCCAGTACTGTACCTTAAGTTTAATCAGCCAGCCCGTTAAAAATAATAGCTGTACCACATGTGCTGCTCTATCTGACTGAAGTGTATAGATGCAAGTTACTCAACACTGGGAACTGCACAAGTTCCAAAAGTTGAGATGATATAACAAGCAACTAGTCTGAGGTCTCGCGCGTTTGCGTGCGTGCGTGCGTGCGTGCGTGCGTGTGTGTGTGTGTGTGTGTGTGTGATTAAAATAAGTAAAAACAAACAAACACACACACACACACACACACACACACACACACACACACACACAGAGAGACAGACAGAGAGAGAGAGAGAGAGAGAGAGAGACCTGTTTTGCACATTCAGTGAAAATCACTCCCATTTTCCCTCATACAATAAGACTACCCTGCAAATTTAAAAAAAAAAGCTGCAGACACAGTTACTGTTTTATAACCTTTCTAAAAAGCTAGACATAGTGACTAAACAGCCCGAATAACTCAGGAAAGTGCAGCTGGCTGATTGCCTTAAAAAATCAGGATGAGCTAGCCACACCGATAACACAAACACATTGCACCATAATAATATAATGTTTCACAGAATAGAAGGCAAACCTAATGGTGAATCAGGCTCAGCCCTTTTGTTTGAATATAAAATTAAATCTCATACACTTTTGATGCACAGAAATGTGTGAACCACAAGCTATACACATTGTTAGTCCTCTACCTGCAGTATGAGGCCACAACCCACAAACAGCGAGAATTTCTACCACTTGTCTTTGTGCCTACCAAACCCTACCTTGGACTGCAAGGTCACTGGATCTCTCCCCAATTGAGAATGTTTAGAACATTAAGGTCAGGGCCCTCTACCAAGCTTGAGATTTTGACAATCTAACGTGCCCTCTTGGACAGAATTTGGCATGATATGCCTTAGGAGAACATACAACTCTACCAATCAATACCAAGCCGAATAACAGCTTGCTTAAGGGTCAAAGGTGGACTTGCACAATTTGTAAAGATCTTTCTCTAAATCATCCATTTTTTCTGAAATTGTAATAATTTGTTTGTCTGTACATGTACATCACATCTACCAATTTCCATCCCATTCGAATAATTCCTTCGTGGTGTCTTAGTTCAGAAGGTGTAAGAAATACAGCACGCGATGAGATCAACATTGTGTATTATGCAATGTCACCATATTGTCATTTTGAGAATATGCCTACACTGCTGAGTTGGGATGAACCCAACCAGCCTTTCCTTAAATGCTGTCCAACAATAGAGAAGTTCATTAAAGGAAAAAACCACTGACACTTGAGACTATTTATTTTTGTATTTACAAAGTAATGTTGCAGGGTGTGCTGAGTTGCATTGAATAGTGTACTTTAATAGTAATTTTGTCTGGCCTGAAAAGAAATTATAAAAAATTTGTCTTTTCTGGCAGTGAATTTGGAAAGACTCATATTTCACTACTGGAGGCCAAGCAATCTTTTGCCATCTGCTCTTGGATTTTCAAATCTAAATTTAAATTTAGTTTACTGATCGTGTACATGATTCAACTGAATATTTTACACGATCATGATCCTATTTTTTAGTTACTGCCATCGTCTGTGTTTATTTGTTTTAATTTTAACTAACCTATAGTTAGAAAGTCACATTTCCTTCAACACAAAGATTCCACAGCTCACATTACTAGTGCTACTAGAAAGAAGAACAAAAAACAGATTCAACTATTAACTTCCTCTACGACAAGTAGTGCAGAGGACAGTTGTAATCTAGGCTTGTGTGAGGTTTTGGTGTCCACTACTGCACCTTGGAGTTAACAATGTCATTTCTTCTGTTAAGAAAGTATTTCTCAAAGTTCCTCCTGGCATTCAGTCCTTTGTGGAAATAACTCCAAATGCCACCCCCCCCCCCCCCCTCCCCTCCATCCACTCATCTGAACCCATACTTACACGTTGGTGTACCTGGTTCTTAGCAGCTTTACATTATGCCAAACACTATCAAAATGTCAAAGATGTAACAGACACATTTGACTCAGTGAATCAGCTTTTATTGAAAAAGCCAAGACTGTTCTTAAGAATACCAAGAATGTTACATACTTAGCATTTTTAAAAGTGCACTTCAGACATTATCTGTTGCAATTCAACACCTAGAGTCTGCATCTATTCAAGTGAAAGATGCTGTAGACATGATCTTAGAGGTGCAGATGTATCTGGAGGCAATACATGGTTAAGTGGGTACAGTATGTGTCACTAAACTAAAGAATATTCTTCTGAGGATTCCCAGATATGAACAAAGTGCCCCCACCATTATTCAGATGGAGAACTTCAAAGGTGGATTGTACAGGTGGCCACATGCAATTACGTTGAAATATGTACCATCAACCTCTTGCGCTATAGAGAGATCTTTCTCAGCATGCTAAAGGCTACTGAGAAACAAAAGAAAAAGTTCCATTTCATAAAATTCAGAAATGTGATTAACTGTGTACTGCTGTAATCAGCTATCCGTATAACACGACCAGTAGACTGAACACAATTTTATTTCACAGAAACATTAACAACTTGAGCGCAGTATTTAAGTAACATTCAGCAGGAATCAATTACGAACACACGCACTGTAGCAATACACACAGAGAACTGAGGACAAGCACAACTCAGCTAGCCTTAAACAGACTGGGACCCATAGTGGGCTCTGATGATTCTCTCTCTCTCTCTCTCTCTCTCTCTGTCACACACACACACACACACACACACACACACACACACACACACACAGTATGCACATGCATGTACTGCTATACTAAAAATTAAATATAAAATTTCTTGTTAGTTGTAGTGTTAGGCTTCAGATTGTGGCCTTACATAGGTACACATCTCAAGTGTGTGTTTTTATGTGAGTGATACACGAAAATAACTTTTCAGTAAAAGACTTTCTTAAAATATTATAAAAAGAGAAAATAATTGTAGCACAGGTAAAAACCTCAATTATTTATGCAATTTTTCAAATGCTGATTTAAAGAAAAGTTAATTGTTTATTTACCACAAAGAACTATAATAATAACATTTAATACAGTATTAGTATTCATTATATTTTCATTAAAAAGACTCCAGAAAGGTTAAATCAGTCCATTTTAATCTAAAAAGGGCAATTCCAATACAATAAAGGGCTAAAATCCATTTAATAAACACCTTAAAATCTTGACTCTAGTACTAAGCAATGAGCTATATGTGTCACAGGGAGTGTTTTTAATAAAAATAATGGTCTGCATTGGTGTCCCAGAAGAAGCAAGGTAAATTCAAGTCAACTCGGACAGAGCTCCATTTATCTATGTGATCCTAACACAGCTAAAAAGCAATAGAAATTGCCTGTTCCTTGTGATACATCATGTTGTACACTGGCCACCGTCAGATGGCCAAAGCTTAATGTTTAAAGACGAATGTTGACACTGAGTAACTGCAGGCTGGATATCCCAAGCCCGCCAAAACTGAACTTACACCTGAGTAGCTGAGTTCCACAAGGTGCCAGCCACTTTGCACAATCCGGCAAATACATCTAGCTTATTGAATGCAATTGATGCAGCGAGCATTACTCTTTGTCTTGTATGCAACAGTAACCATTTTAGTGCACAAAAAATAAGAGTACATCACTGGTACCAACAACTTCCATCATGACATGGTAGTGCTGTTGTAACACCATTCTGAATGTGGATTGGATTGCTTGGGGGAAGAGACCCAACAGCAAGGTCATCGGTCTCATAGGATTAGGGAAGGATGTCGACCGTGCCCTTTCAAAGGAATCATCCCGGCATTTGCCTGGAATGATTTAGGGAAATCACGGAAAATCTAAATCAGGATGGCCGGATGCGGGATTGAACAATCATCCTCCCGAATGCGAGTCCTGTGTGCTAACCACTGTGCCACCTCGCTCGGTATTCTGAATGTGAGTAGCAGTGAAAGTTCACAATAATTACACACTGTGTGTGTGTGTGTGTGTGTGTGTGTGTGAGAGAGAGAGAGAGAGAGAGAGAGAGAGAGAGAGAGAGAGAGAGAGAGAGAGAGAGAGAGAGAGAGAGAGAGAGGGGGGGGGAGCATAAGGGGGAGGCAGATTTTCCTTTGTTTCATCATGCACCCTGTAACTGAATACAAAAACATGCATTAATAAATCTAACTATTATGGTTACAAGTACTACTATAACTAAATCCAAAGTTTGTTCTGTCTTCTACTTACATACATTAAAATACTTTTTGAAGGCATCTTTCCACAGATTCTTGAAATTTGTCTGTGCAACATAGTGTAAGAGCTGAGAAAATGATAAAGCAGTTTCCGAACTTGAGCTCTCTACCCTTACTCGAGGAAGAGGTATCACCTTTTGTGTTTGTTTGTGCAAAATCTGTAGAATTTAAAAACACTATTTAGGTCCAGTAGTAAAATATATATATATCAAACTATTATGCATCAGTTTATTGTGATACTAATACATCATTACTCCTCAATCTCTCTTACAGGGAAGATGGTTTATTCTCATACAACTTTCACATCTCATTCACAATACATAATATCATTTTAAACCCATAAATTGCAAATACAAACATATGGAATGAAATTGGCACAACCCTTCACTTGAACTTTCAATCTAACAGTACTGATTTAGAATTTAAATGATCTGCCAAATTTACTCATCAAATACTTTCATGGTTTCTTAAAATAACTTCCAAAACTGAAAAACATATAATAAACATAAGTATTCAGTTTCTAACAGGCACATTGTAGTCGTAATAGTTGTTGTTGTTATTGTTGTCAGTATTCTGGTCTTCAGTTCAAAGACTGGTTTGATGCATCCTGTACAATTCTCTTCATCTCTGAATAACTGCTGTAACTTACATCCTTATGAATCTGCTTACTATATTCATCTCTTGACTACCCCCTACAACTTTTACACCCCACATTTCCCTCCAATACTAAATTGGTGTTCCCTTGATGTCTTAGAATGTGTTGTATCAACTGATCCCTTCTTGTATCAAGTTGCACCCTAAATTTCTTTTCTCCTCAATTCTATTCAGTCCTTCTCATTAGTTATGTGATTTATTCACCTTATCTTCAGCATTATTCTGTAGCACCACATTTAAAAAGCTTCTAATCTCTTCTTGCCTAAACTGTTTGTCATCCATGTTTCACTTCCATACATGTATAACTACCTTTCATAGAGCTGACAAAAGGCAGATAATAAACACTAGAAACATCAGTAAAATTATAATGATGAAAAGTAATTATACTTGGGACAAGGTACACGAAGTCATATTGTGCTATAAAAATTGAAAACAAAAATTTGATTGAACTTTTGGCATTGACAAGACACAATCAGTATCTTCACAGCATGATAGCAATGGTAATGTTACCCGATGACAGAGCGCTTAAAATTGATTTGTTAAACACTTTTTCCAAAATTCCCTTGCTAAAGAAGACAAAGTAAATACTTTCAGGATTCTAATCATAAACAGCTGCCACCATGAGTAACTTAGAAGCAGATATCCTCGACGTAGTGAACCAGCTCAAATCACTTAATAAAGGCAAGTCCTCTGGTGCACATTGTACACCAGTTACATTTGTTTAAGAGTACACTCAGTAATCATATTCAACTACTCACTGAATGAAAGATCTGTACCAAAACAGTGGAAAGTTGCACAGGTCACAACAATACTCAAAAAAGGAAACTGGAGCAAACTGCTGAATTACAAATCCACATCACTTAAAGGGGGAGGTAATGGATTTTGGTCCAAAAAATCGATTTTTCAAAATTATTATTTTTCTTCATCCACACAGTTCGACCTATGTTGTGGGTGAATTTTATCATGATAGCAGCTTAAGAAATGCCTTTAAATTGTTAAACAGATTAACTCTGCTCTGGCAGCCACTCCCATCGTTTCCGACATTTGGGAAACTGCTTGCTTCAGCGGAATTTTTGTCAGTGTGAAGGCTATTTTCTTTCAATATCTTGGCTGATGTCTATATCTCTGGCTGACATATATATCTTCGCCTGAAAATTTTCTTGCCGGTGGTTTATTTAAAATTTGATATTATTAATGCATATTAGTAGGTGAAAGACTGAATTTGCAAACCTTTACGTGGAAGTCAAGATTTATGCACAGTGAGTGGTGCAAAAACTGTGTTTAGGAACCAGAGGTTTCCTGGCAATCAGTTTACCAACAAAAAAGAGGAAGCACCTCGAAATGAAGAACATAAGTTCTCATGTTCAGCATTGAAATTTGGGACAGGAGAACCGTACAGGTGCTTGAATGATGATGATATGGATTACACTAGATTCAGATTTATTGATTTAGAGCTTCTGTACCAGGCTATAAAGTTTTCATGTTCTTGTGTGAGTTGTAAAAATGCAGAATGTGTTACTGCTGTTGAAAAAAGAAGAGTAGGAATAGCTTGTGATTTTAAATTAATTTGTAATTCGTGTGGCTATGAATTTTCATTTTCCTCCTCCAAAAATCTGACACTGGTACCTCTGAAAGCAATTTTAGGTTAGCACATACTCTGAGATGCCTTGGGTACACAGGGAAGGAGATAATTTATTGTGTGATTTTCTGAACATGCCTCCACCTTGTGCAAGGTTTGAAAAAATAAATAAAGAAATGCCTGATGCTGTATGCAATACTGGCAAAGCTTCTATGCAGAAAGCAGTGGAGCAGTGGTGAAAATAAACTAAAAAGAAATAGATCCTGGGGGTAGATACGAGGGCTATGCCGAAAGTTTTTAGCAGCCCATAAACCGTAAGGCGGAGGACAATGGGGTTGTTTTCATTCGAAAGAACAATGTTTTTCAACCCTGGGACGTGCGCGCGCAACCTCTGGCTAGCGGTGATCCCCCACAGCGCAGTAAGAAGGCACAGGCAGTGCTGAATCAAAGATGGTGCAGGATGGAGCTGATGCGCCGCGACTTTGGTGCCAGGATTTTTTACGATTAAAAAAAGGGTTTAAGTGCCAAAGAAAGCCATTCTTCTTTGCTGCGTGTTTTTGGTGAAGCTTCCCCTTCTAGGGCCACAGTTGGAAATTGGTTTCGCGAGTCTTCGAGGGGTCGGCAGTCAATTGAAGATGAATCTCGTCCTGGTCGGCCAGCAACACCTGTGACTCCTGAAAACATTGATGCTGTGAGGACAATGAGCAAAGAAGATCCACATCTTACATTTTGCGACATTGAAGGGACCCTAAATGTTGGATCAACAGCAGCACAGACCATTGTTCATAGTCACTTAGGCCTTACTAAGGGATGTGCCCGTTGGGTGCCACATTCCCTGGCAGAAAGTCAAAAGGAAGCGAGAGTGGACTGGTGTCGTTTCATGCTCGAAAAATTCAATTGAGAGAAGTCCCAAGACACTTACAATATCATCAAAGGTGATGAAACGTGGGTCTACCATTATGACCCTGAAATGGAGAGACAGTCTTCTGTGTGGTGCTTTCCAGGGGAGGAACCACCCACAAAAGTTTAAAAAAGTCGGAGCTCTGGAAAAAAGATGGTGGCAACTTTTTTCACAAATATTGGACATCTCACCTCTGTGACCTTGGACACACGTCGTACAGTCAATGCTGAATGGTACGTGAACGATTGTCTTCCAAAAGTCATCGCCACATGGAAGTCACAGCATCCAAAGTCCAAGAGTGGGCACCTTCTGCTGCATCACGACAATGCATCTGCACACAGGGGTCCAGAACGATGGACTTTCTGGAGACGGAAAAAGTGCGAGTGTTACCCCATCCCCCCTATTCACCTGACCTAGCACTGTGTGACTTATTTCTGTTTCCTAAGACTAAGGAAAAAATTTGAGGGCAGCTGTTTTCATCAGATGAAGAGGCCATTGCAGTGTACGAGAGTACACTAAGTGACATCCCAAAAGAAGCTTGGACTGACATATTTTCTAAGCGGTTTCAGGGAATGGAAAAATGTATACATGCTAATGGAGAGTATTTTAAAAAGTTGTAAACTTTTTTTGCAAGTAAATTTTTTTTCACACATTCTGCTAAAAACTTTCAGCATAGCCCTCGTATTCATGGCAGTGAATCTCCTACAGATCCTACTGACCTGTGTGTCTATAGATGGGACCTGGATTAAAAGGGGTCACACATCTCTGTATGGAGTTGCATCTGTTATTGGTATTGACTCAGGTAAAGTTTTAGATGTAGAAATTATGTCTAAATGCTGCAACCAGTGTGCAACAAGGAAAACGTCCAACAATGAAGACAGTGAGAAACTGTGGCAAGAAAAGCATGCAGTGGCACGCTCTAAAAATTGTAGTGGCTCAAGTGGGGCCATGGAGGCTGCTGCAGTTGTGAGGATATTCTCCAGATCTGAGAACCAGTATGGTGTTAGGTATAATAAATACCTTGGTGATGCAGACCCCTCTTCGTTCAAAGCTGTAACAGATAAAACTCTGTACAATACAACAACAGAAAAGTTGGAATGTGTTGGCCACATCCAAAAGAGGCTTGGTGGTAGGCTTCATTGCTTGCTGAAAGAGAAGAAAGGTGAAGTACTTGAGGATGGAAAACCACTAGGAGGAAAAGGCAGTCTTACTCTGAAAGAAATTGATTCTCTTCAGTTATTTTATGAGAGAACTATCAGGAAAAACACCCATAATTTAGAGGCAATGATGCATGCCTTGTGGACAATTTTTTTCCACAGACTATCTACTTACCAAACGCCAATGCACTATCTGTGTCTGAAAGACGATTGGTGTAAGTTCAACAACAGAAATGAGACGTATTCACATAAAGACTCAATACCAGAACCTGTTGTGAATGTAGTTAAGGCCACATTCAGGTTTCTTGCAAACCCTGATTTATTGAGGAAGTGCCTTCACAAAAAGACACAAAATGCAAATGAAAGCCTCAATAATTTAATTTGGATTAGGTGTGCAAACAGGACATTCTGTGGACTTTAAGTACTCAAAACAGGTGTCTATGATGCAGTTTTATGTTACAGTAACAGAAATAATGGCAGAATTGAAGTGCTGAAGAGAGCCGGTATAGATCCTGGTGTGTTTACAACAAAACCATTTTACACCATTGACGAGAGCAGGGTCAAGAAAGCTAATATATCAGTGTCTTACTTGCAAATACAGGACAGGCACATCTGAAGAGGAGATATGAGAAACCTGGAGGATGGGGAGTATCGGTATGGAGGACTTTAAAATTGAGGTAAGCTTATTACATGTACATGTATGAGAAGAAAATCTTTGAACCTCATTTTCTCCGTTTTACATTTTTTATGTTATTAGAAGCCTTTTCTCAAAAAGTATATGTGATAATGCTATGAAATTTTCAGGACCTGTTCGCAGCATGTTGCTGTCTTCCTAGAACTAAAAAATACACAATTCTGCACTTACACATTCTCATTTTTAGACGACTGTATGTAGAAAACAGTTAATTTTGGATGTGCAAAATTAAAAACTCTGTTAATGATACAATTTGTAGCATGAATTAATAACTGTAGTTCAGTAGTCTTATAACCTCTAATTGCATAATTAGAATTTGAGTTACGGCTTTTCTAAAAAAAAAAAAATAATAAAAAAATTAAAAATTCAGATTTCTGCCAAAATGTTAGTCCTGAAAAATTTTATATATAGGCCTATGTTCTTTTGCTTTACACATGCAAAATTTTAGATTTTTACATTAATAAAAATGGCTGTAATGATTTTTGAAATATATGTTTACATTTTCCATTAAATTACCCCTTAACATTGATCCACATTAGGATTCTGGAACATATACTGTGTTTGAATGTTATGAATTACCTCAAGGAAATTATCTACTGATATATAGTCAGCATGTATTCAGAAAAATCATCCATATGCAACACAACCAGCTATTTATTTTCATGACGTAATGAGCACTATTGACAGGTGATATAACAATGACTTCATATTTCTAGATTTCCAGAAGGCTTATGATACTGTTACTAGCAAGCACTTGTAACCAAACTACGTGCCTGTGGAGGATCTACATCTATGACATGATTCACGATTTCCTGTCATAAAGGTCACAGTTTGTAGTAACTAACAAAAAGTCATTCAATAAAATGGTAGTGATAGATAGTGTTCGGCAAGAAAGTGTTATAGACCATCAGCTCTTCCTAATCTATATAAATGATTTAAGAGACAATTTTTGGAGACCTCTTACATAGTTTTGCAGATAATGCAGTCATTTATAATCTAGTAAAGCAACCAGAAGATCAAAACCAACTGAAAAATGATTTAGAAGTCTACATCTATAATCTGCAAACCATTGTGAGGTGCACAACAGAGGGTATGTCCCATTGTACTAGCTATTAGGGTTCCTTCCTGTTCCATTCATGTACGGAGCATGCGAAGGAGGATTGAATGCTTCTGCGTGTGCATAATTCATCTAATCTTATCTTCATGAGTCCTTTGTGAGCAATACATAGGGGGTTGTAGTATATTCCTAGAGTAATCATTTAAAGCCAGTTCTTGAAACTTTGTTAATAAACTTTCTCGGGAAAGTTTACATTTTCCTTCAAGAGTCTAGATGTAATATCTTTATGTTGCAAAAAGTGGAAATTGGCTCTAAATCGAGAATCAGAAATATCAACTTGTTTACTCTTGGGTGAGGTATACTGGCCATAAGTAGTAGTTTGACCGCAGTTTTTAAACACCAGTAATTTAGATGGAATAATATTCATGGAACTAACATATTTTGAAATAATAAGTATTTCAAAATTTGTGATTTACAAAACTCAATAAAATTAAATTCCAATACTAGTTTGACAACACAGAATTGCCTGAAATTTAATGTAATTCCTGGTATTCCCTGAGAGTTCCCTTTTTTCCGGGTGAAATGTAATTCCCTGAGAATTTAAGGTTTTCAACATATTCCAGAAGAATCGCCACTATGTAGATAATGAAAATGTGAGGTCATCCACATGTACAAAAAGTATACCACTACATTTCAGTCAGCCTACACAATAAATTGTTCACATCTAAATGCTGCCAATTATGTTAAATATTTACAGACTACAATTATGAATAATTTAAATAGGAATGAGCGCACACATATAATGTGGGAAAAGTGAACCAAGGACTGCATTTTATAGGCTGACCACTAAGAAGATATAACAGGTCTACTACAGACACTGCATACACTATGCTTGTCCGTCATCTTTTGGACTCATGCTGTACAGTCTGGGATCTGTATCAGGTAGAGCTTGATGGAGGAAATCAAAAATTGTCATAGAAGGACAACCCATCATTTGTATTATCATGAAGTATGGGGGAGAGTGCCACATATATGATACATAAGTTGGGGTGGCAGTCTTAAAACGAAGGGATTTTTCACTGTAGCAGGACCTTCTCACAAAATGTCCATCACCAACTTTCTCCTCTGAATCCAAATATATTTTGTTGGCACTCAACTACATAAGGAGAACTGACCTTTGTAATAAAATAAATCAGAGCTTGCACAAAACTATTTAAGTAGGCTATTCATTTTTCCTGCATGCTGTTTGCGAATGGAACAGTGGAGAGAAAGCTTGAATATGGATCAATGAACCCTCTGCCAGATACTTAACAGTTAATTTTCAGAGGCTGGGCTAGTGCATCGGTCTCTGTCGCCTAATGTCCTCAATTCTGATTCTATAAATACAAAAACATTTAACTTAAAAGTTCACTTTCCATATTGAATAAGTTAGCACTCAAATGCTGTGTACTTTAATGTTGGGAAACTTTGTAGAACTCCCCAGTCTCTTCAATAATTTAATGTGGGATGGATCCACAGCCTTCATCTGTGTACTTGATGACTTGAACACTACTTGTACTCACTTGATGTTTTGACTAGTGGCCACACTTACACATGTGAGGTAATTGTATTTGAGACTTCTGCATGAATGAGGAGTAATGTTCGAAACTGCAGTCACAATAAGTAAAAACTAAATTATTTGACAACTATAATTAAGGAAACAACAGGGTTCAACAGTCCATACTATATGTTTAATTCATGACTGTTATATTACAAAGGCTTTTTGATTTGAGTAACTCCATCATTGATGTTTATGTCAAGCAACATAATACGCAAAACTACTTAGGTCTCTTTAACCCATTACTGGAAAAATTCTGTATGCAATAGAAACAATGCAATTAAAACAGATACCAGTAACCACTGACACTCTAGCAAAGATCTTGAATGGCAGATACACACACAAATAAAAACATGACAGCTACAAATTAGTTCCATGTACCACTTCCGCATTTGACAAATTATGTCTGCATTCCACAATGATCGTAAAACCCACTACAACTGAAGAAGAACTAATCAATTTGTTCAGGATGGGGCAAGATATTAGTTGTGGTACGTACATCGCATCATTTACACCATTGACTCAGGGAACCAATAAAAAACATCCAAATCACAACTGGATTTCAAATACCCTCTTGTTCAGTATAAGATCATTTTTTGATCACTATTTTCCTGACAGAAATATCAGTCACTGACAAAAAGAGTTTTGATCTTATTAGTTTTCTATTTCTTTTTAGAGAACGTCAATTTGTCATACACAGATTTCTGACAGCCAGTATCAAACACCATGAACGATTAACATCTTGGGGAAACTGTAGAACATTGCAGCAAACACATAAAATGGAACTTACTCTAACATATATTTTCTTCCAGTGCGGACCAAGATCTTCTCCTTGCTCCAAGAGAATCTTAACTTCTTCCGGTAATAGAACATCATGCACAATAAATTCTGGAAGTTGGTGCGTCCTTATCAGAGAGCTGAAAATTGTAAAATTCACGAGAATATTGCATATTGTGAACGGAATTCTCGCAAAAATTAGTAGTGAAAGTACTGGGAACTTACTGTAGCCATGAATGGTGTACCGCCACAAGTACACGATCACTTACAGTAGTTGTTTTTATGTAGCTGTCAGGTACAGAGAATGTATTTGCTACAAAAAACGCCGTTTCCATTACAAAATATAATATCGCGATCACATTTAGCCGCTGATGCAACACGATTGATTAAAGCTAGATACTGCACTGATATAATATTTTTGGTACTCGTCTGACAATGAAAACATGCCAGAACCAAATTCCTAGTTTGAAAACATACACAACAGACAAGCGAAATGTCACTGCTTCAGTCGTCAAGCATCAGCTGTTTCGGCAAGGTTAGCCAACTGTGTCTTACAATGTAGCTTCAAAATGAAGCGAGATATTCTTGTACTTGTTTAGTTCCACTTGTTGTGTATACAAACACTCAACTTTAAAAAGTTATTTCGAAGTAAATGTTGAAACTATTGATGATTTCACAGAAAAATAACCGTTCTTTTGTGGCCTATTTGAAACAGTTAAATAACATTCAATATTAGAAATAACTCTTCACTTGATTTTTAGTGATATTTGATTCAACAAGCTACAGATTAGTACGTCAAATCTCGCAATTATGGAGTTATATAATTCGTTTAATTATACAAATCGATCGATTAGTCGACAGTTCCTGGTTGTCATGGTAACGGACTGCACAACACTACGAACGTATGTAAACTGAGTGGTATTGGTGCCAACATTGGTTACGTAACAAATAATTTCAACAATGGTACTTGGGCGACATCGCGAGCGTTATTTTGGATGAAAAATCTCCACGTCTCTGGAACAGTATTCGGAGAAACTTATGTAATAGTAAATAAATGATGCCAAGAAGCCAATGGACAGTTCGTCGCTCAAGAAAGTGCCGAAGTGGCTCGAAGAAATTTCCGCGTAAGTTTCTGTCAGTATCTTATAAAGATTATTCTGTAAAAAAAGTATATATAAATGAAAATATTTATAATTTTATCCAAATAAGGAGACCTATAGTAAATCTGACGTTCCAGAAGCTAGTTTTATTCATAAGAATGCTAGGAAGAACTGGGAGAGCCCTTGCCACCGAATACGAAAACTGCCTAAATGTTTAAAGTTTTATGACAACAGGTTGTAATACTGCCGACGCTCTCCCAATAGCCATTATGCGCTGACAATTGCTGCATTAAATGTATTGTCTGAGCAGCTCACTTCAAAGTGGGTGAACTTACATTTCATAGTACCTTAGTGATTGTAGAGCTGTATTGTTTTCAAATGCTGTGGTTACAGCCATTTGGATTGTAAAAGATTGCGGAGAAGTCTGAATGACATAGCGAAACTTTTCTGTTTCTGGGAAGGGAAAAAGTTGAAATTTAGGGATTGTCACCAAAACAGAAAAAAATGGAAGTAGTAATACATACTAGAACACTCAGAAAAAACTTCTGCATCTTGGTAGAATTGATAATGAGTCATTTATATGTGTAACTATTAATTAGCACACATATTTTCTTTGTCAAAAATTATTGCAGTCACAAACTTGGAATCTTTGTCGAAACTGATTTTGCTTTGACTTCAGTCTCATAAAGCATAAAAACGGTAAATGATATAGCCTGAGCCTTGAAATTTTAACAATATGGTGTACTCTTAATTCAGACTTCACAATTATTTTACAGTATTACTAGTCTCAATTTTAAACTGTCCTAAATTTTACCAAAACTGTCATAGAGCTCACATATTATTTTGCAGTCCCCTGCCCTGTTGCTCAGCCAAAAGCCCCATGAAATATTGAATTTTTATAACGAAGGTTTCATTTTTTTCTGGAACATGAGTGAAACATTTCTTTCAGTTTTGAGATGGTTGGGATAGGATGATAATTCTACTTGCTGTAAGCTAAAATAACCCTATAACAAATTAACTATAATTTTACAGTATTAGATGTGAACATCACTACTTTACTGGCGTATTTCATGCATTGATCAGTGCAAATGGACCGATACACTCAGGTGCTCAGATAAAATCTATTTCAGAGCTCTATGCTGGTAACATATATCACAAAGAGTTTAACGCTGTTAACTTCTGTGAAAAAGTAATACAAATATGCTCTTTCAGGTTATAATGACTTGGTATGGTATTTAAAGGACACGATGATTATAAATCATTAAAAGTTAAATTAATTTTAAATGTAGATGTATTTACTATAATAGAAACAAATTTTACAGCATTACCTCTATATCTATACTCTGTAAACCACTATGAGTTGCATGGCAGAGGGTGCTAAAATCTCAACAATGATGTAAGCTCTGTCCCGTAATGAGCTGTTGCACAATAGTTTTGCTTAGCGTATAATGTCAATCACGGAATAGAGTTATCTACATCTACATACATACTCTGCAATCCACCATACCGTGCATGGCGGAGGGTACCTCGTACTACAACTAGCATCTTCTCTCCCTGTTCCACTCCCAAACAGAACGAGGGAAAAATGACTGCCTATATGCCTCTGTATGAGCCCTAATCTCTCTTATCTTATCTTTGTGGTCTTTCTGCGAAATGTAAGTTGGCGGCAGTAAATTTGTACTGCAGTCAGCCTCAAATGCTGGTTCTCTAAATTTCCTCAGTAGCGATTCACGAAAAGAACGCCTCCTTTCCTCTAGAGACTCCCACCCCAGTTCCTGAAGCATTTCCGCAACACTCGCGTGATGATCAAACCTACCAGTAACAAATCTAGCAGGCCGCCTCTATATTGCTCTATGTCCTCCCTCAATCCAACCTGATAGGGATCCCAAACGCTCGAGCAGTACTCAAGAGTAGGTCGTATTAGTGTTTCATAAGCGGTCTCCTTTACGGGTGAACCACATCTTCCCAAAATTCTACCAATGAACTGAAGACGATTATCCGCCTTCCCCACAACTGCCATTACATGCTTGTCGCACTTCATATCGCTCTGCAGTGTTATGCCCAAATATTTAATCGACATGACTGTGTCAAGCGCTACACCACTAATGGAGTATTCAGACATTACGGGATTCTTTTTCCTATTCATCTGCATTAATTTACATTTATCTATATTTAGAGTTAGCTGCCATTGACATCTTTAATTTTTTGGTCCTGTCCTCCTCAGTTGCGCGTAATACTACGGTATGTTGATGATTTTCACTTATGGACCGTCTGACAGCAACTGAATAAAACACAATTTTAGTGCCATACGCGTTTCGCCTTTATTTTCTGCAAGGCATCATCAGTGGCAGGTTGCGTAGACAGTTTCTTACATATTACGCTCCTGTTGCATTTTTGGTCTTGTTCTTCTTCCTATGAGCGCCAATTTGCTGTTTTTCCTGCATTCCACAGCACTATGCACTGAACGCTTTTTTTTAATGCCCATTGCATTCCACAGCACTATGCACTGAATGCTTTTTTTTAATGCCCATTGGCATTAAAAAAAAGCGTTCAGTGCATAGTGCTGTGGAATGCAGAAAAAACAGCAAATTGGCGCTCATAGGAAGAAGAACAAGACCAAAAATGCAACAGGAGCGTAATATGTAAGAAACTGTCTACGCAACCTGCCACTGATGATGCCTTGCAGAAAATAAAGGCGAAACGCGTATGGCACTAAAATTGTGTTTTATTCAGTTGCTGTCAGACGGTCCATAAGTGAAAATCATCAACATACCGTAGTATTAGCTGCCATTCTTTACACCAATCACAAATACTGTCCAAGTCATCTTGTATCCTCCTGCAGTCACTCAACGACGACACCTTCCCGTACACCACAGCATGATCAGCAAACAGCCGCAGATTGCTATCCACCCTATCCAAAAGATCATTTATGTAGATAGAAAACAACAGCAAACCTACCACATTTCCCTGGGGCACTCCAGGTGATACCCTCACCTCTGATGAACACTGACCATCGAAGACAATGTACTGGGTTCTATTACTTAAGAAGTCTTCGAGCCACTCACATACTTGGGAACCAATCCGTAATGCTCGTACCGTAGTTAGGAGTCTGCAGTGGGGCACCGAGTCAAATGCTTTCCGGAAGTCAAGGAATATGGCATCCGTCTGATACCTTTCATCCATGGTTCGCAAGATATTGTGCGAAAAAAGGGCAAGTTGCGATTCGCAGGAGCCATGCTTTCTAAAGCCGTGCTGATGCGTGGACAGCAACTTATCTGTCTCAAGGAAATTCATTATATTTGAACTGAGAATATGTTCGAGAATCCTGCAACAAACTGATGTTAAGGATATTGGTCTGTAATTTTGAAGATCTGTCCTTCTACCCTTCTTATATACAGGCGTCACCTGTGCTTTTTCCCAGTCGCTCGGGACTTCACGTTGGGCATGAGATTCGCGATAAATGCAAGCTAAGTAAGGAGCCAATGCAGTAGAGTACTCTCTGTAAAACCAAATTGGAATCCCATCAGGACCTGGCGATTTATTTATTTTCAACCCATTCAGCTGCTTTGCAACCCCAGGGATGTCTATCACTATGTCCTCCATACGGGAATCTGTATGAGACTCAAACGGCGGTATGTTTGTACGATCCTCCTGCGTGAAAGATTTCTCAAATGATAAATTTAAAATTTCAGCTTTCGTTTTGCTCTCTTCCGTTGCCAGGCCAGACTGATCAGTGAGTGACTGGATGGAAGCCTTCGACCTGCTTACCGATTTTATGTAAGACCAGAATTTCCTTGGGTTTTCAGCAAGATCTTTTGCTAAGGTATGATGGTGGTAGTGGTTGAATGCTTTGCGCATCACTCTTTTTACAGCAGCACGAATCTCTACTAACCTTTGCCTGTCCTCATTCTCCTGATCTTTCTTGTACCACGAGTGCAACTGCCTTTGCTTCCTGAGCATTCTCCGAATTGCACTGTTACACCACAGTGGGTCTTTTTCGTCCGTAACCCACTTTTTCAGCACATACTTGTCCAATGCATGATTTACAATTTGTTTAAAATTTGCCCATAATTCTTTCACGTCCATCGTACCAGAAGTAAATGAAGTCGATTCATTTACTAAGTGGGATGCTAACAACTGCTTATCTGCTCTTTCTAGTAAGAATACTCTCTTGACCGACTTTTTAACTTTCGGAACCATAGTCGTAATGACAACATCATGATCACTAATCCCTGTCTCAACACTGACACAATCGATGAGATCTGGTCTGTTCGTGGCTACCAGATCTACAATATTTCCATTACGCGTTGGCTGTCGATTTAGCTGCTCATGACAGTTTTCGGATAATGTGTTCAAAAGTAATTCACACGACGGCTTGTCTGTACCACCTGTAATGAATCTATGGACATCCAAGTCTATACTAGGTAGGTTGAAGTCGCCTCCGACTAATATAGCATGATCCGGGTACTTCTGCAATACAGAATGTAGACTTCCTTTGAATGATTCTAGTGTCACGGTGGAACCTGATGGCCGGTAATAACACCCAACAATTAACTTTATTTCCCCTAGCCCTGTTAAACGTGTCCAGATAACTTCACAATAACACTCTACTTCGACCTCAGTAGACCCAAATATTTTTGTCAACTGCAATGAAGATACCACCTCCTCCGGTGTCTAATCTGTCTTTCTGATACACTTTCCAACCCTCACTAAATATTTCAAAACTTCCTATCTCAGGGTTCAGCCAGGTCTCAGTCCCGAGAATAATTTGTGCGCCACACGCTTCCTGGAGGGCAGTAAATTCAGGAACTTTATTCCGAACACTCTGAAAATTTACTGCTAATATCTTGATAGCTGAAGTGTCTTTACACTGAGCGCGTCCTGATTTCCCTGCCTGCACATCGACTGGTGAGTGTTCATTAGGACACCTCGCACTACTGCCTAGCCTAAAAAAACCCCATGTGCACGCCACAAGTACTCTGCTACCCGAGTAGCCGCTTCCTTTGTGTAGTGCACCCCTGACCTATCTAGGGGTGTCCTACAATTCCCCACCCAATAGCGCAAGTCTAGAAATCTGCAGCCAAGACCGTCACAGAGTCGACGAAGCCTCTGGTTGAGACACTCCACTTGACTCCAAACCAAAGGACCCCAATCCACTCTGGGTATGATGCTGCAAATAGAGAGCTCTGCTTGCACCCCACGTGCGAGGCCAACGGTCTTCACCAAATCCGCCAGCCGCCCATATGAACTCAGGATCGCCTCAGAACCCAAGCAACAAGCATCATTTGTGCCGACATGAACAACTACTTGCAGACGTCTGCACCCCGTACGCTCGATAGCCGCAGCCAAGGCCGCCTCCACATCTTGGATGAGGCCCCCCGGCAGACAAACCGAGTGCATGTTGGAATTCTTTCCAGCCTTGTACGCTATTTGCCTAAGGGGCTCCATCACCCGCCTAACGTTGGAGCTCCCAATAACCTGCAAGTCTTTGCCCCCGTGTGCCTGCTCGGGCCCTGCTGAAGGAGCGGCCACCTGCCCACTGACAGGATGAACGGGCAAGGCCAGCCGGACAGCCTCCACATTGACCCTCCGCCTCGAGCGACGCAAACGTGTTGCAGTCTGCCACTCACCCTGAGGTGAGGGTGGCCCCAACACGCCGGGTACACTAGAAGGTGCCTCGGTGGCTGAGTCGGCGGACGCAGCAAGCGACACCTGGGATGTCACAAGTGACGCGCCAGACACTCCGCCGTCGCTGCACCTCGAGGCAGCAGCCTGAAGGCGGCTGACCGTGGCCAACACCACGCTCAGCAGTTCGCAAACCGCGGCCAGTTCCTCCTGCGCCCACACACAGCAAGCACACCCTATCCATCCTACTGCTAATATCTAACGACTCCACGAATTTATACTCTACGGCTATCAATAAGCTATACTCCTCTGAAATATGAGAATACGCAAGGATTTTATGTAATTAAATATACATGCGCACAACTTAGAACTTCACATTTTGGGCAGTGGAATATAACGTGTGTGTTACAGACATGCTTGTTTCAATTTGAACACTTCATTAGCATCTTGTTATCACAACTTGATGGACAAACTTTGCATCTGACATGTTTGCAGTTTTGGTTGTCACCACTGGAAATTGGTGTTGATGGACTTCTTTTTTGTATTCTTCTAACAATGGGCGCTGACTGTTCATTTTGTGGCAGTTTTTTGCTAGCTTCAGTGTAAGGAGTAACTATAGTAGTCTTCCCAAAAATTCTTCTTTTGTAATGAACATTTTTTGTTCCATCCTGCGTTTATTTCTCCCAATAGCAAGAAACATTGTAGGCAAAAATATCGGTAATGTTGCAGAAGATGATCATTGGTCAGCAGTTGGTTTTCCTCTTGCATGTGTACCGTATTTACTCGAATCTAAGCCGCACTTTTTTCCGGTTTTTGTAATCCAAAAAACCGCCTGCGGCTTAGAATCGAGTGCAAAGTAAGCGGAAGTTCTGAAATATGTTGGTAGGTGCCGCCACAACTAACTTCTGCCTTCGAATATATGTAACGCTACACAGGCATGCTTTACAGGCACAAAGATAAATACTGGCGCCAAAACCTCTGCGTCAGTAAATAAATTTAAAAAAAAAAAAACGTGGAAGACGAGCTTTTTTCTCCGCCCCGAATTTCGACCACTGCATTTTCATACATTATCCAACGAAGTAAATACAAATTCCGTATTGTTCATCTTCGAATGTAGCAGCTTTTCAATGTACTACGAAAATCCGACTGGCAAGACCGTTTGCGGTGTTTGTCAGTATGGCCAATTCTACGTTCTGATTTTTTTTCTACCTGTGAGAAGAGATGGTTGCTAATGGGAACTTTTGTGAATTCTGAATCACATGCAGTATTCGCTTCACCATAAGAATAATACGAATATAAACATTTTGCCATGTATTCTTTCGTGTTTGCTGCTATCTCATTTAAATCCTGTCTGCCTAATAAACTACGAAACTAGAGTGAGACAACACAAACGCCGAAGTATACACATATGTCATGTTCATATTCGTATTATTCTTATGCCTAATAGTGATACAGTCAGAAATGAAGCACGGCAATTGACAAGATTTTTAAATCTAAGATGACACTAATTTCTGTGCAGAAAATAATGTACTAAAGAGGCGTCTGCAAAGATTTTCAAACGGAGAAAAATTTTCGCTAAACTCTCGTTCAGAACATCTTCTATCATACGCAGTTTATTATTTGGTTCTTGTTGATCATTATCAAAGAAAGCAGCAGTGTAAATAACAACAAATAGCAGTCTTGCCATTGTTTTGCTACTGAGACAATTACTCTCTCTTTTTTTATTATTGTAAGCGGCGGTAGCACGCACAAAAGCAAACCATGCCGCGAGCGGCGACAGGTCGTGAACATTCATTATTGGAATGCGACAAACAATGCATGACACAGTACAGTAATGCATTTTCAGCTTAGAGTGACGAAAACACCTATATCAAAGAGAACGGCAATTATCAGATCAAAGAAAAATAAGCAATCAATTCAAACCAGACGAAGCACGTGAAAAACGAAGGGTACCCGCATAAATAAGGGCGGAGCGCCTGACACATAGCAATGGCTACCTGGTAAAGCTTAACTGCTAAGCTTACGGCTCGAACCAAACTACTGCAGCTGTATCGTCATTCATTCGACCTGAATTCTATCTCATATTACAATGGACCAACTTTGTTTCGATTTGGAGGTGCGGCCTAAAACTTTTCTCTCCCCTTGAATTTCGAGTCTCAAATTTCAGCTGCGGCTTAGATTCGGGAAATTATTTTTTCCTTTATTTCGAGTCTCATTTTTCAGGTGCGGCTTAGATTCGAGTGCGGCCTAGATTCGAGTAATAGATTCGAGTGCGGCCTAGATTCGAGTAAATACGCTAGGTGCCAATAAGCTGATCCAATGTGTCAACCACTCCCTTACTTGCATTATAGTCCATTTTAGGTTCATTGTATTTTCTGTTGCTTATTTCCTCACTGTTATGCATTGTACTCATCAGGATAAGCTGTGTGTTCCCTCCCCAGCATTGTAAGATGTCTTTTGAGAAGCACTTGGCCTAATGCATATAATGTGATGTAAAGAAATTGTGACATTTTGTCATTTTAACCCATTTGTAAGCTTCATGCCAACCCTCATACTTGGATTTTTCTCAGGTGCTTGTCCTGTATAGATTTGTGTTTTCAAAACATAGAAGTAGGCACTATCATACAGTGTCCACGTTTTTACCTCATATTTTGAGGGATTGTTTGGTACATATTGTTTGAATGGACAGCATCCTCGGAAAGCCATGAGTTGTTCCTCCAGAGTTACATTTGTGCCGGGATGATATAGTTTTGAAAGTATTTCCACCAACTTATCCCATGGAACTCTTACAGGTGCCATCTGGTCATTTACTCTTTGATCAGACTTGTCATTGAAGTGTAACACAAGTGAGATGGAGCAGAACCACTACAGCGACATTAAGACAGGAGAGATGTGTCAATCTGTTTCTGGATCTGACATTCTCTTTGTTGATTCACCATATGATTTATACACACCAGCCAGTAATAACAGGCCAATATTGGCTTCAAGTGTAATTTCATGTAATACTTCCCAGCTGTGCCCATAAACTCTTCGACCTTCAATATTGGTTATTTTCACCACAATACTCTGAATATTAATGGTCCTCATAACGTGAAAATATAATTTTATATCACTTCTCTGGTGATAGTGTATCTTGTCGGACCAGGAGTCAGTTTTATAATCTTTGCACTAGATGCTCTTTCTGTTTGCGGGAAAGGTTCTAAGCTCCATGTGATTTGTGACTTTTTTTTTGTCTCTAGGGTGAATCAGTAGAACAGCTAACATATTGTGATTCTTAAAGTTTTCCCGGCGGACATAATGTTCCATCATCTTTCGGGCGTGCACTCGGGACAGCGACAATTCTTCTTGCATCATCCGACAGATTTTACCACTTTTAAAGATTAATTATTTATTTACAAGCACTGTGGATTCGCAGCAGCACTATTTTGTTTGCACTCTGCGCTTATATGTTTATCTTTGCTATATACATCTTATCTATGACTAGCGCAGTAGTGACGACTTTGATACCTTTGACGCATGCGCGTTCAATCCTCAGCAGCTTTGTATCACGTGACTCTCCGTATAAATAGGCACGCGCAAACGCTATGAACTCAGTCTCCGACTCGCCTTGAGGACGGCTGGGAGGTTTATAGCCGAAATATCGCAAGAAGAATTGTCGCTGTCCCGAATGCACGCCCGAAAGATGATGGAACAGCTAGCATATTGTCATTTCAGGTATCAGTATCAGAAATATCTTTGGAATCAGATGACGGAATACTGTTGTCATCAGTGGTGTGGTTTTCTCATTCAGACATATTCTCCTTACTGTCAGATGCATTTACTAATGCTTCCAATAGCTCATTGGAAATAAATTGTTTTGTCATGATAGCCACACAGAATTTTTTTCAATATATACATGAACTGAGGCTGCACACAGCAGTCGACGTAACTGTTAGCTATAATATTAGAATATAACTGTTAGTGATAATGTGCTGTTATAATTTGAACACAATGAGCATCTTGCATTGTTGCATGACCTTCACAAATTTCAACAACAGGGAATCAGATATTTATTTTGCGTCACAAAAAAGTGTTATGCATGTATCTCAGGCATGTAGAAATAAATAGCGTTGCCACAGCTTCTGGAAATGAGGGAATTTCAAATGTGTCAGGAAAATCAGGGAAATTTGGAAACAAAAATCTTGTTTTTATTTTAATAGATGAAATGATTTGTTTACTGAGATGTCATGCATTGTTGCTAACTGGGTGCAGCTGAGTATGTGCACTGGTTCCTACCCCCTCTTCTTACTACTCCCTTCAGCAACCAGCAAGTGCTGCCACCACTTCTTGCCACTAGCCTAGCAGCTGCCGACGAGAGGTAGGGAGACATGAAGAGTAGTTTGTTTGGATCTGTTTCTCAGAGATGGTAGACGTAATGGCTGAAGACAGCGGTCATGTGTGCATGAGTTGTGTCTGAGTAATTGTGTGTGTGTGTGTGTGTGTGTGTGTGTGTGTGTGTGTGTGTGTGTGTGTGTGTGTGCGCTATCATTTTCTGACAATTTAGTTGTGATGGTGTGATTGTCTTCCCTACATGCATGTCTGCGGCTCAGCAATAATCTTTACGGTGAGTTGCTACCTATCATTATTATTGATTATCAGACCATTTGAACAAGTTATCTGTTGCATGGATTGATCACTGCGATCTCATTTCATCAGCATGCTGGCTGCGACTGGTGAATAGCTGGCCACATCAGTGTATATCCGTGACGGGCCAAAACTGCAGGCTATTTCTGCAGGTATCTGTAATGGATCGGGCCCACCAATCTGAAGCCATTTTGTTTCAAGGATGTGCAGGTCCTGGCCATCGTATCTAGTCTCACTGATCTGCCCACAGGCTGGGTTCGTTTGTGTCCAGCATAGTGCAGTTGATTTTAATGGTTTATCCATGGACCCAGGACTGCAGTGCTCCTCAGCAGGCCAGAGGGCATGAGCAGTCGGATTTCAGGAATTGCGACTGTCTCACCACTAGTGTGTTGTACAGTGTGGCATTTTATAGGTATTTTATTTGTTCTGGTACATTTTGGCATGTAAAAAAGTCGTTTATATGTTAGAAAGTGTGGACATTAAGAAGAAGAAAATTGTGTCAGTCGCTGGTGGTTTGTCCACTATATACTCATATATTTCTCAAAAGAAAAATTTAAAAAAAGCTGTAAAATAATAGATATAACACAGTGGGTAACATCCAACAATAACAAACATAGTGGAGCCAACAGCCAACATTTCATTGGTGGTCACATATGGTGTTGGTTTACACAATTCTTCCCTGCTTTACACACTTCTTTCAAGAGGCCTACTATTTCTGAGGTTATAACTGAAATCAGTGAAGGTATTTTAAGTCTGTCTTGTGACTCCAAGGAAATGGGTATTTTTGTCACCAAATGTGTTTCATTTCATTGAAATAAAATAACATCACTGGTCTTATTGAAGCACATATACCATTTATTTGGCTTGTTTTCTCCATTTCAAAACAGTTCATTACAAAAGATGTTGTTGTTAGAACTTATTATTTCTGATCACATCAGGCAATGCCATCTGCTTGCAACCTTTTTTTTTAAATAGACATTTCCTTGTTTGCACTATTGTTTCTCGTACTGTACCTGCAATAGACAGATTGTCAACTTACATTTTAACTTACCCTTGAGAACTGAAAATTTGAATTTGTCAGGAAAAAATGCTAAGGCTTGTCTGGAAATCAGGGAATTTCACTTGGGGAAACTTGTGGTAACCCTGAATAAAACTTGAGTACGATTCTTGAATGTTTTGTGAATTTTTAAACCTCATGGGTCATACCGAGGAACACAGGTGTAACAAATTTAAGTTTTACCAAGGATGAGAAAAAGTAAATTTTTCTTTTATTTGAGGTTAAAGGAATTTAGAATGTTTAGAAAAGCAAAGTCATTAAGTTTGGGGCAATACCATTTAATATTAAAAGTTTTGGAAGAACAAATTACTTTTTGGATCATGTTGTTGTTGTAGTTATCTTCAGTCCTGAGACTGGTTTGATGCAGCTCTCCATGCTACTCTATCCTGTGCAAGCTTCTTCATCTCCCAGTACTTACTGCAACCTACATCCTTCTGAATCTGCTTAGTGTATTCATCTCTTGATCTCCCTCTATGATTTTTACGCTCCACGCTGCCCTCCAATGCTAAATTTGTGATCGCTTGATGCCTCAGAACATGTCCTACCAACCGGTTCCTTCTTCTTGTCAAGTTGTGCCACAAACACCTCTTCTCCCCAATTCTATTCAATACCTCCTCATTAGTTATGTGATCTACCCATTTAATCTTCAGCATTCTTCTGTAGCACCACATTTCGAAAGCTTCTATTCTCTTCTTGTCCAAACTATTTATCGTCCATGTTTCACTTCCATACATGGCTACACTCCATGCAAATACTTTCAGAAACGACTTCCTGACATTTAAATCTATACTCGATGTTAACAAGTTTCTCTTCTTCAGAAACGCTTTCCTTGCCGTAGCCAGTCTACATTCTATATCCTCTCTACTTCGACCATCATCAGTTATTTTGCTCCCCAAATAGCAAAACTCCTTTACTACTTTAAGTGTCTCATTTCCTAATCTAATTCCCTCAGCTACACCCAACTTAATTCGACTGCATTCCATTATCCTCATTTTGCTTTTGTTGATGTTCATCTTATATCCTCCTTTCAAGACACTGTCCATTCCGTTCAACAGCTCTTCCAAGTCCTTTGCTGTCTCTGACAGAATTACAATGTCATCAGCGAACCTCAACGTTTTTATTTCTTCTCCATGGATTTTAATACCTACTCTGAATTTTTCTTTTGTTTCCTTTACTGCTTGCTCAATATACAGATTGAATAACATCGGGGGGAGGCTACAACCCTGTCTCACTCCCTTCCCAACCACTGCTTCCCTTTCGTGTCCCTTGACTCTTATAACTACCATCTGGTTTCTGTACAAATTGTAAATAGCCTTTCGCTCCCTGTATTTTACCCCTGCCACCTTTAGAATTTGAAAGAGAGTATTCCAGTCAACATTGTCAAAAGCTTTCTCTAAATCTACAAATGCTAGAAATGTAGGTTTGCCTTTCCTTAATCTTTTTTCTAAGATAAGTCTTAGGGTCAGTATTGCCTCACGTGTTCCAACATTTCTGCGGAATCCAAACTGATCTTCGCCAAGGTCGGCTTCTACCAGTTTTTCCATTCATCTGTAAAGAATTCGTGTTAGTATTTTGCAGCTGTGACTTATTAAACTGATAGTTCGGTAATTTTCACATCTGTCAACACCTGCTTTCTTTGGGATTGGAATTATTATATTCTTCTTGAAGTCTAAGGGAATTTCGCCTGTCTCATACATCTTGCTTACCAGATGGCAGAGTTTTGTCAGGACTGGCTCTCCCAAGGCCGTCAGTAGTTCCAATGGAATGTTGTCTACTCCCGGGGCCTTGTTTCGAGTTAGGTCTTTCAGTGCTCTGTCAAACTCTTCACGCAGTATCGTATCTCCCATTTCATTTTCATCTACATCCTCTTTCATTTCCATAATATTGTCCTCAAGTACATCGCCCTTGTATAGACCCTCTATATACTCCTTCCACCTTTCTGCTTTCCCTTCTTTGCTTAGAACTGGGTTTCCATCTGAGCTCTTGATATTCATACAAGTGGCTCTCTTTTCTCCAAAGGTCTCTTTAATTTTCCTGTAGGCAGTATCTATCTTACCCCTAGTGAGATAAGCCTCTACATCCTTACATTTGTCCTCTAGCCATCCCTGCTTAGCCATTTTGCACTTCCTGTCGATCTCATTTTTGAGATGTTTGTATTCCTTTTTGCCTGCTTCATTTACTGCATTTTTGTATTTTCTCCTTTCATCAATTAAATTCAATGTTTCTTCTGTTACCCAAGGATTTCTACTACCCCTCGTCTTTTTACCTACTTGATCCTCTGCTGCCTTCACTACTTCATCCCTCAGAGCTACCCATTCTTCTTCTACTGTATTTCTTTCCCCCATTCCTGTCAATTGTTCCCTTATCCTCTCCCTGAAACTCTGTACAACCTCTGGTTCAGTCAGTTTATCCAGGTCCCATCTGCTTAAATTCCCACCATTTTGCCGTTTCTTCAGTTTTAATCTACAGTTCATAACCAGTAGATTGTGGTCAGAGTCCACATCTGCCCCTGGAAATGTCTTAAAATTTAAAACCTGGTTCCTAAATCTCTGTCTTACCATTATATAATCTATCTGGTACCTTCTAGTATCTCCAGGATTCTTCCACATATACAGCCTTCTTTTATGAATCTTGAACCAAGTGTTGGCTATGATTAAGTTATGCTCTGTGCAAAATTCTACCAGACGGCTTCCTCTTTCATTTCTCTCCCCCAATCCATATTCACCCACTATGTTTCCTTCTCTCCCTTTTCCTACACTCGAATTCCAGTCACCCATGACTATTAAATTTTCGTCTCCCTTCACTATCTGAATAATTTCTTTTATCTCATCATACAGTTCATCAATTTCTTCATCATCTGCAGAACTAGTTGGCATATAAACTTGTACTACTGTAGTAGGCATGGGCTTCGTGTCTATCTTGGCCGCAATAATGCGTTCACTAAGCTGTTGGTAGTAGCTTACCCGCACTCCTATTTTTTTATTCATTATTAAACCTACTCCTGCATTACCCCTATTTGATTTTGTATTTATAACCCTGTTTCACCTGACCAAAAGTCTGGTTCCTCCCGCCACCAAACTTCACTAATTCCCACTATATCTAACTTCAACCTATCCATTTCCCTTTTTAAATTTTCTAACCTACCTGCCCGATTAAGGGATCTGACATTCCACGCTCCGATCCGTAGAACGCCAGTTTTCTTTCTCCTGATAACGACGTCCTCTTGAGTAGTCCCCGCCCGGAGATCCGAATGGGGGACTATTTTACCTCTGGAATATTTTACCCAAGAGGACGCCGTCATCATTTAACCATACAGTAAAGCTGCATGCCCTCGGGAAAAATTACGGCTGTAGTTTCCCCTTGCTTTCAGCCGTTTGCAGTACCAGCACAGCAAGGCCGTTTTGGTTAGTGTTGCAAGGCCAGATCAGTCAATCATCCAGACTGTTGCCCCTGCAACTACTGAAAAGGCTGATGCCCCTCTTCAGGAACCACACATTTGTCTGGCCTGTCAACAGACACCCCTCCATTGTGGTTGCACCTACGGTACGACCATGTGTATCGCTGAGGCACGCAAGCCTCCCCACCAACGGCAAGGTCCATGGTTCATGAGGATCATACTGACCCGAAGATAACAGTGGGGTTAACACTGTCAAAAAGGCATCGGGTGGATCAGAACGTTCTCATCAGCTTTGGCCATCCCAATGCTCTAACTGTGCCTAATACAGAGGATAGCTCTGAAAATCTGTGGCACTCTCCTGAACCTCAAAAGACCAAGCAAAGGAAATGTCTTTCAAGTGGCTGCCAGATCATACAGGAATGATATTGCTGATGCTGATACATCAGCTAAAGACACCTTTGGGGTAGCTGTTTGCCGGATGATCTTAATTTCCTTCTTATTCTCATCTCATTGACAAGAAGTGAATCCATGAGTCAGTGGAAGAAGAATGGTCACAAGTTACAGGCAACAAGCTATAACCAATAGAGCTGTATCATTCAACCATGACATACACATCCAAAGCATAAAGGTGGATGAATTGATCAGCATTAGACTTAGAATAGATAAGTATCATCGTAGAAAAAAAGGGCCCACCTGAAAGCAGAAATCGCAATGTAACCCTATCTGTACGCCACATTTTAATGTGATTTATTTCACTTGCTGACAAGAGGATAGCCCCAGATTTCTCAAGGATCTGCTTATCAGATGGTGTAGAGTCTTGGGAGGATAGATTCAAACACATATTTGAACAAATTATGGAGGATAGTATCTGTGTGTGGAGTTGTTAAGAGGACAGAGTGACTTGACCATGAGTTGAAGATCATAGAATAGACATAATTCTTTCTTAAAAATCAGTTGCCCAGAAAATTACTGTGAAAGGCAAAACCACATTTCCAACTTAGCTGCTTATGGTTTTACCTAGCCATGTGTAGCCAGTGGTTTAAGTATACATATGGTAGACTTCTGTTTATTGTCAGAATACTGGGGACATGCAATCAGTCTACAAAGGAGATTGCTTACAAATCATTCGTGCAACCCAAGTGAGTGGTACCTGTACCAAATAGGACTAATATTGAACATATTGAACATATTCAGAGAAAGGCAGCACAAATGTTCACAAGTTTGTTTGACCTGTGGGAATGTGTCAGAGGTACTGAAGGAACTGACTTGGAAGACTTTTGAAGACAGATGTAAACTATCCTAAAAAAGTCTACTAATATATTGTTCTCATAGGGATTGTGAGTATAAGATTAGAATAATTACTGCATGCACAGAGGCATTCAAACAATCATTCCTGTGCTCCATATGTGAATGGAATAGGAAGAGGCACTAACAGCTGGTACAAGGGGACGTACCATCTGCCATCCATTTCATGGGGGTTTCCGAGTTTAGATGTAGATGTAGATGTGCTTCAGTAGAAAATACAAATTGATGACTTTTGTTTTCGACATGGATAGTGTGAGATTGATGTGGCTGTTATGGATTATAAAGTTGTTTACTGGTTTTCGTATGTATTTCTTGTGCGTTTCTTGGAATATGACAGGATTTCTTGGAACAATGTTTCATGTTCCAATGTTACAGTTTGGTTGTGAGCTGGTGATGCCAACGAATTTGACTGGAAGAAAACTGGCAGTGGTCATGGACTGATCTGTATTGTAGCTGAATGATCGTTTTGAAAACTTTGTGAGGTATTTTCGAAATGTTCTGATTTCCGAAGTTGTTGGGTAAATGGGAACCAAAGAGTACAGTTTCCTTTTTACTGAATACTCTGTTTTATATGACCTTGTGCACAATACATTGCACTATACTGCCACGTCATTTTGTACACTCCACTCATGGCGACATTTATTGAACACTATTTTCCCATTGGTATCACTATCTTGTCTAATCATCCAACTCATTATTTGTCATGTTGACTTCCTGTCACTCACTGTGCAGAGTTACCAACTTCAGCATGCAATGCAAAAGCAGCTGACACTGTTAGTGCACTTTCATGGTGGCTAGTGTCAGCCACGTGTACATTACCCATTGAAATGCGTGTCATAGAACGAATTATCTGTGTATCAAAATTGTATCATCTTTTACAGTTACATGAGTAACCTACATTATGTGATGTGTCTCAGCTACTAGTGAGGTCAGTTAGTGAGCACAGTACTACCTTTTATGATGGCACATTGGGCCATGTACTGTTCTGTGATTCGTGTACTCAACTGGTGTTGTGAATAACTCACTATCTGCAGAAGTTGATCTCACATTGATACACAGATATTTCTTGAAACCATGAAGTATCTAGGATAATTCTCATTTATGCAAGTAGAGTTAAGCAACTAACTGATGATTATTACATGCTCATTTTATTCCTTACATTTTTCAGATGAGGACTCAGAATGTGATAGATTACAGATGCATTTTTCTGCCAGTACTGCTAACTGGTTAAAAATTGCCAATTTAGCTTCTGTATAGGCTCCTACATGAAAAGTTGGATTTTGATCGCATAAACTGAGGAATGAAATGAATCTGTTCCTGAACTATAAATTCGCAATTATTTGCTATTAATGATGTTCTGCTGTTCTGTGTTTGAGCTTAAATGGCTGATAAATAAACATCCTAAACAATTATAAGAAATAACCACTTTTTATGATGGTTGCTTAATGTTCTGTTTGCTATTCATATAGTTATCCACTAAGAGTACTGTGATAGTTGTTGAACAGTTGGGGCTGTCTGTGTGCTCTAAAAGTGCAGTGAAAATGATGAATGTTGCGCAGTGTCAAGCTTGTTGATGGTTGTAGGTCAATTAATATGACAGTTACCGTATACCCATCAAACTGCATCGAGGGATTTGCAAGCCCCTAATCTAAATAGTTAGATAATTTGCACAATGTTAACATAATAACATATGGAAATAAGTCTGATAGAGGGGAGAAGCCTTTTCAAGGCCTGCTAGCAGAAGAAACAATAGAGTGCAGGGAAATACGCTGGGAGATGGAGGGAACCAGGATGGTGAGCAGATAGGGAAAATAACCACAAAATAGATACTGAAGATGGCTGCACAAATGAAAATGGGTGAAAAAATTTGAGTTTCAAAATTAATTTTGAAGAGGCAGAGTACCTGTGTTGCGCAGAGGAGGGAAGTGACTTGGACATTGGCGGACATACTAAAGTGTCTAAAGAATTTAAGTATTTGGCTATTATCCTATCAAGTGATGGAAGACATAAGAGAGATAGCTGACAGTGGATGAAGCAGGTAACGGTTGCTGTCCAAAAATTAAATCCTGTACTTTGTCCTCAAAAACGAGTTTTAAAGTTAAAATGTGATTACAAAAACATGCTGTGAAACCAATCACAAGCTTTGGGAATGTGTGTTGGGAACTCACACAAAGAAACAAAAAGAGACTTAAGAGGTTTAGAAACAGACTATTTGAGAAGAGAATGCAGAATTTCCAGACTTGACTGTGTAAGAAATGAGGAAATACGAGAATGGATGCAGACCCATTTTAGTGTTATGGGTGGAATAGAAGAAAGACAACTTGGACAGTTAGTGCTTGTCAAAAGAATGGAAGAAGACAGGTGGCCATAGAGAGCTTTCACAGCAACCTCCTGCAAGAAAAAGAGGAGGATAACCACAGAAAGGCTGGCTAGGGGGTATCCAAAAAATTATGGGGATGGGGTATCCAAGAAATGATGGGGAGAACAAGGACAGTAGAGGAGAAGGAAGAATGGCATGATTGAGGTATTTGACAACAGAGATGCGAGATGTGGCGACAGTTGTAGGAGCCCCATGAGAAGAAGAAGAATATATTTATTTTGGGTTGAGAAGATATTCTAATTTTATTGCTTTTATCCAGAAGCAACTTCTTGTTAGCTTTTGCATCAGACTACAAAATTTAATCTGTCACGTGACAGCATTTGATACTTTCAGTGAATTTTCCTTTGTATGTTGATTTACGAAATAAGAATTATAAATAAATAAATTTGCTGCAGTATGGTGGAAGTTGTTGGCGATGCTGGTACCATCAGTATGTGTGTATATACTTGTTAGGTGGTTGTCACTTGTATTCTGAATCAGCCATTTCTATTCCATAACATAGCATACTGGTGATTTCTGGTGACTGTTTTTTATACTATAAGTTTAGACAAACATGAAAAGTGGTTACAGTGAAGTGACACTAACTAGTGTTTGTGGAGTTCTGCTGTTTGTGGAAAACTATATTTTACTACTCTTTTGCGATCTGACACCAGAATATTTACGTCCTTTTCTGTCACTTGTAGGAGAATATCAAGTAGAAAATTATTAGTGTAGTAGTTTGAAAATACTATGAACACTTAATGCGTAGTTTTATAGTATCCTGCTTTCTTACAGAAACACCCAGCAACAGCATCCTGGCTCGTGGGCACCATCTCAAAATTATGATCTCAAGAAATCAAAGTCTGCCAGATTGCCAAAGAGTGCTGAACTTTTTGGAACACAGTGCGGATTTTCTGATTTAGATGGTACTGGAACAAGGTATTGTGCTACAATCATCCTTGCTTGCAGAACAGTAAATTAATAAAACTTTCTGGCATATTAAAACTGTGTGCTGGCCTGTGACTCTAACCTAGGACTTCTGCCTCTTCTCATGCGGGTGCTGTACTGGCTGAGCTTTGCAGTCATGAATCATCACCTACTCTCACAGCTTTCCTTCCACCAGTACCAGGCTCAAGACCTGGTCCAGCACACAGCTTTAATCTGCCAGAAAGTTTAACATCTGCACATATTCCACTGCAGAAGGAAAATTTATTCTGGAAATAAATTAAAAATTAGTGGAGCACTATTTTATGACAATTTTTTTGCTTTATTACATCCAAACATATATTTTGGCACTCTTTTATGTTTTTCGATGATCACACCTCTTTTTTTCAGTGTTACGCAGTATATTCCCTAATAATTTGTATTACATAATTAGCTACCAGTCACTAATTTGAAGAGTTTTATTTAAAACATTTCATTTTTCTATGCCATTACTGGTTTTGAACTTTCGTTCATCATCAGGTGGCTGCAGTACGGGATGAACTAGAAATCAGACGTTAGTTGTTTTATTTACCAGGGAAATATATTGACTGATGAATATTCATAAAGTAAATGAAGATAAATGAAATTTGGAAATTGCAGATTGACTGTTTAGCAGTAGTACTTACAGTAAACATGACATGATAACTTTGAAGGATTGAGTTTTCGATATTTTCCATGCACCACACAGTAGTTCCCTGGAAACTTGTTCCAGTGTTATAAACATTTCCATGAAATCATAAAGAAAAAAATGGTTCATCATTAGCTCTTTTTCCATGAACAATGTGATTTCATTGCAATGAAATAATACCCCTAGCTGCATACAGGTGTTGATATAAGTCAACGGGGACAGTTGAAAATGTGTGTCCTGACCAGGACTCGAACCCGGGATCTCCTGCTTACATGGCAGACACTCTGTCCATCTGAGCCACCAAGGACACAAAGGATAGTGTGTCTGCAGGGATTTGTCTCTGGCACGCCTCCCGTGAAACCCACATCGCAGCTTATAGTCCCGCACTAATTTCATAGTGCCCCTGCCCATCATACTCATTACTCGCAGCTTTACTGCCGATTCCCATAAGAGTTTGGGCACTGTGCATCCACACAGAAGAAAATGGTCAAATGGCCGGTAAGCCTTTACTATATATGTATGAAGATGGTATCTGTTCTTATGATTTCTGATTTCACATACACTCTACATGTTTAACATGTACTGATGGCTTACAAAGACATTATGAAACAAAGTTATTCATTGTTTACATTAAACAAAAAGTTTGTTTCTTCTCCCAGCAAATGGACCTGAATTAGTAAAGGTAAGTCAATTAAGAACAAAAAATTCTGAGACACTATATGGTACATCTACTAGTCTAATTAAAGGCTGCCTGCAGTGGGTGGTAAAGCCTCTGACATTTCTCATAAACTCAGCCATGGAAGAAGGAATATTCCCAACATGTTTAAAAAAAGCGTTAAGTGATCCCTGTTGTCAAAGGTGGCAGCAAGGAAGATCCAGGAAATCACCGACAAATTGCTACTGCACCTGTCTTATCTCAGTAATATAATGTATCTTTAAAGACAGAATTTTATGGAAAAATGCCATACTTTCAATGATGCACTGCATGGGTTTAGGAAGGGTAGATCCAACAATACAGCAACAGCTGAATTTGTAGCATGTGTAACTAAGGCCTTAGATGAACAAAAGGGAGTTTGTGGTATGTTTTATTGAGCTTTCAAAAGATTTTGACTGTGTCTGCCTTAAAATATTATTAGAAAAGCTTACGTTTTATGGTACAAGGAGGAAAGCAGCCAATATCATAAAATCATTCATGGAAAATAGAGAACAGTGTGTAGAATAGAGCAAAACATGAACAATACTTTTACAAATGTCTACAAAAATTCTGAATTTGTTAAATAAGGAATGCCTTGAGGATCAGCACTGGGCCCATTACTTTTTATTTTATATGTAAATGGCATGTCCCAAAATAGTAGGAGGAAATGCTGTCATGTACGCAGATGGCATTTCATTCATTATAAGTAGTGCACTTCATTTGTTATAAGTACCGCTTCAACAGACTACTTACAAAAGGAAGCATCTATAAATACCAAAAATGGAAACAATTATTTCAGAGGAAATAATCTGTTTATAAAGGTAAACAAAACTGCATATATGCAAATACTTGAAAACAAAACACCTAAGTTGAACAGTATTTCTGTCAAGCCAGGAGACTTTGATCTAAAACAGACAGAAACATATAAATTTCTAGGTGTGACAGTGGATAGGTACTGTATATGGGAGAAGGATGTAAATAATATTAGTCATAAACTGAGTTCAAGTATATTTCTAATGATGAAAATGTCAAGGACAGAAAACACATGATTACTGCTAACAATGTACTATGGGCTAGTTCATTCACAAATTTCGTGTGGTATCCTGGTCTGGGGAAATCCTGAAAATGTGCACATACAAAGAGTACTAAAGCTACAAAAGAAGGCTATAAGACAAATAGCAAAATTATTTCCTAGAGAGTCCTGCAGAAGTAAATTCAGGGATCTAAATATATTAACAGTAGCATCACTATACATATATGAAACAATTATTTATGTAAAAAGTAACCATGCTGCATTGTTAAAGAGAGATCTCCATAACTATAACACAAGAAATAAAAATAATCATCATGTTGAAGGAAATTGGCTCAAATCAACAGACAAAAGCAGGATGCCTTCTATACAACAGTTTGCCAGACTATACAGGGTGGAGAAAACTTGTGTCACAAAATTTCAACCCAGTAGGAACCAAAATTACTAATGTTGTGTAGGTCGACAACGCACTATTTTTACATTCAGAACTTGGCGCTATACGCTCCGATTGGCCTTAGGATTGCCCTGTTGCCATTTGTCTCTTGACAGGTTGTCGTTCACGCATACAAATATCCCTCACCCAGTCATTGCCCCAACCTGCAGTGGCACAGTATTCGTTTGAAGAACAATAGGATATGGTTTTTGTTTATGGACTAGGACTTGACGAAACAGGCTCGTTAGCAGGATATCATGGTGATACTGGAAGACCTCGAACATGATGGGATGCTGCATTTGAAGAGACTGTTCTCGAGCACTTGGAGGAAGTACCTACGACAAGTACTCAAGTGGTTGGACACGACATGTGGGTCACTCACCAGTTAGTCTGGGAGGTTTTAAGTTGTGATGGCCAGCATTCATTTAGTTTCCACCCTGTCCAAGACCTAAATCCTGTGGCGGACTATGAACACATGCTAGGGTTTTGCTGGTGGTTTCTGTGACGTGTTGCACGAGATCCCAACTTCCCCGCCATTGTGTTGTTTACCGACGACAGCACCTTTTGGTGTGATGGCCTTTACAACACTTGAAACATTCATTACTGGGCAAGGGGAAATCCTCGACACCAGGAATGATTTTTGCTCAACATTTGGGTAGGCATTCTGGGTGACCATCTGATTGGGCCGGTCCATCTACCTCCTCGACTTACTGGAGCAAATTACCTTCACTTTTTGCAAGAAACTCTATCCGGCCTGATGGAAGATGTTCCCTATCAACACACGACTACGCACATGGTTGCAGCATGATGGCGTGCCCGCACATAACAGTCATGCTGTTCACGGATATTTAAATGAACTCTTTTGACGGCCGGGTAATTGACAGAGGTGCTCGTAGGACATGAACCCTGTGATCACCAGGTCTAACGCCACATGCCACCAGGCTTTTTCCTGTCTGTGGGGTTCTTCATGGTTCTAGTTCACCCACCCAGGTGCAAACCATCTAGAAATGAAGAGGAATGAATTGATCGCATTCAACGTGCCGCCAGTCACATCAGGGCAATGCCAGGAATCTTTGAAAGAGTTTGACAAGACGTGGTTCGACATTACCTAGCTTGTGTTGCTTGAGATCGTCACCAGTTCGAGCACCTGCCTTAAGTAAACAATGACCTAGCTACAAAAGAGGCCCATTTCAGGGCTTACAAAATTTGTAAAAGACTTTCTGTATGCGAACTAACAGCTGTTGATGGGTTTGTTCCCGGTACATCTTGTCATGAAACTACAATGGATGTGTTGGGACCCCAGCGGATTTGCCCCTAGAGTGGAAGGCCACCAAATGTGCAGGTCACTTTGGCTGCATCGTGATCTCTGGCAGGCAGAGCATTCGTGGTCATGCATTGTCCAGAGCATCCGGCAACTGGGCAGTCCCGTGACCAATCGGAGCACGTTGCACCAAGTTTCAGTAGTTTAAAAAACTGTGCGTTGTTGATGTACACAACATTAGTAATTTTTGTTCCTACTGGCATCAGCTATCCAAGGTTAAAATTTCATGACACAGTTTTTCTCCACCCTGCATGAAGATGATAGAAAACACTGCTTTCAAAAATAAACTACAATGTCACTTGATTAAAACTTGTCCATACAATGTTAAAGAATACCTTGAAGCAAAAAAATAATGTAATGTTTCATATGTAACAGTTCAAATATGCAAAAAACTTTCAGAGAGCATAAAGTGATTTTGGTCTTTGGTAATTATGTGTGTATATCAACGTTTTTTTAGGTGCTTATATTTTAGAGGCTGTTTTTGAAGAAATCACTCATTTTACTGATACATGCTTGGCCTATTCAAATATGTGTAGCAGTGTACCATTCACTGAAACGCAACAGCATTAATTACATAACGCAACATTGACATAGATGCTCCCAGCGCTTAGTGCAGGTACTCAGTGTAATGGAACACATCCACGTGCTGACGTTGACAGTGGACAAATGTAAACATACGTAGAATGCACACCTATCATTCCGTCAACCATCGTCAGTTGAAGAGTTGTGTGAGTAGAATGTATATCAATGAAGGGTAGGTAGAAATGCTACTCATCTATGGGGGATGTAAGTTAGCAGGACAGTAATTGCAATACTGTTTTCTTATGTACGGGTACATTTTGTACAGTAGTTTAGTCCTTTTAAATGCTGTTATGTAGAGTAGGCATACAGTAAAGGCTGTCCTTCATACAAACTGCATTGATTAAGGTTTCTTTTATTGTTGTTGTTGCTGAAGGTAGACAAAATGCTACGCAGGCAGCGGAACTGTACAGTGAGCGATATCCTTTCCGACGGATGTTTTCTGGTCTTGTTGCGAAGCAGGAAGTTTCAACCCACTACAATGCAATCCTAGCACTCACACAGACGAAGCTGCTGAAATTACTGTTTTCATTTCCGTTGCTTTGAATCCACATGTGAGCACACGATGGCTTGAACAAGAGATTGGCATTCCTAAAGTCAGTGTACATTGTATTCTTACATGTCACCGGTTCCTACCTTAACCATGTACACCTACATCAAGAATTGAATGGGAATGATTTCCAAAATTGTGTACAGTTCTGTCAGTGGGCACAGCAGCAAATCCGCACCAATGTGAACTTCTTCTCCAATGTTCTATTTACCGATGAATGTTCCTTCTCAAACAAAGGACAGGTAAATACAAGGAACATGCATTACTGGTCTAGTGACAACCCAAGATGGCTTAGACACCTGGAACATCAGCGTCAATGGAAAGTTAACGTCTTGTGTGGGGTGCTTGTATTACAATTATTGGCCCTTATTTCATCAGTGGTAGTCTAATTGGCACAGCATATGCCAACTTCCTCAGACAGATTCTTACGCTTCTTCTGGATGAAGTGCTGCTAAGAACCAGAATGCTTATGTGGTATCAACACGATGGATGTCCAGTACGTAATGCCTTGTTTGCAGGTCGTGTTCTGAACCAAGGGTATCGTGCCAGATGGATTGGTTGAAGAGGAACAGTTACTTGGCCTGCTAGGTCTCCTGATTTTAATCCTCTGGACTTTTTTCTTTGGGGATGCATTAAAGATGTTGTCTGTCCTGATATTCCAACAACTCCAGAGGACATGCAGGAATGTATTGTGCTTGATTGTAATTCTCATCAGCAGACAACACTGGAAGCAGTAAATAATTCTTTCATTCAACAAGTGCACCAATGTATCAGTGTCCACGATCACCACTTTGAGCACCTATGAATGTTCTACTCCTGGGCTGCGGTACAGGAGAGTCAAAGTCAGTTTTGTGTTATGTTTTTACTTGGTTTTCATTTGTTTTCTGACAACTCTAGCAAGTGGACAAGTTTGTGATCCTGGGCTCAAAGTCAATGTTGTGTTATGTAATTAATAATGTGTTTCAGTGAATGGTACACTGTGATACATTTTTGAATAGGTATTTAGAAGAGGAAATGAATTACCAAATAAAAAATACAGGGTGCCATTTAAAAAAGTCATACCGCTGTTCATATCTTTGTAAAAAACAAAGCTACAACAAAGGCAGTCATGCTGATTGGTGTCCCCCTGAAGGCTAAAGAACATTTGCTTGAAACATTTTGTAATTTGCATCTGGAAAAACAGTTATTTAAGGTGGTCAGGATAAATGGGCACACCCTGTATATAATTTATTATAAATGCGTCAGTTATAGAAACCTGCGGAATTTATTTTTGTGTCCTATCAGCGAATAAATTATGGAAATTTTACAGGAGAGCATTGATCATTAGTTCTTTCATTGAGTGTATTGTGAGTTATATGTTTTTATTTTTAAATATGTCTACCGTATATCTTCAGGGATGTGTGGAATATTGCCCATGTCTGCATAGTGAAGGATCTGTAGGTTGTTTTCAGTGCCTTGTACAGAATGTTTCTCATTAGCAGTATGAGTAGCAATGGTGAACATGCTTGAGTTGTTTAGTTGAATTGCATTGAGATGCTCCTTGAATCTTATCTTGAAGCTTCTGCCTGTCTGACAATGTAATATTTTGGACAGGTATCACATACTTATTTGTATATACCAGATTTCTTATGGGGATGCATGGAAGTACCTATATTATGAACAGGTTAATGTTGCAGCTCTAATTAAAAAGCTTAAAGAGTTTTCATGTGAAAAAATTTGGAGTTGTTATTTTTCAGCACTCACTTGTAGTTATGGTGATGGAAAGTAGTATTGTGATGATATAATAATGCATATTGTACCATTATTTGGTGATATACAGGGGAAAATACTGTTAATAGTAATAATCCATATAAGAGTGAATATGGACTGCATTTAAATTGTAAATAACAGGTTATGGTGTTAAAATAGAATCATCCTTTGTTCCTGTAATCCTCCTGGCCTCAATTTTGATAGTCACATGCCCTAAACTCACCTTCACTCGGCCCCAGGACACAAAATTCTGTCATCCTGCACCCACACCATCTTCCTGGCAGTCTTCCCCTCCTGTGTCCTGCCCAGTGCTTGATTTGTAAAAAAGGAGCTTCCAGTACTGTGACCTTCGAGCGGATGTTTTTGAAATTTAGACTTCTTAAAACACTATTCTGACACTTTTCTGAGCATTTTGAAAAAAAAGTTTGTTTTACATCACTTCAGCCACAGTAAAAGTTGTATTGTATTGCAATCCAAAATATGCATTTCTGATTTTTTGTTGTCAGAGATACTGGTACAGTGTATCAGTGCATGCTATCACAAATCAAGCACTGGTTCTGTCACTTCCTCCACTACTATATATACATAATCATGCCCTGCACAAACTCATCGGTGCTGGAGCCATCTTGTAGTCCTGTCCCATGACCCGAATGCCTCTCCTTGCCACATTCCTAGCCTGTGCAACCACTGCCTCCCTCCCATAGTTCTGTAGCAATCATCGGCCACCCTTTCCCAATCTTCCCTCCTACTCCCTAATTCCTTTTTCTGCCCACTCACTCCACCAAATGTTACAATTCACCCTAGTCAAGCAGCAAATCTGATGTTCATTTACAGTGTATTTATCCAAATTAGTGTAGCTGGACAGGTGTGTGGGGGACTTGAAAAATGATTCTTCCATAAGCTAGTGAAGTTTTATCAGGTGTATTAGCCTGCTGGTAATTCAACTCCTCTATTATTCAGTGAGTTGTACCTTGACTTGTAAATTGTATAAACTGCTGTTGGTTATCCAATAAAAATCAACTCATTACAAACCCACACTATAGAAAATACCAAACTGACATCGATAGAAAATTCTTTGAATTTGTGCTTATTTCATTGCATCTTTTATTTGACAGAAATTATTGTTAACAAATTGATGGAGCAACTATGAACTGAGCTCTTTCACATGGGGTGGTCATCATATACATGGAGTTATTTCAGTGAAAGGCCCTGAAGAAGCTAGCTGCCTTCCGTAGACCCACTTTTCTTTAGGTCTATGTAAAGATGTTGCTTCACTAATCTATTCTTGTAGAGTATTTCGTCTCACTGTACCTAAGTATCCTTTTTACTCTGAACAGTGAGCATGATAACTAGCTTACACTGCTGAATGTATTAGCCCAATTAAGATCAGACTTACCCTTGGTCTTACAATGTTTACTGAAGGTCTTTGCACACAGATGTACGAGGACATTTCGAAAAGTAAAGATACAATGGCTCACAGTCCATAATCACCCCCGTTATCCAAACATTTGTAAAGTCGGTACACAAGCTTTTGTATCCCACAGTCATAGAAGGTACCCGCCTGTTGTCGGAACCACATTTCAACTTCATCTTTGATCTCTTCATCATTGTGGAATGATTTTCCATCAAGATGTGACTTCAGGTAACGGAAGACATGGAAGTCGGTGGGCGCAAGGTCTGGTCTGTATGGTGGATGGTCCAATACGTCCCATTTTGAATTGTTTGAGTAGTGCTTTGGTTACGAGCGCTGTGTGAGGCCAAGCATTGTCATGAATCAAGTGGACTCCACTTGTCAGTATTCTCCTTCGTTTGCTTTGAATTGCCCTTTGAAGATGTTTAAAAGTCTGGCAATATGCAGCAGCATTAATTGTCATTCCAGGAAGCATAAATTCCAACAGAAGAATGCCTTGTCTGTCCCAAAAAACAGAAGCCATGATTTTCTTCGCTGAAATCGACGTTTTGCATTTCTTGGCTTTTGGTGAATTTGAATGGCGCCATTGCATTGATTGTTACTTGGATGCAGATGTATGGCGATAAACCCACGTCTCGTCACCTGTCACAATGTGATCAAGGAACTCATCACCTGCTTCAGCATAGCGCATGAGGAAGTGCAAAGACATCCATTTCTTTTTGTGTTCTTCCGTTAACAGTTTTGGAACCCAGCGCGCACACAATTTCCTGTACCCTGACTTGACAGTCACAACGTCATAAAGAGTTGTCATTGATTCGTCCGGTATAATCTGATGCAATTCTTTCAATGTGAGACGTCTATTCGCATGAATTACTTCCTCCGTTCTCTGAAGAAGGGCATCAAAGATCACAGATGGCCGACCTGTTCTTTGTTCGTCATGAACATCGGTTCTACCTTCAGAGAAATGACGACACCATTTCATTACATTTTGTCAATTCATAATGTTCCCATAAACAGAAACAATTTCTTTGTGAATATCTGCTGGTCGCTGACCTTTTGCATGAAGAAAACATATGACGGAGCGCACTTCACATTTGGCGATATTCTGAATCGGCGCAGCCATTTTAAATATGACCTACTCCAACCAGAAGCATTGTTCAATTGCCGAACGACCGCGAGGAGAAAGCTGACGGTTCAAGGTTAACACCAGTGTTGCCAACTTGCCCGCCAAAACTCTTCTGTTCCTCTGGCGTACGGTGTATCTTTACTTTCCAACATACCCTCGTATATCTGCATATACCAGCTGTCATTATCTGCTTGAATGTGAAGACATTCGAACAAGGAGCTAGATCCCCAGCAGTGGAACTGACATTTTGATACTATCTGTATGGTGATGTAGGTTAAGATCCCAGATATCTTACCAACAGCCATTCACCCTTGTGGGCCCTCATTTGCAAGTAATCAAAAGAAAAAAAAAATGGAATTTCATGTGTCGCTTAATAGCATTAATAGAGAAGCTTTATGTAGACCGGTTGTGTGATGTAATGACAGCAGTAATACCTTCACATGCTGAAGGTTGTGGGTTCGAATCTCATCAAGTACCTTAAATTTTTTTACTTTGAAATCTTAGTCAAAATGACTTCAATTACTATTTTTCTTCAATTAGTAGGTTCAAACGTAATTTTTTACTTCTAAGGGCCTTCATAGCCTGTTCGGGTAGAGTTTGGTTTAGTATTCCTTTTTCACATTTTAATCATCGTATGAATTTTTTTCATTTGTTCTAATTTTTTTCTCTATATCGTCCATTTTCCACTTGGAATATTTGTGAATGTGAATTTAATTATATTTATCTATTGTAATACTTAAATATTTGAAAATTCCAGTCTGTTGGGTATATATAAAAAGATTATGAAATGATCTGTTTATATTGATCATGCACTATTGTCTAAAATGTATTTTTCATTACAGGAAGTACTCTTTTTTTAAAATTTTTTTTGGTTGTTGTCATACAAACATTTAAAACTGAGTGTGAATTTCTGTTGCACTGTGGACAAAATACCGGAGATGAAGATTTAAATGAAAGAAGGGATTATATTATGAGTAACATGAAATTCTAGAAAAATGAGGAATAGAAATAATGACTGCAATGACATGGATGAAAAAATAGGATGAAAAAACAAAAGAAATTAAATCAAAATTAATACATGAAATTAATTAAAATCACGTGGACAGCGATTTCCAGTGGAAAGCGAATGATACGAAGAAAAATGAGAACAAATGAAGAAGCTGATGTGATGATTAAAATGATGTGTGAAAGGATGGAAATATAAAATTACATTTAAACCAATTAACTGAATGAAAAAATTCAAGTACCTGATGAGCTTTGAACCCATGCCTCTTTTTTTTTGTCCGTAACTCACAAATGAAGAGCTGCCAGAGTAAGTGACTAAGGGTGTGATAGCTGGGATATTAACCCTTATCACAGTAGAGATGGTTTCAAAATGTCAATCCCACCATTCGGGACTTCTTCTTGTAAGTAGTCCAGTACAAAGGGAATGTGAGCATAAAAACTTAGTAGCAAAATTAATAATATGTAGAGATTTTTGTGAAGAGAGGCTCCACAAGCACCTTATACCGTGTGATATGTGCCCTGGGCCTGATGGAGGTCACCCAACAACCCAGTGCAAACAAATGAAACTCCATTGCTACTTTGCTAGTTCTTTAAGTGAAAAATCTGCAGGTAAACATTATTGGGCTCTCACATAACTACATTGTTAAGAATATGCTGTAAGCTCTTGCTCACAGCCTTTCTAGGCATTGTAAAGGATACCTTAGAAAACCAGATGTATCCAATATTCGATGCCATTTGCGAGTTTACACACCTGATAAAATTATTATTTGGCCTCCTTATTTTGTCTCAAGCAGAAGTCCATAGACTTGGCAAATTACTGTCCAGCAGCTGTGGGCACTTGTCGTACCATGCAAGTTCATGCAAAAGTTCTGTAATATGTAAATGAATATAGGAATGTGGTAAATAACAATCAGTAGTCATCTCACTGATTATTAACACTGATGAAGCATGATTCACAAACAATAAGATTCTCTGCATTGTGTACCTTAGTATTGACTACAGCGCGACATTCACTAGTGGAGTCATGCAGCTGTACAGGACTGCAATCAGACTATGTGTCATTTGATTGCCTCTCAGTCCTAAGTTGTGCTTCATGAAAAACATTCAATCATCATAGCAGTGTGGAGTACAGCCATCCATAATTAGAGACCAGATATTGAAACAAAGTGATGCATGTGACCACTTATAAGCAACTAACCCAGGCCTATCAAACATCAGCCCTTTTATACTGTCACTCCTGGCAATCATTTAAATTACGGTAGATGTACAGTTAACACATACATATCAATTTATGTATATTGATACACTGTAACAATTGAGAGTAGTTGTGAATGAAATAATACTACATGATACAGTCACTTTAAAGTGGCAACCACCTGTGTTATACATCAAAGGGCAATAACTACTCAGTGACAGCAGTTTGCAGCTCTAGCAGTGGAGGGTATATAAAGCGTGTCGATGGGGTATAGGGAACAGTGCATTTGCTATAATGCGAGAACAGAGTTATTTATCTGATGTCCAGAATGGCATGATTGTATCTCTCAGGCTATGGGTAAAAGCGTTTCTGAAATGGCTAAGTCGTAAACTGGTTGTGTGATGCTGTGGTTAAAGTATACCGTGCATGGCAAAATGGTGCTGTACAAAACTGGCGCTAAGGCAACTGTGATGCACCATGGGCCATAGATGACGGGACTGAATGACAGCTGCAGAGATGCGCACAGTTGAATAGATGTTCTACTATTGTGCAACTCACCTCTCAGATGAACCAAGGGGCTATCAGCAGCGTCTCCTCAATGACCATTCAGCGAATGTTGCTGTCTGTGGCTCTGCACGGGAGGCAACTGACTCATGCACCCATGCTGACTACTGTTTGTCAGTGACAAAGCCTGGAATTTGCACGCCAGTACAACAGCTGTAACAGTTAGCTGTTGGCATTAATGGCATGAAACATATGAAGGCAAACATGCAGCTATCGTTAGAATGGTCCAGGCTGGAGGAGTGAGCATTAAGGCATGGGAAATGTTTTTGTGGCCTTCCCTGGGTGATCTTGTCATCCTGTGAGACACAGTGGATCAGCACAAGTATGCCTCTATCCTCCGGGTCTGTATCTGCCCTTAAATGCAGTTTTAAGAAGAATTCCATCGACAGCTCGTAAAATTGTTGTCTTATTGATATACTACCGGTTTTACTGCCTAAAGCCACATCATCAGGGGTGACATTAAGCCATGTCTCCACAAATACATTCTTCTACGAGGGCTAGTCTTGCAAGTTTTGTTGGAGAACTTCTGTGAAGTTAGAAGGGTAGGAGACGAGGTACTGGTGGAAATAAAGCTTTGAGGACAGGTTGTGAGTCCTGCTTGGGTAGCTCTGTTGGTAGAGCATTGTCTGCAAAAGGCAAAGGGCCTGGCTTCAACTCTTGGTCCAGCACATAGTTTTAATCTGCGAAGAAGTTTCGTCGAGGTATAACATTGTTAGGAGATCATAGGTGTACCCATCACTCTAAATCAAGATACATTATCCAGTGGATGTTATCTACATTAGATTGGCTAACGAAAGGTGATGAAGATGTGATCTATTAACTTCATAAAAATTGTTGGTGGGTGGATCACTTAGTTGTTGACCCTTGTTTTAAATTTGCCGGCATCAGTGGGACATCAAGGCAAAAAGGTGTTGGGAAGTTTAGAAGCGACTCACACAAGTGAGTAAGATGGAGCGATGAGTTCACCTATGACTTTTTAACATAGTTGCACCAGATGATGCAGCTTTAGGCTGCAAAACCGGTTGTGTAGTAATAAAACAACAATTAAACCATCTGTCAGCAGAATTTACAGAAACACCACGCCTTTCAACAAATGCAGATATCCAGAATATAAAATACTTTGTACATGAAGATTGTTTTCCCACAACACTGTGGCATTTGCTTACAGAACAGTGCAACTTCTCACACAGCTTGTAGTGTACATGCTTGGTTTGAAGAGTATGAGGATGAGTTTTCCATGTTGTTGTGGCTACTGATGTCTCCGATTGAGAATCTGTGGAACCATCTGATTGGGCTGTGTGCACCATGAGGTGCTTAATCAAGAAACCTATTGCAGCTGGTCATGGCACTAAAGTTGGCATGGCTCCAGATTCCTGACATTCCTGATTGTACCTTCCTGAACCTCATTGACTCTCTCCCTGCATGTCTCGCAGTGGTCTACACAGCAAAAGATTTTTATTCAGGGTTTTGACAGTACAACACATTAATAAAGTTTAAATAAACATCAGGTATAGTAACACTGACCTGAGTTACATGATAAAAAACCTTACCTTAAAATATGCTATCGATGCAGGTAGGGTACGTTCTAGGCATAGTCTCTAAACACCCTCATTCATTTCATTGTGTCTTTTATTGTTTTGTATCAAGTATTGACTAATTATGCGCATATGCAACAAAATGGCAATTTTAGGTAGCTAAACTGTACTGCCGTACAATTTAATGATGCCATGGGGTCAGGATGGCACAGGTAAGCCATACTGGTTGCCTTATACACGGACCAGTGACATTTATGTGACCACTGCCTATGTTCAATGTCAATGTGCAATAACTACTCACAAATGACAGGTGGAAACTTTAGCAGAGGAGGGTATATAAAGCAAGTTGGGAGGGGGGGGGGGGGGGACATGGGAAACAGTGCAGTCATTGTCATAATGCAGAAAGAGAGTAATTTATCCAATGTTGAAGACAGCATCATCATTGGCTTTCAGACCAAGAGTGTAAGCAATGCTGAAATGGCTAGGTTTGTAAACTATGTGTGTTCTGCCATGGTTAAAGTATACCATGCATGGCAAAATGGCACTATGCAAAACCAGCACTGAGGCAACTGTGATGCACCATGAATAGTATATCTATGCTGATCTGGACCAAAGAGCATACTGGATTAAAAATTCCAAATATAAACCAAGATTCTAATTTTGCAGTATCCCCAACTAAAAACTTATCTATAACCACAAAACGAAATTCTCATTTAAAATTTAAAAATCTAATAAATTTTATTCTTGTAAATAAACTTCACTTGTTTGCCGCTGGATCATGTTGTGCAAATTCTACAATATTTCCTTGGAGCAACTGTGTAACATCTTCAGGAGTTCAGCTTTGCTGGTCACTAGGTTAATGAATAATAACGATAACAATTTCGGGAAAGAATATTAAACGATCTTCGTAAAACCTGTAAAACGAAATCTTTAAAAATTATTCTAATCTTAATAAACAACAATCAATCTTATCAATAGATCTGAGGAAAATGTTTATAATAATGATAATGAGAATTATTTTCATAAGCTTCTAGTAGACAAATATCAAGGAATTAAACAAATAGTTATAAGACAAATTTACCGGGTTTCAATTGTCTAGATGATTACGATTTTTTTAAGTCACGTAAATGAAATTGTAGAAAAGATTCTGCTTTTAAATCAAGATTAATAACTTATGGAATAAATAATAATGATAATACTGTTGAATCTGAAATTTTAATGTAGTTTTAAAGCACAAGATGATATACAAGAACTTAATTTTAAAACAACTAATCAAATTTTATTAAGAACAACAAATTTAGTTGGTTATTAGCAAAAATCAATGAATAAACTATTAACTGAAATAGAAGAAATGTAAAGGAAAAATTTGGTTGGGCTTTATTTTATGTAGATAGTTTAGAATTGTGTTAAAGGCACAATCCAATTTATGACGCTTCTTATATTGATTTACCAAAAGTAATTACAGATAAAATATCTGTAATTAATGTAAAAAACAGATCAAAAATGGTTTATTTATTCAGTACAATCAGCTTCATATCCAGCAAATGATCATGTAGAAAGAGTTAATAATTATAAAGAAAATTGGTTTAGAAATAGATGAAATTTTTGAAAAAGAGTAAATTAATTTTCCTGTTCAGTTAATAGATTTCAAAATTTGAAAATAAATCAAGTAGTTCAATTAATGATTAGGCATATGAAAGCAATGAAGATGAAAAAATTTAGCAATGAAAGAATAAACAAGAAAAACATGTTAATCTCCTTATAATTAAAGACGAAAATAATTCTCATTGTTGGATAAAAATATCTTGATTAATTAGTCACAAACAGCTGAAAATGGACATCAAATTTATCTTTGTGATTGATGTTTAAGATATTTGTATTCACACAAAAAATTAGACGATCCTGAAAATGATTGTAAAGAACATAAAGAACTAAAACTGATGTGCCTGTAAATGGTCAATTAATTGAATTTGAAAAATATAATCATTCAATAAGGGTAACTTTAGTAATTTATGCAGATTTCAAATGTCTTTTGAAAGATGTTAACACTTTTCAAACAAATCCTAAAAAATGTTATATTAATAAGTATCAAAAACATTTACCAACTTCATTCAGTTATGTTAAGTATTCTAATGGTGATTATAAAAATCCCGTTGCATATACTAGTAAAGATGCAGCAAAAAATTGATTGGAGTTTAAAACAAGACTCTAGAGAAACTGCTAAAATACACTCCTGGAAACGGAAAAAAGAACACATTGACACCGGTGTGTCAGACCCACCATACTTGCTCTGGACACTGCGAGAGGGCTGTACAAGCAATGATCACACGCACGGCACAGCGGACACACCAGGAACCGCGGTGTTGGCCGTCGAATGGCGCTAGCTGCGCAGCATTTGTGCACCGCCGCCGTCAGTGTCAGCCAGTTTGCCGTGGCATACGGAGCTCCATCGCAGTCTTTAACACTGGTAGCATGCCGCGACAGCGTGGACGTGAACCGTATGTGCAGTTGACGGACTTTGAGCGAGGGCGTATAGTGGGCATGCGGGAGGCCGGGTGGACGTACCGCCGAATTGCTCAACACGTGGGGCGTGAGGTCTCCACAGTACATCGATGTTGTCACCAGTGGTCGACGGAAGGTGCACGTGCCCGTCGACCTGGGACCGGACCGCAGCGACGCACGGATGCACGCCAAGACCGTAGGATCCTACGCAGTGCCGTAGGGGACCGCACCGCCACTTCCCAGCAAATTAGGGACACTGTTGCTCCTGGGGTATCGGCGAGGACCATTCGCAACCGTCTCCATGAAGCTGGGCTACGGTCCCGCACACCGTTAGGCCGTCTTCCGCTCACGCCCCAACATCGTGCAGCCCGCCTCCAGTGGTGTCGCGACAGTCGTGAATGGAGGGACGAATGGAGACGTGTCGTCTTCAGCGATGAGAGTCGCTTCTGCCTTGGTGCCAATGATGGTCGTATGCGTGTTTGGCGCCGTGCAGGTAAGCGCCACAATCAGGACTGCATACGACCGAGGCACACAGGGCCAACACCCGGCATCATGGTGTGGGGAGCGATCTCCTACACTGGCCGTACACCACTGGTGATCGTCGAGGGGACACTGAATAGTGCACGGTACATCCAAACCGTCATCGAACCCATCGTTCTACCATTCCTAGACCGACAAGGGAACTTGCTGTTCCAACAGGACAATGCACGTCCGCATGTATCCCGTGCCACCCAACGTGCTCTAGAAGGTGTAAGTCAACTACCCTGGCCAGCAAGATCTCCGGATCTGTCCCCCACTGAGCATGTTTGGGACTGGATGAAGCGTCGTCTCAAGCGGTCTGCACGTCCAGCACGAACGCTGGTCCAACTGAGGCGCCAGGTGGAAATGGCATGACAAGCCGTTCCACAGGACTACATCCAGCATCTCTACGATCGTCTCCATGGGAGAATAGCAGCCTGCATTGCTGCGAAAGGTGGATATACACTGTACTAGAGCCGACATTGTGCCTGCTCTGTTGCCTGTGTCTATGTGCCTGTGGTTCTGTCAGTGTGATCATGTGATGTATCTGACCCCAGGAATGTGTCAATAAAGTTTCCCCTTCCTGGGACAATGAATTCACGGTGTTCTTAATTCAATTTCCAGGAGTGTATATGGACAAGATATTCCAATAATAATGACAAATGAAGATAAAATAAATTTTACAAATTCAAAAACTTGTTTTATTTGTGAAAAGAAATTTACTGAAAGAGAAAAGAAAGTAAGAGATCATTGCCATTTAACAGAAAATATCGAGGAATTGCACATGAAGATTGTAATTTTTTAATATCTAGTTTATGTTCATAATGTAACAAATGATGATTTTAATTTATTTAACAATGAATTAACAACAGATAGTAAAGATATCAATGCTATTCCAAATAATGAACAAAAATATGCTTCTTTTAGTAAATATGTTGAAGATGGATTAACATTAAGATTTTTAGGTACATTTCAATTTATGGCCTCAAGTACTGATAAATTATCTTATAATCATAGAAAAGAACAATTTAGAGAAGCAGCAAAATATTTTGAAAGTGAACAATTAGATTTAATAATTAAAACAGTACTTCATTGTTACAAATACATGGTTTCTAAAGAAAAATTAAAATAAAATAAATTATCTACAAAGGAATGCTTTTATTTGAGACTTAATGGAGATATTTCTGAAGAAGATTATAATTGAGGAAAAACAGTTTGGAAAAAATTCAGTATTTATAATTTAGATGAATATACAAGATTACATAAAAAAGCTGTTCTTTTAATTGTAGCATACATTTTGAAAGTTTTAGTGATACAAATATTCAATCCTTTAAACTTTATCCATCTTGGTTTTTTTTAGAGCTCCAGTGTTATCTTGGGATTCTATGTTCAAAATGACAAAAGTTGGATTTATTAAACAATTATGACATGATTTTATTTCTTGATTAAGGAATCCGAGGTGGAATTCCTCAAAGTATTAAAGGATATGCGAAACCAAATAATAAATATATGAAACATTTTTGATGAAAAAACATTCAAATTATTTTACACATTGAATCACAAATAATGTATATGTCATAATTTTTACTATTTAAAGATTTCAATTGATTAGATCCAAAATGTTTCAGTTTGGAAAAAGTACTTAAAATTACAGGTGGTAAATAAATATTGTTATATGTGCGTGACTTACATAAGGATTTACCATTAGCACCATAAGGAGGAAATAAATTATTAACAACATTAAATGATAAAGAAAAGTATGTTTTACATTTTAAAAATCTTAAACCATGTTTAGATCTTGGATTAAAATTAAAGAAAAATCATAGAATCTCATTAGTTGGACAATCAGATTGGTTGAAGAAATACATTGATTTTAACATAAAAATGAGAAAAAATACAACTAACGAATTAGAAATGATTTCTACAAGATAATGAATAATTCATTATTTGAAAAAAATGATGGAAAATATTAAAATAGACAAAATATTGAAATAGTAACAGATCCAGGCAAAAATATACAAATTATATTTCAAAATCAAACTGTTAACATACATGTATGTCTATTGTTGGCACAGGCCATTAGCCAAAAGCTTTAAGTGTGAAAATCTTTTTCTTGTGTCTGTATGCGACTCAGCATCTTCGCTATATAGTGAGTAGCAACTTTCCTTGTCATAATATTGTGAACATATTATGGTATTTTCAGAAATTAATATACAGTAAACCAATTTATATTGGGTTGAGTATTGTAGATATTTCGAAAATAAAAGTATATGATTTTCATTGCAATGTTATGAAACCAGAATATGGCGAAAATATTCATTTATGTTATATGGATACTGATTCTTTCATTAATGATATAAGAACTAAAGACTTTTATAAAGATATGAAATCAATGACAAACGAATTTGACACAAGTGATTTTTCAAAAGTTAATGTTTGTGGAATTCCACAAATAAGTAAAATAATGTAAGGAAAAATTATGTTAGTGCACGGTAGTTTAAGATCGAAAATGTATGCTTATAAAGTTGGTGATAAGAACAGAAAAAATCTAAAGGCGTTAAGACATCTGTTGTAAAAAAACATTTAGATAACAAAATAAAACAATAAATGAAATTGAATTTGATTAGATCATTTAAAGACAAATTGTGTACAATTGAATGTAATACAACTGTTTTACGTTCTGGTGATGATAAACATGTTATATTACAAGATGAAATTAATACATTGCCATATGGTTATTATAAATAAAACCTAAATTAAGTAATAGATTATGTCATTGATTTCTTATGGGAATTAAAGAGTTGCACAAAAGATTTTCTAAAATAAAAAAAAAATTAATAAGTTTTTAATATTGTTTCATGGTATGGTAATTTATGATATTATTCCTAATTTTCCAAATATTTTTTCAAGTGGTACCATCATAAATACCATTTCCTTGCTTTAAATCTGTGAGAATCTAGGTGTTATTAGGTTTTGTAACAAGATTTGGTAACTCATTCTGTAAATATTGTTTGTTCACTACATTTACATCTAAGGATCATTTATATTCGCAATTCCTTTACCTTTAAAACCAATGTTACTTCCAGTTACTTTAAAAATGGCATTTAATTCCTTCTGGAATTGATGATGGTTTCTCGGGTCTCCAGCCGGGTGGTAGCGTTGATATCTCACGACGTTTCAGGAAGTGTCATACTACACATCTTCTGGCGAAGTGTCGAGATTCGCGGAGAGTGGACTATTTATATGCGCGGTCACCCCACTCCACTAGACATCGGGTGGCTGCGGTGGACCAGCGGCTTACACGTGGTGGTGGGGATGGCGGTCGCCCCCAGTGGTCACGTTCCGTTCTCGGTGTAAGCATTCTGTCTGCGTCCGCGGCGGAGGACACTGACACGCACGCTCCCGACGGATTGCCACTATCGCAGGGTTCCATGCTGCACTGAGTTGGTATCCCTAATCTCTGTTGACCAGAGTGTTGTGACTCCTTATTTCTATGGATTCTTTGATAACACTTTCCCAAAAACCAGATGCTCGGCACAGTACCTTTGTGTTTTGAAGTTGAAGGTGTGTTCTTCATTTATGCTGTGTTCTGCTATGGCTATAACAAGGGAGCTCCTAGGTTCTGCCAAAGATGTGCTGAACCTTTACACACCAGGAGTTTACAGCATACCATGCGAATGTGTAAAACAATACAGCGCTGCATATCTAAACTCTGCGAAGAACATATCAGATGTGTGCGACTAGGACACGCAGAAAAATCAGCCATAGCAGAACACATAATAGTGACACTGCCATTGGCTGACTACATCATGTGTCTTATGCTCGAATATCCATTGTTATCAGCTGGAGAGATCACATGACATGAGCTATGACTAGCTTACAGTCTCGATTGCTTGCAATCTCGATTTCAATGCTTTGAAAAGTAACATTCAGTGTTTGGTGGAATTTGAACTTATACTTTCCTAATACGAAAATATGCAGCGCACATTTTGCTGCACATTAAAGATATTTCCAAAACATGTTTTATTTTCCCTGAGTTTATTTTTCTAAAGGGCGGAAAAATTCTACGTCATTGTATAAAACTACAACCGGTCAAAGAATTGATAAGTTTTACAATTCCTAGGAAAAGTATATTGTCACTTAACACAGAAATTGTATGTTTTCAGCAGTGAGAAAGTGGATTTTTAACTGCGAAATCTGGGAAAAGTGCGTGAATTTTTTTTTTCTTGGCTGCATATACTCGCTGAAATAGTTATGTAGTTAAGGTATATTTCCTTCATATAAAACAAATAGAAGTTTTGTATATTTATTTTCATAGCAATAAATCCAACGAGTGCCAACTCAAACAGATGTATGTAAATTTAATATTCCCCATACTAAATTTTTTGGTTCATTAGATAATTTGTCATTTCTAAAAATGGCACAAAATATTTAATATTTAATTGTTTAACTGATTCTTCTATGTCAAAATTAGATAAATGATTGTTAAGTATTTTGATTACTTTGAAATTTTCTTCCACGTCCGCGTACTTTCTTTTCCATTACTATATTTGGTCTTTTTTGTTCTTCAGATTCCTTATCATTTTTTTACATTTGTAACTGCATTGGCTATTGCTGCAGAACCACCAGCTAGTGGACCAAGATCAGTTAAACATGGTACTGCAGCCAATAATAATGGTAAAAATCCATCTTTGTATTGTGTTAGTCGTTTACCTTATTTATTTTTTGTCAGATAAATAATACCTTTTCCACAAAAGGAATAGTTAATAAAACAAGAAAATTTTTACCATTTTTTTTCTCTACCATTCTTTTTTGTGTTTCAGTTAAAGATGGTGCAGTACAATTTAACTGTTCATTATTTATTTTAAGTTTAATTGGTTTTGGTTTAATTTTACACTAGCTAGCACAGTATAGTCAATTGTAAAGTTATTAGTTTATAGAGACTAAAAATTAATGAAGTATTTTCTATAATCCCCAGTTTACAACACCAAATCCTAACTTTCATTTTCCATGCATTATTCCTCTAACTACAGTCGGAGCAATATTTTGTCCTTCTGAAGCATCAGAAGCATGCATTCTTTATTTATTTTAACAGCTTCATGTCATTATTTCTAAATATTTATTGTTTCTTTTCCATAATTTTCACTGTCACAAATTGTGTGTGGTAAATTATTCAAAAATCTAATGAAATAAGGAATTCCTTTTGATCACTAATTATAAAATCACTGAATTTATTACTTAACATTTGAGTCATTCCAACTTTTTTGCCATGATAATTTTTATTTCCAGCTAATTCTTCTACATGGATTACTGCTAATCTATCAAATAAATGACAAACATCAACAATCCACATATATTCGACTGGTTTTTCTGAACATTTTTACTAAACTTCACAAACTTTTGCCAATGAATCATCAAGATTTCTTTCTGAAAGCTAGGAAAATATTCTTCAACAACTATTTTTATCAAGAAGTTATTGATTTTATTTTATTTGGATTATTTACATTAGATACAGCATTTAAGTCAAATAAAATTCTAGCATTATTTTGTAAATTGAGACAATCAGATTCTGTACTTAAATCATCCATAGTTATTTGTTTTTTAGATAAAATTTTCATTAATCCATCTGTTCTTTTAAATTTGTTTCCAAAAGATTTTAATTTATCACCATTGAATTCTACTGTTAATTTAAAAGACCAACAGGTCTTAAAAAAAAAAACAGGATGTTCACTATGAATGATAAATTCTAACATTCTTTCACTCACATTTATTTTTTAACAACTTTTTTTATTTCCTTTTTTCTCCATGCTTACTCAATAAATCTTGTATTTCTGATTCACTTAAAGTTTAATTTCTTTTATCACTCTCAAATTGTTTAATTGTTGGTATATCGTTAAATTCTTCTATATAATGTTGATTATAAGGAACCATTTGTTTTTCAACTTTTCTCTTTTCTTTAATTTGCTTCAATTTCTCTCAAAACATTTTTAACCAATCCTTTGATTCTGTGGTTAGCTTGTTCAGTTGCATAACTGGTTAGTCTTCATTTTTAAATTTTTCATATTCTGTTCGTGGTTGTTTTTTCCATTTTTTAAACTCTTCTTTTAATTGTTCCTTTACTCTTCTATTTCGTCTGTCTTTTTTAACAAACAATTTTACAAACATTTATTAAGGATAAAAGTAATAATCATTTTTGTTGTATATTCAATGTTCATGTTTAACGTTTATGTTCAACAATTATGTTCAGTGTTTATAATACATTCTTAATCTGTCCTCTGTATTTACCATGCTTCTTGTCATATCTATTGCTATAAAACCAAATTCATCATTATTCCAACATTTATTAGATATTTCTTTAAATTTATCAAACTTTTAATCTCTACCAACTCATGATAAATATGACTTAAATATGTATCATCTTGTCTAAGAATATTTAAAAAATTAAAATTACTTTAACTAATCATTTTGGTATTTTTTAATATGTTTGACTCAAATAAAAAAAGCGTATTCCTTTATGTCTACTTCTATTGAAATACTTTCTAACTATATCTTGATTTTCAAGAATGAAGTCATTAAAAATTGTAACTGAATTATCTTCACATTCATCTAATGGAATAATTTCATCATTATTTTCAATAAAAGTAACAATTTTTCATTAATTTTTCAATAAAAGTAGCAATTTTTTCATTATTTTTTTCCTTCATTTTTTCGCATGTTTTTATAGGTTCTTGATGTTTTGGTTGATCTGACCTTTTTGAATAAACATACAAGTGATAAATATTTTTCCAATTTAACCATCCTGGAGCTGCATATGATCATCAATCATTAAGGTAGATTTTTCACAACCAATTGGTCCTATGACAGCACATTGAATAGAGTTTGGAAAAGTTTACAATGGGTATTTTTCAATTTCTTTTCTGGAATTATTATTTGTGATTTCCAATCTGTCATTTATTTATGTAATTTTTATTAGTAGAAATGAGTGAATCATTTCAATTGAGTGTTAATTCGTCTGTTCTGAAAAAAAGATTAACTTCCAATTATGGAAACTTATATAAGTATTTAACTAGTTGGTTTATATTCAAATTTTTTAACTCCAAATCGTACATTGAAAAATAACAAATTTTACTGTGATGCAGGAATATCAAAGTTATCAAAAAATAATAAATTATATACTATTGTAGAAACAATAGATATTCCTGTTGATCAGCATACTTTGGAAACTTAGGAAAAAAATAAGCATTAGAGAAGATGATGTAAAATTATTTATGGATAAAGAAGATAGCATTGGGCAAGTTTTAAGATTTAATAATGAAATTATTGAATCTAATGAAACAATAATTGCTATAAATGTGCCTAAAATTGTTCCATTTGAAGTAATAAATGTAACTTTTAATTTGGCTCATGGAATGTGTGTTAAACATACTGATAATTTTCATCAAGAGACTAATATTATTGCTCTATGTAAACCTAATATTGAATTTGGTGGTCCAATTATTTATGAACCAAATCAGTTATAAATATTCCAATTTTTGCTACTAATTAGAATTTAGAAATAACTATAACTGATGAAAATGATAATTTTGTTGACTTCAATGCAACTTATGTAACAGTAATTTTGAAAATGAATTAATAAATTTTTCACTTAATAATTCATGAACAGTATTGAGAGTTATCAATTTTACTCATTTCCTGTAATGAAGAAACAAAAGGTAATGTTAATTTTTCCAACAAGGAAACAGAAATTAATATTAATTTCAGTAGTGGTTGGATTCATCCTACTGTTCGCAACTTTATATGACATTTGGTGCTATTCACAGAGACGGAACAGATTTTTCTGCGTACAATGGTATATCTAATAGTAAACTAATGGACAATTATGTATTGGAATGTCTTGGTGTCTTTACAATTAAAAAAAGTAAACAATATTTTCTCTAGAAGGAACATCCATTTATTTTTCATCAACTTTTATTCAATTAACTTCATCCCTATCAAATGAAATAAATATGGAATGACATATTCTTAAAAATGGTTAAATTAAAACCAAACAAAATTAAATACTTTATCCTTTGGCATTATTTGGTGGATTTTTTTAAAGATTATAAAGAAATTTAGTGGGAGTGTGAATAAACCATAATTTTTACTTGGAGTTCGAGAAAAAATCAATAAAATTCTATTCTTCATTGAACTACTGATAATGATAATAGTATGCTTTCAAAAGTAGGTAAAATTGTTGTTAGAAGTATGGAAATTCGTGTTCCCATTGTTAAATATGAAGCAGAATATTCACTTGAACTAGAACAAGAAATTCCATTTTCTTTCTTTGATCTTCAAACAAATGAATTAAATGGAAAGAGGAATTTTGAGCTACATATTACCAATTAGTATAATTTTACCAATTTTGATATGCACCACTTTATTTTTGTTGTTCTTGAAACTAATCCAAAAATAATCAGTTAAATGATTCTTCTTTATTTGATCATGTTAAATTACAACATTTCTCTGTTAAAAATGAAAGAAATTAAATTTTTCCTCAAGAATTATGGTATATTGATCCACCAAATAACATTTTAAAAACTTATGATATGTTTAAATATCAATGTAAATGTGAGTCCTTTCAATTTTATTCAGAGCTACCTAAAAACGTCAGTGAAATTAAGTGCATTCTTTAATGAAAAATATATAATCATATAATTGAATATGTCATTGTGTATGGTAAAAACAATTGACTTATGAAACTTCCTGGCAGATTAAAACTGTGTGCCCGACCGAGACTCGAACTCGGGACCTTTGCCTTTTGCGGGCAAGTGCTCTACCACTGAGCTACCGAAGCACGACTCATGCCCGGTCCTCACAGCTTTACTTCTGCCAGTAAATCCTTTGTTGGAGTATTGGTTCTTACCACTCAAAATCACAAAAATTTAACTGAACACTAAATACAATGAATACTTCCTGGAATTCTAAAAAAAAATCCCATGTTTTTCCTGGTTTTCTACTGGATGAAAAAATTCCCGGGTTTTTCCCGGATCTCCTGGTTGTCCCAGGTCGTATACACCCTGATCTAACCTCCCGATTGCACACAGCTGCCCAACCCACTCTCCTTCTCGTCCCTGCTCGCTCCCCAGTGGCACTGCAATGTACGCCACCCCTAACATACTAACCCTCAGCACCTCTGCTATAATGGTGTGTGGCAATTTTCCTTCTATAATACTGTTACATTCCGTCCTAGATTTTCCTTTGTTTGAATTTTACAGCCCAGAAGTGCATGAAAAGAGTCAATGAGGTTCTGGAAAGTACCAAAAGGGGAAGTGGAGCCAGGCTGCCACTAGTGACATGGCGAGCTGCACTAGGTTTCTCAGTTGAGAATCCATGGTACGTACAACCCATTGATGTGCTCCCACAGATTCTCAATTGGCTTGAAATCTGGGAGGTTTGGTGGCCACCACAGTACAGTGAACTCATCCTTGTGCTCTTTGAATTACCATGTACAATACAAGATGTGGGACATGTTGCACTGTCCTGCTCATAGATGCCATTGTGGCAAGGAAAAAACAAACTGCATGTAGAGGTGTGCATCATCCCCAAAGAGACATGCATATTTGGGTTGATCCACTATGACTTCCAGGATGACGCATCACCCAGGGAATTTCACAAAAACATTCCCCAGACTATAACATTTCAATGATTGTTGCATGGTTGTACACAACCGGCCATCTACCATATGGAGCATAAAATGAGAATCATCTGAAAAGCCACCTGTCAGCACTCTGTGGTCATCCAGTTGCAGAACTGGCAAGCAAATTCCATTGTTTGTCACGGATGAACAGCAGTCAGTATGGGTCATGCACCAGGCACCTGCTGCAGATGTCCAATCACGGCAACGTTTGATGAAAGATCATTGAGGATACGCTGTTGGTAGACCCTTGATTCATCTGGGTGGTCAATTCCTCAACAGTTGCACAGCTATTTGTCTGTAAATATTTCTGCAGCTGTTACTCATCTTCATCATCTATTGCTCATGGTGGTGGTAGTAGTAGTAGTAGTAGTTGTTGTTGTTGTATATCTATGCCAATTCTAGACCAAAGAGCAAAGTGGATTAAAAATTCCAGGATATAAAATAAGATAAATTTCGCAGTCTCCCCCCAACCAAAAATTTATCTACATCCTCAAAACAAAATTTTCATTTAACTAAAAAATAAATTATTCATTTAAAATTTAATATTATAAAAACTAAACTTTTCTAAAATTTATTCAAATCCAACGACATGAATCGAACAATCTTTATTTTGTTTTTTACATCACTATATAAATAATCAATCCAATAATTTTCTCTCACTTTTCAATGTCTTCTGAAAAGATTTTAGTATAACAATCTGGAAGAGTAATTTTAAATTTATTATCTAAAAGTAATAAAACTTTTTTACCATATTTAGTTGACAAAATTTCAGCTTTATAAACATTGTAAGAGTTAAGTTTTTTTTAGTTCTGATAATTTAGTGACTTCTGTACAACCATTACTATGGTTGTTAAGTTCAGTTAATAGATTTTCAATTCTACCATTTATGTTCATTTTGTTTATATTTTAATTATATAGAAAAAAATTTAAGTTTCAAAAAATTAAATCATTTCGAAAATTTTTTAGTTTTTGGAAATCTTAAGTTTCCAGGTTTTATCTTCTCTAGTTTTCTGAAAATATTTCAAAAGGAAATGAAAACATGAAATTAAAACTTCATTAAGCTTTTATATTCTCTAGTTTTTGGAAAATATTTCAAAAGGAAATGATATTTTTTATTTATTTATGTAATTAAAAATTTTCAGTAAGCATTCTATGTTGTGAGACATAAGTCAAATTCAGAATGAGGTTTTCACTCTGCAGCGGAATGTGCGGTGATATGAAACTTCCTGGCAGATTAAAACTGTGTGCCCGACCGAGACTCGAACTCGGGACCTTTGCCTTTCGCAGGCAAGTGCTCTACCATTTGAGCTACCGAAGCACGACTCACGCCCGGTCCTCACAGCTTTACTTCTGCCAGTTAAAGGATATTACTGTATCCCACTTCTGGGGAATAATACTGCAGCAAAAAAACATGAACAAGAGAAAAAAAAGAAAATAATACTTAAGTCGCAAAGGCAGTGCGCCATATACAACAACAAAACACAGTGCTCATACAAGCATCTGCCAACAGCAAAGTGTGTGAAAGGCTTTAGGAAGATTATGCAGTGCATCCTAACAACAAATTGCCTCTGATGATCGTGACGTGACAGCTGTTTACATTAGATTTGTTTGAGAAGTTGCGAGTGGGTTCTTGTGCATGTGCAGTTGAGTTGCGTATGAGAAGTACCTTCTCCCGCTTCTGGCTACAGGTGTGTGACTGGGCGCCACCATCTAATATTGCCCCAGTTCGGAAATATCGTAGATCCTGGGCTGATGCACAGAGCAGTCTGAGTTGTAGTGGGGAGGTGGGTAGTCTCCACGTGACCTGTGTTTATGTTTAGTGATTTTGCTGTTTCCTCTTCATTTATTGCTCTCACATTAAATGAAAACAAAACAGATTTCTGTGGCCGGGAGCTATTAAATGAATTAAAATACATTCGCATAATTACGGAAGGCTAAAATATGTTATTAGTTTCAGTTATTATTTCCACCTTTATGACAGTCAATCGTTAATCACCTTGCAGAACAATGTCGGCTTGCTAAAGAGATTTAGCTTTAATTAATCTTTTCCACTGAGACAGTCAATTTATTTGAAACAAAGTGATTAATTTCACACTGTTGCCTAGTTTCAACTGTTCGCTGCATTTCAAGTGCACATTTTCTATCTTCAGCCTCGAATGGCATTATGCCATAATAAAGAACCAAACATGAGATAATACAGTACTGGTACTCAAGAAAATTTACATCTGAATCTAGCCATACGAATGTGCACTTGAAGCCGAATTGTGCATTTGAAAATGGTTAACGATATTCCGATACTCTCGAAGTACCCTCTGATGTCTTGTTTCTTTTATGACATAATGAAAGATCTTTTCATGTTTTATATGTACAAACATACGGGCTTCTTGCATCATTGGAACTGTGCAAGCGTAGTGATGCCCGTTATCTGGCACTCTCTGGCAACTGCTGAAACGAACCGATTTCTAACAGATCACAGGAAAATATTGCTAATGGTGGTTTGAAAAGCGTTACTTTCAAAGTAAATTTCCTTTTACACAAGATGAACTATGTGCGAGAATGTACAATGAATTTCTTAAATCACAGAGCATTTGACTCTCATTTAAAAATCAACTCTTTGAGGACAACCATCTAGAAGAATTTCAAGCCCATAAGATCAGACATTTACATTGTTATTAAAAATTTTACTGGCACATTTGTGTGATGTATCTTAAAGTGTAACACGCACAAAAATGATCAACATTATTTGTGGAAGCTTAGCTTCTCTTGCAGCTTACTAATCTTCAATACCAATATTATATGTGATAGCTTTGCTTTTCTTGTAGCAACACTATGTATATTAATTTAAACCATTAACTTTCCTTATTTGGGCGTTTGCGCTATAAGAGTGATCTTGCTATTGGTTGACTACATCACGTGTCCTATGCTGTCATCAGCTGGCGAGATCATGTTGTAAAAAGACTGGGTGTGATGGTGGAATGAGGGCTGTATAGTGCTGGAACGAGAACAGGGAAGGGGCTGTGTGTGTGTGAGGATAATGACTAACAAAGGTTGAGGCCAGGAGGGTTATGGGAACGTAGGATATATTGCAAGGGAAAGTTCCCACCAATGCAGTTCAGAAAAGCTGGTGTTGGTGGAAAGGAGCCATACGCACAGGCTGTGAAGCAGTCATTGAAATGAAGGATGTCATGTTTGGCAGCGTGCTCAGCAACCGGGTGGTCCACTTGTTTCTTGGGCACAGTTGGTGGCCATTCATGTGGAAAGACATCTTGTTGGTTGTCATGCCCACATAGAATGCAGCACAGTGCTAACAGCTCAGCTGGTAGATCACATGACTCGTTTCACAGGTAGCCATGCCTTTGTGGGGTAGGTGATGTTTGTGACCAGACTGGAGTAGGCGGTGGTGGGAGGATGTATGAGACAGGTCTTGCATCTAGGTCTGTTACAGGGGTATGAGCCATGAGGTAAAGGATTGGGAGCAGGGGTTGTGTAGGGATGGACGAGTATATTGTGTTTGTTCATTGGACGTCCGAATACCACTTTGGGAGGGGTGGGAAGGATAGTGGGCAGGACATTTCTCATTTTAGGGCACAATGAGAGGTAATCGAAGACCTGACAGAGAATGTAATTGAGTTGCTCCAGTTTGCGTGAATATGTGTGTGTGTATGTGTGTGTGTTGGTTGTCTATTTTTGACAAAGGCCTTACTGGCCGAAACCTTTATTTGTGACAGCCTTTTTGTTGTGCGTATCTGCAACTCAGCATCTCTGCTGTATGGTGAGTGGAAACTTTCCTTTTCATAATATTGTTACATTCCATCCTCGATTTTTCATTGTTTGATTTTTGCCTTGTGGCTTTTCTTCGATCTTAACCCAGTGCTGTTTCCTTTGTTACTATTTTATAATGCATGGCTTTACTCAATGTCCGTCCTACTTTCTCTGCTTTTCTGTGTTTCTCTCGTTGCCTTACAAGCCACACTGCACACTCCACTTACAAACCACACTGTATCAACCGTCTTGGCTACGCACAACAGACACAGACAAGACCACGCTTATTGTTGGTGCAGCATCGTATCTCCAGCTGATAACATTAATCCTATATCTTTTAATTGATCATTCTCCATGTATCACTCTCCTGTATTTCCGTGTGTTATTCCGGCACCTTGTATCCCATTCTAAAAACCACTCCCTACCCCCACTCTTTCACTGTGAGGGTGTTTTCTTTTTTTTTCTTCGCCCTCCCCCTCCCCCCACTCTATCATCGACTGCCTCAGATTTTATCTTGTTTCCCTCTTTTGCATCCGTTTCTTCCTTCTTGTGATTTATAATGTATATTTGTGTTTATAATTGCAAATTTTTACAGATGTCATTCTGTATTATTTGCAGAATTTTTTGCACCACCATGGAGCCTTGCTCCTTCCATCTGTATTAATTCAGAAAGTTATCTTATCCCTAGCCAGAACCCAGTCCCACATACTGTTCCTGCATTGTTGCTTGGCTCATGAAGTCCCCCCACATGGTCTTGCCATCAAATTACCCATCTCACATTGAAACTCTTTCCCGCAGGAGCTAGAGTAACATGCACAATGCCACCTCAAAAAGCTCTCCACCATGCTCACCTCCCACTCCCACCTTGGAGTATCACTGTCCACCAGCTCTACAACAACCTCCAAACCTCCTCCACATCACCTCACCAGAATCCCACCATCTGGCCACAGAGGAGCATTCCCCTCTTAACTCAGTACCACCCAGGACTGGAGAAACTGAATTACATTCTGCGCCAGGGTTTGCACTATCTCTTGTTGTGCCATGAAATGATAAATGTCTAGCCTACTGTCCTTCCCAACCCTCCCACAGTGGTATTCTGAAGTCCAGCAACCTATGCAATATACTCATCCATCCCTATAGAAACCCTGCTCCCAACCCCATACCTAATGGCTCATACCCATATAATGACCTGTCCCATATGTCCTCCCACCACCACCTACTCCAGTCCGGTCACAAACATCACCTATTCCATCAAAGGCAGGGCTACCTGTGAAACCAGTCATGTGATCTACAAGGTAAGCTGCAACCACTGAGCTGCATTCTATGTGAGCATGACAGCCAGCAAGCTGTCTGTTCACATGAATGGCCACCAACAAACTGTGACCAAGAAACAAGTGGACCACCCTGTTGCTGAGCACACTGCCAAACATGACATCAATCGTTTCAGTGACTGCTTCACAGCTTGTGCAAGATGGATCCTCCCTACCAACATCAGCTTTTCTGAACTGCGCAGATGAGAACTTTCCCCGCAATATGACCTATGTTCCTGTAACCCTTCTGGCTTCAACCTTCGTTAGCCATTGTTCTCACCCATACAGCCACTTTCCTGTCCCTTTCTAACCACCCAAAAACCCAAGCACCTCACCTGGTTGGGATTCACTGATGACATCTTCATGATTTGGACTGAGCGAGATGGTGGCCTATTCAGATTCCTCCAGAACATCTACACCTTCTCCCACATTTGCTTCACTTGGTCCTCCTCAACCCAACAAGTAACCTCCCTCAATGTTGTCCTCCACATCAAAGATGACTAAATCAATAACTTCATCCTCAGCAAACCTATCAATCACCAACAATACCTCCACATCAATAGCTGTTGCCCAGTCCTTATCAAGGCATTCCTTCCATACAGCCTAGCCACCCGAGGTTTTCACATCTGTAGTGATGAGTAGTCTCTCTACAAATATGCCAAGTGTCCCACTGAGGCCTTCACAGACAGAAATTAGGCTCTCAAATTTGTTCAAAAACAGAAGTCCCAAAGCCTTGTCTCTGCTGTCATCTGCCACCTCCCACAAAACCCCTGAACAGCCACAAAGTAACAATGCTCTCGTCACTCAATACCTCCCTGGACTGGTGCAAACGAATCACATTCTCCACCAGTGTTTTGACTATGCCTCCTTGTGCCCTGAAATAAGGAATATCCTCCCCATCCCACCTACAGCAGTATCCTGCCCAACCTCCAAACATATGCAATGTCCTTGTCAATCCCTACTCCATCCTTGCTCCCAATCCTTTGCCTCATTAGTCATATCCCTACAATAGACAGAGATGCAAGACTTGTCCCATACATCCTCCCACTACAACTGACTCCAGTCCTATGTTAGACATCTCCTACCTCACTAAAGACAGGGCTACCTGTGAAAGCATCCATGTGATCTACAAACTAAGGTGCAACCACTGTGCTGCTTTCAACATGGGCATGACACCTAACAAGCTGCCTGTCCACATGAATGCCCACTGACAAACAATGGTCAAAACACTGCTGAACCACCCCACCGCTGAACATGCTGCCGAGCATGACGTACTTCACTTCAGTGACTGCTTCACAGACTGTGTTATCTGGATTCTTCCTACCAACACCAGTTTTTCTGACTTGCACAGATGGGAGTTGTCCCTACAACAACCTTCATGGCCGTAACTCCCCCCCCCCCCCCCCCCCACTTCTCCTTTCCCTGCTCCCACTCCAGTACAACACACCCCTGCTGTCCCACCAGTGCACCTACTAGTCTTTTTCCCTTTCCCACTTTCATGCCCCCCCCCCCCCCCTCCACCAAGGCTGCTGACTACATCTAGCAGCCCATCCTGTGCCCACAACATTCCCACATGCTCTCACAGGCAGCGAAGCATCTTCCCCTGACCCTAGCCTGCTATCCTTCCTCCGCCCCGCCCCAAGCCTCCTCCTTACCGCTTCCACACACCACAGCAGATTGCTGCTCACATCCGAAACGGTCTGCAGTCAGGCCCCAGTGTCTGGAAACAGTGGCCATGTGTGTGTGAGCTATGTTAATGTGTGTGTGTTTTCTGTTTTGGAAGAAGGACCTGTTTTTGTCTGGAAGCTTAAATGTTAGGAGTCGTTTTCATTGTGCTTGTCTGTGACTCAATGCTTGCCCTCTGTGGTGAGTAGCAACCTACTGTTTTCAAACCATACACCAAAAATACTTACAACCTTATAATTAAAAAATTACTCCAGTTGTCATAAAAGATACCCTCGTATGGTTGGCAACATAGTTTCATTCTGGGAGTCTATTGATCCTAAATATGATCTCATACTGCACTATTTGTGCTTTTATATTATGTAAAGTTTCAACGGTTTCATTTGTTTTGTTAGTTTTGGCTGATGCTGAATGGAGATAGAGGAAACAGCCTGTACAAGAGAACACCTCAACAGAAAAAGTGTTCAAATCTGGTACTGATTGGTGCCCATTCCAGCTGATTAGATCTGAAGAATCTCAGGCAATTGAAGCCACATTGCAAGCAGCAGCACCAGTGCATGATGGGAGTGGCAACTGGGTGGGGGTAAGGAGGAGGCTGGGGTGGGAAGGGGTGGCGGACAGTGCAGTGCTGCTGGAGAGTGTGCAGGGACGAGGTGGAGAGAGGGTAGTGCAGCTATGTGCAGTCAGGAGGTTAGATGGATGGCAGGGAAGAGGTGGGTGGTGGCTGGGGGGGGGGGGGGGGGGCAGCAGAAAAGGAGAGAAAGACTGCGTGCGATGGTGGAATGAGGGCAGTATAGTGTTCATCATTTAGAATAGATTAACACTATAGCAGATTTGTTGTAGGTGACGCCTTCAAGGATGAGGTAGTTGTGGGTGAGGATATAGTTGGTCATGTTGACCAGAATGGATGTTGTACATTTGGAGTCTGTTGAGCATTGGGAAAGGTGTTGTTTGATAGTGACAAGGTCACGAGCACTGGAGATTGTTAATGTAGATGTAGATAGCACCAACAGTGATGAGCGGGGTGCCTTTTGATAAAGGAACAGGAACTGTGGAGAATCGGTGTAGGAAGTGGTTGGTATCTTTCATATAGGAGGGTAGATTTTGTGTAACGGGTTGAAGGTGTTGGTCCATGAGACCAGAGATTCTCTCTGTGGGGGCACAGCAACTGGCCACAATGGGGCATCCTGGGTTAGTTGGGCTTATGGATTTTAGAGAGCATGAAGAAGGTAGGAGTGGTGGGGTGAGGAGAGAGATGAACTCAGAGATCTTATGGGGTGGGCATAATGATATGAGGAGATCTCGCTGGGTTTCAGGAATGGCGTCACTGTGGCAGGATTTGTATGTGGACGTATGTGACAGCTGGTGGGGTTGTATTAAATTTTTGTGGTGCGGGCCCCTAGCCGACAGGTTAGGTAGCCTGCATGTAAATATGGCCTTGATGTAATAACTCAAGAGTAGGTATTTTCGATTGTAGGCTCTGCCCTTTAATCAGACAAACTCGTATAGCATAAGAAGAGGATGGTTGTATCCTCACAACAATTCCTTTAAATCTGTGATGGTCTTTAAATATATATTTATTGAAAACAGCAAAGGTAACAACTCTTGGTATAGTTGAGCCACTGAGCAGTCAATAGGCACATAAACAAATCTAAAAATGTGTTAAGCTTTTGGGCAACACCATTCTTCATAGCTAACTAATGCAGGACACACACACACACACACACACACACATACACACACACACACACACACACACACAGAGAGAGAGAGAGAGAGAGAGAGAGAGAGAGAGAGAGAGAGAGAGAGAGAATGTGGCACTGACATGTTCACTCTGGTGTAGGCAGAGAGAGTTACATGTAGTATACAATGAGGTGGGGGAGTGGAATGGGAGACAGAGTAGAGGAAGAAGGAAAGGTGATGAAGTGGGAGTCAAGGAGACAGGCATGGAGGTGGATGAGTGGCAGAGCTAGCAGAATTGAGGCTACAAAGATTATGGGATTGAAGGATGTATCTACATAAATCAGAGACGCATTTTGGCCTCACGTCTGATAGGATATGCCTATGACGGAACTGGAATAAGAAGTGCAGGATAGGTGAATTGGACAAGTCTTGCACCCGGGTCTTCCACTGGGATGTGATCCATGTGGCAAGGAGTCAAGAGTAAGTCTTTGAGCTCACCATTGGCTCATTTCTATCCTGTCCCTGTGCTCCCTCTCACTCCCAGCTGTCGGCCGCTTTTCCCTTTCACTCCCTGACTCATTTCTCCTTTCATCGTCTCCACCTGACACAACCCTTGGCACTACAGTGTAGTCCACCAAGGCATTGTAGCCATGCACCAAGGCATTGTAACCGTGCATATGTGTGTGTGTGTGTGTGTGTGTGTGTGTGTGTGTGTGTGTGTGTGTGTGTGCATGTGCTGGACCGAGAATTGAACTCGGGGCCTTTGCCTTTAGTTATTGTCTTAGACAAACTATGCTAATAGAGCTGTTGTTTTTCGTTAGTTGCAGAATTTCTGATAACCAGCTGAAAGTGCAACGTAGCAAGTCGGCATGCTACGGTCGTAGGTCTTCAGCTGGTTCATGGTCTGCAGGTGACAGCCCTCGCAGCTGTTTGAATGATGTGGAGACTGACATCCAGTTGTTGCAAACCACACTACGTCAGAATCTTGCATTTCCGGAAATTTCATCAGCAGTGGCAAAGCCTTCACTTGAGGAATCATGGAGTTCACTGTGTTTTTTTGACCAGAAACACAAGGGCAGGTTGACAGAAACAGGTAAATGTAAATTTGGAAGATTGTATTTAAAATTAAAAATTATTATAAGTGAGAAAATTGGAAGGAAAGCTGAAGACAAAGTGTGGTGTGGCCTGAGGGAGCTGTTTAGTGGAGAACAGTTGATATACAAAAGTGTACAACAGGCAGCAGTTTCATATCATTCTCTATGGGACTTACAGTAAGAAATGAAAAAAATTGTATTTCTGTTCCCCATTTAATCTACCTATGACTTTTCTGAATAATTCTTCTCTCCTATTGTGTTTAATTTGCTATTGTCAATCATGCTTGTGCAGTTAGTGCATAATTTTAAACTGTAATAATTTTAAAACTGCAAGAAGAAATGCTCTTTAGTCAAGAACTGAGGAAAATTTCATAAAATATTGCAGCTTAGAATTTATTTAAGATGGGAGCACAAATAGATGATCAAAATTGATGAATGAAGGATTGGATCATAAGATATTGCAACTTCTAGTTGGGAAAATTTTCTAGGGGTTCACATTGTGTATTCGTTAAAAGTTGTGCTTGTACAGTGCATTGGCTCCACTGCTAGAGCCTTTTGCAGCTGTCTTGTCATCTGCGTGCTTCTTTACACGCTAATCACAGTATACAAAAATTACAAAAAAGTATCAGTAAACGTATGCTTCTCTGCATAAAATGGAAAGTGTGTAGTTCCTTTTTCCCTCGGATCCACCAAGTGCCAGTTGTAACTGATGGGTAAAGTAAAATATTTATCAACATTATCCAACAGTAAAGATGCATCATTCCAGTAGTTTCTGAACAGACATTTTCATCTTACAACAAACACTCTACATGTTCTGTAGCAGTACTTTACAAATTACTGATTTTGGAATTGTTCAGTAGGCATTAGGTATAAAATTATAAATAAGCTCACAGGTACCATTTGTGATTTGTAGATATATTTTTAACAATGTTGGAGAGAAACAACAGCCTCGTTTTCATCCTTTATTTATTTTAAATGATTTTTCCATGCTCATACAGCTATACAGGATGATCAGAAACAGTCTGAAAAGCTTGTAAAAAGTGTTGCAGGGTAGGTTATGCTGAGAAATAATTGTTAAGAAATAGAATTGATATGTTAAACTGTTTTCGAGTTGATTAGCATTGAAGTAAGTGCATCAGGCCATTGCTCATGCAAATTGAAGCGACCTGCCAGAGACACTGTCGTCAAACGTTTTCATAATTTGGTTTCCTGAAAGGCAACAGAACAGTAACCAGAACCAATAAGTTTTCTAGAAAGTACTCCAGAGAGTACAAAGGAGATGCCACAGGAAGACCGTTGGTTTGGGCATTGGCAGGAAATGTTACTAGGTATTACACGAGCGCATATTACACATGCACAGATGGAGAAGCCGAGAGGCACAGCAGTTGCATTGGCAGCGACTGTATGCTATCACACACGAAGCCCCGCAGCGTGGTACCCAGAAGCAATATGGCTGCCGCATAGTATAAAGGTGGAGGTGATGTAGCCTGCAAGAGAGTTCATTACAGACAGCAGTCCTCGGTCAGCCTGCGGCCTGGATTTGTAGTATTTGCTCTGGCTCTGCTTGCGCTTATACTTAGCCGCATACTCCCCCCCCCCCCCTCCGCCCCATGGGATTTTACAATCAGGAGTAGTGTGTTTTCATTCAAGTCATTATCCACTTTTTGCTCAGACGAGTAATGAAAGATTGTAGTTACTGAAGTCTTGTTTTCATTCAGTTATTTTTTGACCAAGTTCCATAACTCTTTCAAACATCCAGTTAGCTATCTCCACACTGGATGGACCTTCTCCAGTCGCCTATATCATTGAGCATCTCGACTGCTCACTGGACATAACATAAGGATGTTTTTTATGGTGCCACATGTGGGATTGGGTCATGGAATTTGTTATGTCCTAGCCAGTAATGCCACCCGAGCACGCTGCCAAAAGGTTGGCAGCATCAAAGTCCGGACGCCGTCCGCATAAGCAGCGCCAGCGAGACAGCAAATCGCCGCAAGTCTGCGCGCGCCACCGCTGGCTTCTGGCTTCTTAAGCGCTGGAGTCGCGAGCGCTAGGACAGTTCTGTATTCGCCGCTCAGTTGTATACTCGCCACCGAATTGTGTACTTGCTAGTCAGTTGTGTGTTCATCGCGGCAGAGTTGTTGTTTGTCGTCAGCCGACGCTGACCTAGCCGCTCCGACTCGAACTAGACAGATTTCTGTAGACACCGAGTTCACTACTGTGTTTCTGTATCTTCATGAATAAAGATAAGTATCGACTTTTATTTAATCAGAGTGTTTGGTTTTTCATCTTTCTGTTCACTGTTCCAGCGGACCGGTCGGCCCGCTATTAAAAGTGTGGCGGTGACTTCGTAAGCCATTTCTACAGCCAAGTGTTTGTCGCCATGAACACCGCCACAAAAGAATTAGCGTGCAGTTATAATGCCACGAGTAATATGAATAGGTCACCTCTATTTGGAATATCGAACCTGCTCAGTCCAATTTCAAGTAAAATAACGGAAGGGCTTTGAGAAACCCTTTTGTATTACTTGAATAACCATATGCAGGCCAGTGGCAGAACCAGGAGCCAGGACAAAAAGAAAGAGGGTCCTTCTCCTGCTTTCAAGAAGAAGAAGAAGAATGCGCTCAAAGGAAGAAGTAGTGGCCAGGGCTAACACAGCAACAGACAGTGCCAGGGACAAGGAGGACATCCAGCAAGGTAGCCAGGGGCAATGCAGCCTCAGTAGCAGTGAACAGATGGTGCCCCGAGTCGAGGAGGACGTCCTGCAAATCAGCCAGGGATGGACAACGGCAGCTTGAGGACATGGACAACAGCATGAGGGCAGCACGGGGTTGCTGGACGATGTGCAGTGGCAGTGACAGTTGCAGATAGTGACACAGGCTGCAGATGGCACAAGACAGAGAGAGAGAGGTGCAGGTAACACATGGAATCAGGGCAACAGCAGTGGCCGCAGTGCAGATAGATGTACCAAGTCACAGGCAGCAGTGTGAGACAGCAGAAAGTGGACATCAGCAGCTGTGGCAATGGTGACGATGGGTGGCAGCACAAGGACAATGTTTCGCAGCACAGCAGATGGTGCACAAAAGCAACAGGATTAATGAGAATTCCAATGGTAAGTTAAAAGTCTAGCAGGCATGTCATGAGACAGAGATGTTTCTGGCGCAGCCTCTGATGCACTTCAGTCACAAAGTAGGTAATTCGTTAGTAATTTGTTGGATGTGCGAAAATTAATACTGCAGGCATTTGACGGCACTATAAACGCTCTAAATGAGTTCCTTGACAATTGTAATCTTGCTTTTGAACTTATTGAACCAGAGCAGCATGATACCCTTTTGAAATCTGTTAAAACTAAAATAGTGGGCTCAGAATGTAGCAAGTTATTACTCAGAGATCTCAGTGCCACTTGGCAAGATATGCATGCCATATTAGTAGAAAATTATGATAGTAAAAGGACAGTTAACTTCAGTGCATGTCAGATATTTGCAAGTCAGCAGGACCATTGGGAAAGTTAGCTCAGTGGGGCTGGAGGTTGAATGCCATTTCAGGGAAGCGATAGAGGACCATGCGAGAATTGGAGCTAGAAGGCAGTCTTGTTCTCATTAGGAAATTAAGCCAAGCTGTTTTTATCCGAGGGATTTACGATGACAGGATAAAGACAATAGAGTAAGTGCGAGGTGAGCAGCTGATGTTAGCAGAGGCTATAAAGATAGCTCAGACAGAGGAGAGCATGATAGCCTTGGCCCAAGAAAAGATCATCACTCGAGGTGTTGGTGCGGTATGCCGCGGATTGAGAAGAAAGCCACCAAGTGTTTCATGTGTGGGAATCCAGGCCATACGGTGTGGGAGTGTCATGCAGATAAAAGAATAAGAAAAGTGAAGCCAGTTGTATAATAAGACATAGGGAAATGGACCAATCATGAGCATTGAGGAGCTCCTAATTTAATTTTACAAGTCATAGAGGCCCATGTAAGCATCTGAAGTCTGTAACATGTTTTAAATGAAAACAAAATTGTCAGTACATGAGAGATTGTGCAGAAAGTGTTAACCATGCACAGAACACACATAAGAGAAGTAAAACCTAGAAAAACCAAGTAATGGCATAAGAAAGCAATCACCTTACGTCTTACCTGGAAAGTTATTAACAGTTGACTGTGAAAGTAAAAATGAGTTTATACAGTTGAAGTGAATAGTGAATAGTGATGAGCATATAAGCCTAGTTAGGAGAAGTAGTTTCAGAAATGGTGGAAAATGTAATCCAAATGAATGTATTAGGATTCAGGGAATCGCTAATATGGTTGTAAGGACAGAGGGAACTGTAACCCTCAAATTCCGAATGAGAAACAGAATGCAAGTGATGCATTGTTTTAACATAATTGGGAAAGATGGAGAATTTCCATTTGATTGGCTGCTGGGCCGAGACTTTTTCGAAGAACATGGAATCATAATCAGTTATGCCACCAGAAGCTTTTGAATCTGCAGAGAACAGATAAGAATGAAGACGGAGCAAGAGTGTGAGCTCCGCCCAGTGCAGATTGGTATTAGAAGTCGGAAACTTGCTAATATGGTTGTGCAGGTACAAGAAAGAGAAGGATCTTTAAGAGAAACCTCAGATGCAGAGCGAAAGGCCTGTAAGGAAATGAAGACAGAGTTACAAGGTTAGCTCCACACAGTTCATGCAAAGAAAATAGAAGGCTCTTGCGAGAGACGCTTAAACGCAGAGCGAGAATCATCTTGAAAGGTGAGTCTGAATACATCAACTGTCAGAACACAACAGAAGCAGACAACAGGTAATGCTGGAGAGAAGCAGAAAGAGGGCAAACACATTGTTTCAGCACTAACCCTGGTAGGAACATGTTTGTCAAATAAAAAGGGAGGTGAATGGAATGAGAGACGCTATCATTTTGAAACAGGAAATCACCAAGAGCATGTATTAACCCAAGGCATTAGTAAAAGTAGTATCAGGAGAATGCATAACAAGTGTGTTGAACACTACAGATGAGACTGTGTCGGTAGTCCGCCCATGGGCGGTATTAGAGACAGTTCCGGAGTGGACAAGGTTGCATCAGTCGTTCAGTGTCAATTGTGTCAGTAAAAATAAACCACAGCTGAAATCGTGCTAATGGAGAACATCCACACAAGTCATTTGAATGTGGAAGAGTAGTCAGCAGTCATAGTACCACGTACAGTGACGTTTTCCATTTGTCTGGAGACATATTATCCACCACAGGTAGTACCAGGCACGAAATTAAACTACTATCAGAAGCAGAAGGTAGGGTGATATGTTCATGACTGTAAAGAATATCGCAAGCACAAAAGGAGGAGCTCCACCAGGAAATCGAAAAGATGGTAGAGGATGACATTATAGTGCCAAGTAATGCTCCAGCTGGAAATAAAAAAAATGTTAGAGGACAACATTATAGTACCAAGTAAAAGTGGTTGAAAATTTCCCTTGATTTTAATTCAGAAAAAGATGGATGCCAATGGAAAGCAAAAGTGACAAGTAGTCACGGACTATAGGTGATTTAATGAAATCACCCTAAATTCAGTGTATCCTTTGCCAAGAATAAATGAAATTCTTGACAGTCTAGGAAAGGCAAAGTACTTCTCAATCCTCAACGTAGCAAAGGGCTATTATCATGTCTTGTTGACAAACAGGACCATGTCTTGTTAGAGAAACAGGATCGAGAAAAGGCAGCTCTCAGTACACCGTGTGGGCATTACAAGTGCAAACGAATGTGCATGGGTCTTAAAACAGCTCCTAATACATTTCAGAAGTTAATGAACTCTGTTTTGTCCTTACAGGAACATAATGTGTGTCTGACGGAGGCATTCGAAAGACTTAAGACTCCACAATTTAAAACTACAGGTGGACAAGTATGAGTTTTTGTGAAATGTATTGTGCTATTTGCGTCATATTTTATCAGCCCAGGGCTTGAGGCCAGCTCCAGAGGTCAGTGTGATAAAGGAGTATCCACAGCCCAAAACAGTGAAGCAATTAAAGCAATTCTTTGGTCTTGTGGGATACTACCAGAATGTTATAAGCAACTTTAGAAAAATCGCAAAGCTGTTACATATATTATTGAAGATAGAAGTGCCTTACACTTGGGATGTTGAGCAAGAAAACACTTTTCAGCATTTGAAAGAGAAGCCGGTCAATCTTCCTGTACTACTGTACCCATGCTTTGAAAAGAACTTCATAATTATTACCTACTCTAGTCAGACAAGTGCCAGAGCCATTTTGAGTCAGGGAAAAATCGCATATCCCTTGAGGACGCTGAACAAGGCACCTAGTCAGAAAGACGGTACAGTATGATTGAGAGGGATATGTTGACTATTTATTGGGCAGTGAAATATTTTAGACTGTTTGTATTTGGAAGATAGTTCCTGATACATACTGACTGTAAACCCCTAACATGGGTAGGTGGTATATCAGATCCTTCATCCAGATTGATGAAATTTAGGTTAAAGCTGGAGGAATATGTCTACCAGATCCTGTACAAGAGTGACAAACGAAATCATGCCACCGACACATTCTCGCGAGTGAGAGAGGTCAGGGAAGCTGGTTCGCAACCAGAAGGTGACAGTAGCCTAGGTCAAGACACGATGCAAAGGAAGCCTTGGGACATATCAGAGATCCATCAGCAAGCAATCAGAGCGGGGCTGTTGGCGCATGCAGGCAGGCAACAAGTGCGGCGTACGAGGACACGGGGCACAAAACAGATGATCCAAGGACAACAGAAGATATTATTCAGGTATATGAAAATTTCCTCAAGAATATAGAAAAGTATATCTGCAAACAAGAGACAACTGAATTGGGGAAGCACAGAAGCAATAAATGTGATTGAAAAAGCCATAATATTAAAACATTTTCACAATTCTCCCACTGGAGGACACCAGGTCATAGGAAAAACCTATGAGGAGATAAAGAAGTATAAGAAGGATATAGAAGAATATATCTGGAAATGCGAAAGTTGTCAAAAGAAAAAGCCCACTAGGAAACACACAAAGATGCCTCTATATCATTAAGACATCTGAGCACATTTTCAAAAGGTGTTACATTGACATAGTAGATCCATTAAACCACAGCCGCTGAGGAAACGAGTATATCCTTACATTTCAGGATGCACAGACAAAGTTTATGGTAGCTGAACCCATTGAAAGTCAAGGTGCCAATGCAGTAGCGAGAGTGCTTGTTGAGAATATTATACTAGGGTACGGAATACCATCAGTATTGTTAAGTGACATGGAAAATAATTTCACGAGTTTTGCTATGAAAAGAGTATGTAAACTAATGCATATCGAGAAGGTACAGACAACAAGTTACCACCCTCAAACAAACGGGGTGTTAGAGAGGTTGCATCAAACATTAACGGAGATGTTGCGACACTATGTAATTAGACCACAGACAAATTGGGACAGTTGGGTTCCATTCACAGTTTTTGTGTATAATACAATGCCGCATAGCGTGGCAGGTTTATATGCCGCATGAATTGGTCTTTGGAAGGATACTAACAACCCAGGGATACTATGGAATGACTTGGCTGGAATGAGGTATAATTTTGATGATTAAGTGGCAGAGATAAAGGAGCGCTTGCAAAAAATGCGCCGATGTGTAAGAGCACAGAATTTGCAATGTAAGATAAAAAAAATAAGGAATACTGTGATAGGACCCAGAATCCAGAGACTTCTGATGTGAGGATAAGGTTCTGTTGTATGATGACAGCGTACAGCAGGGCAGACCAGGTAAGTTAGATACACAGTGTTGAGGTTTTTACACAGTAGTACAAACAAAAGGGGCCTGATGCAGTAATCTGTCTGAAATGAAGTAAGTATCTGACAGTTCATACCAACAGACTGAAGGAGCTTTTCAAGTTGGAGTTGTGTAGTATGAGTGCAGCAGAATGCAGAAGTGCAGAACATACATGCCACCTTAATGTAAGAAAAACTGAAAAGGCACAGGGGCTAATTACACAATTGGCAAAGCATGAATCCTGTATACAGAAACAATGAACCTTAAATTTTGTGGATGAGGTCGGTAAGATTCTGTTAGGAACATTAGACAAAGATGACGCCACGTACTTCAAGGTGAAGATAGAGGTCTTAGAAGGGGAACAGAAACAGCTACTCTGACTTTTGAAGGAGCAAGTGACAATAGTTAAAGCAACCTTGACTAGTTTTAAACAAATGGTGGGCTCCGTAGCGAAAAATGAAGAAATTATCGCTCCTGGAATGAAGCTGGCACATAGTAGAATTTGAGAACAGCACTGACAAAAGGTTACGGAGAGCTGTAATTTTGATCACCATTAATGAACAGCTGATACAACTGATGGGCATTTTCAATGAGCTAGAATGGGAATACGATATGTCAATATAGTGACTGTCAATACTCAGAAAGATATTCTGGAGTCGCAACTGATCAGTTCTGTTCAGATTGTAAAGAATCTAGAACTAATAAAAGATGACATCAAAGATAAGTGGTTCCCTGTTGACCTTACGGTAGACAGAGGACACTCATTAATCAGAAACATTGAGGATGTTTTCATTGCTGGAAACATCTTAAGTTAGGTGTTAAATGTGCTGCTAGTAGAGAATGATGTGTATAATCTCTACGAAATACTACTATTACCTCTAGAAGCGGATGAAACGAGACATTTATTTTCGTATGTTTCACCAGGGGAAGAGCTACTGCTAACTGATGACGCAAAACATAAGTGTGCAAAGTTAGAAAACGAGCAGTTACAGTGTAAGATGATAGATCAGAGCCTCAGAATATTCAAGCAAGTGTCTACACTTTTCTAGATGTATGATGATGAGTAGTGTGAGGCAAAAATGCTGCATCTAGTGCAAGAAGTTCTCACAGATTGCATGCAGAAGCTAATAGTGTTAAACTAAAATCTGTGGACACCATTAAGTAATAATGAATTGCCGTTTTTGCAGCAGACTAAGGCATTACTGTCACCTGTCATGATGTAAGTCACACAGATATGCTCCGAGGCGCAGGGAAGATAAAATTTTTAGCCAAATGCTGTGGGTATATGGCTCAGATGGTGATACAGTCTGAACATGTATTGCAATACGAACAAATGTCCTCAGTAGTCACTGAACAAGGAAATAGATTGGTGCATAGTGAATAATGAGAGAAAGAATATAAGTGAACTTAAATTGGAACTGCCAATACAGCCTTCAGTTAGATAGCTAGATGACTTAACAGCTGCAGGATATAAGTGAAATGAACTACAAAGTGAGATTGAATACCAGGAGAGAAATGCCTTCAGCACCTTCTCATTAAATCATTTATCTTTCTGGAGTTTTGATGGGTTTTGGTGTAGTAATTATAGTAATATCATGTGTCAATGCAAATATTGTAAATGTTGCTGAGACAGTTTTAAATTTGTGTGCAAAAGAGTGAGTAACGATTGCTATAGAAAAATATATGTTACAAACACTATCAAAAATTATTGCCCAGGGAGGGATATAGTCGGGCACCGTCCTATTAGAAGCACATCTAGAGACAATGAGGAGATAATTTTTGAAAGGTCTCTAGTGCCTGCTAGACATGTTAGAAGTTAAGTTAGAAGTGATGTTTATCAAAGTGTTATGACAAAAATGGACAACACCGAAGAATGATAACACTGGTAGAAAGAGTGAAAAACTAGTGTACAGAGTTTTCTCTTTCAAGTACTAAAATTGTAATTATGTTATAAAGTGTATATCAGTGTCTCAAGCATTTCCCCGGATCTATATTTCTGAACTGGGGCAGTACCAGATAGTCCCCCCCCCCCCCCCCCCCCACCCCCACCCCGCCCTCCTCCACTAAAGTGTTTCAGATAGGACATCAAAAATTAAAAAAAAAATAATCGATTTTTCAAAAATATGTGCACATCTTTTGGAAGGTTTGTTGTATAAAACATGTATGTTTGAAGAAATATAAGATGTGTTATTTGGCCTTATAGAGTACCAAAGTGCAGTACCATGCCTCTTCACACAGCATTCTATCACATGTCACTGTATTTCACTCTGTAGAATTCAAATGTGTATATTTTGTAATGGATGCCATCAAACCTATATTCAGGATGGTAGAAATTAAAATGTCCTGTGGTCCCTCTCATACACCCAGTTGGCCAGTCACATTTAATACTGGGTGGGATTATTTGTGACCAGGAGAAAAAAAACCTCTTCACAAAATTTACACTCTTTATTGCCTATTAGCTAATAACTTGCTGTTTTGTGTAACATAAAATTAAATATAGGAAATGTAGTAAAGACAAGAGACAAGCAAGACAGTACATATTTCTTCAGTCCATAGGTCTCATCATTTTTTTCTCTCTAATCATGCTACAGCTTTACACGGTGTCCTTTCCTTTCTGTGAAAGAATCTATTACCTCATCGAAGTTTGTCAAATCTTTTGCTACATGAAAAATCAAAACGTCGTTGTCCAAAACTGAAGAAGCTGTTGATAAGAATAATACCCAGTATTGGTGTGGCTTCTCAATTTGATAACATCCATTTTGTCACTTTCTGCTAGGTAAAACGAAATACGCCTTTCTGATATTGCAATACGCTAAATAAGTGAGACTGTTTTGTCACAAATGGTCATTTTTATCTACCATATTTACATAAATATCACGACGTAATATAATTCATGAAGTACCAACATTAAATGCCTATTAGGCTTATTACAAGCAAAAAGTTTTATGTTAGGAAATAGTTTCACATTTCAATCATATGCTCCAGTTTCTCAAGCATGAGATCACAAGTAGTAGTAGTATGAAATTGTTAAATTCTTCCATGTAATTTGTGTGATTCCCCTGTCTCTTCTCCTTCCTCATCCTAACAAATAAACTTGTTATCGCTAATTCTGTAACTGTTCCTGCCATTGTCAAAACTTATTCTCCGGTTAACTTCACTAACCCTGCCAGAATCACTGGTTTAGTTATCCTGTGTTCGTTCTCCAGTTAGGCATTATTACAGGTTTGTACAACATGTTTTCCACACCATTCTGAGAATAGAATTTAAGTGACTGCTAACTGGGGGCTGTACAACTGGCCCTCAATAGTGTAGCAGTTGACGAAAATTTTGTCAAAATTTATTTTCTTGGCTACGCCGAGGAGATAATACGTAATCTTTCTCGCCTGTTATTTGTGTTAGTTGTTTATTTCTACTCTGGTCTTCTGAATCTGTGGATTTCACTAATAATTATAACAACGCTTATCATTCACACACCCAGTCAACCACATACACAAACAGTGATTTGTATTCACCCATTCAGGTCTATTCAGCTCAGCTCTTATAGTCCCGTCTCCTTTTGTTTGCGGGAAAGTTTTTTAATTCTTGATGCCAGAGGGATTCCCCAGGCAGAGACATCATGTACGCTATGCACACATTCAAAAATCAGCTTATCATTTGTTCAGAAATCAACTTACAGTGTGTTCAAAAATGTTCAAAAACAAAGAGGGATGCATTTCAAAATTATATGAATAACTGATAGAGCAACATGCATTGGATGCTAGTTGCTTTTTTTCTTCAAGAATATGAATTCGACACACACTGAAATTTCCAAAAGCCTAAGTTTGCATCCACTAGATCTGGGCCTGATATCAAGCATAATTCATTGTAAAGTTGATTGTAAAATAGTATATATAACCATCCTACCAGAAAAGAGAATTGGTAGGATAATATGAAATGTCTCGTATTGTAAAATAAGATGTATCATTCTTCCAGCTATTAGAACATGTAACACTGATATTTAGTGTGAAATGTAAAGTTGGAAATGTTTCTCTTACAGCAAAAAGATTGATTTACATGTATTTCTGCAATGAAAAGTCGTAAAGCATTTATATGTGTTTTGAACATTATTGTAAAGCAAATGTGTATGTTTTCCCATTAATGGAATAAAATATGTGAAAAACTGGTGTCACATATTTAAAAAAAATGCAACTCCTGAAAGGCAACAGAACAGCAGCCAGAATGAATAAGTTTTCTAGAAAGTACTAATGAGTACAAAGGAATGTAACAGGTACGGCATTGGTTTTCTTGTTGGCAGGAGATGTTGCGCAGACTCGCAAGGTGTCATGTGAGCTCATATGGAGAAGCCACGAGGCGCAGTAGTGTGTTGGTGGTGACCATATATGGTCACACATGAGACCCTGAGGGGCGATGTCCTTAAGTGACAATGTGGAAGAGGTGATGTGGCCTGCTACACAGTATAAAGGCAGAGATGGTGTAGTCTGTAAGAGAGTTCGGTATAGACACCAGCCCAGGAGGGACATCTGTGTAGGCCTGGCCCAGGGCCAGGACTTGTAGTATTCACTCTGGATCTGCTCGTACTCATACTTAGGCATGTACATGCCTCCATTGAATTTTGCAATCAGGAGTACTGTACTGTCATTTAAATCATTATCCAATTCTTGCTCAGATGAGCAAAATTGTAGTTATTGAAATCTTGTCTTTGTTCAATTATTTCCTGCTGGGATCCATAACTCTTTCAAACTTCCAGTTTGCCATCTCCACATTAGTAGCCAACTGGATGGACCTTTTCCAGTCTCCAGCGTTATTGGGCTTCAAGACCACTCACTGGATGCAACATCTTGCACTATCATCTACACTATGTCAACAACTGACATTAGGCCTAATTGTATCTGGTGGGCCAGTTGAATTTGCTTGCACAAGTCTGATTGACTAACTGGAATGCTAATTAACAACTGGAATGCTAATTAACTGGAAAACGGCGCAACACATCAAATTTCTTTCTTAAGAATTATTTCTTAGCACAGCCTACCGTGTATGTTGTTATAAGTTTTTCCAAGACTGATGAACACTAAATGTGTTTCCAAATTTCTTTCAGATCTTTTTTCTATGAACTGGTGTTGGGAGAATGTGTTATTAATACATGATCTTTCTGCTCTAAATCCTCTCTGTTCTTCGATGTCTACAGTTTGTGCTTTGATTCTATTTTTCAGATTCTGACCATATAGCTTTCCTTATTACCCTGATGCCTGTATAATTATTAAAGCCCTGTCTGTTTCCTTTTTTGTAAATGGAACTTATTACATAAATATATTAAATCCTCTGTTATCTCTTTACGATTTTCCATCAGTTTATTACAGAAGGATGACATTATTTCCCGTGAAATACTTGGTCTATATTTCACTAACTTAAAAGGATTAGCTCCTGGTCCAGCTGATGTATTCTGTTACATCCACGTGACAGTATTATTCACTTCATTCTGTGTCATTGGTTCCTCATTCAAATTATTTGCCTCTTCTGGCTTATATACTTGGAATGTTTGTACTCATTGCTGTTCTCACTCAATAGCTTTTTGTATTGCTCTTCCCACTACTGTATACTAATTATTGTGACATTAGATTTTTCTACTCTGTATGTTGTAAGATGTTTTATTGTTTTCCAGGCATATCTGAATTTTGTACCCTTCCATGTATCTATTGTTTTACTGACCCTTTTTGTCTCACATCGTTTGTCTTGTTCTTGCAGTTGTTTTTCATCTTCTCTGTTGCGTCCTGCAAAGCACTTACTATCATTGCTGTTCTGTGTAATTAATCACTTATGGTACAGTTGTTTCTTCTGTTACATTATTGCTGCCATGATTTTATTGATGTTCCTAATTTTATTTAATCTCATCTTGTGTAACACAGAATCGTGTTGTGAACTTCCCAAATTACATCTAGGTGCTTCTGCTATTTTACTATTCTCTTCATTATGACTATGGGTGAGGATTTTCATATAGTTTACCAGAACTTTTCCTTTCACAATACACATACGGGCTTTACTGTAACATCATGTGTTTGTAATTCTGAATTTTTGGTTGTATTATATAATCTATTATGGATCTTACAAGTCCTAGTATGTTGCACCCAGGTATATCTATGTACTTCTTTATGAGAAAAATACCTGTTCTACTCTTATTGAGTGTGCTCTACAGAAAGCAATGTCTTTTGCCAAATGTATTCTCCATTTTTTCACCATATTTTCTGATGACCTTGACATTTTTAGTCCTTCCTGTCCAGGCATAAGGTGTACCCCCTTCTGTGGGTTAATGTCACTTACAATGTCCCTCAAATCTTATAAAAAGTACCTTTAATTATATTATCAGTGTCATTGGTCTGTACATACACACTAACTATTACTACCTCTTGTCTATTCTTCTTCGGACTTAATCCACTCGTTTACTTCTTGGCATTTGTTTATGCTACCATTCAATTTCTGATGTACTGTGATTGATACTCTTCTCTTCGCTCTTTGACTTTTGCTAACTTTGCTACAAAATTGTATATATTGACCAGCTCTTTCATTCCCTGTGCCCTTCATTTTTGTCTCTCGTTAGCACCAGTGTCTCTTTCCAATTCATCAAGAACCTCTTTCCTTTTTAGGTTCAGACCCTGCATATTCCATGTTGCAGGGTTCATTAACCTTTTCTTTCTTTTATTTCATTCAAAATCCTGTCCTGTTTTTGAGGTTTAGTGCTGAGAGTGTTAGTAGCAATACATTGTTTTTCAAGTGATAGGTTACTAGCTCAGCACCTTAACCCCGAAACTGGAGGACCACATTTCCCATAGCCAATATGTTTCAGTTTTAAGCTGCCAGAAACTTGCATTTTGCCCTCTTGGGTCTGCTGCATAACATACTCCCATTGTACACCTTGCATTGCCCTGAGGATATGACAATGATGTGGAAATAGGGCTTGTTAGCAGAGCTGATAAATCAGTGGGCATTTGTGGAGATTTAATGGTAAGCAAATATTGGCAATGTACATAACTCCCGATACCTCTTACTAATCTCCATCCAGTACATTTGGAATTCAGTTTAGAAGACCACTGTGTATACCCATTTATTCACAGATGATCTGGTTGTGGTTACAACTGATGAAGAAGGTATCTCCTATATGGTGAGAAAATTGACAGAAGGCTATAGCAAATAGGGACTGAAATTGAATTCAAGAAGACAGAATATTTAATGATAGGACAGGATCATTAGCTCATGGAATATCAGACAATGTAAACATCAATAATTGTGAATAATATAAATACCTAATGAGTATAATTAATAAAGATGGAACATGAACATGACTTGAGAAACAGATTGAGCTAGGAAGAAGAGCAATGTCAAAAGTGAACTCCCTTGTATGGACCACAAAAATTGGATTGAAAATAAAACTTAATATATATTATAGAGGTTATTAAGATAGTTATCATCTATGGATTGCATGGAGTGCTGGACAATTACAGAGAAGAACTGCAAGAAAATTGAAGCTGTAGAAATGGATGTTCTAAGATGAGCGTCAAGGATCTTCCACTTGGAAAATGGAACAAATGAGGATGTAGAGGAAATTTCACAGGGGAAAGATACTATAATGTATGATATAGTTTGGACACTTAGTGAGAATGGGGCAAGAAAGAATACCCAAGAATAGATTTGAATATGGACTGACAAACAGAAGGCACAGAGGAAGACTGCTACTTACATGGATTCAAGGGATAGAAAGAAGAGCGATGAATAGAAACTTGACCAACGAAGATGCACAAAATATGTTATTATGGAGGCTCAGATGTGGGATGCTGCAGGAGCCATAGGACCAATAGAAACTTGAATAACGAAGACACACAAAATATGTTATTATGGAGGGGGAGATATTGGACGCGGCAGGACCCATAGGATTGCTCATCCCACTTCTCCCCCTCCATAATAGCATATTTTGTGTGTCTTCATTGTTCAAGTTTGTTTTAGTCACACTCCATTTTGTCCCTTGGATCCATGTAAATAGCAGTCTTTCTCTGTGCATTCTGTTCGTCTGTATATACTGGGTTGGTGCATAAGTTCATAGCATTGTTCCATAAGTTTGATAAACACAACAGATACCCATAACAGAGACTAGTCATCAATAATATATTCTTCTTCATTATTCACAATGGTCTGCCAACACTTGGATAATTTTACGATTCTGCAACTGTGAAAATCATGTGGTTTTTAAGCAAAGAAATTGTTGAGCAATATTTGGAGTGCATTTTCATTTGGAAAGGAAGTTCCTTGAAGGTAGTTCAATAGAGAGCAGACAAGGTGAAAATCTGAGGGCACAAGATCAGGAGAATAAGACTGGTGTGGAATGACTTTCCAACCCAACTCTGTACAGTTATCTTTGTGAGTAGCAGAATGTGGGCAAGCCTGGCATCATTTGACGCAGTCTTCATGGTCATTGTTATAGGACTCCATCTGCAAGATGTCTCAGCAGTGACGATTACACCATAGGGAAACAATTCATAGCACACCACACTGTCACTGTTCCTCTAGATATGTAACATTATTTTTTGTGGATGGATGCGGTCTTTGTCCTGGGAGTTGCTGCTTTGTGTTGGCCAACCATTATTTTCTTTTCCTTATGTTAGCACAAACACACTATTTCTCTTCCCCAGTAATGATACAAACTAGTAATGGTCGGTGTTGTTCATGAGCCAACTGATGATATGCAAGCTGAGATGTACATATGGCTATCCAGTGATTTTTGTGATTCTGTCTTAGAGCATATGGTACCCATACATGGTACTTTTGAAAGTCACTCAGAGGAAAGATACCATAATGGATGAAATAGTTTGGACAGTTATGAGAATGGGGCAAGAAAGAATACCCAAGAATAGATTTGAACATAGTTCATCACATTTGCCAGTTCTCAAGTACACTGATGTAGATAACTGTGGATTAATGCATTTAAACGATTTTCATCAATCCTTGAAAGTCTTCCTGAACATGGAAAGCCACTAATGTCAGAATGATCCTCCTTAAAATGAGAAAACAGTTTTCTTGCCAGGCTCTGTCAAGTGGCATTATCCCCATGCACGGCACAAATGTTTCTGGCTGCCTCTCCTGCTGTTACACCCACGATTGAACTTAAACACAAGAATATGTCGGAAATATTCCCATTTCTCCACTTGTCACTCCATTTTCTAGTGCCCACAGCTACACTCACTATTTCCAAATGACAATATGGAATCTCAAATATCAACAGTTAACTACAAATAAAAAATAATAATTTGTAAATAAACCCCTAGCAGCTGAGATACCAACTTCCAAAGTGAAAATATATATGTATATAACAGAGAAGGAAAGTTGCTACTTACCATATAGCGGAGATGCTGAGTTGCGATAGACACAACAAAAAGATTCACACAATTATATCTTCGGCCATTAAAGCCTTTGTCAGCAGTACACACACACACACACACACACACACACACACAAGTGATGTTTGCGTGAGTGTGTGTGTGTGTGTGTGTGTGTGTGTGCGTGCATGCGTGCATGCGTGCGCGTGTGCTATTTGCAAAATGTGTCTTATCATAATATATAACTAGCAGTATAAGGAGAGAAGAATATTATTCAATTTTTCAATTCTATGAGGCAAGGATGGTCAGGTACAGTTCACAGTAATCGAGATTATTAGTAATAGTCAAGTGTTTCCTGTCTATCAGGCCAACTGCAAACAATAATAGTTCTCGAAATCATATAAAAATGTTTTAGTGAGCACTATATTTCAATATGCAGTGAGCACTATATTTCAATACGCAGCTTGGAGTCTTATGGATAGCAATTCTAATGATGAATGACTGAAGCCACTGAGATGGCTTTTTACCCAAAAGCAACGACAATGGAGTTTTACAGACAAAAGCTATATTCTTGTCCAGCACACTTCTGGTAATTTTCCAAAAAGTAGTGCTCATATCACATAGAATTTCAATGTTCTTTGAGCACAGTAGATATTTTTTTCTTCCATAGCTGGTGACATGAAAACTCTCACACCCATTCAACATGTGTTAATAGTTAGGGTTGCTAATGGGTAGTTTTACTTGTAGATTGAATCCATCAGTTTGATTTCATGCACTGCCATTTCCGTTAGACATGTGATGTCTTTTTCTTCAAGAACAGTGACATACTTTTATCACACCATCAAACTTTTAGTACTATAAATTCTTTTTGTCCTCTATAACTCTTGCAATAATGAACCTATAAAATTGTTAAAATACTGTACTCTGTGATAATTCTTTTTTGTGAAATTGCACACTGTCGTTTTTTATGGTGAAAACAGTCTTCATGAGGCCAAACATAATATTTGATAGCATGGGACTTATAGTTTTCATCAAGTCATATGTCAAACACCATGAATACCATCCCTGGAAAACATGAGGATTTTTTCCCATTAAGTGCACTAGCTCATATAGTGAGGTAGGTGGTCAAGCAAGAAATGATTTACTCCCTGTACCTAATTATAAATTACTCCATCAAGATGTACAGTCACTCTCAAATAAACTAAATCAAATAGAAGAAATGTTAAATGACCTAAATGATATTTCTGTACTATGCTTTACAGAACACTGGCTCAAACAAGATATGTTAGAGCAAATATGTTCCTTACTTCAAACTTGCAAGCATGTTTTATAGCAAAATATTTGGTCATGGAGGCACCTGTGTATACATTAGAGAAAATATTGCATTCAAGGATGTAACTATTATAACACCATACACAGTAATGTGAAAAAGGTGTAGAAGTCTCTATAACTGAACTACCAAAGCAAAATACAGTTATTATTTGTGTATGCAGGTCACCAGATTGAGACAAAAAAGTGTTTACAATGGCATGGGGAACTCTTGGAAGAAATTCACTCTCCCAAGAAAAATATAATTATATGTGGTGACTTATTGGATTTTGATCAGTGCAATGGTAACTGAAGCAACTCGAGAAACACCAACCTCTGCATTTATTGTTGGTCAGATCTTGACAAATATGTGCAAGTATGTCTATAACATACAAGTTGTAAACTCAGGTTTTAGTGATCACAATGCTTAAATTAGTGCAATGAATATTTCAGGACACTCAATTCCGAGTAGAATATGACACACTGTAAGGAATTTCAGTACATAAACGTGGAATATTTTTGTTCTCTCCTAAAGGGTGAAAGTTGGAAAGATGTATATGACTGTAATGGTACCAAAGAGAAATGTTATAAGTTCATGGCTACATTCAAACATTTTATTCAAATGGCTCTTCCCAAGAAAATAACTATGTTTAACTCTACTAAAAAAAAAAAAAAACAAGTGGATTACAAAAGGGATAAGGATATTATGTCAATATAAAAGGAGATTGTATGAGTACTCCAAGCAAAATACTAACTGTGACTTTATTACATATTTCAAAAGATACAAAAGAATACTAACACGAGTTATTTCAAAAGTAAAAAAACTAGAAAATGTCAACTATTGTGTAGTTCTAAGAATAAAACTAAAGTGACCTGGCAAATTGTAAGGAAAGAAATGAGCACCAGGCCAGTTAAAAACAGTAATATAGAGCTGGTTACGAATAAAAAATAAACTAAATGACCCCCAAACATGTGGCTAGTGCTTTCAACAATTATTTCTCTAATATAGCACAGCAGTTAATAAATACACACCTTGACAAACTGCCAGGCAGTCACTCAGATCAAAAAATACATCCAAAAACATTATTCTTGTATCCAGCAACACCTGACGAATTGTCAAGAATCCTAAAAGAGTTACCTAATAAATATTCGGTGGGTGTTGATGAGATACCAGATGCTATTATCAAAGTGAGCCTAACATTTATTGTGGAACTGCTAACAGACATAGAACATTCATCTTTAAAGAGTAGTGTGTTTCCAAATAATCTAAAAACTGCAAAAATAACACCTTTGCATAAGAAAGGAGCAAAAAGTGATATTGATAATTATAGGCCAGTTTCAGTATTGTCAGGCTGTAGCAAAATTATGGAAAACAAATGTTCCTTAGAAGATTAACTGTTTTCGTGAATAAAGAGAGACTGATAACTGACTCGCAACATGGGTTTAGAGCTGGAAAGTCAACTCAGACAGCAGACTTTGCCTCCTAAATGAAGTATTAAAAGCAGTGGATGATAAGCAACATGTATCTTGGATATTTCACGATCTAAGTAAAGCATTCGATGTTATTGCTCATGACTTTCTCTTGCGTAATTAAGTAATTAATGAATTAGAGGCCAGTCTGAAAGGTTACTTCAGTCGTACCTCAGTAATTGTCAGCAGATTACAGAAATAAAACACAAAGGCAGTGAAACACAAAAAATTGTAGTTTTTACAGTGATGAGTAGAAAATCAAGTATGGAGTCCCACAAGGGTCAGTTCTGAGACCTGTCCTATTTCTGTTGTATATAAATGATTTGGCTAGTAACATACGTGATGGAACCACTGTACTCTTTGCAGATGACACTTATATTCTAATTACATCACAGAAAGACGAAAATCTGCAGGAGGCTACAATATCAGTTATGCATACCTTAATGCACTGGTTCAGGACCAGTAGGCTCATCATAAATTCTGAAAAAACTGTGGCAGCTAACTTCCACACCCCACAAAACCTCATCCTGCAAACCCTGTTTTCACTATCAAAGGAAAAAATGTGTCGAAGGTCAGTCATACAAAATTTCTAGGCATTCATGTTCAGGCAGATCTGAAGTGGGAGGTGCACCGAAACAATTTAAATAAGAGACTGAATTCACTAGCATATGCTGTTATGATCCTCACTCAGAATACAAGCTGCTCATCAGGGCTGACAATCTAATATTGTAGTATACAGTCACTACTTATGTACAGAATAACTTGTTGGAGGGATTCTATAAATTCTCCAAAAACATTTAAAATACAGAAAAAAATTATCAGGGTGATAAAAAGACGCTAAATGCAAGGATCCCTGGAGACCCCTATCTAAAACTCTCAAAATATTGCCACTGCCTTGCTTGTATATATACAAAACATTAATTTCCACAACAGGGAGCCTTGTAATAAAGGAAAATCTCTTCAGACACAACTGTGATATATATACACATGAAACTTGGCAGAAGATGAACCTACACATGAACACAGTGAATGCATTACAGCTTAAATTGGAACGCCATGAGGCCCCCACTGTCACCACAAAGCAACAGTTTGTAACTAAAAGAATAATGTATAATGACAGCATAAATAGACTAAACTGGATGCTAGCACAAATAAAATGGTTTGAAAATAATAGCTTTTCGTATGATAACTTTGCTGCTGACTTCTATTACTGCTTTGATACCACATGCCCAGTTGTAATCACAAAAATGAAACAAACAAAAAATATAAACAAAAATATTTGGGTAAATAGTAATGTCACTGAAGCGAGGGAAAAATTAAAACTACTCCACAGTGCAATGCTGAATAATAGAGAGATTCCTGAGCTAAAGGAAGCCTTCAAAATATATCAAGCACACTATAAGGACTTACTTACACAGACCAGGAGCAACTATGTTGCAAATAAGCTTCAAAACTCACACAATGTAACTACTGGCATCTGGGCAGTCATAAACAATTTTAGAACTGGCAATGACAAATCCTGTATGGACTTTATTATTAACCACAATGGCATGCTCATAAAAGACCAACTGGAAATTGCAAATATTTTTAATGAATATTTTTCTTCCGTAGGGGAAGCCATAAATGGCAAACATAAAAACATGCACTACAGTTTTAAAGGTAATACATGTGACCATAGTATATATCTAGCCCCCACAAACTGTGCAGAAATAATGGGCATCATTAGCTCTCTAAAACCCTGGGCATGATGGCCTAAATACAGATGTTTTAAAAGCCTGTAGCCAAAATGTCTCTGTACCTCTGTCTGCAGCAGTCAACAATATAATAGAATCAGGCACCTTTCCAGATAGACTAAAAATAGCACAGGTAACACCCATTTTTAAGAAAGGTGACAACAACAAAATAGAAAACTACAGACCAGTCTCAATCCTTCCTGTCTTTTCCAAAATAGTTGAGAAAGTTATATACAACAGGATTATAAACTTTCTTAACAAACACAATCTGATGTTCGAAAATCAAAATGGATTCGTAAAAGGTAAATCAACTAGCACTGCAGCTGCTCAACTAATTGAAGAGGTGTTAGGGGGTATCGAAAGCAAGGAACATGTGGCAGGTGTATACCTAGACCTGGAAAAAGCCTTTGATTGTGTGAACGTTGACATCCTATTAGACAAGCTATGGAACATGGGCATTAGAGGTGCTGCTTATGACCTAATAAAGTGTTATATGAGCAATAGAAAGCAGTTTGTTCTACTTAAAACGGAAAGTGGTGTCTACAAATCAGAGATCACTTGCATAAAATATGGGGTGCCCCAGGGCTCGATATTGGGCCTCCTTCTGTTCTTGATCTATGTAAATGATATTAAATACTGTACTATAAATTCCAAAATTGTTCTGTATGCCGATGACACGTCCATTTTATGTAAAAAGGAATCATGTAATGAACTAGAGGCTGAGTGTAATAATGTGACAAAAGAAATTGTTCAGTTTTTTAATGAAAGCCACTTAAATGTAAGCACCAGTAAAACATGTTTGATGGAGTTTAACAAAAGTAGTTTGAATAATGAAATTAAATTATACATGGGAAACGAATTGGTAAAGAAAGAGTCGAGTGTAAAATTCCTTGGCGTAACAATCCAAAGCAACCTGAAATGGGACACACATATTGACTCTCTAGCAACTAAGTTATCAAAAAGTATATTTGCAATCAGTACTATTAGCAAGTTCTGTAGAGACACCATAGTCCTAAAGACTGCCTACCATGCTCTTTCTCCTCTCACTTGAACTACGGTATTGAAATTTGGGGGGCAACAACCAAAGCTAATCTAGATAAGCTACTCATTCTTCAGAAAAGGGGTGTGAGAATAATCTGTGGAGCAAAATATAGGGAATCTTGTCACAACTTGTTTCCAAAAATAGAGGTGTTAACTGTTATAAACACATACATTCTAAAAGCCATATTGCTTGTGAAAAGACTGCACCCAAACACTTATTCAGATTTCCACCAGTACAATACTAGAAATAAAGAAAGATTTTACATTGGCAGCCACAGAACAGCACTTTACGAAAAGGGGCCTCAGTATGCAGGTATAAAATTAGCTAATGCACTGCCTAGAGCAGTCATGGCTCTTCCTACAATTAAACTGAAACATCAGCTTAAGAAATTTTTAGTAAAACACCCTTTCTACACATTAGAAGAGTACCATACTTATATGAAGAACAACAAATGCTTTGTGAAATTATGTGAACAGAAATAAGTAAACACCTTATTGTAATTTTGTTGTAAATTAATGACGTATTCAGAAGACTGTCTCTTGTGTATTGTACAAATAACTTTAATCATTACTGTTTCTTTGTACATGTGCAGTGTACCATTCAATGTTGAATAAAGCTATTATTATTATTATTATTATTATTATTATGCAAAAGAGGATTGTATCATACTGGAGCTATCTTACATAACCATTTGCCTTCTTACCTGAAATGCATGCGACATTAAATGCATTTGAAAGAAAGTTAAAACAGTTCTTGCTTGACTACTACTTCTGTTATTTGTCTGAATTTATGGAAAATCGTAATAAATAAACCTCATTTACCAAATTTTACTTAACGTCAATGCATAATATAGTTTACGTTGTGCTTATCACGTCATCTCACTTAATAACTGCCATTATCACATGTAGAAGCAATGCAGTACACCAACGTACATTATTATGCGTTTGATTATGTCAACAGGGTAGTCAAAATGATTACTGTATTGTAAATTAACAAGGTTTGCCACTGTTCTGTATCACATGTACAAACAGTGTACTAAAATGATTCTTGGACAAATAAATAAATAAATATCTAGTTATATATAAAAACAAAGATGAGGTGACTTACCGAACGAAAGCGCTGGCAGGTCGATAGACACACAAACAAACACAAACATACACACAAAATTCAAGCTTTCGCAAGAAACTGTTGCCTCATCAGGAAAGAGGGAAGGAGAGGGGAAGACGAAAGGAAGTGGGTTTTAAGGGAGAGGGTAAGGAGTCATTCCAATCCCGGGAGCGGAAAGACTTACCTGCTTGTGTCTGTATGTGTGGATGGATATGTGCATGTGTGCGAGTGTATACCTGTCCTTTTTTCCCCCTAAGGTAAGTCTTTCCGCTCCCGGGATTGGAATGACTCCTTACCCTCTCCCTTAAAACCCACTTCCTTTCGTCTTCCCCTCTCCTTCCCTCTTTCCTGATGAGGCAACAGTTTGTTGCGAAAGCTTGAATTTTGTGTGTATGTTTGTGTGTCTATCGACCTGCCAGCGCTTTCGTTCGGTAAGTCACCTCATCTTTGTTTTTATATATAATTTTTCCCACGTGGAATGTTTCCCTCTATTATAATAAATATCTAGTCATTTACTTGTCAAAATAGTAGTTATCTTTCAAAAGTTTATGTATGCTCACAAGCCTGAAAAGTAACAGTGTAGTGTAGCAATACAAATATTTACCATTCTATGTTGTGTATGTTGACAGTGTTTTATTTTTTATTAGAAGTGCCTGTGTCTTCTGAAATACCAGTTTTGGACAAAGAAATTGCACAAGATGCCAAAAACAAGGATAAACCAACACTGTCATCAGATTTTATTATACCAGAATTGCCAGGAGGCACTCACTTAGCAATAAACATAAAAAGCACATGGGGTGATCGCCATTACCTAGGGCTCAATGGCATTGAAATATTTAGTGGGAATGGTGAGCCAGTGGATATACAGAAAGTGAGTTTGTAATTGTTTCTGTTTTCGTACATATACTAATCCTCCATTTATTTTGCTATACTTTTTGTTATACTTTTATGATAACAGCTGGTAGTCCACTACTTTCATTTCTTATAAGATTGAAGGATGCCCCTATGATGAGGCTTACAAGGAGAGGTCCCCAATGGTGTGATCAGCCTTTTGAAACCATCTGTACAGTTATGTAGGTCAAGATCCCAGGTGTCACACACTGCAGCCATACACCATTGTGACAGACAACAGTGTAAAAAAAGTTGCATATATATTTGGTGTACGTGGTATAATGGATAGGATAATAGTTTCTCATGTAGGAGCTTTGAATCTCATCAGGTGCAATAAATTTTATTTTTTATTTGTAAATATTTATCGAAATGATTGATCATCATTTTTATTCAGTTAAGTGATTTAAATGTAGTTTTTTATTTCCGTTCCTTTGTTACATAGTTTTAAACATAATATCAACTTGTTCATCTGTGTTATTTTGTCCGTAGTGCAGTAGGTATTTAGGTTATGTTTTAAATGTTTGTATGATGGTTACTGTGCAAAAAAATTGCACATCTGGTAACAATTTTTCACATCTTTGCAAGGTCAATATAAATAGATGATTTTGTCTTTTGCTTTTTAACTGATCCATCAGAATTTTCATATAATTGAATATTATAATGTATAAATATAATTAAATTCATATTCACAAAAATTCCTGTTGGAAAAAGAATGATGTAAAGTAGAAATGAAACAAATGAAAAAGTTCGTTCTGTGATTAAAATAACGTGAAAAAGAAATGGAAATAAAAAATTTCATTCAAACCAATTAATTGAATGAAAGTAATGATTAAAGTCATTTCAGTATAGATTTAAAAATAAAAAATGTAGCATCTAATGAGATTCAATCCCACAACCTCCTGTGTGTGAAGCTACTAACCTATACACTACACCATGCAACCCATGTATATAATATAGCTTTTTAATGTTATTGAGCATCATGGAAAATTCCAAAATTTTTTTACAAGGGCCCACTACAGTAAATAGCTGCAGGGTGTGATACTTTGGATCTTAACCTACATAACCATAAAGATGATTTCAAAAAGTCTTTGTGGGCAGGAAATTTATTTGATGCGTATGTTCTATTTTAGATTTGGACCAACAGGTACTAAATATTATTTTTTTAAATGTTTTTCTCCTTATCACCTGTAAAAGTACAGCAAACAGCAACAGTTTTGCACTTTTTTGCCTGTTGCCCACTTCCATTGACCTTTACCAGCCTTAGGGCCAAGAGTATAAATGTTACTGACTTGAGATTTGTTTTGACCTTAATTCAGATACTGAACTCATTTCAGGAATCCATTCTGTTTGTGTCACACTAAGCTTATATCAATTGAGCAAGATTCAGTTTTATCTGAATTCACATGGAATATGCTTGGCAACACTACAAAAATCTGCTGTCAACACTATTATTGCACTTCAACAGCAGAGATTCATCTTACATGATAGGTACACAGTATTTGTTATCAAAGATGTTGTGTTGTAAAAACATCTGCACAGCCAGAAAGATATTTATTCCTGGAAATTGTTTTGCGTCAGTATAAAGATACATAGAAGGCAAACAAACTGGTGAAGTTACTGTGCCAACAAAGAGAAGGCATGGGCAGAAGTTTCTGTTGACTTTTATTCACAAAACATAGGGACAAATCATGACTGGAAAAGTTTGAGCATGTGTTATGAAAATATGAAAGAAAGGAACAAGAGAGCAGTTGCACACTGCTAGGTATAATTTTTAGATGCACTTTACAACTATTATATTTCATTTTTATTTAGTTACAACAGCTGTGAAAATTTCAGTAAAAATAGTTTCAAAACTTTTTAAGATTGAATTTCAGCAATATTTCCACTCTGTTGAGAGTGATGTAAACATCGCATATTGCTTGCCTAGGCATTGCTTAATTTCACGAAGAGTTGTGAATGCTTCTGGGCCACACACTATTCAGATGGTCGTAACAACAGCACAAAAATCCCTGTAGTGAATGTACCTGTCAGACCTACAAAATACATATCACTGATTTTGTCTCCTAATGTTTCTGCTATTCTGGTCCAGACAATATAATGGTGCCACTAACAAAGAAATGCTAAAAACAACAAAATTACTATAATGTCTCGGTAATTAATGAAGTTGTGAAAATGCTTTGGTGTTTGTTTCATTTGACACTAGATACTGTTCATCCAGATGGCACAAGATTGAAAATATTTTTAATAAGTAGGAAGTTACTTTAGGTGAAAAAGTTAGGTGTCCCATCTTGCTTATAAAGAAACTATCTACTACTGGGTGGCTGAGGATAGAGGTAAAATGAAAGTGTTAAGGTAGCTGTTAGAAGAGAGACAGAGGGAGGGGGATTTCTGCAGTCACAGTCTATGAGCCCATATGTAAAGAGATGCATACTCTACTAACTTTTATTTTGTGTACGTGTGGTGGATTATTTTGTGTGTGTTATAAGGAGCAGCACAACTTTTATAGATGAGCTGCAGCAATTGACACCTTTGTTTTCATTGTTTTATCATGCCTTTTGCCTTCAATTTCTCATGAGTGGGAAACCTTTCTATGTGAGGTAGAACTGGCCTCCACCCAAAGGCTAATTTGAACACCACAGTGCATTATTAGGCATGGTCCTGTTGAATGTAATGAGCCTTTGCCCTCCATTAACCTATTGAACTGAGATAGGAAAACCTACAGTTTAATGTGAACGTTGTGTGACGGTGTAGTTCCGCATTTACATTAATAGGTAATTAGCATTGTACATTGAATTTGTATACCATTGGGTCTGTCTTCCTCCAACCATTACATATTTGAATTGATGTCTCATGTATGGCTCCTGTCCTCTGCAAGACAGCCATACATTTGTTTCCAGAGAGTGTGTGTTGATATGAAACTTCCTGGCAGATTAAAAGTGTGTGCAGGACTGAGACTGAAACTCAGGACCTTTGCCTTTCGTGGGCAAGTGCTCTACTATCTGAGATACCCAAGCATAACTCAACAACCCATTCTCACAGCTTTACTTCTGCCAGAACCCTGTCTCCTACCTTCCAAATTTCACAGAAGCTCTCCTGCAAACATTGCAAGACTAGAACTTCAGGAAGAAAGTATTTTGCGGAGACATGGCTTAGCCACAGCAAGGGGGATGTTTCCAGAATGAAATTTCCACTCTGCAGCAGTGTGTGCACTAGTATGAAACTTCCTGGAAGATTAAAAGCTCAACAACCTGTACTCACAGCTTTACTTCCACCAGAACCTCGTCCCCTATCTTCCACACTTCACGAAAGTTCTCATGTGAATCTTGCAAGACTAGCACTTCTGGAAGAAAGGATATTGTGTAGACATAGCTTAGCCACTGCCGGGGGAATGTTTCCAGAATGAAGCTTCCACTCTGCAGCTGTGCGTACGCCAATATGAAACTTCCTGGCAGATTAAAACTGTGTGCTGGACCGAGACTCAAACTCGGGACATTTGCCTTTCGCTGGCAAGTGGTCTATAATCTGAGCTAAGTTTGGAAGGTAGGAGATGAGGTTCTGGCAGAAGTAAAGCTGCGAGGATGAGTCGTGAATCATGCTTGGGTAGCTCGGAAGGTAGAACACTTTCCAGCAAAAGGCAAATGTCCTGAGTTCGAGTCTTGGTCCGACACACAGTTTTAATCCACCAGGCAGTTTTCATCTCAGTGCACACTCTACTGCAGAGTGAAAATGTTATTCTGGAAACTCCCCATAGTCTGTGGCTAAGCCATGTTTCTGCAATATCCTCCAGAAGTGCTAGTCTTGTAAGTTTCGCAGAAGAGCTTCTGTGAAGTTTGGAAGATAGGAGACGAGGTACTGGCAGAAACATAAATTTGTTGTTCGCCAGTGGAATCAGCATTACTCCTGTTGACGTATTTTGAACTCCACTTCCAACAATATTGTGAAAAGGATAGTTGGTACTCACCATGCAGTGGAGATGGTGAGCCGCAGATAGGCGTAACAAAAACTGTTTGGCAGTCTTTTTTTTGTGCCTGTCTGCGACTCAGCATTTCCACTATATGGTGTTTAGTAACTAGCCTTTTCTTAATATTTTTGCTATCCCATCATGATTTTGCATTGTTTGAATCCCACTTCCTGCTGGAGATGAATACAATCATATCAGTTGAATTCCTTGCTCACGACACCTACTTTTAGTGTGAGCATCTATGAGGACATCACAGGCTAAGGGTCGCCAGAATAGCCTGGTGAACAATTACAGCTCAACCCTCTCTATATCTCTCATGGATTATTATTTTGCATGAGAGGGCAATGAATACAGCCTGTGTTTGCTGTAGGAGCAGGCAGATGATGCCTGGGAACTGATTAAGCAGCCTAGTGTGAAGTTTAGTTTTCTAGGTACAGTTTAATAGACTGTGAAAGTGGAAGAGAAATGTCAGAACACTCTGAGGACATGAGGAGTTTGTATTATGAATTCCAACTTCCACCATTGGTATTGAATAATATATTGAATTGAATAATATGTACTGAATAATATATATTTGAAAAATTAAAAAAAGGCTGAATACACAAGAAGTTATATTACTGTCTCTCTGATGTCACTCATCACTAGTCTGCCAAGTCTTCTGTCCTGTCATTGTCAGAGATGTGTGTATGCAACTTCACCCATTCACGATCATTGTCAGTAGAGTATTTTCAGTCATTCACTGGCCCATGATTTGCGGACGTGCCTCCCACTGAGACATTGAGCAGTGGGCATGGCTTATTTTGTTGTCAGTCCTTTCTCTTTAGTCCCAGCCAGCTCCAGTGAGGTGAACAGAACTCTCTCTTTTTCACCAGAAACAATACACCACTCATCTGCTCAGCAAAGAGTTGTTAAGTATGCAAGCCTCTAGAAATAGAGGTCAGTGGAATAATTAGTGTTCCAATAACCTTTTGCCCAAGTCAAATGCTCTCCATATTCCAGTCAATCACCTTACCTTCTTATTTCCAAAGAAAAAAAAAATTGTTTTTCCTATTAGCATATTTTATTTCATATAACCTGTTTTCTACTCCATAAATCTGGTCATTTGTATTTACATTCTACATCTACACTCATGTTCATAAATTAAGGATAATGTTGATACATGATGAAACAACACTCTGGAGGGCGGTTTGTGGGTTTACATCACCTTGGGGTATGACCATGCGGTGCATTTGACCTGCGGTTGTCGCACGGTGGCGCTGGCAGCAGTCCACGTATGCAGAGGTGTGTTGGTGCATGTCAGAGTATGATGCAGTGAGCAAGTGTGCAGACGTTTCCAGACATGCTAATGGTGACTGTGTGTGTTGAAAACGGCTCAAACAACACATATTGATGACGTTATGAAGGGTAGAATACTAGGGCGACTGGAGGCTGGTCAAACACAGCAGGTCGTAGCACGGGCCCTCCGTGTGCCACAAAGTGTGATCTCAAGATTATGGCAACGATTCCAGCAGGCAGGAAATGAGTCCAGGCACTACAGTACGGGACGTCCACAGTGTACAACACCACAAGAAGACCGATATCTCACCATCATTGCCCGCAGACGACTATGGAGTACTGCAGGTAGCCTTGCTTTGGACCTTACTGCAGCCACTGGAACAATTGTCTCCAGACACACAGTCTATAGGCAACTGAACAGACATGATTTATTTGCCTGGAGACCTGCAAGGTGCATTCCACTGATCTCTGGTCACAGGAGAGCCCGTAAAGCCTCGTGTCAAGAACACAGTTCTCGGACTGGATGTTCGCGGACAAGTCCAGGTATAGTCTGAACAGTGATTCTCGCCGGGTTTCTGGCATGAACCAGGAACCAGATACCAACCCCTTAATGTACGGAGGTCATGGTTTGATGGTGTGTATGATTAGTGCACGTACACCCCTGCATGTCCTTGATAGAAGAACCGTAACAGGTCAGGTGTACCAGGACATCATTTTGCACCAGTATGTCCACCTTTTCAGGGGTGCAGTGGGTACCACCTTCCTCCTGCTGGATGATAACGCATGGCACCACCAAGCTGCCATTGTGGAGGAGTACCTTGAAACAGAAGATATCAGGCAAATGGAGTGGCCTGCCTGTTCTCCAGACCTGAACCTCATCAAGCATGTCTGGGATGCTCTCGGTCGACATATCACTGCACGTCTTCAAACCCCTACGACACTTCAGGAGCTCCAACAGGCACTGGTGCAAGAATGGGAAGCTATACCTCAGCAGCTGCTCGACCACCTGATCCAGAGTATGCCAACTCGTTGTGCGGCCTGTGTACGTGTGCATGGTGATCATATTCCATATTAATGGTGGGGTACATGTGCAGGGAACAGTGGCGTTTTGTAGCACATGTGTTTCAGGATGGTTTTCTCAACTTATCACCAATACCGTGGACTTAACAGATCTGTGTCGTGTGTGCCTATGCTATTAGTGCCAGTTTTGTGTAGTGGCATGTTGTGTGGCATCACATTCTGCAATTATCCTTAATTTATGAGCATGAGTGTTCATCCACACTCTACAAATCACTGTGAAGTGCATAACAGGGGTACAACCGATTGTACCAGTTATTAGGGTTTCTTCCTGTTCTATTCACATATGGAGTGCGGGAAGAATGATTATTTAAATTCCTCTGCTCATGCTGCAATTAATCTAATCCTGTCCTCACAATCTGTATGTGAGCGATAAATAGGGGGCTGTAGTATATTCATGGAGTCATCATTTAAAGCTAAAGCTGTTTCTAAAAACTTTGTAAGTAGGCGTCCACTGGATTATTTACGTCTATCTTCAAGAATCTGCCAGTTCAGTTTCTTCACCATCTCTGTCGCACTTTCCCATGGGTCAAACAAATCTGTGAACATTCATACTGTGTTTCTCTGGCTACTTCTATATCCCCTGTTAGTCCTATTTAGTAGGGGTCCCTTACAGTGGTCAGTGTTCCGGGATGAGTCATATGAATGATTTGCAAGCTATCTCCTATGTAGACGGATTGCATTTTCCCAGTGTTCTACTAATAAATCGAAGTGCACCACCTACTTTATCCACAACTGAGCCTATGTGATTGTTCCATTTCCTATCCCTACAAAGTATTACAACTAGTTATAGTATTGGCTGATTCCAGCTGGGAATAATACAGTTTTTCATTTTGTGTAGTGCACATTTCTAAACATTTAAAGCAAGTTGCCAATCTTTGCACCACTTTGAAATCTTATCAAGATCTGACTGAATATTTATGCAGCTTCTTCCAGACAGTACTTCACTACAAATGTAGCATCATCTGCAAAAAGCCTGAAGTCACTGTTAATGTTGGTGACAAGGTCTCTAATGTACAACAGGAACAGTAAGGGTCAGAACACACTTCTCTAGGGCACACCCGAAGTTGCTTCTACATCTAACAATGAATCTCCTTCCAAGATAACGCGTTGCTCCCTCCTTACCAAAAAAATCCTCAATCCAGTCACAAATTTTGCTTGACACTCCATATAATCATACTTTTGACAGTAAGTGTAGATGTATTGAGTCAATAAATGCTGCATCTACCTGATTGCCTTGATCCAAGTGTGAGTTGGGTTTTGGATGATCGATATTTTCAGAAACTATGCTTTTTGGAATGGAGGATGTCATTCTGTTTGATATACATCATTATGTTTGAACTCAGAATGTGCTGTAAGATTCTACAACAAATTGGTATGAAGGGTACTGGATGGTAGTTTTGTGGATCAGCTCTACTACTTTTCTTGTAAATGGATGTGACCTGTGCTTTCTTCCAAATATTTCTCAAAGGGCTCTATGATAGACTGTAGTTAGAAAGTTAGAAGAGGAGCTAACTTAGCCATAAATACAGTGTAGAATCTGACAGAGATTATTGAGCTTTGTTCAGTCTTAACAATTTGAGCTGTTTCTCAACACCACTAATACTAACACTTGTTGCATTCAGCTTTTCAGTGGTATGATCATTAAATTGGGTCAATGTTTCTGGGTTTTCCTTTGTAAAGGAATATTTGAAAACACAGTTTAGCATTTCAGCTTTTTTTTGCTACCCTCAATTTCACTTCCTTTCTCATTCGTGAATGACTGGACACTAATTTTGGTGCCGCTAACAGCCTTTACATATGATCACAATTTCTTTAGGTTTGTGAAAAATTGTTTGACTGTATTCTGCTATTGCAGTCATTGAAGGATTCATGCATTGCCCTCTTGATAGCCAAATGCATGCCATTAAGCATCTCTCTACCTGTAGCCTTATGCTTTGTTTTACACGTGTTATGTAGGAATCTCTGTGTCTTTAGAAGTTTATTTGCAGTGGGTGTATACCATGGTGTGTTTCTCCCATTATGAGCAATTCTACTGGGTACTTATCTATCCAGTGCATGGTCAACTGTCCTTTTAAACTTGAGCCTTGGTTCATCAACATGTACCTGTCCTGTGCTGAGAGTTTCAAGTCCCACACTGAGATATTACACTGCTGCTTTTTTTAAACAAGGTTAATGAACACAATCTGTCTACATGTTATAGGTGTTTTTCGTACTTTGGTATTATTGTCGCCACAACCACATATGGACATCCTCAAAGAGGCCAGGTCTGTTTGTTGCCATTAGACCTAATATATTTCCATCTTTGTTGTAGGTATTTTTCAGAGAAGGCATTTAGTAATGTTTCACAGGATGTCTTGTCACACCCACCCCTGGCAAAACTGTAATTTTACCATTTGATTTTTGGTTGATTAAAGTCTTCACTGATGGTTACAGTAAGATTGGGGAGCTTACATACAAGTGAACTGAGGTTTCCTCTATGTGTTTCGGTCATACCAGGATGTGAGTCTGGTGGGCAATAGAAGGCTCTAATTACCATTTTATGCCCACCATGATACTGAGTCATGCCCAAATATTTTCACATGCAGCCTCAATTTCTATCTCTGTGGATTTGAGTTTCTTGTCCACTATGACTTCCCAAAAAACCTCAATTCTGTCAATTTCAGATTTCAACCAGCTTTCTGTATCTAATGTAATGTGAGTTTACTGCTTTTCAGGAGCCTTTCACCCCGGTACTTTGTTATGAATGCTTCAGCTGTTAACTACTAGAACTTAATTACTCTTGCCTGTAGTGGGCGTTCTCTTGGACCTGACTTCATACTTTTGGGTATTCCACAGCTTTCATTATCAGGACTAAATGGAGGGTCAGCTAATCTAAAAAAAAAAAAAAAAAAAAAAAAAAAAAAAAAAAAAGATCCTTGTGTGCACTCCACACACAGTTACTACATAGGTAGCAGCCTCTGATATGTAGTGCTCACCCATCCCATTCAGGGAGCCGAGGAAGTTGCAGCCTAGCTTTTCACGAAACCCTTGAAGTCTCTGGTTAAGTCCTTCCCAACTCAAGACCTGGGTGCCATGATCAATTCTGGGGACAGTGCTGCAAATCGTGAGCTTCATTGAAATTCCATGCACAAGGCTGTTATTCTCAGCCTTAGAACCAGTCTCTGGATTGATTGAAGTGTGACCTCAGAGTCCAGATGACGGGCATTGTTTGTTTCAGTGCGTGCTACATCTGCAGTTGGTTGCACCCTGTTCACTCAGTGGCTGCTGGAATAGCGTCTTCAGCAAGTTGGAAGAGGGCCCCAGGCATACGCACTAAGTGCACCTGGTGTTCCTTCATGTCTTTTCCTGCCATTTGCCATTTGATACCCAGTAATCATTAAAACAACTGTTAGGATAAGAGAGGTAATACATAACTGTTTCTCTGTAGCCCATCTGTGTGTCATCTCTGCTCAAAATTTGGGGCTGTTAAGAAGAATATTAATTTTATTTTTGTTGTCTTTGTCTGTTGTCTGGAGTCCAACTGCTTTAAGATTTTGCTGAATTTCTTGGATCCAGTGTTCTCAATTATTCTTTCTAAGATTTCCCATCACAAGTTGTTGTAAACTCCTGTTCTCCTGCATTTGTAAGGTCTCAAAGAAATAAGAGATTCTTTTCTTCTTCAATATGCTGTTGATTGGGTCAATTTCTCAATAGATAGTTCCATTGGGCAGGATTTTCCAGGCTCATTTGATCTGGCATTTTTTATTTATGCAAGTTCTGATGATACTTCTTTCAATTTTGAGGAGGTGATCAGTTCCTCTTTCATTTTTGATTCAAAACAGTGTTTTGCAAGCATAAGTGGCTTCCGGGTGAGTTGCAGTTTTGTAGTGTTGGATCTTAGTGTATATTGATAAACATTTGACCACATGTGAAAATGAGCTTTTTTCTTTTTTTTGTGTCATCAATCTTCTGACTGGTTTAATGCAGGCCACAATGAATTTCTGCCTTCACCAACCCCTTCATTTCAGAGTAGCACTTACACCCTACATCCTCAGTTACTTGCTGGGTATCTTCCAATCTGTGTCTTCCATTCCAGTTTTTACCCTCCACAGCTCCCTCTAGTGCCATGGAACCATGGAGGTTATTTCCTGATTTCTCAACATGTCTTATCTTCCTATCCCTTCTTCTTGTCAGTGTTTTGCATATCTCATTCTTATCTTATTAGTCCACCTAACTCTTAACATTTTTCTGTAGCACCACATCTCAAACCATTCTATTTTCTCTTGTGTTCTGATTTTCCACTATCCATGATTTACTACCATACAATGCTGTGCTGCAAACGTTCATTATCAGAAATTTCTTCCTAAAATATAGGCCTATGTAGACTTCTCATGGCCAGGAATAACGTGTTTGCCTGTGCTTTTTGTATCCTCCTTGCTTTATACATCTTGGATTATTTTACTTCCAAGTAGCAGAATTCCTTAACCACATCTGCTTTGTGATCACCAATGTTGATGTTAAGTTTCACACTGTTCTCATTCTTGTTACTTTTCATTACTTTTTCTTTTTCTGGTTCACTCTCAGTCTATGTACTGTACTTACAAAACTTTCATTTTTAGTCATCAGTGAATCTTATCATTGGTATCCTTTCACCAAAAACTTTCATTCTTTGTCATCAGTGAATCTTATCGTTGGTATCCTTTCACCCTGAATTTTAATCGCACCTTTCTTTTTATTCTGTTTATCCATGTTTCTTTCCCACTTAAGTTGCGCCTAATAATTCCTACAAGATATTTATAATGTAGAACTATGTTAATATTTTCTTTGTTTATGAAGAGTTTGCTTATACACTGGGGTTTCAAGATTTTGATCTCAGTTTTTTCGGAGGAAACTTGTAACTCTTTTTATTTAAGACAATTTTTTGAAAGCGATGCTCTGGGCATGAATTTCTTCCATGTCGAGAGCTAAGACACCTAAATCATCTGCGAACCCTAGGCTTTGTGTTCTTGTGGATGATTTTGCTCCAGTTTTGATTTTAGATATGTTTTCTTTTGCCAACTCTTCATTATGTAATCACTTATTTGTATTTTCTGCTACCAGTCGCTGTTATTTGTTTAGTGTTTAGTTTAACTTATTGCAACATGTTTCAAGCAAGTTCTGCTCATCTTTGGGCATTTATACATACAGAAAATTGTTACTTAAAAACAAAATGACTTAATCTAAATTAACATACGACTTCTCTTTTATTGTTCACCACTGGTGTGGCTGTTGGGGTATTTGGAGGGGGAGGTGGGACAGTGATTGGTCAGAAATTGATGTCCAGTGATGTCTTCTGCTGGTCAAGAGCTGTGTCTTGTTTATTATGACTGATCCAACATCCTTTGTGAGATGCAGATAGTTTTTCATCCATTGTTATGGTGTGAAAATTGTGTGAACAATTTTTTACGTGACAGTTATTCGCTTACAGTTTTGGCATCCCAAAGCTTAGTTTACAAAACAGCAGAAGACATCACTGGACATCAGTTTCTGGTCAATCACTGCCCGCCTCCCTCCATATACCCCAAGAGCCACACAAGCAGTGAACAATAAACAAAAAGCCCTATGTTAATGTAGCTTAAGACATTTTTTTTAAGTAACAATTGTCTGTATGTAAAAACACGTGACTATGAGCAGAACATGCTTGAAATGCATTGGAATATTTTAAATTGATGATATGAATATAATAGAGGGAAACATTCCACATGGGAAAAATATATCTAAAAACAAAGAAGATGTGACTTACGAAATGAAAGTGCTGGCAGGTTGACAGACACACAAACAAACACAAACATACACACGAAATTCAAGCTTTTGCAACCAATGGTTGCTTCATCAGGAAAGAGGGAAGGAGAGGGAAAGACGAAAGGATGTGGGTTTTAAGGGAGAGGGTAAGGAGTCATTCCAGTCCCGGGAGCGGAAAGACTTACCTTAGGGGGAAAAAAGGACAGGTATACACTCGCATACACACACACATCCATCCGCACATACACAGACACAAGCAGAAATTTTGGCCTTTACAAATGTCTGCTTGTGTCTATGTATGTGCGGATGGATGTGTTTGTGTATGCGGGTGTATACCTGTCCTTTTTTCCCCCTAAGGTAAGTCTTTCCGCTCCCAGGATTGGAATGACCCCTTACCCTCTCCCTTAAAACCCACATCCTTTCGTCTTTCCTTCTCCTTCCCTCTTTCCTGATGAAGCAACTGTTGGTTGTGAAAGCTTGAATTTTGTGTGTATGTTTGTGTTTGTTTGTGTGTCTATCAACCTGCCAGCGCTTTCGTTTGGTAAGTCACATCTTCTTTGTTTTTAGGAATGTGTTAAATTATATATAAAACAAATAAAATTGACTGGTAGCAGAAAGTACAAATAAGGAATTATTCCGCACAGTCTTGGTACCCAAATTTAGCCAGAATGACCACAAGTAACTTTATTATGTAATCAAGGGCTACATTGAAATAGCAGATTGTCTAAGACCTGTCTTTATTGTGAAACTTTTCCTTGGAATTTATTTTGGTTAAAATTAGTTTGATGATTTTTATTTATTTTGAATGAAGACCATATGACATGAGGCTTTTTAAAAGAGTGGATCTATGGATATTATCATATAATGGGAAATCCAGGATGGAATGTAACAATATTGTGAAAAGGAAAGTTGCTATTCACCATATAGCAGAGATGATGAGTCACAGATAGGCGCAACCAAAAGACTGTCAAATATAGCTTTCGGCCAGTAAAGCCTTCTTCAAAATTAGATGACAAACACACACATAAACACCCACACAAACACAACTCACACACACATGACTGCAGTCTCAGGCAACTGAAGCCACACTGTGAGCAGCAGCACCAGTGCATGATGGGAGTGGTAACTGGGTGGGGATAAGGAGGAGGCTGGGGTGGGGAGGGGGAAGGATAGCAGGGTAGGGCTGACAGACAGTACAGTGCTGTTGGGGAGTACGCAGGGACTAGGCGGAGAGAGGGTAGAGCAGCTATGTGCAGTTGGGAGGTTAGATGTAGGGCATTGGAGGGATGGGAAGGGAGAGGGTAGCGAAAAAGAAAGAAAGATTCGGTACGATAGTGGACTGAGGGCTGTATAGTTGTCAAATAGGAGGGAACATAGGTCATATTGCAGAGAAAGTACCCACCTGTGCAGTTCAGAAAAACTGGACGTGATGGGAAGGATCCATATGGCACAGGCTGTGAAGCAGTCATTGAAAAGAAGGATGTCATGTTTGGCAGCATGCTCAGAAACAGGATGGTCCACTCGTTTATTGGCCACAGTTTGTCAGTGGTCATTCATGCTGACAGACAACTTGTTGGCTGTCATGCTCTCATAGAATGCAGCACTGGTTGCAGCTTACCTTGTAGATCACATGACTGGTTTCACAGATAGCCCAGCCTTTGATGGGATAGCTGATGTGTATGGCCGGACTGGAGTAGGTGGTGGTGGGAGGATGTATGGGACAGGTCTTGCATCTAGGTCTATTACTGGGGTATGAGCCATGAGGTAAAGGATTGGGAGAAAGGGTAGTGTAGGGATGGACGAGTATATTGTGTAGTTTTGGTGGACGGCAGAATACCACTGTGGGAAGGGTGGGAAGAATAGTGGGTAGGACATTTCTCATTTCAGGGCATGCCAAGAGATAGTTGAAACTCTGGCAGAGAATGTAATTCAGTTGCTCCAGTCCTGGGTGGTACTGAGTTTAGAGCGGAATGCCCCTCTGTGGCTGGATGGTGGGACTTTTTGAGGTGGTGGAAGACTAGAAAGATAAGGCATGGGAGAGGTAATTACAGTTTGCGAAGGCTTCAGTGAGACCTTTGGTATGTTTCAAGAGGGACCGCTCGTCACTGCAGATGCAACAACCATGGATGGCTAGGCTGTATGGAAGAGACTTCTTGGTATGGAATGTATGACAACTGTCAAAGTGGAGGTATTGCGGGTGGTTAGTAGGTTTTGATATGGACGGAGGTACTGATGTAGCCATCTTTGAGGTGGAGGTCAATATCTAGGAAGGTAACTGTCAAAGTGGAGGTATTGTGGGTGGTTAGTAGGTTTTGATATGGATGGAGGTACTGATGTAGCCATCTTTGAGGTGGAGGTCAATATCTAGGAAGGTAGCTTGTTGGGTTGATTAGGACCAGGTGAAGCAAATGGAGGAGAAGTTGTTGAGGTTCTGGAGGAATGTGGGCAAGGTGTCCTCACCCTCGATCTAAATCACAAAGATGTCATCAATGAATCTGAACCAGGTGAAGGGTTTAGGATTCTGGGTGTTGAGAAAGGATTCCGCTAGATGGCCCTTGAATAGGTTGGTCTAGGATGGTGCCATGTGGGTGCACATAGGCACACCCTGGATTTGTTTGTAGGTAATGCCTTCGAAGGAAAAGTAATTTTGGGTGAGGATATAGTTGGACTTGTTCATGGTCTGTGTTACTTACGTAATTTTTTGCATTTTTTCCACCACCATGGAGTCTTGTTCCTTCCATCTGCATCAATACAGAAAACTTTCCTCATCCCTAGGCAGAACCCAGTTCCACATACTGTTCCTGCATTGCTGCTTGGCTCATGGAATTCCCCCAGATGGCTTTACCATCAAATTACCCACCTCCGGCTGTCACCCCTCCTTCCACAATGACCTCCACCTGTTCAGATTCCACCAATCCTTAGCCCTCACCAACATAGTCTTGTAAAACCATATCAACCAAGTCCTAGAGCAACATGCATAATGCCACCTCAAAAAGTCCTCCACCCTACTCACTTCCAACTCCCACTTTGGAGTACCACTGTCCATCCCCTCTACAACATCCTCCAAACCTTCTCCATGTCCTCTCATAACTGACAAACACTTTCTTGTAGACCTACTACATTTACCCCACTCTACAAAACTACCTCCCACCACCACTCAGAATCCAGAACCTAAACAGACCTGAAACACAGTCATGACCCTTTCCTCCAGAAGCCTTAGCCGCACAGAAATTCAGTCCTTTCCAGAGACCTCACCTTTTGCCCCACTCCCAAATTCAATCATGCAGCCTTGTCCTACCAATCAGACTCAACCAAAGACCAATGTTGAACCCAGCCTAACTCAGTTCACTCCTCCATCCAACCGTGATCCATCCCCATTACCCCCATATCACCCCTTGTTAAATTTACCACAATTTCTTAACCTCAAACCTTGCATCACCATCATTCTCCAAATCCTTCAACATGCAAACTAACCTTGCCGCCACAGAAAGAACCCCAGTGCACCATCTAAAAACTGATCCCGACCCTATAATCCTACCTGCGGATAAAGGCTCTACCACTGTTGTTTTCAACTGCAAGGATTATCTGGTAGAAGGACTCCACCAGTTGTCAGATATGTCCATTTAAAAACTTTGCAACATCGATCCCATTCCAGAAATCCAGCTGTACCTCCAGTCACTCCTCAAACCCTTACTCCCATCCCTGAACCTCTCCCCTACCACTACCCACACTCCTACCTTCTGCTTCCTGAAGTCCATAAACCCAATGACCCACAATGCCCCATGGTGGGCGCTTACTGCGCCCCCACTGAGAGAGTCTCTTCTCCCATAGACCAATACCTTCAGCCTGTTACCTGGAGGCTACCCTCCTATATAAAAGATACCAAACATCTCCTCTTCCAACTCTCCACAATTCCTATCCCTTTACCACACATTGCCGTGCTCGTCACTATTGATGCCACCGCTCCTTACACTAACATCCCTAATGCCTATGGCCTTACTGCCATTGAACACTACCTTTCCCAATGCCCAACGGATTCGAAACCAACAACCTCCTTCCTAGTTGCCATGACCAACTACATCCTCACCCACAATTATTTCTCCTTTGAAGGCATTACCTACAAACAGATCCAGGGCATGGCTATGTGCACCCACATGGCACCATTCTATGCCAACCTATTCACAGGCCATCTAGCGGAATCCTTTCTAAACACCCAGAATCCTAAACCCTTCACCTTGTTCAGATTAATTGATGACATCCTTGCATCTAGGATTGAAGGTGAGGACACTCTGTCCGCATTCTAAAGAACAACAACTTCTCCTCCATTTGCTTCACCTGGTCCTACTCAGCCCAACAAGCCACCTTCGTAGATGTTGATCTTCACCTCAAAGATGGGTATATCAGTACCTCCGTCCATATCAAACCTACTAACCCCCAGCAATACTTCCACTTCGACAGTTGCCACCTGTTTCATACCAAGAAGTCTCTTCCATAAAGCCTAGCCACCCGTGGTTGTCGCATCTGCGCTGACGAGCGGTCCCTCTCGAAATATACTGAGAGTCTCACTGAAGCTTTCGCAAACTGTAATTATCCTCCCAACCCTATACAAAAACAAATCTCCTGTGCCTTATCTTTCCAGTCTCCCACCACCTCAGAAAGTCCCACCGTCCGGCCACAGAGGAGCATTCCACTCTAAACTCAGTACCACCCGGGGCTGGAGCAACTGAATTACATTCTCCGCCAGGGTTTCAACTACTTCTCAGCATGCCCTGAAATGAGAAATGTCCTGCCCACTATCCTTCCCACTCCTCCCACAGCGGTATTCCACCGTCCACCAAAACTACACAATATACTCGCCCAACCCTTTACCTCTTGGGTCATACCCCTGTAATAGACCTAGGTGCAAGACCTGTCCCATAATCCTCCTACCACTACCTACCCCAGTCTGGTCACAATCATCACCTATCCCATCAAAGGCAGCGCTACCTGTGAAACCAGTCATGTGATCTACAAGGTAAGCGCAACCACTGTGCTGCGTTCTATGTGGGCATGACAACCAACAAGCTGTCTGTCCACATGAATGGCCAGTGACAAACTGTGATCAAGAAACAAGTGGAGCACCCTGTTGCTGAGCATGCTGCCAAACATGACATCCTTCATTCAGTGACTGTTTCACAGCCTTTGGCGTGTGGTTCCTTCTACATCTACATCTACATATATACTCCGCTAGCCACCAAGCGGTGTGAAGGCACAGTTCGCACCAAAGTCATATTCTGTTCCACTCGCGGATCACGTGAGGGAAAAACGACCGTCTGAACGCTTCAGTACGAGCTCTTATTTCCCTTATCTTTGAATGATGATCATTGCACAATTTGAAAGTTGGTGGTAATAATATATGCTCTACATCCTCGGTGAAGATTGCATTTCGGAATTTAGTGAGCAGCCCCTTCTGTTTAGCGCATCGTCTATCTGCAAATGTGTCCCACTTCAAAATTGCTATTAGATTTGTAACACTCTCACGATGGCTAAATGTACCAGTCACGAATCTTTCCTCTCTTCTTTGGACTTTCTCAATCTCTTGAATCAGACCCAACTGGTAAGGGTCCCATACAGATGAACAATACTCCAAGACTGAACGAACTAACGTATTGCAAGCTATTTCCTTTGTTGAAGGACTGCATTGCTTCAGAATTCTACCAATAAACTGCAATCTAGAGTTTGCCTTACTCGTTACTTGTGTAATCTGATCATTCCATTTGAGAACATTTTGAATAGTCACACCCAGATACTTGACTGATGTTACCGCTTCCAAAGACTGATCATTTATTTTGTACTCATACATTAAAGGGGATTTTCACCTTGTTATACACACTAGGTTACACTTACTAATGTTGAGAGATAACTGCCAGTCATTACACCATGCATTTATTTTCTGCAAATCCTCATTGATTTGTTCACAGCTTTCGTGTGATACTACTTTTCTGTAGACTACAGCATCGTCAACAAACAGTCTAAGGCCGCTGTCAATACCGTCAACCAGATCGTTTATGTAAATCGTAAAAAGCAGAGGACCTATTATGCTGCCCTGGGACACACCTGGTGTTACTCTTGTTTCTGTTGAAGTTACCCCATTCAGGATGACATAGTGCTTCCTGTCTGTTAGAAAACTTTCTATCCAACTGCATATGTCATTGGATAGACCGTAAGCATGCACATTTTGATGCAAGCAACAGTGCGGAACTGAGTCGAATGCCTTTCGAAAGTCGAGAAATATGGCATCAACCTGGGAGCCGGTATCTAGAGTCTGTTGTATATCATGCACAAAGAGGGCTAGCTGTCTCTCGCATGATCTCTGTTTCCTAAAATCATGCTGGTCTCTGCAGATGAGCTACTCAGAGTCTTGAAAGGTCATTATGTCTGAACACAAAATATGTTCCATGATTCTACAACAAATCGATGTCAGTGAAATTGGCCGGTAATTATGTGCATCCGATTTTCTACTCTTTTTATAGATTACTATGACCTGAGCCTTCTTCCAGTCCCATGGAACTTTCCACCATTCCAATGATCTCTGATAGATGACGGATAAGAATGGTGCTATATTTGTAGCATAGTCAACTTCAAGAAGAATATAATAATTCCAATCCCAAAGAAAGCAGGTGTTGACAGATGTGAAAATTACTGAACTATCAGTTTAATAAGTCACAGCTGCAAAATACTAATGTGAATTCTTTACAGACGAATGGAAAAACTAGTAGAAGCTGACCTCGGGGAAGATCAGTTTGGATTCCGTAGAAATGTTGGAACATGTGAGGCAATACTGACCCTACGACTTATCCTAGAAGCCAGATTAAGGAAGGGCAAACCTGCGTATCTAGCATTTGTAGACTTAGACAAAACTTTTGACAATGTTGACTGGAATACTCTCTTTCAAATTCTGAATGTGGCAGGGATAAAATACAGGGAGGGAAAGGCTATTTACAATTTGTACAGAAACCAGATGGCAGTTATAAGAGTCGAAGGACATGAAAGGGAAGCAGTGGTTGGGAAGGGAGTGAGACAGGGTTGTAGCCTCTCCCCGATGTTATTCAATCTGTATATTGAGCAAGCAGTAAAGGAAACAAAAGAAAAATTCAGAGTAGGTATTAATATCCATGGAGAAGAAATAAAAACTTTGAGGTTCGCCAATGACATTGTAATTCTGTCAGAGACAGCAAAGGACTTGGAAGAGCAGTTGAACGGAATGGATAGTGTCTTGAAAGGAGGATATAAGATGAACATCAACAAAAGCAAAACAAGGATAATGGAATGTAGTCGAATTAAGTCGAGTGATGCTGAGGGAATTAGATTCGGAAATGAGATACTTAAAGTAGCAAAGGAGTTTTGCTATTTGGGGATCAAAATAACTGATGATGGTCGAAGTAGAGAGGATATAAAATGTAGACTTGCAATGGCAAGGAAAGCGTTTCTGAAGAAGAGAAATTTGTTAACATTGAGTATAGATTTAAGTGTCAGGAAGTCATTTCTGAAAGTATTTGTATGGAGTGTAGCCATGTATGGAAGTGAAACATGGACGATAAATAGTTTGGACAAGAAGAGAATAGAAGCTTTCGAAATGAGGTGCTGCAGAAGAATGCTGAAGATTAGATGGGTAGATCACATAACTAATGAGGAGGTATTGAATAGGATTGGGGAGAAGAGAAGTTTGTGGCACAACTTGACCAGAAGAAGGGATCGGTTGGTAGGTGTTCTGAGGCATCAAGGGATCACCGATTTAGTATTGGAGGGCAGTGTGGAGGGTAAAAATCGTAGAGAGAGACCAAGAGATGAATACACTAAGCAGATTCAGAAGGATGTAGGTTGCAGTAGGTACTGGGAGATGAAGAAGCTTGCACAGGATAGAGTAGCATGGAGAGCTGCATCAAACCTGTGGTGTCACCGCCAGACACCACACTTGCTAGGTGGTAGCCTTTAAATCGGCCGCGGTCCATTAGTATACGCCGGACCCGCGTGTCGCCACTGTCAGTGATAGCAGACCGAGCACCACCACACGGCAGGTCTAGAGAGACGTACTAGCACTCGCCCCAGTTGTACAGCCGACGTTCATAGCGGTGGTTCACTGACAAATACGCTCTCATTTGCCGAGACTATAGTTAGCATAGCCTTCAGCTACATTTGCTACGACCTAGCAAGGCGCTGTATTCAGTTGATAATTAATATTATGAAGCATATATCATCAAGAGCGATGCTCTACAAATGTGGATTAAAGTTAAGTATTCCAGAAGCTACGTACTTTTCTTTATAGCTTTCATTACGTATCCTGTTTCAGACCTCACGCCAGCCTGCGTGAGTTTAAGCGCGTGCCTTTTGGCTTCCTCTCATTGTGTCTAGGCTGTCTTGTCTAGACACAACAAAATCAGTCTCAGGAATGAAGACCACAACAACAACAACAGTCAACTCCTTCCAACCAACACCAGCTTTTCTGAATTGCGCATGTGGGAATTTTCCCTGCAATCTATCCTACATTCCCATAACCCTCCTGCCCTCAACCTTCATTAGTCAACTGTCCTCTCCGATTCAGCCCCTTCTCTGTTTCCATTCCAGCACTACACAGCCCTCATTCTCCACCGCACCCAGTCTTTTTACTTCTTTCCTTTTCCACTATCCCTCCCCACCTCTTCGCTGCCCTTCATCTAATCTCCCGACTGTACATAGCTGTCCTACCCTCTTTCCACCTCACCCCTGCGCACTCCCCAACAGCATATCACTGTCCAGCACCCCTACCCCACAATCCCTCCCCTCTGCACCTCAGCACCTCAGCCTCCTCCTTACCCACAACCGATTGACACTTCCATCATGCACTGCTGCTGCTGCTCACAGTGTGGTTTCAGTTGCCTGAGACTGCAGTCACGTGTGTGTGTGTGTGTGTGTGTGTGTGTGTGTGTGTGTGTGTGTGTGTGTTTGTCGTCTGATTTTGATGAAGGCTTTGCTGGCCGAAAGCTATATTTGTGACACTGTTTTGGTTGTGCCTATCTGTGACTCAGCATCTCCACTATATGGTGAGTAGCAGCTTTCCTTTTCACAATATTGATGTTATCGTATGTTTTTTTGAAATCTGTGACTGAAATAGAAAACAGTTTCCACCATACCCTGATTATATATTTCGTATAGTTATTGTAACTATATTTATTATTATTATGTAATGTGATAATTCAGTTAAGAATTACAGTTATCTTTAGTAATTTCTTGCATTGTTTCAAGGGAATCAGACTTTTGGTTAGCCACACTGTAGTCCAGATGTGCAAGGACTTCTTGAAACTGTTAGATGTCAATGTTTCTACATTGATCTATATTGAATTTAAGGCTGTTATTAAAATTAAGTTTGATTAATTTCAACTCATAGAGTTAACATGTTGCCTCATAACCATGAACAAAAGAGTTAACATGTTGCCTCGTAACCATGAACAAAAGTTTGTCAGTTAGTCTACATTAATTGTGATTGACATATGTTTATCACAAGCCAAGTTGTCACATCTGTTATTAATAAATCATCATCCCACCCTTGTTGATTGGTACAGATGCTACTCAGCTCTTAAATAACTACACAACTTAGTTCTACAATGTTTGATTCTTAAGATTTTGAGTCATGTGAAGTATCAGTAGTAATTTTAAGTGAGTAGGATATCAATTTATTGTTCTTCCATATTGGATGTGTTTCTTAAAAACTGTAAACAAATTATTGAACTGTTTCACTTCTTGTAGTAGCGTGCATAATGAATTTTTTCTAATCTTTTACTTGTCTCCATTGTAGATATCGGCAGATCCTGCTGACATAAACATTCTCCCAGAATATGGTAAGGATCCACGTGTCGTTACAAATTTGCTCGATGGTGTTAATAGAACACATGATGATATGCACCTATGGTTGGCACCATTCACTCCAGGATCAAACCATTTTATATACATAAGTTTCAAACAGTACACACAAGTGGCTATGATACGTATCTGGGTGAGTATGGCAAAAAAAAAGTTATTTAGTACTATTTGCTGACAAAGTCAAATTTAAAAGGCTGAAGATCTGAAAGTATCACTAGTATTCTGAAAGAGTCACAAGCAGTATTCAGTAAGCTCACAGACAGTTTCTTTAGGAGGATTTCATACTTGACAAGCTTGACAACATTACACAGGCTCACTTTTGGGGAACATGATGACCATCTTGTAATTTTAATTTTTATTATGTATTTCATCCTCTGGACACACAAGTGGTATCATGGATGGTTTCGACTTACTATCATATCATCATCAAATGATTTTAGTATATTAGTAACAACAACAGAATGTAAGAGAAAGCAGAAAGTATTAAAAAGAAAAGAATGGAGAAAGAGAGTGATTGGAGATTATAAATAAAAAGTGAGAGGATGGATGGCAGTAGAGCAAAATAGATCAGGATGCCAAGAACCAAAGACATCTTGGAATCTCTACATGAGTGTTGGTTAAACAGATTAATAAAGTGTTGCTTCTATACGCAAAAACCTCTAGCAATGGGTTTCATAGAGCTCATGATAATGAGGAAAGCCGGGCTTTACTTTCAAGTCAACTGGTAATTTGCAAACATGTTCTCTCAAGTCTGTAGTCCCTTTTTTACAAAGTGCAGGATGGACACTGTGCTACTGGCTGAGAGCATAAGGCACATTTTACTTTGGAATCAAAAACTGGAAAATCCAGGATGGGATAGTAACAGTATTATGAGAAAGATAGATTGCTACTCACCATATAGTTGAGATGTTGAGTTGCAGACAGGCACAACAAAAAGACTGTTAAACAAGCAAGCTTTTGGACACACACACACACACACACACACACACACACACACACACACACACACATTCACGCAAACACAACTCTCTCTCTCTCTCTCTCTCTCTCTCTCTCTCTCTTTCTTTCTTTCTATGTCTCTCTCTCACACACACACACACATACGCGTACACACATGCATGACCACTGTCTCTGGCTGTCGAGGCCTTGGCAGCCAGAGACAGTGGTCATGTGTGTGTGAGTTGTGTTGGCGTGAGTGCTTGTGTGTGTGTGTGTGTTGTTGTTGTTGTTGTTGTGAGCTTCAGTCCAAACACTGGTTTGATGCAGCTCTCCGTGCTGCACTATCGTGTGCATGCTTCTTCATCTCCAAGTAACTACTGCAACCTACATCCTTCTGAGTCTGCTTATTGTATTGATGCCTTGGTCATCCTCTACGATTTTTACCCTTCACACTGCCCTCCAATACTGAATTGGTGATCCCTTGATGCCTCAGAACATGTCGTACCAACCGATCCCTTCTTCTAGTCAAGTTGTGCCACAAATTTCCCTTCTCCCCAATTCTATTCAGTACCTCCTCATTAGTTACACGATGTACCCACGTAATATTTAGCATTCTTCTGTAGCACCACATTTCGAAAGCTTCTATTCTCTTGTTGTCTAAACTATTTATCATCCATGTTTCACTTCCATACATGGCTACACTCCACACTTTTCTTCCAGAAAAGATTTCCTGACACTTAAATCTATACTCGATGTTAACAAATTTCTCTTCTTCAGAAATGCTTTTGTTGCCTTTGCTAGTCTACATTTTATATTCTCTACATTTTATATCCTCTACATTTTATATCCTCTCTACTTTGACCCTCATCAGTTATTTTGCTCCCCAAATAGCAAAACTCATCTACTGCTTCAATAGTGTCATTTCCTAATCTAATTCCCTCAGCATCACCTGATTTAATTTGGCTACATTCCATTATCCTCGTTTTGCTTTTGTTGATGTTCATCTCGTATCTTCCTTTCAAGACACTGTCTATTCAATTCAACTGGCCTTCCAGGTCCTTCATTGTCTCTGACTGAATTACAATATCATCAGCAAACCTCAAAATTTCAGTTTGTTCTCCCTGGATTTTAATTCCTACTCCAAATTTTTCTTTTGTTTCCTGTACTGCTTGCCCTGTGTACTGATTGAATAACATTGGGGACAGGCTACAACCTGTCTCAATCCCTTCCCAACCACTGCTTCTCTTTTGTGCCCCTTGACTTATATAACTGCCATCTGGTTTCTGTACAAATTGTAAATAGGCTTTCGCTCCCTGTGTTTTACCCCTGCCACCTTCAGAATTTGAAAGAAAGTATTCCAGTCAACACTGTCAAAAGCTTTCTCTAAGTCTACAAATTCTAGAAACATAGGTTTGTCTTTCCTTAATCTGTCTTCTAAGATAAGACGTAGGGTCAGTATTGCCTCACGTCTTCCAAACTGATCATCCATGAGGTTGGCTTCTACCAGTCTTTCCATTCGCCTGTAAAGAATTTGTGTTAGTATTTTGCAGCCATGACTTATTAAACTGATAGTTCATTAATTTTCACACTTGTCAACACCTGCTTTCTGTGGGATTGGAGTTATTACATTCTTCTTGAAGGCTGGAGGTATTTCGCCTGTCTCATACATCTTGCTCACCAGATGGTAGAGTTTTGCCAGGGCTGGCTCTCCCAAGGCGAACAGTAGTTCTAATGGAATGTTGTCGACTCCCGGGACCTTGTTTTGACTTAGGTCTTTCAGTGCTATGTCAAATTCTTCATGCAGTGTCGTATCTTGCATTTCATCTTCATCTACGACCTTTTCCATTTCCATACATCGCCCTTGTATAGACCCTCTGTATACTCCTCCCACATTTCTGCTTTTCCCTCTTTGCTTAGAACTGGTTTTCCGTCTGAGATCTTGATATTCATACAACTGCTTCTCTTTTCTCCAAAGGTCTCTTTAATTTTCCTGTAGGCAGTATCTATCTTACCCCTAGTGATATATGCCTCTACATCCTTACATTTGTCCTCTAGCCATCCCTGCTTAGCCATTTTGCACTTCCTGTCGATCTCATTTCTGAGACGTTGGTATTCCTTTTTGCCTGCTTCATTTACTGCATTTTTATATTTTCTCCTTTTGTCAATTAAATTCAGTATCTCTTCTGTTATCCAATGATTTCTACTAGCCCTCGTCTTTTTACCTACTTGATCCTCTACTACCTTCACTATTTCATCTCTCAAAGCTACCCATTCTTCTTCTACTGTATTTCTTTCCCCCATTCTTGTCAATCGTTCGCCAATGGTCTCCTGAAGCCCTCTACAACCTCTGGTTCTTTCAGTTTATCCAGGTCCCATCTCCTCAAATTCCCACCTTTTTGCAGTTTCTTCAGTTTTAATCTACAGTTCATAATTAATAGATTGTGGTCAGAGTCCACATCTGCCCCTGGAAATGCCTTACAATTTAAAACCTGGTTCCTAAATCTCTGTCTTACCATTATGTAATCTATCTGAAGCCTTCCAGTATCTCCAGGCCTCTTCCATGTATACAACCTTCTTTCATGATTCTTGAACCAAGTGTTAGCTATGATTACGTTATGCTTTGTGCAGAATTCTTCCAGGTGGCTTCCTCTTTCATTTCTTAGCCCTATTCCATATTCGCCTACTACGTTTCTGTCTCCTCCTTTTCCTACTATTGAATTCCAGTCACCCATGACAAACTCCAGCATTACCCCTATTTTATTTTGTGTTTATAACCCTGTATTCACATGACCAGAAGTCTTGTTCCTCCTGCCACCGAACTTCACTAATTCCCACTATATCTAACTTTAACCTATCCATTTCCCTTTTTAAATTTTTAACATACCTGCCTGATTAAGGGATCTGACATTCGACATTCTGATCCGTAGAACGCCAGTTTTGTTTCTCCTAATAATGATGTCCTCCTGAGTAGTCCCCGCCCGGAGATCCAAATGAGGGACTCTTTTACCTCCGGAGATCCAAATGAGGGACTCTTTTACCTCCAGAATATTTTACCCAAGAGAACGCCATCAGCATTTAACCATACAGTAAAGCTGCATGCCCTTGGGAAAAAAAATTACGACTGTAGTTTCCTCTAGCTTTCAGTCGTTTGCAGTGCAGCACAGCGAGGTCGTATTGGTTAATGTTACAAGGCCAGATCGGTCAATCATCTAGACTGTTGCCCATGCAACTACTGAAAAGGCTGATGCCCCTCTTCAGGAACCACACATTTGTCTGGCCTGTCAACAGACACCCCTCCATTGTGGTTGCACCTACGGTATGGCTACCTGTATCGCTGAGGCACACAAGGACTCCCCCACCATCACCACCACCACCACCACCAACGACAAGGTCCATGGTTGATGGGGTGTGTGTGTGTATGTTGTCTAATCCAGAAGAAGGCTTTTTGGCTGAAAGCTTAGTTGTTTAGCAATATTATTGTTTTGCCTATCTGCAATTCAACATCTCTGTTATAAGGTGAGTAGCAATCTATCCTTGTAATAATATTATGTAATTGGATAAATAAAAAATCTACTCGCCAAGCGGCAGAGGAACATGTATAAAAAAATGTTAAAATTAGGCACGCTTTACAAGCCAGTGGCTCCATCTTCAGGCAGTAGAGTTGAAGACAAAGGAAGACGAGTGAGGAAAAAGGACTGGAGAGGTGTAGGTAAAGAGGTAGATTTAAGAAAAATCACTCAGAATTGCAGTTCAGGGGAGACTTACTGGACATGGTGAGAAGGAGAGACTGACTGTTGGGGACCGGACTGGATGAGATTTGAAAACCTGGGAGCTTAAAAGTGGAAGACATGGTAATATGTAAGACAGAGATTACTGCTAAAACACCGTCTGTGAGTTAATAACAGTGAGAAGCAAGTGCATTGTATGTAACAGAGATGGGAGGGTGATGGTGAAAAATAGACAGGTAAGAAAATGAACGCGGCAGAAAACTAAAACAGATTGAAGAAATGAGTAATTACAGTGAAAAAATGCTAAAATGGGAAAAATTAACATAAATTAAGGCCAAGTGGGTGGTGAGAAGCAAGGACGTGTTATAGCGCTATTTCCCACTTGCGTAGTTCTGAGAAACTGGTGTCTGGGGCAGGAATCTAAATGTGTGATGAAACGGGCAGTGAGGTCACGACTGACATGTTGTAGAGTATGCTCTCCAACAGTATACTTCCTTTGCCTATGCCATTTCAACCTAACTGATAATTTGGTGGTAGTCATGCCAATGTAAAAGGCTGAAAAGTGTTTACATAATAGCTGGTATATTGCATGTGTCATTTCACATGTGGCTCTCCCTTTGATATACACTCCTGGAAATGGAAAAAAGAACACATTGACACCGGTGTGTCAGACCCACCATACTTGCTCCGGACACTGCGAGAGGGCTGTACAAGCAATGATCACGCGCACGGCACAGCGGACACACCAGGAACCGCGGTGTTGGCCGTCGAATGGCGCTAGCTGCGCAGCATTTGTACACCGTCGCCGTCAGTGTCAGCCAGTTTGCCGTGGCATACGGAGCTCCATCGCAGTCTTTAACACTGGTAGCATGCCGCGACAGCGTGGACGTCAACCGTATGTGCAGTTGACGGACTTTGAGCGAGGGCGTATAGTGGGCATGCGGGAGGCCGGGTGGACGTACCGCCGGATTGCTCAACACGTGGGGCGTGAGGTCTCCACAGTACATCGATGTTGTCGCCAGTGGTCGGCGGAAGGTGCACGCGCCCGTCGACCTGGGACCGGACCGCAGCGACGCACGGATGCACGCCAAAACCGTAGGATCCTACGCAGTGCCGTAGGGGACCGCACCGCCACTTCCCAGCAAATTAGGGACACTGTTGCTCCTGGGGTATCGGCGAGGACCATTCGCAACCGTCTCCATGAAGCTGGGCTACGGTCCCGCACACCGTTAGGCCGTCTTCCGCTCACGCCCCAACATCGTGCAGCCCGCCTCCAGTGGTGTCGCGTCAGGCGTGAATGGAGGGACGAATGGAGACGTGTCTTCTTCAGCGATGAGAGTCGCTTCTGCCTTGGTGCCAATGATGGTCGTATGCGTGTTTGGCGCCGTGCAGGTGAGCGCCACAATCAGGACTGCATACGACCGAGGCACACAGGGCCAACACCCGGCATCATGGTGTGGGGAGCGATCTCCTACACTGGCCGTACACCACTGGTGATCGTCGAGGGGACACTGAATAGTGCACGGTACATCCAAACCGTCATCGAACCCATCGTTCTACCATTCCTAGACCGGCAAGGGAACTTGCTGTTCCAAAAGGACAATGCACGTCCGCATGTATCCCGTGCCACCCAACGTGCTCTAGAAGGTGTAAGTCAACTACCCTGGCCAGCAAGATCTCCGGATCTGTCCCCCATTGAGCATGTTTGGGACTGGATGAAGCGTCGTCTCACGCGGTCTGCACGTCCAGCACGAACGCTGGTCCAACTGAGGCGCCAGGTGGAAATGGCATGGCAAGCCGTTCCACAGGACTACATCCAGCATCTCTACGATCGTCTCCATGGGAGAATAGCAGCCTGCATTGCTGCGAAAGGTGGATATACACTGTACTAGTGCCGACATTGTGCATGCTCTGTTGCCTGTGTCTATGTGCCTGTGGTTCTGTCAGTGTGATCATGTGATGTATCTGACCCCAGGAATGTGTCAATAAAGTTTCCCCTTCCTGGGACAATGAATTCACGGTGTTCTTATTTCAATTTCCAGGAGTGTATGTGTATTGCCAGTTACAGGGCTGGTATATGTGGTAGCAGGGGGGTGCACAGCACAAGTCTTGCAGTGGGGACGGTTGAAGGCATAGGGGCCATAGGATAGGGACATGGATGTGGAAGGAGCATATGGTCTGACAAGAATATTGCAGAGATTGAGAGGGCGATGGAAAACTATTCTAGGTGTGGTGGGCAAAATCTCAGACAGAACGGATCTCATTTCAGGGGATGATTTTAGAAAGTCATGGTCTTGTTGAAGTAGCTGATTAATACCAGGGTGATACTGAGTGACCAGTGGTGTGTTCCGAAATTGTTTTTTGAAGGGATCAGCAGTTCCAGGATTGTATGTGATGGCACAGGAAATCTGCTTTTGTACTAGGCTGGTGGCATAATTACATCTAGTGAAGGCTGAGGTGAGAATGGTGGTGCATTGCTGTAAAGATTCTCTATCCAAAGGAATATGTTTGCCTAACATGCCAAGACTGTATGGGAGAGAATGTTTGACTTGGAAAAGGTGGCAACTGCTAAAATGTAAATACTGTTCGTTAGTACGTTTGATGTGGACAGAAGTGTGTAGCTAGCCTTCAGTGATGACAAGATGAACATCAAGGAAAGTGGCATGGGATTCGTAATAGGACCATGTGAAATTTAATTGAATTTAATTGAGAGAAGGTATTTAGAGATTCCAGGAATTTCAACAGCTCAGCCTCACCATTAGTTCACATGATAAACATGTCATCAATGTATCTCAGTCAAACCAGTGGCTGAAGACTTATGGACCCCAGGAAAGCCCCCTTCAAGTGCCCCGTGAAAAGGTTGGCATAGGAAGGACCATCCTGGTTCCTATGGCTGTACCCCTGATCTGTTTGTATGTCTGCACCTCAAAGGTGAAGTAGTTGTTGGTAAGTATAAAGGTGATTAAGGTGATTGGAAGGATGTTATAGGTTTAGAATCAGGTGGGTGCTGACTGAGGAAATGTTCAGCAGCAGACAGGCCTTGTACGGGTGGATGTTGGTATAGAGGTAGTGGTGTCAGTGGTGACAAACAAGGTGTGTGGTAGGAGTGGTATGATCATGGATATCAGACAGTCAAGAAAACAGTTGGTATCTTTGATATGGGAGGGAAATCTTTGTACTATGAGTTGTAGGTGGTACTATGAGTTGCAGGTGCTGATCAGCTAAGGCAGATACATATTTAGTGGGTGCTTTGAAGCCAGCAACTATAGAATGGCCAGGATGATTGGGTCTGTGGACCTTAGGAAGGAGGTAAAAATTGGGGGTGGGTGGTTTGGATGGGGTGAGAAGAATTGAGGTGTTAGTCCATGTGAAGCGTCTGAGATGTAAGGTGGGACTGCAGGTCAGTTTGAATCACAGGGATGGGACCTTGATGGCAGACACTGTATGTAGAGGTGTCAAACAGCTGGCGTAGACCTTCAGTAATATACTCCTTTCAGTCAAGTACCACAGTGGTAGATCCTTTGTCTGCTGGAAGCATAACAATGGAGTCATGAGTTTTAGGAAACTTAGAGCTTGGAGTTCTGCAGAGGACAGGTTGGGGTCTTGTTGTAGGGACCTGAGGAAGGGTTGTGAAGCAATGCTGGATGTGAGAATTGTTTGGAAGGCTTGTAAGGGATGATTTTAAGGTAGTGGTGGTGGATCAAGTTGGGATTGTGGTTGGAACTGTTCAAGGCAAGGTTCAGTGTCACATCTGCTGCTGAAAGGTTTCGGGATTGGGTTGCAAAGTGATATTTCGAGTTGACAGTACTTGTGAAGGAAAGTAGGTCCTTCACCAAAGCCACATGACCAACTGCAGGTTGTGGCTGAAAGTGAGACCCTTGGGTAACACAGATAATCCAGGAGGTGAGAGTGCTTTAGACAAGATGTTGAGGACACTACTATTGTGACTGGTTCTTGTGATTATGAATTCTCTGGTCTGGAGGCACTGGTGAAGGCTGTGGGATGTTAAGGTTAGATAAGCTCAGTTTGCAGGAGAGGAGTGGTGGTTGATGGTGTGGCTGTTTAGGGAGCTGCAGAGGAACAGAAAGAGGAACACTGCTGTTCAGGTGGTTTAGGAGAAGGTGAGAGAGCTTTTTGAGATTAAGTCTGGCATGTCGTTGCAGTTTGAAGTTGGCTTGAGGGGTGATACCATGCAAGGAAACATGAAGGGTAGATAACTGCAGGATTTTGTAAAGGGAGAGAAGTCTGGTGGAGTGGAAATCGCCTGATGAGGCGTATGTGTACAGATTAGTTGGCTAAGAGCAAGAGATTGCTGAATTTGAAACTGTAAAAAGCCTGGTTCAGGTTAGGATTACCTCTATAAACAGGGACTTTCAATGTTAGACATTTGAAATAACTCCAAGGGAGAAGAAGGTTTCAAGAAACAGAATGTGGGACCTAAGTTTTGATAATGCAAAAAAATGGGATTCACCATGGCAAGAGAGGAAGGACATTTTGGAGTGTTAGAAATCGTGGGAGTGGCAAAAAAGGATAGCAGAGGGTGGACAAAAGGTACAAAAATGGAAGAAAAGCAAGGAAAAAATCATAAAAATTGTACGAAAATTGTGAGAGCAGACAATGGTTAACTAGAGAGGTAATGAGTGGGCAAGACTTTCTCACCAGAAAATTGGTCTATATGATACAGGAGGGGGGGGGGGGGGGGGAAGATTGGAAAAGAAAAAAAATCTGTTGGGAAAGTTGTGAAAAGAGACAAAAGTTTAAAAACTGGGTAAACAGAGAGAGAGAATGTCCTAGAAGAAAATGTCAAGTACTTAGCTAGTCAATTAAAGTAATGTAGGAGAGGGCAGTAAAAGTTGGTCAGAGTGGTTAGATGAAAAACAAATACACAAAAATATGAAAGAGTTACATAAAAAGAAAATAAATAGAGCATGGAAAAGAAAGTAGCTGTCAAATTTGTGAATAAATTGGCGAAAGATGCTCAGGAGAATGTCCTACAGTTTAGTGAACCGTAAATTGTTAAAGGCAAATTTGTAAATAACAATGGAATTGTATATGCAAATAAAAATGGACCTGTCTGCATGCACGGAAATCAGTGCTAGAAAAGATGTAGGTGCAAAGTGTTGATTAATCTTGGTGATGCAGATGAATAAACAAATGGATTAGTACACATAGTAGAAAACAGATGACAATTTGAATGAAACAAATGACAACAAAACTGACAAGAGGGTTACATAAGAAAGAATGATGGCCACTTGGATGAATATAAAAAAGAAACAATGTAATGTAATTGGATAGATAAAAATAATACTGACATTTTTCTGTGGGTTGTTCCAGTGGGTAAGAGTGAGAAAGTAAAGAGACATTGCAATCACATTATGGAGGAAAGGCGGCTGGCAGAAGTTTATTCTGGGAAATGTGGAAAGGATATTTGATGTATCAGTGTCATCTCTAAGCCTTACTTGAAACCTGACAGTATACAATGTAATCTTGTATAATAAGGAAATAGTCTGTTAATTCAGTTTTGAACATAGGAATGAAAAATTGGGATTTAAAGTCATGCTGATGATGAGCCCATTAGAGATGGACCGAAGCTTGCATTCAACAAGTGTGGTGAAAGAAATCGGTTGTTTCTTCTTCAAGGGAACCGTCCTGGCGATATTTGCTTTAATCAGTTGAAGAAAACTGCAGAGATTGCACAAATGAACATTTGAAGCCTGCTTCTACCTAATTCAAGAGCAGTTTGCTAATCACTGTGCTATCTTTCCCAGTAATTCAGTTTAGATTGAACCAAATAGATTTGTTTGAATTCAAACTTGTCTGGATAGACGTAGAAGCGTTAAAGTAATTGTTGGTATACAATGGCATCAGAAATTAATTTCAAATCTTATTTACATTTCAGTGTTGAATTGTGCTTTACAGACAGTTAAGATATTTAGCCACAGGCAGTGAGAATACATTCTACATATCTCGGCCAGTTCATAAACTGACGGTCTGGAGCCCCCAAAACGTCATTTTATCTTGGCCAGTGAAAATGTTTGCATGGAGGAAATCTGTTCTGATGTGTTTGCTGCCAATGAATATGAATTTGTTTGTGTTTTTACAGGTTTTATTAATCCCAGTAGCAGTAGAATTGCTAAGCTGTTGAGTAAACCAGTGGAGTTAGTGTGTGTGTGTGTGTGTGTGTGTGTGTGTGTGTGTGTGCCATACATTTTTTAATGACTGTGAAGAGTAAAACGTGATAGATTAATTTTATAATTCATATTAAGGAGTAAAGATTAATTATTATGGTAGTTTTTAGGACTACAACAAAACAAAAATTTGTATATATGTCTACTTTAATGCATTTACCCAGACACAAATGAGACATTCATGTTAGTTCCTACATTGACTGAAGTAGATTGTAGATTGTATTTTATTGGTCCTGTTGTCTACATAGCAGCTTATGCATAAGACATTGGATAAGTCAAGTTATAAATATACAGGCTGAAAGTAATTTCAAGGCATACATATTTAAGCTTACAATAATACACTTTACTCGTAAGTATTTATATAACACATTTCATAAATTTAAATATTCTTCCATGGAGTAAAAGCAGTGATGCTGTAAATATGACTTTAGAGATTTTCCAAATGTATTGACCTCAGTGATAGCTTTTATGTTTTCAGGAAGTTTGTTATAAAGCTTAACTGTGAAAAGTACCTTTTTGGCACAGTGCTGTGCTGATTTGAGTCATATGTAAGTTTCTATTTTGTCTGGTAAAGTGCTCATGTATATCACAGTTTTTTTGTAGTCTCTGGTCCTTGCCTATTACATTTAATTTAAAGAACAAAAGGGTTTCCATAATGTATACACACGGTAATGGGGGAATACCAGATTTCTTAAACAGGGGTTTACAAGAGTCTCTAGGCTTGCACCCAAACAAGATTCTAATGGCCCTTTTTTGTAGTTTAAAAGTGCTATTAGCTGTTTTAGAGTTTCCCCAGAAGGTGACCCCATATCTAAAACGAGAATGAAAGTACGCATGATATGCATTCAATACTGTTTTCTCACTACAGCATGATTTTAATGAACAAAGAAGATTACATGTTTTGCTCAGTTCTGCATTGAGATATTCAATATGCTTATTCCATCTGATATTACTCTGCAGCCAAAGTCCTAAGAATTTGGTTTCAGTACTGTTACCAACTGGTTCGTCATTGATAGAGACTGATGGGATAAACATGTGCTTGTTAGGAACATTGTGGAATTTTAGAGCAACGGTTTACTTACTGTTTATTACAAGCTGATTACTCTGTGCCCAGCTGCTAAGTTGTTTCGTGACCATGTTTACTGTCTGCTGTAACTGTTCATCGTCGTCTCCTTTTAGTAGAATCGTGGTGTCATCTGCAAATATGATTGTTTTGTGTGCATCAATATTAAGCTTAGATCATTTATGTACAGAAGAAACAGAAGAGGTCCCAATACGGATCCTTGGGGTACACCACATTTAATTTGTTTATAGTCAGATAAGTGATTAGATACAGTTTTTAGTTCAATATTTGTGTGCTTGTCGCACACTGCCTGCATACGATTTGTTAGGAAGGAACTGATCCACTTGTTGGACAGACCTCGAATACCATATCTTTCTAGCTTTGATAGCAGAATTTTATGGTCCACCATGTCAAAAGCTTTTGACAAGTCAATAAAGACTCCTATTGTTTCCTGTTTTTTGTCCATCAGGTTTAGGATGGAATTGATGCACTCATAGACAGCAGTTGTCGTTGACCTCTTATTTCTGAATCCATGTTGTTCATTACATAGGATGCTGTTTTTATTTATAAATTTCATAAGTTTCTCATACATAACTTTTTCCAGTACTTTAGAGATGCAGGAGGAAATTGTGATGGGTCTGTAGTTATTTACATTGTCTTTATCCCCTTTTTTATATACAGAAATAACTTTTGATGTTTTCAACACATCAGGGAAAGTGCCTGCCTGAAGTGAGCAGTCGCATAAATGTGTGAGTACTTCAATTAGGTTTGATGTGCTCTTCTTTAACATTGTTGCAGGTATACCATCAATACCTGACAATTTGGAATTTTTTAGTCCTTTTATTGCTTTAGCTACTTCATCTTGTGAAACAGAACTGATGTACATTGATCCTCTACATGCACTTATTTTATATTCATTTGCCTGGGTGCTCTTAAAGTTTGATTGTAACATATTTTCAGCAACACCTGTGAAAAATTTGTTAAATGTGTTGGCTACTTCTAAGGGGTTTGTTACTTTTTTATTTTTATGTGATAGTGTTATATTTTTCCAAGGTTGTCTGTATTCTCCACATTCTTTTTTTATAACGCTCCACATAGCCTTTGATTTATTAGCTGAATTATAAATATTTCATCATTATGCATTATTTTTGCTGCTTTTATTACTTTTCTTAATGTTTTGGAGTATTTTTTATAGTATGCGCGTACTACAGGTGAGGAATTTTTTGAGTTACATATTTCATGAAGTAGTCTTTTCTTCTGGCATGAAACCCTTATTCCCTTTGTGATCCAGCTGTTTGTTCTAGAGTTTCCCCGTATGGTTAATGTTTTCAGTGGGAATGCAAGTTCAAAGAAATGGGTTAATGTATCAATGAAAGTTTTTCATTTAGATCGTTCATTTTGTACACTCCTAGCCATTTTTCTTTCTGTAATAAGTTGTTGAAGTAGTTCACATTATGCTGATTATAACTTCGATATGCTGTTCTGAAAGACATGTTGTTAATAATACTGCCTTGTACTTTTATGCTTAATGTTTGAGCAAGATGATCGCTAAAACCTGCACTGAAAATTTTTAGTGAGGTGTTGTGTAAACTCTTCTTGACTAGAAACTGATCAAGAGCTGTTTGGCAAGTTTCTGATACTCGGGTAGCTGCTTTTACTTCAGCCTTTAAATTGTAGGACGTTGCAAGGTTCAAAATGGTCTCCCTATTTCCACTATTCGTGAGGAAGTCAATATTGAAGTCACCACAGATTATCAATTCACAATCCATTTTATTTACTTTATTTAGCAATGACTCCATTTTGTTTAAGAAAAGTTCAAAATTCCCAGATGGTGATCAGTAAACTGTAGCAATAACCAGGTTGAACTGAGTAATTTTTATAGCTGCAATTTCATAATCCTTTTCGACATTTGCCCTAGTTAAGTCAGGTAGTGTAATAAAATCTACATTATCCTTTGTGTAAATTGCTACCCCACCCTGCTTACAGTTTTTCCCGCAGTAGTAAGCAGCCAAGACAAATTTGTTTATTTTCGTATTCTGGATTAATTCTGGGTTAAGCCAGTGCTCAGAAATGCATAACACTGAGATATCATTAAGTTCATGTGTTAATAGAACGTTAATTTCATCGATCTTATTACGCAGGGATTGCACATTATGGTGACAAATTTTTAGTTCGGGCGTATTCACGATTTGGTAATTGGGAATCATATTTACAGCATCACATACCTCTAGTTTAAATTAGGAATGTCAGCAGTGTTGTGTTTTCGTTCTTCTTTCTTGTTTATTTTGTTTTCCTCGCTGTTGGAAGAATGTTCAGGAAGCTGATAAATTGTTCTATCCCTTACAAGTCTTTCTTTAATTATTTCACTAACACGATCACAAACAAATCTTTTCGCTTCATAGTTCAAATGCATTCCATGCTTCGTGTGCAGATTTCGATGCAGCTTGCTTATATCCAGTACATCACACTTAGTGTATTGAGAACACAGTTTCCTTATTTTAATGTTTGTTTTCCAAGTTTCTTTGTTTACGCACGAACTATAAATCAGATCATGCCTATGAGGAAGTGTGGCAACTACTGTGTTTCTGCATTCATTAGCTTGTAAAAAATTCTGTAGCGTTTTCTCGCAAACCTCTGCTTCATATTTTGCCACATCGTTTGAACCAATTATACAGACGATAAAGTCATTTTCTTGCATTAATTTCGTCTGAGAGTTGATGTCTACAACATTTTTACATCCCGCTCCTGGTTTCACTACACTAGTCACTGCTATGTCACTATTTTTCTGACGGAGCATGCTGGATAGATTCCTGCCATGACTGTCTGTTAGTAATAGTACATTACTCTTTTTCCCTGATGATCTGTGTTTGTTGTTGACATTATTTGAAAAAACGCTATTCATTTTCAGTTCACTGACTTTTTCAAGTTCACGGTCATTTGGAGAGTCGTTATCACAGTCACTTGTTTGCAAAACGTGATATTTGTTTTTTTCCGAAAATGTGACAGTTTTAGCAAACTTTGTTGTTCTTTTTGTATTTGGAACACTATTTTTGTACGCCACTTTTACCCACTCGGACGATATATTACTTTTGTCTTGTATCACTTCACTTAGTGTTGGCTTCGATCGCAGATCCCGATTTTCTTTCTTGAGTGAGTCAATATCGCTTCTTAAGGAACTGACTATGAATTGTAAGCTAGCAATTCATTCTTTTAGCGTTGTTATTTCAGTGTTACAATTCTTACAAACTCCCTTTTCAACAGCATAACTATAACTATTTCTCAAGTTAGATTCACACACTTCTACACTCACGGCCATCTTGCTGATACATAAAAATAGACAAACCTTATTTTACAACAAGATACAAGAGTTTGTATTTATATAGTGGTTGTGAGTTAAGCCTTTTAAATGTTAATAACAATTAGTAGATCAGATTGATAAGAAATGGTTTCACTGTCTTGAAAGCAGAGGGGAACTTATAGAGAATGTGTATAGCAGCAGATAGACAATGTTTACATTAGATTCTGGAGTATAAAACTGAGGTGTCCATAATAACCTGAAGGGTTTACTGTAGATACTGATTTCATATAGTTAAGGAAATATTTACTTGATGAAAGGTGATCTTTATGGTCTATAGAGTTCATAGTCTATAGTTGTTTAAGACAGTCAGTATGCAGTAGAGATTTAAACCCAGAAAAATTCACTCTGTTTTTAATTTTGTTTCTATGAGCTCTGCTGAAGATCCAGCTATTTAATTGATTTGTACTCTGCTTCGTAAATTGTTTAATTCATTTTTATTGATAACTTTGTCATAATTTGCATGAGTATCATAAAAAGTTATGCGTCACCTCGGTTCTGAGAGTTCCAGAACCTGTACTGAAAATTGGAATAGAGATCAACATAAACATCATTTCCACCCTTTTTATTGCTCACAAAAACCACACATTGCATATTGTACCACCATACAGCGAGACTTCAGAGGTGGTGGTCCAGATTGCTGTACACACCGGTACCTCTAATACCCAGTAGCACATCCTCTTGCATTGATGCATGCCTGTATTCGTTGTGGCATACTATCCACAAGTTCATCAGGACTTTGTTGGCCCAGATTGTCCCACTCCTCAACGGTGATTCGGTGTAGATCCCTCAGAGCGGTTAGTGGGTCACGCTATCCATAAACAGCCCTTTTCTATCTATGTCTGGAGAACATGCTGGCCACTCTAGTCAAGTAATGTCATTATCCTCAAGGAAGTCATTCACAAGGTGTGCACGATGGGGTCACAAATTGTCGTCCATGAAGACGAATGCCTCACCAATATGCTGCTGATACGGTAGCACTATCAGTCGGAGGATGGCATTCACATATCGTACAGCCATTACAGTGCCTTCCGTGACCACCAAGGACGTACGTTGACCCCACATAATGCCACCCCAAAACAGCAGGGAACTTCCACCTTGCTGCACTTGCTGGACAGTGTGTCCCAGGCGTTCAGCCTGACCGGGTTGCCTCCAGACACGGCTCTGATGATTATCTGGCTGAAGGCATAGGTGACACTCATTGGTGAAGAGAACGTGATGCCAATACTGAGCGGTCCATTCAGCATGTTGTTGGGCATATTTGTACCACACTGCATGGTGTTGTGGTTGCAAAGTTGGACCTCGCCATGGGTGTCGGGAGTGAAATTGCACACCATGCAGCCTATTGCATACAGTTTGAGTTGTAACACGATGTCGTGTGGCTGCACAAAAAGCATTATTCAACATGGTGACATTGCTGTCAGGGTTCCTCCGAGCCATAATCCGTAGGCAACAGTCATCCACTGCAGTAGTAGCCCTTGGGTGGCCTGAGCAAGAAATGTCATCAACAGTTCCTGTCTCTCTGTATCTCCTCCATACTCGAGCAACATCGTTTTGGTTCACTGCGAGACACTTCAACACTTCCCTTGTTGAGAGCCCTTCTTGGCACAAAGTAACAATGCAGACACAATCAAACTGTGGTATTGACCATCTAGGCATGTTTGAACTACAAACAACGTGAGCCATGTACCTCCTCCCTGGTGGAACGACGGGAACTGATCGGCTGTCGGACCCCCCTCCATCTAATAGGCTCCGCTCATGCATGGTTGTTTACATTTTTGGGTGGGTTTAGTGACATCTCTGAACAGTCAAAGGGACTGTGTCTGTTATACAATATCCACAGTCAACGACTATCTTCAGGAGTTCTGGGAGCCGGGGTGATGCAAAACTTTTTTGATGTGTTATTTGCTGCTCCAATCTCTTTGCTTATTTAACATGTTTTATGAGTTGGCAGCCCCTTCATCACTTGCATTGTAACCATTGCTGTTATAATATTCACAGTTCACCTGCTGAAACTTTTTACCTGATTTTGTATTAGTTGTCTGATTCAGTTACTGCCTTTTTGCTGAATTTTTAAGCAAGTGTCGTGCATATTTTATCATTTCAGAATTATAACAAATCAAGAATCCATTCCTTCCGAGGTGCCCGAGATGTAGAAATTACTCTAGATAATAGGCTTATATTTTGTGGGGAGATAGCACGCGCCTCTGGTGGCATTTTGGGAGGCACAGAAGCATTTGGAGATGTAAGTGTATTAAGTCAAATTTTTCTATTTTTTTTATTTTTTAAGAATCTCTATTAATTAGACAGAGGTACATTTATGTTGTTCAAAGGAATTATGTTTGCGATTTGATGAGGCTAGCAACTATATTTCAGCTTTCAACTTCATGAGAATAGTTCACTTTGCCACTGATTCCACTGCCCATGCTGTTACAGCAACAACCTCTTGTTGTGAAATACAGTTCAGGGGAACCACCAAAATACTACTGTGTAATCATTGTTTGAATTTTTAGTGTTTTTTGTAAGCAATTCAACATGTACCTGAAAAAAAAGTGAATTTCATTTTTATTATTATTGTAGAGATACATGTACATGTGTACATGTAATATAGCTAATGTCAGCAATAGAAAACATTTAATATCACGAAACTTATAGTGAGCAACAGTTGCGATAAGGCTTACAAAGAACAACATGTTCAAACTTAGTTTACTAAAATCTTTAATTATGCAATATTCCTCTCTCTCTCTCTCTCTCTCTCTCTTTTTTTTTTTTTTTTTTCCTTGAGCTGATTTGGAAAGTTACTGTCACAGACACCATTCTGTAGGTTTTTAGGCAGACTTATTATTACTCTGATACATTAACTTCATACCTGAGTGCTGAGGCAAGTGCAAAAAGAAAGAGGAATAAGTAAAAAAGTAGTCATGGTCTACTTCAGGAAAATCAGTTGGTAATGACTGCAGGTAAGCTGTCAGTATTTCAGCTAGTGAGTTTACTGTATGCTGGGGCCATCAGGCAACTAGCTGAATTGCTGGTAGGGCTCTCTGTACCCAATATCCTGCCACACTGACCCATTGACCTCAGCTCAGGTCATTGTGATCATCTTCATCATCATTGTCACTGGTTACTGTCGTAAGCCATTAGAGATTCACTTCTGAATATAGGCCAGCTATTCACTTCTGGATAAAGGTTGCCTCTAGACTTCTACATGTATTTTCTACAGGTCAGTGTGTCTCTGTTTTCTTATCTCTTGGATTTTCAACAAAGTACTTCCTTGGTCCATGTGCCATCTATTTGTCTGCATGTGTGTACTGCCCACCCCTTCATTTCACTTTCATTAAAGCCATAATTACATCTTCCACTCTAGTCTGTCCCCTGATCTATTTGTTTGTTTCCCCATTTCGTATAATAATTCTCAACATGACTCTCTCTATTGCTCACTGAGTGCCATTCCATTTATGAATTTCTGAAATTGTGTGTGGCACTTAGAGTCCCACTTCATGGGCTTACCATTAAAACTGGCCTCTTCTGTCCTTCTGCAATAACCTTGATCTTTTACAATACCATCAGCCCTTCACCCTCACCAATCAGATCCTTCATGATCATAAAATTTAAGCTCAGACCATACTCGACAGCCTGTACTCCTTTCACAAAACCCTTTTACTCAGTGGTTATAATCCCCTGAATGCCATCACTAGAATAGAAACTCATGCCCTTCAACAGTGGGGACAGCATTCCCAGCACCATCTGAGGAAAGTGTTCCAGCCACTCCTCTCATATGCCTGCATGGCCAAGAAAAAGCTACTCTGGTCTACCCCCCCCCCCCCCCCCCCCCCCAAGTCAACCCCTCATAGCTGCTGACCATATTTTACTGATTTACTCTGCCTTCCACATCCCCCAAAACTTCCTCCACTCTACGTGAAACACACTGTTTGTGAACACCTAGCCCATAACATTTTTACCAACCTTTCTGCCAAAACCATGATCCCTGTAGAAGCCTCAGTATTTTCTAAAGCCCTCAGTTTCAACCATGCTGGTCTTGTAAAGGACCTTATCTCCTTTACTTGTTCCCTGCAGTGGAAGCATTTCTGCACTACACACTCCACCTGACAACAGCCAACCGAAACCCTGTATAGAACATTGTTTACAACAGTTACAACCTCCCTCTAACTATGATCCACCTCCCCTTCCACTCATTCATCCCCTGGTAATCTTTCAGGGATTTGTCACTTCTAGCATTGCCTCTCTTTCCTTTCCTAAATCCTTCCCTGTGGAACACATTGCTATTCATAACCTGCAAAACAATTCAGACTTCTTGCAGACAAAGGCTCTACCACAGTAGTCTTGAATCATTGTGATTATGTGGCCGAGTGTCTCCACCAACTTTTTTACACCTCTGCATACAACCCATGATCCTATTCCAAAAGTCCAACATGACCTCCAGTAGCCCCTCAAGGTGTTGGGTCCATCCCAAAAAACTTACTCCTGAGTCCATCCCCCTCCACACACCACTACTCCTACCAAAGCTAGTCCCCAAACTCACTCTTAGGTCTACCTACTGATTGTCCCATTGTGCGTGGGTACAATGCTTCTGCAGGATGAACCTCTCTGCCCTGTTGACCAACATCTCCAAACTATTGTCTGTTACCTCCCATCCTACATTCGAGACACTGTTTCCTTCCTTCACCACCTCTCTACAGTTCCTTTCCCTTTACCACCCAACTCATTGTTGATTATTGTGGATGCAGTATACTTGTACACCAACTTTCCCCAAGACCATAGACTTTTCTGACATCCTGCTGAACCTCCCATCCTACATTCAAGACACTGTTACCTTCCTTCACCATCTCTTCACAGTTCCTGTCCCATTACCACCAGACTCCTTGTTGATCAGTTTGGAAGCAATGTCCTTGTACACCAACTTTCCCCATGACCATAACTTTTCCCAGTGTCCTCCTGATACCAAAACCCTCCAGCTCTTTCCTAATTCTACTAACCAACCACTTCCTGACCCACAATTACTTTACCTGAGAAGGGCAAATGTACAAACAAATCTGTGGTATTGCCATGAATATTCATGTGGCACCATCATATGCCAACTTATTTGTGGGCTGTTTAGAAGAATCCTTCCTATACAGTCCACACCTAAAACCCCTCGTTTGATTCAGATTCATTGACAGCTTTTTCTTGATCTGGACTCATAGCAATGACAACCTTTTCTCTTCCCTCCATAAACTCGACACCTACTCCCATATGCACTCCACTTGGCCCTTCTTGATTGAACAGCCCACCTTCATAGGTGTTGAGTCATGCCACCCGTGGACACTGCATCTGCAGTAAGAAGTAGGAGTTGTCAAAATACACCGATAACCTTATTAGAGCCTTTAATGTGAGATGGTATCCTATCAGCCTCATCCATAAACAAGTGTACTGAGTCATCTGCTTCTCTGACACCAGTTAACCTGTTAACCAACCACTGACCAGCACCCCTCTGATCTCTCAGTACCACCATGGCCTTAAAAGGTCAACCACATCCTCCACCAGGGTTTTAACTACCTCTTGTGCCCTGAGATGGAGGCTATTGTACTCACATTAGCCAAAGCAGTGTTTCACAGCTCACCCACCTAAAGAATAGTGTTGTCCATCCATAGTCCAATTCTGCTCCCAATTGTGCACACCATGGGCAATCCCCATGTGCTATCCCATATACCCACTGACCAGCTCATACTACAGTCCAGCCACAGGCATTTTCCACCCAATAAAAGGCAGGGTCATGTGTGAAAACAGCCACGTTATGTATCAGCTATGCTGCAGTTATTGTCAAGTGACCACCTGTCTACTCATGTGAATGGCAGTACTCACGTGAATGGCCACTGCCAGATTGTAGCGAACCGCAAACCTGACCATCCAGTTGCCAAACATGCTGCACATCATAACACAAATGATGTCAACAGCTACTTTACGAAGTAGGCCAGTTAAATATTCCTTTCCAGCACAAGTTTCTCTGAACTACGCAGGTGGGAATTGTCTCTCCAGCATATTCTGTGGTCTTGCAATCACCCTGGCCTGAACCTCTGTTAACCTGATTTCCAATGCTTCACCTTACCTTTTCCGTTCTCTCCTCTGTCTACACCACACCTCCTCTGTCCATATTGTGTACTGCCTCCTCCAACCACTCTTCCTCCTGCCCTCCTCACCACACATGCATTCTCTCTCTCTCTCTCTCTCTCTCTCTCCCTCCCTCCCTCCCTCCCTCCCTCCCTCCCTACCGCCCTCCCTCCATCCCTCCCTCAATCCCCCCCCCCTGGCCATTTCTACCTATCTTCATTCCAATTTTCCTCTCCTTTCCCCCCCTCTCTCTTCTCTCTCTTTCCCTGTTTCTGTACCTCTCTTTGTTCTACCCATAGTACTCCTTTCATTGTGTGCAGCCATGGACTATCTGTCATAACAGCTGCCTCTTTCCCACTGCACCCTCCTTGTATCCTTTCCTACCCTCTCCCCATTGCTATCAGCTCAGGCAACTGCTTTCAGTAATTGATAATCAATAATCAGTCTCATTATGCCCACAGGACTGTGCGTTTGGGTGTCTGTGTGGTTGTGTGTCTGTGTGAATGTGTGTACTTTTACTAGAAAAGGAGCAAGAGCTTGAAAGCTAGTGGGAACACTGTTTCCTGTTACATGGGTCTATGCTCCACACATCACTTCACTATAATTGAGTGGTTGCCTTTTCCTTATTTTATGTTTTTGGTTTTAGAAACGTAATTTAGTTGACCAAAAAAGCTTCATGTCATTTATACTATTCTGTTTATTTCTGTTGATGTTCTTTCAGTCATCTTAATATACTCTAAATACCAACAAGAACTCGTCAGCTTTCTGTTGATGTCCATTCAGTCATCTTCATATGCTCTAAATACAAACAAGAACTCATCAGCTAGTTAATTTGAACAGTTTTTCTGCCAGTGGGACTGGTTATACATTACTTTAATCTTTTCATAATTGATTTTCAGGTCAGCATACAAACTTTCTGTGTTACATTATTCCATCCAGGGGTAAACAGTACTATCTTATCAGCAAAATAAAGGTACTGATCCATTAGATTTTGGGTTGCAACTGTAGAAACTTAGTTTCTTCACTTGATATTTCAACTGTATTCCACAATGCCTGTAGCCACAGTTACACAATGGCTGTCTAAGAACTATGCATAAGTTGAATCTGTGGTTGGATGCCTGATGCATGCTTGGATAACACTACATCAATAGGTGCTGGACAGTAGGTATGTCTTAGTGAGTCGATCAAAGAAAGCTGCAGGTTCTGTGCTTTGTGCAGATTGAAACCACCATTTCTATTAATCCTCCTTCATATGAATTTCTACTGCTTTCTTCATAATTGAATCCCAGGATGATGAAGGCATTGGCTGGCCACTATGGCCGAGCGGTTCTAGGCACTTCAGTCCGGAACCGCACTGCTGCTATGGTCGCAGGTTGGAATCCTGCCTCGGGCATTGATGTGTGTGATGCCCTAAGGTTGGTTAGTTTTAAGTAGTTCTAAGTTTAGGAGGACTGATGAACTCAGATGTTAAGTCCCATAGTGCTTAGAGCCATTTTGATTAAGGATTTGCTAGAAGTTCAACATTGTCATAACAGCAAAGAGTGACCTATGTTAATGCAGTAGTCTGCTACAGCCATTTACCTTCGGTGTTCCATACACCTTTCAGGGAGTGTACAGACTTGAGGACAATATCAAATGATGATGGCATCCTCTTGGGTAAAATATTCCGGAGGTAAAATAGTTCCCCATTCGGATCTCCGGGCGGGGACTACTCAAGAGGATGTCGTTATCAGGAGAAAGAAAACTGGCGTTCTACGGATCGGAGCGTGGAATGTCAGATCACTTAATCGGGCAGGTAGGTTAGAAAATTTAAAAAGGGATATGGATAGGTTAAAGTTAGATATAGTGGGAATTAGTGAAGTTCGGTGGCAGGAGGAACAAGACTTCTGGTCAGGTGACTACAGTGTTATAAACACAAAATAAAATAGGGGTAATGCAGGAGTAGGTTTAATAATGAATAGGAAAATAGGAATGTGGGTAAGCTACTACAAACAGCATAGTGAATGCATTATTGTGGCCAAGATAGATACGAAGCCCACACCTACTACAATAGTACAAGTTTATATGCCAACTAGCTCTGCAGATGACGAAGAAATTGAATAAATGTATGATGAGATAAAAGAGATTATTCAGATAGTGAAGGGTGACGAAAATTTAATAGTCATGGGTGACTGGAATTCGAGAGTAGGAAAAAGGAGAGAAGGAAACATAGTGGGTGAATATGGATTGGGGGAGAGAAATGAAAGAGGAAGCCGTCTGGTAGAATTCTGCACAGAGCATAACGTAATCATAGCTAACACTTGGTTCAAGAATCATGAAAGAAGGTTGTATACATGGAAGAGGCCTGGAGATACTGGAAGGCTTCAGATAGATTATATAATGGTAAGACAGAGATTTAGGAACCAGGTTTTAAATTGTAAGGCATTTCCAGGGGCAGATGTGGACTCTGACCACAATCTATTGGTTATGACCTGTAGATTAAAACTGAAGAAACTGCAAAAAGGTGGGAACTTAAGGAAGACGAGGGCTAGTAGAAATCCTTGGGTAACAGAAGAAATATTAAATTTAGTTGATGAAAGGAGAAAATATAAAAATGCAGTAAATGAAGCAGGCAAAAAGGAATACAAACGTTTCAAAAATGAGATCGACAGGAAGTGCAAAACGGCTAAGCAGGGATGGCTAGAGGACAAATGTAAGGATGTAGAGGCTTATCTCACTAGGGGTAAGATAGATACTGCCTACAGGAAAATTAAAGAGACCTTTGGAGGTAAGAGAACAACATGTATGAACATCAAGAGCTGAGATGGAAACCCAGTTCTAAGCAAAGAAGGGAAAGCAGAAAGGTGGAAGGTGTATATAGAGGGTCTATACAAGGGCGATGTACTTGAGGACAATATTGTGGAAATGGAAGAGGATGTAGATGAAGATGAAATGGGAGATACGATACTGCTTGAAGAGTTTGACAGAGCACTGAAAGACCTGAGTCGAAACAAGGCCCCCGGAGTAGACAACATTCCATTGGAACTACAGGCGGCCTTGGGAGAGCCAGTCCTGACAAAACTCTACCATCTGGTGAGCAAGATGTATGAGACAGGCGAAATACCCTCAGACTTCAAGAAGAATATAATAATTCCAATCCCAAAGAAAGCAGCTGTTGACAGATGTGAAAATTACCGAACAGTCAGTTTAATAAGCCACAGCTGCAAAATACTAACACGAATTCTTTACAGACGAATGGAAAAACTAGTAGAAGCCGACCTCGGGGAAGATCAGTTTGGATTCCGTAGAAATATTGGAACACGTGAGGCAATACTGACTTTACAACTTATCTTAGAAGAAAGATTAAGGAAAGGCAAACCTACGTTTCTAGCATTTGTAGACTTAGAGAAAGCTTTTGACAATGTTGACTGGAATACTCTCTTTCAAATTCTGAATGTGGCAGGGGTAAAATACAGGGAGCGAAAGGCTATTTACAATATGTACAGAAACCAGATGGCAGTTATAAGAGTCGAGGGACATGAAAGGGAGCAGTTGTTGGGAAGGGAGTAAGACAGGGTTGTAGCCTCTCCCCAATGTTATTCAATCTGTATATTGAGCAAGCAGTAAAGGAAACAAAAGTAAAATTCGAAGTGGGTATTAAAATCCATGGAGAAGAAATAAAAACTTTGAGGTTCGCCGATGACATTGTAATTCTGTCAGAGACAGCAAAGGACTTGGAAGAGCAGTTGAACGGAATGGATAGCATCTTGAAAGGAGGATGTAAGACGAACATCAACAAAAGCAAAACGAGGATAATGGAATGTAGTCGAATTAAGTCGAGTGATGCTGAGGGAATTAGATTAGGAAATGAGACACTTAAAGTAGTAAAGGAGTTTTGCTATTTGGGGAGCAAAATAACTGATGATGGTCGAAGTAGAGAGGATATAAAATGTAGACTTGCAATGGCAAGGAAAGCGTTTCTGAAGAAGAGAAATATGTTAACATCGAATATAGATTTAAGTGTCAGGAAGTCATTTCTGAAAGTATTTGTGTAGAGTGTAGCCATGTATGGAAGTGAAACATGGACGATAAATAGTTTGGACAAGAAGAGAATAGAAGCTTTGGAAATGTGGTGCTACAGAAGAATGCTGAAGATTAGATGGGTAGATCACATAACTAATGAGGAAGTATTGAATAGGATTGGGGAGAAGAGAAGTTTGTGGCATAACTTGACCAGAAGAAGAGATCGGTTGGTAGGACATGTTCTGAGGCATCAAGGGATCACCAATTTAGCATTGGAGGGCAGTGTGGAGGGTAAAAATTGTAGAGGGAGACCAAGAGATGAATACACTAAGCAGATTCAGAAGGATGTAGGTTGTAGTAGGTTGCACAGGATAGAGTAGCATGGAGAGCTGCATCAAACCAGTCTCAGGACTGAAGACCACAACAACAACAACAGACTGACTGCCCAATGTATTAAAATCCACACTCGCGAGGAATCTTGTAAACCAACTCTTGAGAGCATCAAGTCATTTTTGATGGAATCCGAAACTGCTGGTGTCATCAGCGGGGTCCGAAAGATAGTTTAACGTTGTGCTTGGTGAGATGCAACCTATTTTTGATGACAGATTTTTCACATATAGTAGGACATTCATGAACTGAAAATCCTCTACTTCTTTTTTGTAATTCTGTATGTCCGTTTTTAATTTTATTCGTAGGACCTTGTGTATCAGTTGGGAAAAGTACGTACTTGTTTCAAAAACTCTTTTTAAGAAAAAAAACCTCACCGTGCCAACTGCTGTTCGCAGCATTGCCGTGTGCCCTATCCACCATAGTTTTGAGAAGGGTGGCGACAATTGTTTGCACATAAATACAAGCCCGTATGATGCAGGTTCCTATAAACTTTGTACCTCCAGGTGCCATCATCTTAGTGGCGAACCAAAACATCCAAGAATGGGAAGCATCCCACATTTTTGATTTCTGCTGTAAAATGAATATTTGCATGGATGTAATTTAGATGGTGTAAAAATTCATATAATTCATCTCTACCATGGGGCCACACTACAAAGCTTCATCAACCTACCCTGTAAATACTGTGGGTTTTAAAGATTGGATTAGATTAGATTAGATGTACTTTCCATTCCAATTGATCTATAGTGATGAGATACTCTGGGATGTGGAACCTGTCATACATTATAAATAGAATACATTATAAATCTTTATAAAATAAGAATAGATATTTTAATGTATTTCCACAGTCCCAAATGAAATTGCTCTAGTGGATTTGGAATCATATGCAATGTTCACATTATGTGATATTATTAATAACATACATGCCTCATTCAGTTCCGCTAAGAAATTCGTCAGCGGATTCGAAGGAGTTGGCTACCAATAAATCCTTTAGACTGTTAACAAACTGAACAATATTTTTATGCCTGCTGTCATGTTATTGAAAATGTATTGAAAATGTATAATAATAGTGGACACCTTTCTGAACCAAAATAAGCGACTTTAAAATGTTTGTGAAAGTTATTCTTATTTCTAGTATTGATTCCAAGAACTGAGTTGTTGGTTTGTAAAAAAAGATATATTTTTAATGACAAATTTCATTAAACTAGTTGACCACTGCACCTTTTTCTCAAAAGACCTCCATAGGCTACCAAGGCTGACAGGGACTACCCATAGCCATAGTCTGTTCAAAAAATTCATTATCAACTAAAAATATGTTGATGTTACAACATATGTAATCAAAGCTTAATCTTGTCATCAACAATTTTGCCAATAATAGATCAATAATTCTAAAGGGGAACCTTATTGAATAAGTAAACCATCTCAAAGCTGACTAATAAAAACAGAACTATTCATTTTGAGTGATTTAAGTTAGCAAATAAAGTCTGTGAGTTGCATATTTTATGAGCACATCTTCTCATAAGGGGTCTAAATAGCAAGGCTAAGTGTTTGGTGCTATTGTAATTTGGAGAGCCCGTGTTCTCACTATGGGTCACATAAGAATCGCAAGTGGTGATAACCTGTAGGCAGAATTTGAACATCTTAAAAATGTGTTCCTAGAAAATAGATATTCATTCCAGATACAGAGAGCACTTGATACATAGAAACGGCAGACCAAAAACAAGATTGAGATTTTAGGATACCAGCTTACCTGCCATGTACTGGGATTGCTTCTACGAAAATAGGCAGAATACTAAGAAAACTTAATGTTTAAGAGATATTTTGTCCTCCAGCATTTGCATTTCTGGTTTCAGTCAAAGACGATATAGAGCTGTGGAAGGCAGTGTGTTATAGAATTCTGTGGAAGTGTTGTGAATGTTATATAGGGTGACTCATGCACTATTCAGGATCATATTGTGGAGCACCAGTGGCATAATCACCTCCTCCAAGCCAGAAAATCTGCAATAGTTAAGCATTGTATTTTTATTGGTAGTTCAATGACTTACAATGAAGCAAAAATTGTGGCCAGCACTTTGAACTTTTGGAACTCCGTCATTAAGAAACCTGTGGAAATACAACTACCTGAGCACCTTACCAATTCAGTCTGTGATTTCTTGTTATATACTGCATGGAATCCTGTCATTGGAAAACTCAATACTCTGTAGAGCCGTCATTGTTTTGCAATTTTATTGGATGAAGATTAATTTGTTATCAATAAAGCAAGCTTCCACCATAGACAGTACTTGGAGCAAGGCTCAAGAAGTGGGACAAATTTTCAGATGAATTCAAAGTTAAGGAAGAAATGAGGCATCATATGACTGTATGTGAAAGAACAGTTAAACACTGGACACCATTCACCCACTAGTCAGTGTTGAAATAGGGTTAATAGTGTGCATCCAGTTTTTCTGCTGAGTTGTTGTTTCCATTTTATGCAATAGTATTAAAGAACATAGTTAGTATCAGAAATTGAACTTGGTTTAAACAGCAGCATGAGACCAACAGTAGATCACAATCTGGTTGGAGTCCATACTATGAACACACATAAAACTTGTAGCACGTGAAGAAGACAGATGGGTCAGTTGTCAAAATATTGTGCGTAAAATGGAAATAACAACTCGGCACAACACTCAGAAGCACACTATTAATCAGTTGCACTGAGAAAGCCTGAGAGATCACCTCACTTCACTGTAGGCTGAGGAGGTTCTTCACAACATACACAAGTTGGATAAGTTCCACCAAAAGAAAGGTCAACTCCCCAGTACACAGACCTTCCTAACAAGGTGTCAAGATGAACAAGTTGTACCTAAAGTCAAAAATCACATTAATACTCCAGCAGTGAATAGGATAATGTGCCATGCAAGCCTGGCTGTAGTACGAGAGAGAATTTGTGGCACTTGACTAATGCTGAATGCCACTTCAAAAAGAGCTTTCCCATCTGCATTTGTATATGTCAGCAAAACTTTCTACAGATTCTTGGGAGTGGGTTGACACTATGACATGGTCACAAGCAGAATTAAAAAGCAGAATACCTAACTTCTGTGGAGCATGTTGTTGCTTCTCTCCCACTGGAAGCAGTTAAAGAGGTTTGCAGCGAAACTTGTAGAGCACACACACATCTCCAAGGGAGGATGAGCAGCATTGAGAAATCTATGAGAGGATAAGGAAAATGTAGTTCTGCCAGCCATTAGGGGAAATGTTAGGGTTTTGGTGTTGCATGTGGACTACAATAAGAAGATTTTCAGTTTTTTTCACAGGTAAATGTTGACCCTACGAATAAAATTGAAAGGAAGATGAAGACTCTTCTCAGTGAGTCAGGCTTGCCAAATAACAACATTAAGGGTCTTAAAAAATGAGCGACAGTGCCACCATGACTATATGTCCATTCTAAGTTATTCGAGCAAGGAATTTCTCTAAGACCTAGAGTTAATAATACTGGCAAACTTACATACTAGCTGGCAAAATATCTTAAACACATTCTCAGCAAACATGTGAGGAAGTTTGAACATCACAGTTTCATCTCCTCCAACTTTGTACATAACCTCAGACAACTGCCACTACAGGACATGTATATTACGGCCAGTTTTAATGTAGTCTCCCTCTTTACAAGAGTTTCATTTTCTCATTCCATAGAAAAGTCTGATGATTGTTTCACAGAACTGATTTCCTGTTTGACAGAAAATGTTATGAAGAAACTAATGGGTTGCGATAGGTAGTCAGTTATTTCCTATTATTGTGAACCTTCATACGGACCACTTTTCAGCAAATATTAGAATCTGTTGAGTTGAAACTGTGGTGACAGTACTCCAGAGAGTACCACACCAAACACTCGTAGTGCAGCTGCTGTGTGGGATGGCAGTACGAACTACATTGAGGTTCACCAGAGGCCACAGCTGCCAACCCATGGACGTCACATGTGTGGATAGCATTTGGTTGATGCCTTGTTAAATATACTGGAGCACTGAGCTATGGCAGAGAGCTCTCTTCAGTGCGCTGAGTCGTGTACAATCTCCAGTTACCACCAAGTCTACAAGCTGCAGTGTTCGTCGATTGTCCTCGACACTTAGGCTCCGAAGACATCTTGTGCCAGCTCGGGACTCTACGTAGGCTTCACTCAGAGACACAGTGACCAGACTTTAATATTTTAGAGGACTTGTAATAATTTCAAACATCTACTTGTGCTGGACATTTCACAAGAAGAAGCATCATTTAAGTTGAGTAATTCTTCATATTTAATAAATATAATGTTGTTAGTAAGTGTTGGGAAGCTTTCTGATTGAAGACAACCTATGCTGTCCTCCTGCATTCCCAACAGAAACCAGTATGTTTCTATGGATACATGAACAACACATTTGTCAGGTGGCCACATAGAGTACAAAAGCTTCAAGAGTTCCTGGAACACTGGTACTCTTCACACTGTAATGCATCATTAATAACAGAACTTGAAAAAAGAGCCCAATTATCTTTCCATGAAGTGTTAGTTAAGAGAGGAAAGGATGAGTCCCTGGGTCAGAGTACATACAGCAAACCTAAGCACACTGATCTCTATCTCCGCACCTTTAAGTCATCACCATCTCTCGCAAAGAAATTTGGAGGTATAGACTTTGGTCCATAAAGCTCGAATAGTTTCAGACTAAGAAAAACAACTCCTACAAATAGTGTTGCTAAGCAAAGATTGGTAGACTCCAATGGAAAAATGACATTCTGTGTATTTTGTTCCCTTCAACTAAGACAAAAATTATTCTTTGTAATGTTAAGGGTTATCTAGTTCTCTGAAATCCAGGTGTGTATCACATGCCATGCTTATGTGAAATATCTTATGAGGGACAGAACAGTTGAGGAGAGATGCAAGTAATACCAGCAACATACCCAGCTAAAACAACCAAACGAGTCATCTGTAGCCAAGTACTGCCGTGAATATAATCATGAAATTAAATGCTATGAGACTAGTATCGTGGTGCAAATGCCAAGTTTGTGGGACAGCATAATAAAAGATTCTGTTGAAATAAGAATGTCAGAAAACCTAATAAGCAGCATGGAGGTTTAAATTTAAATAATGCTTGGGGTCTGGGTCTGGCATTCTTAAAATCTCACTGGCCATCACATCCACCACAACTGGAGAATGCTGAGAGAATTTGTGTTTCACAGAATGTCAGTCTGAGCTCTGAGAAACAAAAGAGTGTCAAAGAACATAGTGGGCATTATGAACTATAAATAGTGGCATGAAATCAACAATAATTCACAGAATGCTTGGAGTCCATGCAGCAAGTACAAATAACAGCAAAACTCCTAGCATCTGAAGAGGTTGGTTGGGTCGGTGGTCAAGATAATATGCATAAAATGGAAACACCAACGTGGCAGAATACCCAAAAGCACTCTAGAAAACGTTAGAGATCACATGAAATAGGGTATCTTCAGCCGGGCAGTGGATAACTGAGAAGAAAATGGAGGAGTCTCTGCACAATGACATAATTCAGCCATCAGAATGTTGTTGGTCATCCCCCTTTTGTTGTAGTAAAGAGGAAAAATGCCACCCAGCTTTTGTGTGTTAATTACCAGCAACTGAATAAAATTACAAAATAGAATGTATATTCAATGCCACTCATTGAAGACACTGTGGACTGCCTGATGGAGCAAAAATATTTCTTTGCTATAGATATGCAGATTGGGTAATGAGAGATTGAGATTGATGAGACAAACTGGGAAAACACTGCTGTCAGGACTGGATGAGTTCAGAGTTATGCCGTTTGATCTGTGCAATACTCTAGCCACCTGTGAATGCATGAAGGACATCTACTTCAGCATTTTAAATGGATGTGCTTGACAAATGGGTTGAAATATGTCTTCAACATAGGTCTTTGCCTGTATCTGACAAAGTGCTTCTTCGTCACCAGAGAAGTATAAATCTTGGGGTACCTGGTTGATGGATATATATAGTCTGTCCTGACCCAGAAAAAGTAACAGCTGTAACAGATTTTCCAGTTCCTCGGCACATTCATGATGTCAGAAGCTTCCTTGGAATGTACTCCTTGGGCAGATGGTTCATAAAAGTATTCATTTACAGTGCATGATAAATTCAAAATCTGTTGCAGGCAGATGAAAAATTTTCTTGGAGTGAAGAGCAAGAAAGATGACAAGCATATGAAACAATGGAATGTCCAGGATGGGATAATGACTATATTATGAAAAGGATAGATAAAGTGGTGATGTTGAGTCGCAGACAGGTGCAACAGAAAGACTGCTAAACAATTAAGCTTTTGTCCAAAAGGCTCTCTTCTGAGTTAGACTGTACACATACACATGCATGCACACAAACACAACGCACACACACATGACCACTGTGAGGTGTGTTTATGTGATTGTATGGTGCCTAATGTTTGGGCTGAAAAGCTTAATTGTTTAGCAGGATTTTTGTTGTGTCTGTCAGTAAATCAGCATCTCCACCAGTTTTTGAGTAGAAATCTATCCTTTTCATAATAATGATTAGAATATGAGGATGTACTGTCACTGGTTAGATGCACATTCATGAAGCTTAGTCCATTCCAAAACAGTGTGTCACTGCTTTGTGAGAAGAAGGAGCATTGCTATGTGCTGTACATCATTCACCATGATGTAGTGGTTATAGGGGCTTGCTGGTGATGGTGGAGATCACCAATTTGAGTTCTGTCCCCTGCAATTATTTATCATTTAAGATACGTAGTTTGTGGAAGAGTTTGGAAATTACTTATTTGCGGGTAGAGGAACATTTGATGAGTGTATAAATAGAAGCATTATCTTCTGAAGCAAGCAATTGAGCTCTGCATTTTGTGTTTGTTTATTGAAGGTGCTTTCAGTGTCACACTATAGTTCCTGTTATTGTAACTTGATTCCAGATTACATGTAAAAGGAAAGGAAATTAGGTACTTGGATGCACATTTATATCACATATCAATTCTTGGTAAAGGGAAGTCTAGCAGTAAATTGCTGGTATTACTTTTAAAAGAAGATTTTTTTTTTTGTGTATTTGAATTATTAATTTGGTTGTCATCATTTAAGTTATTTATTGGAGTTTTGCCAAATGTGAGAAACATTCCAAGTTCAAAAGCCCATGTATATGTGATCAAAGTTAAACTGAATAGTCATACAAGCCTTTGGAGTAAGTTTTATATATCCACTAATGAAATCAAAATACACTGTTTTTTACTGATAGCATTGCTAGACTAGCTTTTGATTGCCTCTTTCAAACGTCATCTGTGCGTGAGCCCTTCTACTTATGTCAGGTGTCGATTAATTTTTTTATATATTAGTCATTCCAGAGAGCAATGACTTTGTGGACTCCCTGGACAAGCTCCAGTCTGAAAGTGCATTTTGTATAAAAAAATTTTAAAAACCTAAAAAAAAATTGTGTAGTAATTGTAGTAAGGACAGTTCTGGCAGAGTATAAATAATTTAGAAGTGAAGCAGACTACCCACTGAGTAGTGACTTTGAGTCATCAACAGGCACACAAAAACAAGAAAGACATGTCTGAAAGAACATATACCATCTTCATATAGTTAAGGCTAACCAGCCGTTAACCTTCTTCTTCCATGCAGATGCACACGTATTGCCCGAACCCTTATGGCACTCAGTAAGGTTGTCTGCCACGAGTAATGAGTGTAAAGGGCAGGGGAACTACGAATGTGGTGTGTGTATGTAAAGTTGGGAATGTGGGTCTCACGGGGAACATTGAAGGGATAAATCCCTGCAGTCGCACTATCCTCTGTGCCCTCAGTGGCTCAGATGGATAGAGCATCTGCCATGTAAGCAGGAGATCCCGGGTTCGAGCCCCAGTCGGGGCACACATTTTCAGCTGTCCCCATTGATGTATATCAACACCTATCAACAGCTTAGGGTCTTGATTTAATTATCATTTCATTCTAAGAGAGCTGCATGGTCACCAACATGTCCGAAAGAACAGATACCATCTTCATATACCACAACAATTAGTTCACTTCCAATGCCTTCTCCAGCTTCCTTTCTTGATGTGTTTGGATCCTGAATCCTGGGTCTGGCTCTTTTTATTTTGTATGCCATCACACATGATATCCACACCAAAAACAAAACGCACGCGCCGCGCGCGCACGCACGCACACACACACACACACACACACACACACACACACACACACACACGCACACACACACATAAAATGACGTTAACAAAATATACACATTTCAGTCACAGCATTAACCAAACACTACTGGATCCTTCTGCACAAGATTCGATTCAGCGTCATGTATACAATCATTATAATCACAGAGAGTGGTGTACATTAGATAATCTTCACACAACATTGCATGATAAAGCCAAATTTTTTAAGGCTGTCAATTAATTGTTGTGACTGGGACACCAGATTCATATATTCACCTACTTTTAGCATTTTAATGGCATAGCTTAGTGATTAGCATGTGAACTTGATATGTAAAATGTTGAAAGTTCGAATCTCATTAAATGCAGTGAAATTATTTGTGTTTCTGACTAATCAAAAGACTTTGATTATCATTTTTATTCAGTTAATTGGTTTAAATGTATTTGTTTAGTTTCTAATACTTTGCCAAGTAATTTTCATCATCATATTGGTTTTTTTCTTTGCTCCTATATTTCTTCCTATCATTCTTTTCTCTTTTGGAATCTGCTTGTGTCATCTGTAATCTGTAACCAAGTGTCAGCCAGGAGTGCTCTGCTGTTGGTAATATGTAGCCAACCAATGACAGCAAGAAATTACAGTTTGCTTTCAATGCTAAAACTGAAATTTTGCTGCAGAAGGTAGCTATGCAAACAAACATATTATGAAATTTTTCTGTTTTGAGTTTGCTCGTAGAGATTGGCACTAAATGCCATGAACAAAGCGAGCATGATTTTAGTTCTGCCATTGTTGATTGTTGTTTTTTCAGATACGTTGCACGTCATGAGGTTGTCATCAGTTTGAGACATGAATTTAAATTCAGGGCTACAATACACATTGTCTGGTGCAGTTGAGTCATTGGTCACTCAAAATCAGCTGTTGACAGAGTGTTTACCATTTCTGTAATACCTCGCGGTGGCCACTTCTAACATTGTTCTGCTGTACCTATTAACAGCATTTGTGAAGTGACCCAATGTGTTTGTGTATTGCCTCTAACTGAGTGGCAGCCAGCAGCGGATGTGACAACACTGCAATGGCAAATTGACAGATGTAATTTTAATTGGACTGTAGTCCACCTGCTAACATCCAATCTTGGCATTGTGTGTCCAGCTGGCACAATGTGTGTGTGTGTGTGTGTGTGTGTGTGCGCACGCGCATGTGCGCATGCTCCAGCTTGTCAAAGGATTATTCCAAACAGTAGCTAATTTTATTTCTCTTTTGTGTGTTCATGTCAACTACTTAGTGCTTGTGCTATTCAGTGAGTTCTCCTTCACTCCTAAATTATTTGTCAGTAATTATAGTCTTTAATCTGACTATGAAGAACTAATTTTCCAAGAACTTGTTGTTTTATACTTAACAATCCACTTAATGCGTATTCGTTCCATCTGAATTTGACAAATTATCAGGAATAGTTTTTCCCCATCTTCTTGCCATGCATTGCCTAATGTGAGCATCTAATGTTTCAGCTTTCTAGATTTTTTAACATGTCGTTGCTACTGTAAATTCAGCAATTACCCATGGTTCAACCAACATTTTGGAACAAGTGTTAACATTTACAACCCTCAGCACATGAAAAACAGTCACTTATTTTAATTCAATTCGCTGAGTAGGTTATCATAAGCAATACCATATTGACACGCTTGATGCTTAAAATTTGACAAATCTCCACAATCTGCATATGAATCTGATGTACTAGACAAATCTTACATTTTATGTAGTCTGGTGAATCTTATTAGAAGAAATTGGCTAATTTTGACATACCTGAGTTTTACCAATTCTACAGTTTGAATTGTTCATCACTATGAGCATATGTAGTCTTCAAGGGAGGTAGTAGACCAGTAATTTTTTATATTGGCCACAATTTATGAGCTTTCTTAATTCAGCTTCCCTTTCTTTCTCAAGATCATATAACTCCTTTTTGATGACATAATTTGTTTCTGCAAAAAAGAACAGCTGTTCTTTTGTAAGGACTCAAACTGAGTGAGCAGCAAATCTTCCTGATTGAAGCACGTCATTGAATCTCTGTCGAGGTCATGATAAGAGTGTAGTTTTATCAGTTTATGTTAGTCAGGCTGGAATTTGTCTAGTGTTCCAAAATTCTGAAAGGCCAATGGGACACTGAATTCCCGAAAACCCAATTGTTCTCAGTGTAACTTATCAAGACCAAAATCTGGAACACATGAAATGTACTTACAGTTGCAAGTATGTGTACAGCCATCAGCTGTCTAATGGAATGGTGACAATGAAAATTTGTGCCAGACCTGAGCTCAAATTGTGATTTCCCGCTTATTGCGAATGTTCACCTTACCATTAGACTATTTGAGCACGATTCACTGTCAGACCAAAACTTCCATATATCATCATTCATGCATCTGCAGCCTGCATTATGTATATTCTCATACAGGTTAGATATTTTACTTGAAAGTCACTTGCTCAGTCTCAGCAGATAAATATGATATTCATTGCCTGTGTTATTCCAAATTACAATGCAATGTTGCTTTGGGCATGCATGCACATCCAAAGCAACTACAACCATAGTGAAATAAATGAAATGTATTCGCAGTGTTGTGAATATGTACAACCATCAGCTGTATAATGGAATGAGGATAGTGGTAGACAATGGTTCACACATTGTTGTCAATGTTGCAAGTGTATATTTGTGTTGCATTGTGTCATCTGTTGTATAGGGTTGTTAGGTGTTTTATTTTCTTTTGCTGTGTTAAGTTTTTCTGAAAACAAAAAAAAGAAAGAATATTTTGCAATGAATGAGGCAGCAGACTGTCCAGTTGTTATCATTGTACCAGGCACAACTGTTTGTGGAATGTGTGAAGCAAGCAGTACGATAACAGCAATAAAACAAGGTGCTCTGCCTAAAACTGCTACTGCATTTGGTAGAATACTGAGAAAGACTGCATAGAAAACAAAATAAGGTCGTTTGTCATAGCTTGTTTTGAAATGTGAAACAAACATTCAAGGCTCTGGAATGAATCTCCCGTCAACAAAAAGAGACTAACAGCAAGCCAGGTTGTATGTAGTTGCCTTCCTGAAATTTCTGTCTTTTTCTAAGAAACAGTAATATCATATTTACCAGAAATTCAAAATCGTTAGGTGATGTCCAAGTGACATTAATGAAACTAAAGTTGTCTTCTGTATTCAGTTCCCATAATAGCAAGTTTTTCCCACCAGTTGTTTTGAAGTATGTCTTTGCTCACCAAAGATACACGATCAAAGGCAGAGCCACGTGTGAAAGCACCCACATGATTTACCAACTGACCTGCCTACACTGTGAAGCCTTCTATGTGGGAATGACCAACAACAAACTGTCCATTCGCATGAACGGACACAGGCAGACAGTGTTTGTTGGTAATGAGGATCACCCTGTGGCTAAACATGCCTTGGTGCATGGCCAGCACATCTTGGCACAGTGTTACACCGTCTGGGTTATCTGGATACTTCCCACTGACACCAGCGTATCAGAACTCTGGAGATGGGAACTTGCTCTTCAATATATCCTCTCTTCCCGTTACCCACCAGGCCTCAACCTCTGCTAATTTCAAGTTGCCGCCCCCCGTACATCACTTGTCATTCAACAACATCTTTGCCTCTGTACTTCCGCCTCGACTGACATCTCTGCCCAACCTCTTTGTCTTTACATATGTCTGCCTGTGTCTGTATATGTGTGGATGGATATGTGTGTGTGTGCGAGTGTATACCTGTCCTTTTTTTCCCCCTAAGGTAAGTCTTTCCGCTCCCGGGATTGGAATGACTCCTTATCCTCTCCCTTAAAACCCACATCCTTTTGTCTTTCCCTCTCCTTCCCTCTTTCCTGATGAAGCAACTGTGGGTTGTGAAAGCTTATCATTTGTGTGTGTTTGTGTGTTTTTTGTCTCTATCAACATACCAACGCTTTTGTTTGGTAGGTTACAGCATCTTTGTTTTTAGATATATTTTTCCCAGGTGGAATGTTTCCCTCTCTATGCGCAAAGAGGGAGACAGGGAGACAAAAGCATGTGACTTGTGGGATAACTATAAAGCGGTAATGATCAGGAGATAGACAAGGAAGAGACTTGAGCAAAGAAAGAAAAAGAATGCAGGTGTAGCATTAGTCATGCTGATCATTAGGAAATGTCAGTTTAATAAATACTCTGACAAATTGTAGGGTAGTGGTACTTGAATAGTATCTACTAAGAGTATCGAAGTTGAGAAGTAGAGGAGGACTCTAGGGATTAAATGAAGCAGTAAAAAATGAATGCAAAGTGTAGAACAGATTTTTATTTTACCAGAGAATACTTAATTATAGTATACTTAGGAATGTATACTAGGGTAATAAACCATGAGGCCTACTCAGAAAGGACAAGGGGGGCATACCCAGAATTTGCTAAGTATATAGGGCAGGCGTACGTACACAGAGATAGGATGACCTGTGGCCTAAATAATAGGAATGTTTAAAGGAGCATACCTATCAAAATGTAAAGAGGAAATGTTCTGATAAGGTCAACCCACAAGCAAGGTATAGGTACTGATCCTAGGAGAAGTGGACAATATTGTTACAAAAGTCACAAATTTTATAGGGATTATTCTGGGAAGTTTGAATTCTATGCACAACTAGCATTGTTACGTTTCATGTAAGTTTACGAGTGTCAAAAAGAACACTTTCATTTTGACCAGAGTTCCTCGAAGCTAAAAAAATAGTAAAAATAGTATATACTAAGGAAAAATAGTACAAAAAATGAGAACAGGAAGTAGATTACTCATGTGTCATGAACACCTGAAGTTTACGATTGAAAATAGGGAAAGAGTCCTTAGAATTCCTAAATGCTAGGGAAGCTGACTGAACCACGAATAAATGTTCATGTATGAATGTCAAAGTAAAGTAAGAACAGAATAAAGAAATGCTCAGCTAAAGACTGTTCTAGAGGAAAAACAAAGATTGTTGTTGAAGTGAAAGATGTATGTATCTACATCTACATTTATACTCTGCAAGTCACCCAACGGTGTGTGGCAGTGGGCACTTTACGTGCCTCTGTCATTATCTCCCTTTTCTGTTCCAGTTGCGTATGGTTCGCGGGAAGAATGACTGCTGGAAAGCTTCCGTGTGCGCTGAAATCTCTCTAATTTTACATTCGTGATCTCCTCGGGAGGTATAAGTAGGGGGAAGCAATATATTCAATACCTCATCCAGAAACGCACCCTCTCGAAACCTGGACAGCAAGCTACACCGCGATGCAGAGCGCCTCTCTTGCAGAGTCTGCCACTTGAGTTTGCTAATCATCTCCGTAACGCTATCATGCTTACCAAATAACCCTGTGACAAAACGCGCCACTCTTCTTTGGATCTTCTCTATCTCCTCCGTCAACCCGATCTGGTACGGGTCCCACACTGATGAGCAATACTCAAGTATAGGTCGAACAAGTGTTTTGTAAGCCACCTCCTTTGTTGATGGACTACATTTTCTAAGGACTCTCCCAATGAATTTCAACCTGGTACCTGCATTACCAACAATTAATTTTATATGATCATTCCACTTCAAATCATTCCACACGCATACTCCCAGATATTTTACAGAACTAACTGCTACCAATGTTTGTTCCGCTATCATATAATCATACAATGAAGGATCCTTCTTTCTATGCATCGCTATACATTTACTTTGTTGGTGTTAAGGGTCAGTTGTCACTCCCTGCACCAAGTGCCTATCCGCTGCAGATCTTCCTGCATTTCACTACAATTTTCTAATGCTGCAACTTCTCTGTATACTACAACATCATCCGCAAAAAGCCGCATGGAACTTCCGACACTATCTACTAGGTCATTTATATATATTGTGAAAAGCAATGGTCCCATAACACAACCCTGTGGCACGCCAGAGGTTACTTTAACGTCTGTAGACGTCTCTCCATTGAGAACAACATGCTGTGTTATGTTTGCTAAAAACTCTTCAATCCAGCCCCACAGCTGGTCTGATATTCCGTAGGCTCTTACTGTATCGAACACCTTCCGGAAGTCAAGGAAAATAGCATCTACCTGGGAGCCTGTATGTAATATTTTCTGGGTCTCATGAACAAATAAAGCAAGTTGGGTCTCACATGATCGCTGTTTCTGGAATCCGTGTTGATTCCTACAGAGTAGATTCTGGGTTTCCAGAAATGACATGTTCTAAAATTCTACAACAGATCGGCGTCAGAGATATAGGTCTATAGTTTTGCGCATTTGCTCGATGACCCTTCTTGAAGACTGGGACTACATCTGCTCTTTTCCAATCATTTGGAACCCTCCGTTCCTCTAGAGACTTGCGGTACACGGTTGTTAGAAGGGGTGCAAGTTCTTTCGCGTACTCTGTGTAGAATCAATTTGGTATCCCATCAGGTCCAGTGGACTCTCCTCTGTTGAGTGATTCCAGTTGCTTTTCTATTCCTTGGACACTTATTTCAGTGTCAGCCATTTTTTTGTTTGTGCAAGGATTTAGAGAAGGAACTGCAGTGCGGTCTGCTTCTGTGAAACAGTTTTGGAAAAAGGTGTTTAGTATTTCAGCTTTACCCGTGTCATCCTCTGTTTCAATGCCATCATCATCCCGGAGTGTCTGGATAAGTTGCTTCGAGCCACTTACTGATTTAACGTAAGACCAGAACTTCCTAGGATTTTCTGTCAAGTCGGTACATAGAATTTTACTTTCGAATTCACTGAATGATTCACGCATAGCCCTCCTTACGCTGACTTTGACATCGTTTAGCTTCTGTTTGTCTGAGAGGTTTTGGCTGCGTTTAAACTAGCAGTGAAGCTCTCTTTGCTTTTGCAGTAGTTTCCTAACCTTGTTGTTGAACCACGGTGGGTTTTTCCCGTCCCTCACAGTTTCATTCGGCACGTACCTGTCTAAAACACATTTTACGATTGCCTTGAAATTTTTCCATAAACACTCAACATTGTCAGTGTCGGAACAGAAATTTTCATTTTGATCTGTTAGGTAGTCTGAAATCTGCCTTCTATTACTCTTGCTAAACAGATAAACCTTTCTCCCTTTTTTTTAATATTCCTATTTACTTCCATATTCAGGGATGCTGCAACAACCTTATGATCACTGATTCCCTGTTCTGCTCTTACAGAGTCGAAAATTTCGGGTCTGTTTGTTATCAGTAGGTCCAAGATGTTATCTCCATGAGTCGGTTCTCTGTTTAATTGCTCGAGGTAATTTTCGGATAGTGCACTCACTATAATGTCACTCAATGCTCTGTCCCTACCACCCGTCCTAAACATCTGAGTGTCCCAGTCTATATCTGGTCAATTGAAATCTCCACCTAAGACTATAACATGCTGAGAAAATTTATGTGAAATGTATTCCAGATTTTCTCTCAGTTGTTCTGCCACTAATGCTGCTGAGTCGGGAGGTTGGTAAAAGGAGCCAATTATTAACCTAGCTCGGTTGTTGAGTGTAACCTCCACCCATAATAATTCACAGGAACTGTCCACTTCTACTTCACTACAGGATCAACTACTACTAACAGCGACAAACACGCCACCACCGGTTGCATGCAATCTATCCTTTCTAAACACCGTCTGTGCCTTTGTAAAAATTTCGGCAGAATTTATCTCTGGCTTCAGCCAGCTTTCCGTACCTATAACGATTTCAGCTTCGGTGTTTTCTATCAGCACTTGAAGTTCCGGTACTTTACCAATGCAGCTTCAATAGTTTACAATTACAATACCCATTGCTGCTTGGTCCCCGCATGTCCTGACTTTGCCCCACACCCTTTGAGGCTGTTGCCCTTTCTGTACTTGCCCGAGGCCATCTAAAATTTATTGTTGTGATATGAAATGTTGTTATGAGTGATATTATTTACATAATGAGTGTGTAGAAAATATTGTGTGTCCGATCTGAGGGGGGGGGATATGTAGTGTTTCAAGAATTTCTGCGTAAATGCTAGAACCACTCAGTCTTCTGTCATCTCGAACACATGATATTTTAGAAATGATTGTGGGATTATGGAATCCTACGTACTGCGCATCACATGTTTGTGTGTGGAGGTTTGAAATTCAGTCACAAGAAGAATGTAGATGCAGCGGTCGAATGGCAACGACAGGTACTTGTCGGACGATCCATGGAAGTTTTAGTGAAAGTGTACGAATGAACCATGGAGCTTCTGTGGTGTTTTGTGAGAACAGTTGAGAAGGTACTCTTGAGAAAAACTTTTGTCTTAGTCTTCTTGAAGAGAAGACGTTTATTATGGAGACTTGCCATGGAGTTTAAGCCAACTTTCTCTTATATGTAAATTAGTTTGTTTCTAACATTTGGAGACATGAGAGGCTTACGAAGCAGTATATCTTTGTATGAAGAGTGAGATTTGTAATATGTCTGAAGTTTAAACATACGCCGTTAGTGGAAGCAAATGAAATTGGTATGTCTACTTATTTTATAAGTCGAGAGAGTCTTCAGGAATTCCTGTACCTAGCAGCATACTTCGGAGAAGAAAGTGAAAGAGAGTTTGCAGCAACAGGCTAACCAGCAAGGAAAGTCGGCCGAGCATGTCAAGTAAGTCATTTTGTAAAAGAAGTGGAAGTTAGTACGAGGTGCATTCAAGTTCTAAGGCCTCCGATTTTTTTTCTAATTAACTACTCACCCGAAATCGATGAAACTGGCGTTACTTCTCGATGTAATCGCCCTGCAGACGTACACATTTTTCACAATGCTGACGCCATGATTCCATGGCAGTGGCGAAGGCTTCTTTAGGAGTCTGTTTTGACCACTGGAAAATCGCTGAGGCAATAGCAGCATGGCTGGTGAATGTGCGACCACAGAGAGTGTCTTTCATTGTTGGAAAAAGCCTAAAGTCACTAGGAGCCAGGTCAGGTGAGTAGGGAGCATGAGGAATCACTTCAAAGTTGTTATCACAAAGAAACTGTTGCGTAACGTTAGCTCGATGTGCGGGTGCGTTGTCTTGGTGAAACAGCACACGCGCAGCCCTTCCCGGACGTTTTTGTTGCAGTGCAGGAAGGAATTAGTTCTTCAAAACATTTTCGGAGGATGCACTTGTTACCGTAGTGCCCTTTGGAACGCCATGGGTAAGGATTACGCCCTCGCTGTCCCAGAACATGGACACCATCATTTTTTCAGCACTGGCGATTACCCGAAAATTTTTTGGTGGCGGTGAATCTGTGTGCTTCCATTGATCTGACTGGCGCTTTGTTTCTGGATTGAAAAATGGCATCCATGTCTCATCCATTGTCACAACCGACGAAAAGAAAGTCCCATTCATGCTGTCGTTGTGCGTCAACATTGCTTGGCAACATGCCACACGGGCAGCCATGTGGTCGTCCGTCAGCGTTCGTGGCACCCACCTGGATGACACTTTTCGCATTTTCAGGTCATCATGCAGGATTGTGTGCATAGAACCCACAGAAATGCCAACTCTGGAGGCGATCTGTTCAACAGTCATTCGGCGATCCCCCAAAACAATTCTCTCCACTTTCTCGATCATGTCGTCAGACCGGCTTGTGCGAGCCCGAGGTTGTTTCGCTTTGTTGTCACACGATGTTCTGCCTTCATTAAACTGTCGCACCCACGAACGCACTTTTGACACATCCATAACTCCATCACCACATGTCTCCTTCAACTGTCGATGAATTTCAATTGGTTTCACACCACGCAAATTCAGAAAACGAATTATTGTACGCTGTTCAAGTAAGGAAAACGTCGCCATTTTAAGTATGTAAAACAGTTCTCATTCTCGCTGCTGGTGGTAAAATTCCATCTGCCGTATGGTGCTGCCATCTCTGGGACGTATTGACAATGAATGCGGCCTCATTTTAAAACAATGCACATTTTTCTATCTCTTTCCAGTCCGAAGAAAAAAATCGGAGGCCTTAGAACTTGAATGCACCTCGTATATTTACTTCGCACTTAATTGTCATCCAAAGCCGTTAAATATCTGCATGTGAAACAATGAGCAATAACATTACTATTTTTCCTTGTCACAAGTATTTCTCATGTTGCAACTGCAAACATATGCCTCTAAAGAGTTCTTGCTACAACTGAAGATTCTCCTGTCACTAACAGATGCATAAACATCAACTTGATGCTATAGTGATTGACAAGTCGATAGCCTCGTTCTAGTCACCTTTACAGTGCCACGATATTACGATTACATTAGTTCCTGCAAAAAACAGTGTGAAGTTCACTTGACCGATCATCATTGCGCACAGTGAAGCTAAATGTTGCAAATTGTGTTGGCAATGCCGATAGTGGATTACATCAGCATTTCCACTCTCACGTCTACCCTCTTCACAATGGCCTAAAATATTCCCTTAACTCTTATCACCCATGGTACTAACCTTCTGTCATTTGTGCCACTTATTATTTAGTCACATCAAATATCAGTAGGAAGAAAATGGGATGAAGTCAACTGAGACGTCGAGTAAGAACATAGAATCTAGTAAATGTTACTAGGAGAAATTTAAAAACAGGGAATTTTTAGCATTGATCTTATGGGTTTTTCACAGAGGCCACGAATGTATGGTGTAGAATTGCGAGAAACGTAAAACTGGAGAACGTAAAATCAATGTTCCACTGTATCTGGGAAATGTGTACTTTAACTGGGACAACATAGCCCAGCAGCGGTTCAAGAACAATGAAGAGAATGGTGACAATCAGCAGAAAGTCTGCTTAGTGGATGAACAATTGAAGAACAGGGCCCATCTTCATGAGACAATGACATAGTTCTACATAAATAATATTTTGGTCCTATGCCACATTGTGAATCTGAATATGACAGAAGCAACAAAATCTCACACTTGATGAAAGGAGTTGCAGGAGAAATGTACCAAGCTCTTCTGGTTGAGGATGTCACAACAAACAAGAAAAAAATCAGATGTTGCCAGTGGATTGAGGAAATGTAAGAGAAAAGAATCAAACAAAATAAGTATGACTGGCTCCTGAATGTGGTCCCTATGGTGTCTGTGAAAGACCACAATGACCTTGTCTGTCTCATATGCCAGGTAGTAGCAGGAGAAATATAGCAGTTTATGGCAGCCAGAAATTTCTGACCAAGTAAGCAAGAGATAGCAGCCATGAATGTCAACCTCCTATGTTGGGAGTTAATAGAGAATATTGGAGAAGACATGTATCATTATCACCAGTCTCCTACACCATTCCTATGTGTCAGGAAAAATGGTCTCGGCCACCCTGAATTTGTGCCACAGCTGTCGAACAACAACCCAGCATCTGACCTCTGAAGGTACAACCATCTCGTCTGTCAAGCATAACACCCCACAGAAGGACAGAGGACAACACACTGGTATGTTTCCACTGCAGACACCCTATACATGTTACATGCTGCATCAGAGAAAGAAGGTGGTTGTTTGACAATTACTACATTTCTTGCCATTAACCATCACGACAGTTATGTTCATCCCAGTCAGCTGCGGGTGATTATGGTCAACTTGTTTGATAAAGCCCACTGCTGTACCCTCAATGAGGTCATGCCCCAACACACGCTAGCCATTCCCCGTCACTGTTCATAGGTACCAGCAGCTTACATAGCCATTGTGTTGAGGAGAATCGAGCAAGGCGGCCATCTGTTGACAGTTACCAAAGTGGCAGTGAATCTCATCAACATCACCATCAGGGCCAACCAGTTCAAACATTAGTCAACTAGGGGACCTTTTTTCTTTATTGCTGAATACTTATCAATGATGTCCAGCTGACAGGAACATGTATTGTAAGAATAACTATCGATGGGAGAATACAGTCTTTGGAATTTTTTGTTTTGACAGAATATAGTCATAATGTTATTCTTGGATGGGACTTCTTGTATACCATCAAACGGGGTGATTTCGGGCGGTTTTGTCGTTATTTTGATTGTAACTTTCGTATATATTTTTTGATTAAATTGATTGTTATGGATGTGGTAGGGTATATGTGTAACGAATAAAATATCCCAGAACCAGGAAGTGTACGTGTAGGTATATTTATCTGAGGCAGTTAAATAAAGTGTCCGAAGTCACCCCATGGATTGGGGTGATTTCGGACACGTGTTTTTTAAATCTCTATCCAAAGTTACAGTATATAGAGGGCGAATTCGGACAGTTACTGACTTTTTTAAAATTTCTACATGCTTTTTATTTGATTTTGGTGACATTTTACACATTTTAAGATAGCCCTTTGTTACGAATAAGTGATATGGAATGATATAATTAATTTTACGTACTACAGATACGTTCTGCACGAGCTCATTTAATATTTTTGCTTACACGAATGGAAAGATCTCCTGATAGTCATTTGAGGAATAAATGCACCCATTCTTCTCCTGGCAAATTATTACGAAATTTCAAGGTAGCATTTAACTAAATATCTAATATCCAATTTAGTGAAGGGAAATCCCCAATGTGCAGCTCTCAAGATACTTTGCTTCAACATTTCTTTTTCTTCTTTATTTAGCACTGGCTGTCCTCCTGTTTTTTTCGGATGTGCTTTCTGCACTTTATTTTGTAGGGTTGATGTAGGTATACCATACAAATCACACGCTTTTCTGTACAGTAATTTGCCACTCTGAATATCACGAACAGCTTTATCTAGAAGTTCTGGGTCATAATTACACTGTACTGTAGCATCTCTCCTGCTCTTATACATTCTTGGCATTGTCCGAAATCACCCCACACAGTACACAGTTTTACAAAACCGTCGTTATTTTATAAACTTGCACAAGAAACTCAACAAACTTGTACAGAAATTGTCTCAATGCTGTTAGCTACTGAGCGCGTCGACAATTACGGTTACAATAATTTCCCGCTTGTTGCAACAATAGAAAGTTTCCACTTCACGATAATGCATGGATTTTTAACATTGAGACTTTTCGTCAATTATTCACCTAGGGAAACAATTGACACAAAATAAAAGTTGTGGAAAGTGATAAATGCAATTTTGCTCTTAAAATAACTGGTACACAGACGTTAAAATAACTAAGTCTTTGTTTCTATGCAGTGGCAAAGAGCAAATAAGCCATACTGTCCGAATTCGCCTCGGTGTCCGAAATCACCCCGTTTGACGGTACATTGTAAACAGTTGTATGCTGTGGAAGAATGGAGCTCCAAGTTGATGAAGCTATTCCAATAAGTATATGTAACAAAAGATTGCCCAAAGCAGTTGTTTTCCATCGAAGATGTTATTTCACCTTCATCAACGAGACAAGTTCTCTTTGTCAGTGTAAATGCTCACTTAAATTGTGAAGTATTTGTTGATTTTATAAGACTACTCAGGCTCACAGAAGAAATCTGCATAATAACAATCATAATAAGCATTACAGGTGACAAAGGTGAACATCCACCAATTAGCCAGCCCTTTATAGGGTGTCTCCGCTGTATCCTTTCTTTCAGGAGTGCTAGTTCTGCAAGGTTCGCAGGAGAGCTTCTGTAAAGTTTGGAGGGTAGGAGACGAGATACTGGCAGAAGTAAAGCTGTGAGTACCGGGCGTGAGTCGTGCTTCAGTAGCTCAGATGGTAGAGCACTTGCCCGCGAAAGGCAAAGGTCCCGAGTTCGAGTCTCGGTCGGGCACACAGTTTTAATCTGCCAGGAAGTTTCACATCAGTGCACACTCTGCTGCAGAGTGAAAATCTCATTCTGGAAACATCCCCCACGCTGTGGCTAAGCCATGTCTCCGCTATATCCTTTCTCTCAGGAATGCTGGTTCTGCAAGCTTCGCAGGAGAGCTTCTGTAAAGTTTGGAGGGCAGGAGACGAGATACTGGCAGAAGTAAAGCTGTGAGTACCGGGCGTGAGTCGTGCTTTGGTAGCTCAGATGGTAGAGCACTTGCCCGCGAAAGGCAAAGGTCCCAAGTTCGAGTCTCGGTCGGGCACACAGTTTTAATCTGCCAGGAAGTTTCAAGACACTCCAGGCTTCGCACTGTTCTTCTGCTCCACAGTTGGAAGACCAACATGAAAATGGGATACCCTGTTCCCATTGCAACTCAATGAGACTCAGGTTGACTATACAAAACCCACCTTTGACTCAGGACTGAAGATGAAAGACAACTGACTCGCATACAAACCTTGGACACCCAGAAGAAGGAAGAAGAATGCTAGAAAACAAATCTCCAACCAACCAGATATGTGGTCATTCTATACAATAAGCCGTTGCACATAATGGTATGTGGTTGCGACAGTCAGCATCCTGGACGTTTTGCCACTCAGCAATGCTTCGGCCCAATGCTTACGGAACTGCAGTTTTTCTACTCCCAACAATCTGCATGAGTGTGCCTCTTCCCCTGCTTGTGCAATATTTGTAATCAAAATTTCTCAGTCTTAGGGCCCATCTTATCAGTCTACTGGAACGGGTCTTCAATCCTAGTAACCATTTGAATGTGGACTTTTGTCCACACAAATAACAGTGGAAGTAAGAAATGCCATAGATAACAGCCAACGTTTCCTTGTCACTTGTGGAATAACTTCGCTCTACTTTGTTCAGCTGTCAGGACGTGTACACCACAGGAGTTCTTTATTATCTGTGCTCTGACTGAGGATTCAACAAGGCACCATAGTGCTCACATCACTAGATAGAATGAATTCTTTTTCTAAGTTTGGAAATATCATAACTGGGCAAGATGTCAGTGCTTGTTTCTAAGTATCGAATGAATGCTGTTCATCATTTTGTAGACCACTCAAATTCTGCTCCTTTACATTGCAGACGTTTGGCAATTTCACCAAAGCTCTTCATAAATTTATGACAATAATTACAGTGACACAAAAAGTTGCAGTTCTTTGCTGTCTATGGTGGCGAAAGGTTCCTAACTGCTGAGATTAAGTGTCTATCTGTTCTTTCTCCTTCCTGATGAATCACATGGTCAAGATAATTACCTAAATTGGTGCAAAATAACATTTATCAATGCTTAGTGTCATCAAGATAAAACCATACATTGTACCCCATTCAGTAAACTTTGAAAAGTGGTGGGTTCAATTTTTATTGCTAATGACATTTGACAGTACTGGAAATGGTACTAGGGAATGATAAAAGCTGTCTTCAGCTGATCTTCAGCACTACCTCCAGTTGATGATACCCACTCTTCAAACCCACATTTCAAAAGTTTTTGCACTGACTCATATTGTCCAGAGTCCCTGTTATGTTGACTATGGGATATGCAATGGTGATAGCTTGTGCATTAAGGTATCAATAGTCACAGAAAAATCTGCATTTTCTAATGTCGTCTTGTGCGTTTCATTGGGATCCAAGTAACAGGTGATCCCTATGGGCTATCACTATATTCAATAATACCGTCTGCTAGGTGTTAGATTGATTCATTCTTCAATTATTTATTCCTACATTTTGGAATTCTGTATGTTTTCTTATACACTGGAGCATTATTACCTGTGGGTATCCTGTGCTGTGTGACTGGCGTTGCTGGTAACAGACGTCTCAGATTGCATAATTCTGCGAACTGAGATAATAAGGTGTGCATCACTTTCCTACCATTTTTTTTATAAAAATTTTACATTATTGCATGTGTGCTGACAGTTTTTTTGTGGCAGAGGTATTCACTTAACCTGTCTTTGTCGTATTCCTCTAAAACATCCAGATTAGCACTCAACAGACCTTTTGGCAGATTCACTTTGTTCACACCAAAATATTGAGGTTGACAGGAACCATGAAATCTCCATCCACATCACTGATGTGTACTGTGGTTCTGCTTACAAGGCAGTGCGACTTATCCACTTCTTCATTAGTTCCAAAAAACCCTTAATTCCCATGCTAAAACTAAGCTGTGTTGCCCCAATGGCCTCACAACATTGTCACTCACTCCACACAATCCATACTGTGGAGAATTCAATCTCTTTCTGCTCAAGACATCCATACTGACAACAGACACATGAGCCCCTGTGTCCACTGCAAATGTATGTTCATCTTCATCCACTTTGCCTACCAAGCTGCACTCTCCCTCTGCATATGTTTTTGCAGTCTCATTTTTTATTGATAATGGTGTGTGATGGATGAGGCATCCCTGTTCTCATTTGATGACTGGTTATTCAGACGTTGCTTGTCCCATTTTCTTACAGAAATCTTGCACCTTGTGGCCTACCTCCCCGCATTCATAACATTCTGGATGATGACATTGCTCCCTGTGTGGCTCATAGGCCCACACATGTAATGCTGAGAAAACACCACAGTCACACTCTGCCTCCATGTAGCAATGTCGATATTCTCTATTCGTGTGGCAATCCTAATGGCAGCAGGTAAATCACTTGGATTCTCCATTCTGACCTTTCGTGACATTTCGGCAGAAATACACCTTACAAACACATCTTGGACTCTATCCTCTTCCTCACACAGGATGACTCTGTTGACATCTGCTTTGCACATTAGCTAATATATGTGGGCATTCAATTTCCTAATTCTGTCAAAGATAGACTACACTGGACTCACTGTGTTTCTGCAATAGCGACTGAGTTTCTCTCTGGAAAACATTGCACTTTTCTGTTTATAATAATGCTGGACAAGACCGGTAGGCAGCTTATCATACATTATGGCCTTAATAATAGTCTTATGTTAACATAACACACATTTTCGCATTGACTACAAACTGCAATTTAGCAATATTTAAGGTCATTTCCTCTGACTATTTTCTCATTTTTGTGGCAGATTTCACATCATCAATAAAAGCAGATACATCCTCAATTGCATTTCCCAAAAAATGATGCTATAAGGTTAGCTGGTGTGGGATCAACGGATGGGTCAGATGTACTCAACACAGGTTTGGTCTCCCCTGAATCAGAATGTATTTGCTTGCCCAGCAGCAGCTTCCCATTTCTCTATGCTCTTGTGCAATATCGTGTTATCTTGCTCTAGTCTCCAAGAGTGTGGCTATATGCCTCTCAGGGCTTCCACCGTTTTGTTCAAAGTCACTGTTTGTGTTTAATGTTCGTGTGACCTTCATCCGCCATTATACAAGAAAAATATGGATACAGTTCATCCAGTATTCAAATAAAAACAAACTCCACTTAATCTTTGCACCATTTCATGGCCCAACAAGACTCTGCAATACTGTGCCCCATGACTAAACCACCTACACAAACTGCATGTAGCTGGCACAGTTTGAACACATGGCAAATCATGTCAGTATTGACATCTCACTGGCTATAGATAAACCTCCCTAGTATTTCCATGCAACAAAGACAAATCCGTAGGTTCTTGCTGCTTAGGAAATGGCACTTTTGGCATGCTGTGGAGGTCCTTAAGGCTCAACACGGGCACTTCCAAAGACACAAGATGAAGGCCAACAAATATTAGTCACTCACCACACTTCATCTTAGTGAATTGAAATCCATAGTTGTTGATCTTCCAGTGGAGTTGCACAGATGATGTCAGCTGCTGCTCTTGCTATAGACGTGTGGGTGTGGCATCAGGCATTGACGTCTCTACCACTGGTAACCACTTGCTGACACCAGATACGTTGGTCTGGTCCCAGACTCCTGCAATACAGGATTGCCTTCCCAAGTGCTGGTAGCTCAGTCAGTCCAGAAGCGCATGGATCTGTTCAGCTGTAATGGGCAGGTGTCCACACGGTAGTACTGCTGTGCAGAGGACAACTCATGTGATGACCATTACGTCATGTCCAGTCAGTGCCCCTGAGGTGTCGAAGCTTGTGTGGCTTGTGATGGAAAGTGATGAACAGCAGCTCTGTGAGCTGATCTCCAAAGTACTGTCATTGACATCGAAGATTTGTATCTGGGAGACTCACCCTCTAGCCCAACCTGAAGTACTCGTTTTCATGTAGAGTTTGACCTGCAGCCTCCAGTTAGGAGTCAGAGGCCGACAGTGTCATTGTTGGTTGCAGAAATGAGGTGAGCAACAGAAGTATGTCCTCCTCACAAGGGTGGATGGCTAACAGCTTCTTGGCCCGCTGGTCAAACCTCCAGTAGGCCAGCAAGTTGGTGACACTCTTGTATCTCATCAGTGATGACCCAGAACTTGACACTGCAGTGTAGGGTGACAGAGTTCTTCAAACGAGGCTTGTGACTCTGTAAAAGGTCGTATATGACCAGGCACACTTAGGGTCGACTGAAATAGACTCCCCTGCATCACATGACAGCTGTGACTGAGGTCACTGATTAAGAAAGATGTAGTATTTATGCTGGTACTTTCTGCATGCTGACGTCATGTGTACTTGTTTTCTGATGCAGCCACCTCTCCTATTGGCTTCATTTTCATAACTTCATCTTTCAGATGCTCTTTTTCTGCTACATCAGTGGCTGAGTATTTAGTGTTTATATTGTAACTGGGCTTTCTTATGACGCTCTGCTCCGTCACCTGTATGACTGCATCTGTCTGTTACCATGATGTCGTTATGCTTTGTTTTTAGTAGCCCTCCACTGAACGTCTTCTAAAACCTTTTAACAGTGAAATTTGAACTCAACGCACAAAAAATAGTTTTTGTTGTGTTTGGCTTATCTGTGCAAAATTTTATTTAAATTTGGAGACGATCAGATGGGGATGAAACCTAAAACATGTCCACTTGCTTGCTGTGGCCTCATAAGGCTGAGTGCACCCTGTTCCAATCCTCCTACCAAAGAAAAGTTGCTGGCTGTATTGGGAATCGAACCCAAATCCTTCTTGTGACAATCAGCCAAGCTGACCACTCAGCTATTGAAGTGGACATTTTAATTCATAGTGGCCTCATTATTACAAAAAAGATTTATTACCCAGAGAATCAGCAGAGAAGGTCATAGCTGATAATGAAAAGTAGAGTTTCACTACATCCCATTTTAAATAATTTACGTAAGAATCATCCAACTTTGGGATAAAGACAGTGTATCCTTGTATCAGTACCCACTTCTGTTACTCCTTTGTGTTGGGCAAAAACAAGGCACCTTTATTCATTTCAGCTTTATAAAAGTTAATATCAATAAAGATAAATTTGATTATATTTAAAACAGCAGAAATAAATTCAAGAAGAAGCAGTGCTGTTGTTTTATGATGAGGTACTGGAGTGAATGACCTCTTGTGATGATGTTTCAGCAATGTATAGTAGTGACAGTTTTATTTAGAATAAAGTAATTTTTACTCTGCTAACGTATCTTTTTAGGGAATAACTCATTCATCTAATTTTTTAATGTCCTTATCTCACTTTATCTTAGTTTATGGAAATGCTGTAAATAATTTGATACTCTTATGTGACAACTTTGTGCATGTTCCAATATTCTTTGAACATTATTCACAGAATGCTTGTAACCATTTCATCTAGCTACACCATGTGCAACATCTCCACATTGGAGTCAGTGATGCATAACTTGAGCTTTTGGTTAAATACCAGCCATGATGATGTATTGTGAAAACTATTGTCTGATGAATGAATCCTGATGTACGCTGGATAAAATCAATAGCACACATTATGACTAGTAACTTCATCAGGACAGCTTGACATCATACAACGGAAACCAAATTCCAAGTTTGTTTCTCTGTCGTGGGCAGTAATACTGTCAAAGATAGATCCCGTTATTGTGAAGAAATGAATGACAGGACACTATTAGTCCAACAATTACAGGATATACTGTTGGTCACATGAATTGAAACATGCTTCCGTGTCCTCCAAATCCATCATACATGTTAGGCTTTGCTGTCCATAATCAGTGGACTGATTATAATAGTACTGTTATGTGGCCTCCATTGTCTCATGAACTAACATCTATAGATTTTGGTTTATGATTTGGTTGAAGGCAGAATTATATAGAAAACAAATGAAGTGTGAGATGAACTACTAGGCTACTGCAATCTTTATAAATGAATGAAGACATGTACTAAAACAAGCAGTGCAACATATTCCCATAAGCCTGCAAAAGTGCATTAAAATTAATGATGGTGCTCTTGAAACTTGATTGAATTCTATCAGATTAATTGTGAATATTTTAAAATTTGTTTTGGACAGCAGTAAATTTGTAACTTGACAAATAAATTATGATCTAATAATAATGACTAACACAGACAGACAAATTATAAAATAAACATTTTTAGTCATTAAGATTAACAAGTATTGTTCTCCAGAACCTTTTGCAGCAGAGAATATGTTTGATTGAACTTTTTTGCTTGGAATGTCCAATTCTATCATCTCTTAAAATATTTAATTTTTTTTTCTATATTAGTTGGCTCATATAATATTTATTGGCTTCTAATTATGTTAGATGTCTGAAACGCACCTGTTTTCCAGCAGCCTTAACTATCCATGTTCCAGATTCTCCAAATTTATGTACATTTTAAAATTGAGATTTGTATTTATCTTGCTTTCATTTTTTGTATGTGACATGAACATTATTTTTTTACAGACTATATTGTTCACTACTGATGATAGTATTCTGGAGTCTGTGTCACATTGTGACAACTCATTCACAAGTATTGTGACTCACTCAGAATTAGATGTGAATAATCACACCATTGACAGGCCTCTCACAGCAGATACTGGGGTTAGTATTTCAGTTTCACAACATATCAGAATACATAGTTGAATTTTAAAATTCAGAGAATAAATTTTATAAGTTACGTAATAAGTTGATTTTTATGTCTAAAATCATTTCAATATATAGATTATGATTATAGTTGTAGTGTCTCTGTGTTATTATGCTTGAGACTCGGATAAGGAAACTTCTGGCAAAATGTAAATAATTTAAGCAGAAAGGAGACCACTTAGCAAATAATATAAGCATTGAGACATTCACAGATGTACAAAAAAAGATTGAAAACGTGCTTGTTTTTGGAAAAGTCCCTTAAAGAGGAAGATCGCATGTGTGCGTGCCCGGTAACCCCCCCTCCCCCCTACACACACACACACACACACACACACACACACACACACACAATACCACTATCGGAACTGACATTGCATGTTCAGCTGGCACAATGTAAGGTGCACAGCTGTGAGTATGTACTTTAAATCATTAAGGGGAGATGGAAGGCAATTTTTATCCCTATTCTGCCAGTGCTATTTTACCCTTTGAATAGGTACACTTTTCAAAAGAATTGTAAGTGATGAAACAATGAAATTTTTACTGCATATATGTAACATACATGCCTCAATTAACAAGTAAAATGAACATAATACCTCTTATGGTTTTTAATAAAAAAATTATTTTTTCATTAGTAAAATTTAACTTTTTTTGTACATTAATTATTATAAAACAGTTTATGATTGTTTGGTGGTTCTCAATTTACTTGCAATAACTTATTACCATCCGCAGTACAAATTGACCAAATTTCATGTTTCTAACCCCATTAGCTTATCAAATAATGCTACCTGAAAGTAAAAAAAAAAAAAAAAAGTAGTTTTGAGAAAAATCCATTTAAAGTTTAATATTGCAATTATAGTATAGTTATTGATGAGAATTACTTACCACTAATATTTTCCTGCACCATACTGAGCATCATCTGAATCGTACTGGTCTTCTTTTCTTCTCTTGGTCCCTCTAGCTTTCTGTCTGACTTCTTTTGTGCATTTTAAATTATCAATATCTGCTTTGAGGATTCTCTCTTTATCTATTTGCACCAAGGATTTTGCAACATTCCCACTAGATTTTATGCCCAATAATTCCAAAACATCCAGTTTTCTAAATACACCATCATTTAAGCATAAAATATCATCATAAACACCAAATTTGAGGGTTGTAAGCTGAACAAATATGGTTTTCGGTAACTGGCTCTAAATGACAGAATTCACACATGCATTTAAATTTTGTGTTTTCCCATGAAGACATTTCTTCAACAAGGTATGTTTACAAAGGTCTCTAAATGAGGATTTAATTTAATTTCATTTAATTAAATGCTGCACATTATCTCTGCGTGGCACAAAAAGGAAGGTGTGGCATTTAAATGCCAGAGTGCGCAGAGTGTCAGGAAAACCATCATACCTCACAGAAAAATTGTCATATTTATATAAAACTAAAATTGTTTCACGCAGGAAAGACCAGTCATTTCAAATATGCTAAAATCTAAAAATCGAATTTTTGAGGCCCACTTGTCTTCCGTCTCCCCTTAAAGGATTCATTGACATCTCAACTCTTCTATTTTCAGTGAGTGGTCTTCTTGACACTTAAATCATTAGGACTTTGCATGAGTTGGATAAATGGATCTTAATAGTGGAATCATATTAGAAAAGCTTTCACAGGGTATGTGCCAAAATATTACAGTTTATCAAATTACCACTGCTAAATTGACAGAGACTAGAGAGTTCAAAGTTCAGGTACATATATCATGCAGTGGTTTTAATCGCTAAGTATATATTTATGGGAAGATGAGTTCCTTTGCTTTATTTGGAGATAAAATTTTGCAGATTGCATGTGGCATGTCACAACTGTGTGCTTGATTGGGGTTTGAACTAGGCTCTCTTTCTTTTATGGGCAATGTGCAACCAGTTGCACGATCTGAGTGTACTTCACTGGTCATTTTCAAGCTTCTTTCCTTTCTTTCCAAACTTTGCTGAGGACTAGCGCATTCAAGAGATTGTTTACAGATGAGTGACTCACTTTTCTGCAGCCTCATACTTGTTACTGAGAATGTGTTCCCTTACTGTATGTGTATTATATGTATTGATTATATATGTAAAATTAAAATTGTATGCAGGATCAGGACTCACAGGTCGTGTTTTACTATAACTGCCATCTGAGACTCCCTCGGGGACTTACTCTAAGCTCCAGCTTGTCAGGGTGCCCATTCACGTCCTTTCAAACTCTACAGTAGCTCTCCCATAGCACTGTGAGATTAGTGCTTCCAGGCTTGTGTCTGGATCCAGGTTATAGTTTGGATCTATCATACACAGTTGACTCGATGTGAACTCCTTGAACTGTAAGAGAATTCATTCTCTGCAACAATTGTGAGACTGTGGGTAACTAACTCCCTGCAGTATCCATTCTCTCAAATGTGCTAGTCTCACTGCACCATGGAAATGCCTCAGTGGAGGGTGGAAGGAGAATGAAGAAAACTATGGCAATTTGAAGCTTTGAATCCATCTGGGAGGTGTGCTTGATACCACAGATGGTAACGTGAAACTCACGGATGTGATATTGAAACTCTTGTTTGCCACACAGTTTTAAGCTTTCACTTACTATGTATTTACAGCACTCCAAATACTCTGCTTTACATTCAAAGCAAAGCTTCTTCATCACAATAATAATAACAGGATTTTGCAATGTGAATCTAATGCTAACTTTAGCCTCACACAACTAGCTCTCAGAATGGAATGGAAACCAAGAAACAGGCAAAAAAAGGATTCACAGCAATCTACGAGTTGAGAAGGAGCAATCTTTTTGTGCTGTGTCCCAGTCTCTCAGCGATCCATGGCGAGATGTTTTCAGTGGGTGGTAGATCTAGGGAGTGTGCTGGTCAGTGTAACAGTCAAACCTCCTCTGCCTGTGTAACAGTCAAACATCCTCATTATTAAGGTAGGTCAGGAAACACTCTTGTGCTAACTTGCTGAAAAATATTTCATGGAGACTTTGAAGATAGGGCACAGCTACCGACCTTCCCATAGTAACATGACAGCTGCTGCCCATATATATTATCAGCTGTGTGAATCAGATTTGCAAACGTGACATGGTGCCTCTCCTGCATCCATTGGTGTCAATGAATGCACCACTGTCAATGCCTCTATTTGTTGGCACATCAAGGCAAGCCACAATAATGGTCATTGTGCTTATGTTGTGATGCTCCATGCATCATTGTACTGTCCTTATGGATACTTGCTCTGCTGCAAAGAAACTCATTTCCTGATTTGAGACACATGATGATCCTGCACGGCAGAATGAAAAATATTTCTGTCCTCTCTGGTGCTAGTTGCATGAGGCCATTGAGATCCTACATGGGATTGAGTCTGGTCAGTCTGAACCCACCAATTCCAATTCTCAAAACAGGTGGGGGATATCAGCTAACATGAACAGCAATATTGTTGAACAATAAATGTTAGTTTTGGTAGACTGCATTCTTGACATTGTCAAAATTTGAATGTTCTCATAGACATTTCTCCCTCTTACACAGGGCATAATGTGATCCTATCATAAACAGTCAGCTTTCAAATGTGATTTCTGAATGAGAAACTTACCATGTAGTCTTTTTTTACTGATGTTGTGCCACATTCTATATTGTCTTAATGAAGTAGGATCAGGTCATTTACTTGACTGGCGGTTTGTTCACAGTCATATGGCATACGTGATTCAGTTTATCTACTGCAGACATGGCATACTTTGTTTAAATAGTACGGTACTCATTCTGTATTAAAAATAATATCTCTTGCACATTGTCAACTTATGTTTAGATAATTCTTGTGGAATCTGTCATCTGTTACACACAATTTGTTAACATCCAGTGGCAGTTCTATGACAGCAGAGTTGTGAATATATGCCTGATCAGCAGTTTTTGTTAGGAAAGAAAAATCAGAATCAGATGGGATACTTATTCTAAGGGGTAAATGGAAGGACACTTTGGTTCATACCTATCATGTTTATTTTTGAGTACTGATGATAAAACTCAAGGCTAGTCTTGTAAATCTATATGCAATACAAGTTTCTTTTGCACCAACTAACAGAAAAAATGGCAAAATTCAGATATGTATGATCTAATTGAGGAACTGCTCAGAATAACAAAGAAACATGTTAATGGAAGACTTCAGTGCTTGAGCAGGAGGCACCAACCTAAACTGAAAATGAGCTGGTATATTTGGATCAAGAAAGAGCCAAAAAGGTCCTAGATTTTTAGAACACAATGACATGGTGTTAATGAACATTTAGTTCAGAGTTGCTAAGAGGAAATTCTAAATAATGAAGGTGCAGCTGAAGTAATTAGAACTAAGACAGGCAAAGTAAGCTATGAAATTGTAAGTTTTGTGCAAATAAAAAGATTTGTCACTGGACTGGCAGGCAGTGTACCAGGAAAAAGAAGCTTAAACCAAGAAAGTGTTTGATGGCACAAGAAACACTGATCTGTTAAAAGAAAGAAATTGAGGTACCAAGAAGGATAGCTACATCAACCAGGTGCTATCGTTAGTACATGATTATGAAGCTTCTTATTCAAAGCAGTAATGATGTACACACAATAGTCACATCTGTCACCATTATGGAGGGTCACTCTGAGTGGGATGTTAAGCTGTCGAGTTCACACCTGTAGTGGAGAAACATTGCACACAGTCTGTAGATGTCACAGAAGCTGTGTAGTTACAGCTATTGTTGTCACAGCAGTTTTCAGGCTAATATATCTGATGTAAACTCAGTAGAAATCTTAATAAATGAAGCTCTAAATGCAGTGCAGAGTTACAGAAAAATGCTTTCATATCCATTTTGATATTGTAGGCTAACAGAAACTAGGCAGCAAATTTCCTGCACAGTGAAACATCATAGGTGAAAGGTGGACTCGAAAGATGGTCTCACCTATGGATAATCTTATTGGATCAGAAAATGTGTGGGCCCAGTTCATTAAAACTTGATGCACTCCATTTGCACTGATCCACCTGTTGGCAGTTAATATCATAGGGATAGATAGTAGTGTGAATCAGTTTTTCCTATATACTTATGTCACATTAACTCAGTGTTTTCTTTTGAGCACAGTACTGAGGAAGACAACTCATATTCATATGTTAACTTAATCTTTAGGAGAAGAGAGCTGATATGGGGTAGGAAAAAAATTCAAACTCTGAGTGGTATGGGGAAATACAACAAAGGTGTAGTCTACATGTATCTAAAAAAAGAAGTGGGTTTTGGGTCCACTGAGCGAGTTCTACTTAAAGATTAATAATTATGGAGGCAGAGAATTTCTCATAACAGTACAGCTGATCTGTTTGAAAAACTGCCCATTGACAGTTACACTTGCCAAATCCAGTTAGTCACATTTTTACCAGTGTTTGTACTTACCTGCAGCATGATTGAAATTTGTACCTGAGTAAAATAAGATCACTGGATAATGTTCATCACACGTCGGTGGATTCAACAACTTCTTGCAAATGGCAGGTATTTATCAAACTTTTGTTATGAAATGTTTAGAGATAACTAATGTGCTGTTTAGTCTTGTTCTGTGTATTAACTGTAAGTCTGATAAAAATCTCATGGAAAGAAATAAGTTGTAAATCACTGATTTCTGTATGTTGAGGACACTTGCACTGTGTTTATGCCAATCATTGCAGCAGAGCTATAGTTGCTGGGGCTTTCCTGATTGAATGCACTTCATAAATTCAATTGTTGATATAAGGATTAACCGTGGAAAAATTCACAATGGTAAAATGAATTTAAATGGTCAAAAATGCCCAAAATAATTTAATAGTAATAATGTTTTCATATGGCCCAATGACATAGGGCAAGTCCAGTTGGACGAAACCTCTGTGACATTTGTCCCTAATCTATGTCAGTAATCTTACTGGAAAAAGGAAACCTACAGTTTAATGTGGAATCTAAACTGCATGTTGCTGCTGGTGAATCTTCACATCATAGAGAGGTGAAGGCTAGGTAAAAAGCAGACTGAAATGTGTTATGGTATGACAGGGATTCAATCCCATGAGCTTTCGTTTACTACTAGACAGCCTGCCTGACAAGTCTGTGTAGACACTCACACTTACTGACAGACATGCATTATTGGAGTGTCATTTTTTGGAACTTTTACTGTGATTATGGTGTCTTGTTAATATTCTGCTGACATTGTACTCAGAATCTTGTAATTTAATTCGACAGATAAAAAAATCTACTTACCAGTTGGCAGCAGAGAATACACACATAAAAGAAGGTTATACTTATGGAAGGTTTTGGAGCCAGTGGCTACCTCTTCTGGCAGAAGGGTTGTAGGGGAAGGAAGAAGGGTGAAGGAAAAGGACTTGCGAGGTTTAGGAAAAGGGTTAGACGTTGGAAAAGTCACCCAGAACCACCCATTAGGGGAGACTTACTGGACAGGATGACAAGGAAAGACTGATTGCTGGGGACTGCACCAGACACAATTTGAAAACCTAAGAGCTTAAGGTGGAAGACAGGAGAAAATGCAAGACAGAGATTACTGCTAAACCATCGTGCATGAGTTAATAAGAGCGAAAAGGTAGGTGCACTGAATGTAACCGAGGTGGGCGGGGGAAAAATAGACAGGTCAGAAAATGAAAGATGTAGAAAACTAAAACAGAGTGAAGAAAGAAGTAGTTACGGTGAAGAAATGCTGAGACGGGAAAAATTGATGTAAATTAAGACCTGGTAGGTGGCGAGAACTGAGGACAAGTTGTAGCCCTAGTTCTCACCTGTGGAGTTCAGAGAAACTGGTGTCTGGGGAGGAAGCTAAATGACACCTGTGATGAAACAGGCACTGAGGTCACGACTGTCATGTTGTAGAGTATGCTCTGCAACAGGATATTGTTTGTTGCCAGTATACACCCTCTGCCTGTGCCCATTTATCCTAACTGATAACTTGGTGCTAGTCATGCCAATATAAAAGACCAAACAGTGTTTGCATAACAGCTGTTATATGACATGTTGTTTCACAGGTGGCTCTCCCTTTGATAGTATATGTTTTTGTATTTAGTGGGCTTGTGTAGGTGATGGTAGGAGGGTGCGTAGGGGATGGTAGGAGGGTGCGTAGGGCAAGTCTTCAGTGGAGGCGGTCACAGGCGTAGGAGCCATAGGGTAGGGAGATGGGTGCAGAAGGAGCATAGGGACTGAAAAGGATATTGTGGAGATTGGGAGGTTGATGGAAAGATGTTTCAAGTGTGGGGGGAAAAATCTCAGATAGAATGGATCTCATTCAGGCATGATTTTGGGAAGTCATGGCCTTGTTGAAGTAGCTGATTAATACGTTCAAGACCATGATAACACTGAGTGACAAGTGGTGTCCTCTGAAGTTGTTTTTTGGAGGGATCAGCAGTTTCAGAATTGTATGTGATGGCCTGGAAAATCTGCTTTTAAACTACGCTCATGGGGTGATTACGTACAGTGAGGGCTGAGGTGAGAATGTTGGTATGTTGGTGTAAAGAGCCTGCATTCAAACAAATGCATTTGCCAATGGCAGGGCAGTATGGGAGAGAATGTTTGACATGAAATGGATAGCAACTGTCAAAATGTGAGCACTGTTTCTTGTTAGTAGGTTTAATGTTGACATAGTGTGTAGCTGGCCTCCAGTGAAGACAAGATTAGTATCAAGGAGGTGAGGTGAGGATGACCTGCTAAAATTCCCGGAATCTCTAAATACCTTCCCTCAGTTAAATTTCACATGACCCTATTCCAAGTATCATGCCACTTGATGTTGATCTCGCCTTACCTGAGGCCAACCACACACATTTGTCCACATTAAACCTACTAACAAACAACAGTACTTACATTTGGACAGTTACCAACCTTTTCATGTCAAATATTCTCTCGCATACAGAATTGGCATTTGAGGCAAACATATTTGTTTGGATGCAGAGTCTTCACAGCAATGCACCACCATTCTCACCTCAGCCATCCCTGGACATTATTACCCAAAGAGCCAAGTTGAAAGCAGATTTCCCGGGCCATCACAACATCCTGGTGTTTCATGTACTAATCAGCTGTTTTGACAAGGCCATGACTTCCTAAAATCATGCCGCATCTTATACCAGCTGTTATGTAAACACTGTTTGGCCTTTTATATTGTCATGACTGGCACCAAGTTATCAGTTAGGATAAATGAGCTTAGAAAGAGGGTGTGTACCAGCAACACACAATATCTTGTTGCAGAGCATGTTCTACAACATAACAGTCGTGACGTCAGTGGCTGTTTCATCACACGCGCCATCTGAATTCTTCCCCTGGACACCACTTTCTCAGAACTCTGCGGGTGATAACTAGTGCTACAATGTGTCCTTGGTTCTCGCCACCCGCCTTGCCTTAATTTACGTTAATTTCTTCTGTCTCAGCATTTCTTCACAGCAGCTACTACTTTGTTCACTCCGTTTCAGTTTTCTACATCTTTCATTTCCTGATCTCTTGATTTTTGCCGTCCCCCTCCCACCTCTGTTACGTTCAGTGCACTTGGCTTTTTTTTTCTTATTAACTCATGCACATTGGTTTAGCAATAATCTCTGTCTTGCATATTATCCTGTCTTCCACCTTCAATCCCTTATGTTTTCAAACCTCATCCAGTGCTGTCTGCAACAAACAGTCTTTTCTTCTCGCCCTGTCTGGTAAGTCTCCCCCAACCTGTGATTCTCAGTGACTTTTCCAAAATCTACCTTTTTTTCTAAACCTCTTCAGTCATTTTCCTTCACCCTTTTTCCTTCCCCTTCAACCCCTCTGCCAGAAGGAAGAGCCATTGGCTCCGAAAGCTTACATAAATATAACCTTCTTTTATGTGTGTGGTTTCCTGCCATGGCTTGGTGAGTAGATTTTTTTTATCTATCCAGTTACATTGTATTGAAAAAAAATTGCTTATTTTTTAATCTTATAAGATATTCTTCTACGACGAGGGGCACCTTGCTCGCCAAAGAGCATTGTTTCACTAAAAGGCTAAAACACACCTAAAAAAGGCTTGTGACCAAAGTTGCTATGTGATACATCATATTTGTTGTTAAAGACATATGATCTCACCAGTATTAATGTTCACATGTCCTTGTGTAGGTTCCTGTGTATCGTATGCAAACTTATGGTACTTTACAATAGAAATCCACTGTGCAGATTTGTGGTTGGATACATACACTGCAAATATTAGAAAGATTAACAGTACCATCACTTTCCAAGCATTCACATCATCTCTTAGACAGTGATATTTTTCTCATTTCTATGTCAGCAATATAGGATGAGCGGTACATCAAGCTAGTACTAAACCTTTTGCAGAAGCCTCTTCTGAACCATTTGAAATCATACACTCATGTGCCAATTTATATGTAATTGTAAATGATATTCTTGGTTCGTAATAAAGGGAATTGAGGACAGAATGTGAAATTTGCTTCCAGAATGCTAGAAGTTAAGTTTTTCCACGTATACTGTGTGTCCCTGTTTTGTGAGCACTATGACATTCTATATTCTGGTGCAAAAGCCTTTAATAGGTTGGCAGAAGACATCAGATACGAAATAGCAAATCCTGAAATGTTCAAAACTAAGTAAGATATTCCTTTTCAGCCACTCATTGTACAATGTATCAGCGTATTCTGACAAGTGGTTGTAAATTACAGTTAACACTGCTGGTACAATAAAATGCAAAAACATTGAGACAAGTAGATCTTGTAGTGATCAGCACATAGAAGCATGTGCTTGCAAATTAATATTTAAAAACAGTTCACTTTTAATTGTAGCTGTATATACATCCTCATCAAGAAATTTTGCACTGTTTATGAGTAATTTTGATTCCTTACCATGCTATGTGCTGGACAGCAGCAAGCAGTTAATAGTCTGTGGTGATATCAGTGTAGATTTTCTAAAAGATTCTTGTCTAGTAGGTAAAATTATCTGGAAACCTGCAATTTGATTCCAGTAATTAACTTTCCAAAGTGGGTGGATAAAGACAGTAGGACCCTAACTGATACTGTTTTCTTTGGTAAAGCTCAAAGCAAGAAAATAACTGCATACGGTACGTAGTAGCAAATGCCCTCTCAGATCGTGATACACAGTTGGTGAAGATAAATAAGGTAGTGCCTTATGGTATTGATACTCCTCAGTGGAGTTCAGGCAGAATAATTTGCAACTCCAGAACAAATCTTCTTAAGAACAGTTTACAAGAGATCACTTGGGATGGTATTTATAATGAACCAAATGCTGATATAAAGTTTAATCTGTTCCATGATGAATTCATGTCATTATTGAAAACTAGCTTTATGCATATGCTAATCAGGAAGGACATTAAGCAGCATGGAAAAAAAAAACTACTCAAAATTACTAAGAAAAGTTTTTTGAATTAAGGAATGTACACATTAAGTCAGAAATAGTAATTCCAACAACAGACTTAAGGCTGTAAGGAATGTACTAAAATGTAGACTTTCACGGCCGGAAATATAATGTCCATTATAATTATCCAGGCTGTTATGCCGTGGTCGGTTGATGAATTCTGTGTCAGTTCCCAACGTTTCGTCTCCGACTGTGGGAGACATCTTCAAGGGCGTCCGTAGCTCGATGGAAGGTCCAACACACCCACTGGCTCGCTACTGACTGCTGCTAAATTCCGTGTCCGCGCCGCGGCGTGACTTCACATGTTTTGAAAACATCAGTGCAATTGGCCGCTGTCCGTCGCCGTCGATCGCCGTTGCCATCACCCAGTAGTGGACGGGTGGTACACATCTTCTTTAACACCGGCATCCATATACCGTTTAATTTCACGCCCTCCTCCTTTCGGTTGAAATTATTTGGGTGTTTAGCGATTTTGATTGCCTCCCTGTAGAGCCTTTCGCAATATCCGCTTGTGGCCGCTAGTACTTGCGTCTCCTCGAAACGAATATTGTGGTTCCCTGGCTGGAAAGCATGCTCCGCAACAGCTGATCGTTCCGTTTCTCCTCTTCTACAATTTCCCTTGTGCTCTTCCAAACGTTTAGAAACAGTTCTTTTAGCGGTACCCACATAAACATCTCAGCAGCTGCATGGGATCCTATACACTCCAGCTTTTTCCAATGGTTTGCGAGCGTCCTTGGCAGGCTTAAGGTATTCCTGTATCTTCCTGGTGGGCTTGTAAATTCCAGCCAGGGAAATTGTAGAAGAGGGGAAACGGAACGATCAGCTGTTGCGGAGCATGCTTTCCAGCCAGGGAACCACACCGGATGAAACGTTGGGAATTGACACAGAATTCATCAACCGACCACGGCATAACAGCACGGATAATTATAATGGACATGTAAGGAATGTAGTGAAATGAGAGACAGGGCAGCCAGCCACAGAACACGATAACATCACTAAATGGAGATACTATAAATGATGTGCAACAGGTAGCAAATACGTATAATAATCATTTCTTAAATTTAGTGTAAAATGTAGGGACAAACAGTTCAAGAGAAAAATCACAGTAGCTTGTTGAAAAAGCAACTCCATAAAATTCAGTCACATAAAAGTATCAGCAACTCCTCTTCTGAAATTAAAAATAAATAAATAAATACTTATTCTGAAAGTTTCCAACAGAGTACTAAAGATTTGTTCCATGTAATAAGCCCTGTCTTATCTGAAACGTGCAATGCATCACTAATTCAAGGCAATTTTTCATGCAGATTGAAACATGCCATTGTTAAATCCCTCTATGTGAAGGTAATAGGCGAGAGATGTCAATAACTATTGACCTGCTTCACTACTAACATCATTTTCCAAAATTTTTAAGAAGCTGATGTATTCCAGAATAGTGTCCCACCATAGCAACAATAACATCCTCAGGAAATCATAATTCAGATTTCAGAGGAGTTGATCTACTGGCAATGAGACTGCCATTTACATGTTAATTCGCCAGATATTGCAGGCATTAAATAACAAAATTGTGCCAGTTGGTATTTTCTGCAAACTACCTAAGGCATTTGACTGTGTTAATCACAGTACTCTCAGAGATACATTGAGGTTTAATGGGATTGTAGTATAAGCTACAAACACTGTATCAAAAAACAGACACAATTCATCCAAATGATTTTAAAATAATTTATTGTATGAGAGAGGGAGAATATTATTATGTTGAGGAGTAAGTGATTTTAGATCAATGAGACTTCTGGCAGAAGTTTTATCTTTTACAAAGCTCATAATTCATATGCAGGAGCGAGTAACTAACTGAATAACTATTCAATTATTTGACACAAAAGAAACTTGTAGTGGTACAATTTTTTCAGATTATGCACTCAAAGGTAAGTGCCAAGCTCAACAGCAAACCTTTTGCCCTTTTATTCAGGAATGCTAAACTTCATTGTCACTCTCAATTTTGAAAATGGTCGGATCCAAATTAATTAGCACCAGAGAAAGTTTTGTCTATATGCATGAAACTACTCACAGAATTAGCAGTCAGAACAGGAAAGCAGCTGCAGCAGAAAAAATCATTAAGATTAAATTGAGTAAGATGATAAATATTTAACAGTGAGGTCATAAATTTTGATCTTGAAGCAAAATTACAAATATGCTGGGAAAACTTAAATTCGACTAGTCAACATAATGGATATGAATAAGACATTTAAATTCTGTCAGACTATATTTATTAAAATTCTGTTAGATGTGTGTAATAATCACAGAGAGACAAGCTGAAAAATGCTCCTTTTGGAGCACAACAAATATGAATATGTTCCTGTTTATTTAAAAGACTCTGTCTCAAAAGCAGGGTACCAGTTGCCTTAGTCTATCTTTCTCAGCACCCCTTAAAAATTTTTCCAAAAATTTTGACATGCAAATATATTTGCACTATTTTTTAACATGCAGCTCACCTCAAAGCCACAATAGCTCTCCTAACTGTAACTCACTCACACCCACTGTTCCACCTCTGTAAGTTGCTCATCCTCATCCACTCCCAGTAGCCCTTTCTCACTCACTCATTCAGCCCAACTCATTGTCATTATCGCTTCGTGTTTCTCTGTCATTTTCTTACGTGTCACAGACACAGTCCCCTTTGTTCTGTGCTACTACTATACTCTCCTCTCACTGTTGCAGTCTCCCTCTTGCTCTCTTTTACTGCCAATATACATTCCTTCCTTCCTATCACTACTCTCTCTTCTCACTATCACTATCTCTCTCTTCATTGTTGTCAATGTCGTATACTCTGTCTCTCATTATCACTGGCTCTCACCTACCTCCACTTCCTCTTTCTCTTTATTCCCCCCTCCCCCAACAGCACTGTCTCCTTCACTCTTTTTTATCACTATTCTTTCCCTGTCAACTATGTTCTATTGCCACTGTGTCCCTCTTTTTCATTCATACTGCTATTGTCTCCTTCACTCTTTGTGTATCACAACAACCCATTACTACCTTTTAGTATTTATTACTTTTCGATCTCTTTACCACTGCCACTGTCTTCCTGTTTCTCAGCATAAAAAAGTGCAAATGTGTTTGCATGCTAAAATTTTTGGCAATATTTTTAAAGGTGCTGGCAAAGACAGACTGAAGCAGTTGGTACCCCACTTTTCAGTTGAAGTCTTTAAATACACAGGAACATATTCACATTTTTTTACTTCGATAGGAGCATTTGTCTGCTGATTACCTTCTTTTCCCTGCTGCAGCAGGGCGTATAACTAATATGAATATAAATGTATTGGTCTGTAAAATTTAAATACTTAAGTGAAACTGAAATAACCCAAAACAAATTTTACAACACAAACTGGATTATACGACAAATAAATTTTGCATGGGGTTCCAAGATGATAACAGACACACTTTACAGCATATTTACGTTTCCACTTCACATTGTATTTTGCATGTATATTTTGTGTGTTAAAGTAAGGTCTTTGAACCTCTGTATCTGAAAAACAGATGAAGAAAATTTTCAAGGTTCCCCAAGATCAGGATCTTAGGAACACATCACAAAAATTACAGCCATTTGCTGTGCGTAGCCGTCTTGAATATACTGCTGTGTTTTGGAACCCAAAGGACAAAATTTTGGGGGTTTTCTTGATAATGTAAAGATTTTTGAAAATGGGGAGTTCACTCTTCTAGGTAAATGCCTAAAGAATATGAGGTCTGTTCAAAAAATTCTGGAATGTTTCTAATTTTGCACCAATGGTGGGTTGGAACAAAATTTGATTGACATGCACATGCCTGTGTTTAATATGTAACTACCAGAAGTTTCATTGTTATATGCCTGTTAGTTATTGTTCAGTGCTGTATTGAACAGAACATTGTGTCACACAGTTTGTGAATTTCAAGATGTAGAGTTAGTGGAACAAGACATCTGCATTAAATTTTGTGTTAAACTCAAGAAAACCTGTACAGAGACACACCAAATGATGCAGGAAGCCTATGGTGATGAGTGCTTGAGTTGTATTCGGTGTTACAAATGGTTCACATGGTTTTCTAAGACCAAAAAAAACTTCTCTGATCAGTTCAAATTTCAAAACCGTGCTGATAGGTTTCTTTGACTTTGAACATGAATTCGTGCCACAGGGACAAACTGTTAATTGATGATACTATCAAGACATGTTGCATTGCCTTCTAGAAAATGTGAGAAGGAAACGGCCTGAAATGTGGCGAGACAATTCGTGGCTCTTGCATCACGATAACACACCCACACATTCATCCCATGTTGGTGCATGACTATTGTACAAAAAACGAAATAACTGTGCTGCCCCATCCTCCATACTCTCCAGACCTGGCGTTTGCGGACTTTGTTTTTATTTCCAAAGCTGAAAATACCATTGAAAGGATGAAGACTTGCGCAATGGACAAGATAAAAGAAAATTCAGAAACGACACTTTTCTCAATTCAGCAAAAGGCATACCAAGACTGCATCCGGAAATGGAAATGACGTTGGGAGCAGCGTATCAATTGTGCAGGGCAGTATTTTGAAGGAGATCATTGAGAGTAAGTAAAAGTTAAGCATATATAAATTTTGTGGACAAAGTTCCAGAATTTTTTGAATGGATCTCGTATACTATTAAAATTTGAGCAGTTTGTTTCAGTTATTTATTATTTGGATTTCATCTGATACCTAATTTCATGTGTAGAAGTAGAGTAACTTTGAACCTATGTATCTTGGAAATATATAAAGATATCAAGAAAATTTGTAAGATTGCTCATGACTGGGGTCTTAGAAAAGTATGATACAGATTTCACCCATTTGCTAAGCATAGTCATCTTGGTATCCTCGACTGGGTTTTGGTCTGCTGGTGATGATAAAAGTATGGTAAAAAAAAGCTTTTGTGAGGTATTCTTAGGAAATGTCCATTAACTAATAATGTGTGCATAAGTGCCATCAAACCCACCATACACCACATCAAATGCAAAAAGAACCAACCAGTTTGCTCCATTTGCCTAAGTGGGAGGAAGTGTTTAATCATACTGTGACCCTGTGCTGTAGGATAGTGACACAAGACAATCTTTTTGTTGAGTATACAAATGGTCCCTAGGCCAAGGGCTATCCAAAACATGTCCCTACCTTTTTAACACTAATAGAATCTGAGGGATGATCCCTGGAAAATCCTCTTTGTATGCACAGCATTTTGGAACATAATAGGTAGGTACAAAATTGCACAACCTTCCAACTGACAGAACAAGTGTAGAATATGGTTTTCCAACTGAAAAGTATGGTTCATTTCTCCATAATTTTGAAGGAAAATAGTACTCTGTAATGTTAGTTGTGTGCAGGTACAAAACGACAGGTGCCATATGACGGAATGCACTATGTTTAGCCTTACTGCAATTACAATTTAATTTGAGAAAATGACTATTTATGTTCCATTTTGACATTGTTTTTTACTTACCCAAAAGGATACTATTGTTACTGAAGTGATTTTGAATATAGAGGAAAGTTGCATGTTATGGGAGAGTTCGCTAATGTGACAAAGCTGTTGGGAGGTATCAGAACATTGTGTGAAACATAGAGCAGTGACAACAAGACCATTACATAGCTGGACGTTGTCAAAAATCCTTGTTTTGAAAGTGTTGAATTTCAAATTTTTTGAGTGTATGAGCATGTAGGACTTTAATATCTGAAATTGAGTATTTGATGCAACAATATTCATATGATTATATTCTTCAAAATGTATTTTTTCAGTGACTATAATGAGTTGTCTTTCAAACTGAGCAGTGTAATTATGAAGCTAGGTTTCTAGTGTAAGATAACTTATTCTCATGGGTATGCTAATCAACATCAACACACATATTCTGCAAGCCAACATACAGTGCATTGCGGAGAGTACTGCTAGTCATTTGTTTACTGCTCTTCGTGCAAATAGAGCAAGGTAAAAAACACTGTTTAAAAGCCTCCATATGAGCCCTTATGTCCTGCATCTTATTTTTGTGGTTCTTATGCAGAATGGACGTTGGTAGCAGTAGATCACTCTGAAGTTGAGCTCAAATGCCAGTTCTTTAAATTTCTGCAATAGTACCTCATGAAAAGAATGTTGTCTTCCCACTGGGGATACCCATTTGACTTCAGAAAGCATCTCCATAATAATTGTATGCTGATAGAACCTACTGGTAACAAATCTAGCAGCACGCTTCTGGATTGCTTCGATGTCTTCCTGTAATCTGACTTGGTTGGGATTCCAAAGACTCAAACAGTACTCAAGAATGGGTCTATATGCCATCCCCTTTGTGGATGAGCTATATTTTCCCAAATTTCTCCCAATAAAAAGAAATCGAGCATTCTCCTTCCCTATTATGTACCTGACATGCTCATTTCATTTCATATTGCTTTGCAGTGTTAAGTCTAGATACTTAATCAATGCGACTTTGCCAAGCACCACCTTACTAATGCTTGTATTTGAACATTTCTCCTACTCATCCTAATTAATTTACATTTTTCTACACTGAGAAGAAAGTGCCATTCATCACACCAACTAGAAATTGTGTCTAAATCAAATTGTATCATTCTTCAGTCACTGAACAATGATACCTCCTTGTACACCAGAGCCTCATCAGCAAACTGTCGTCAATTTCTGCTCACCCTGTCCATCAGATTTTCCACTTACACAGGGAATAAGAGTGGCCCTATCACACTTTCCTCCTGCACTCGTGACTGTTACCTTGTCTCTGATGAACACTCATTGTCAAGGACAATGTACTTGGTTCTATTACTTAAATAGTATTTGAGCCACTCACATATTCATCAACAATCTGAAGTGGGGCACTATGTTAAACGCTTTCCAGAAACCTAGGAATATGGAATCTATCTGTTGTCCTCCATTCATGGTTCATAGGGTATCATGTGAGAAGAGGCCAAGTTGAGTTTCACATGAATGGTGCTTTCTAAATCAATGCTGATTTGCAGACAGAAGCTTTTCTGTCTCAAAGAAATTTATTGTATTCAGACTCACCATGTGTTCAAGAATTGTGAAGTAAACTGATGTTAAGAATATTGTTCTGTAATTATGCAGTTCTGTTCTTTTACATTTCTTATATATATATATATATATATATATATATATATATATATATATATATATATATATATATATATATATATTTTTTTTTTTTTGGAGTCATGTGCAATTTTTTTTTGTGTGTGTGTGTGTGTGTGTGTGTGTGTGTGTGTGTGTGTGTGACTTGGGACTTTATGCTGGGTAAAAATTCATGATAAATGCAAGCTAAGCAGCCAGTGCTGCAGAGTATTCCTTGTAAAACTGGACCTAGTGTCTGCTTGCTTATCTATGCCACTGATGCTTATTTGAATATCCTTTATAAAGGAGTCTATACAACAATCAAACAATAGTATGTTTGTACAGTCCTTCTGCATGAACAATTTTTAAACTTGAAATTTAAAACTTCAGCTTTCCTTTCCTGTCTTCTGTTGTTACTCCAGACTGATCGGTGAGTGACTGGATTGAAGTCTTCAACCTGTTTAGTAATTTGAGGTATGTCCTCAATTTTCTCAGATTCTCAGCAAGATCTATTGCCAAAGGATGAAAATGGAAGTTGTTGTATACTTCATACATTGATCTTACAGACACACGAATTTCTACTAACTTTTGCCTGTAAACATTTGTGCATTCTTTTTTGAATCAAGAGTGCAACAGTCTCTATTCCCTCAGCATTTTCCAAATTTGATTATTAAGAGACAGAGAGTCTTTTCCATTCTTAATCCACTTGGGACAAATGTCTCCGGAGCATGGTTTACAATCAATTTAAATTTTGCCCATAATTCCTCTATGTCCATCATATTGGAGCTAAATGATGATCATTCATTGTGTGAGTGGGATTCTAACAAGTGCTGGTCTGCTTTTTCTAGCATGAATACTATTCTAGCCTTCTTGATGGATTAGTTAACTGTAGTAACCGTTGTCTCTGTGATGATGTCACAATTCTTAATCCCTGCTTGTATAATGACACAGTTGATAAGGTCAGGCCTATTCATGGCTACAAGTTCCAAAATTTTCCATTGTGTGTGGGTTGTCTAACTAGTTGTTCAATGCGGTTTTCAGAAAATATGTTCAAAATTACTTCACAAGACTGTCTGTCCGTACCACTTGCAGTGAATCTATAGCTTCTCAGTTTATACTTGATAGATCAAAGTCTCCTCCAACTAATACTGCATGGGCATTTCTGGGTATTTTTGCACTACAGAGCATAGAGTTTCCTCGAATAATATGACACTGTTACAGAGGAATGAATTGGCTGGTAAAAAAATCTGATAATTAACTTGAGTTCATGCTAGACCTGCTACTTGTGTCCAAATAATTTCACAGTCAGACTCAATTTTGACTTCGATAGACACAATCTTTTTGTTGACACCAATGAATGTTCCCTCTCCTATAGCACCTAATCTGTTTTTTCAATATATGTTCCATTTCTTGCTAAATATTTCTTGGGTTTCAGCAAGCTCTCGAGTCTGAGAATAATTTGATTGTGACAACTTTCCCAGAGCGCAGTAAGTTCAGGAACTTTGTTATGGATACTTCAGCAATTTATTGTTAAAATTTTGGCAGTTGAAGTGTGTCTACTTCCTACATGTCCTGATTTTTCTCTCTGCGCATTGGCTGCCGAAGATTCATCAGAGGAATTCAACAACCACCTAGCCTAAGAAAATCACATGCACACGTGTGGAAGTACTCTGCTACCCAAGTAGCTGCTTCCTTTGCATAATGCACACCTGACCTATCAAGGGGAGTCCTACAACTCTCCATCCCATAACACAGGTCCAGAAATCTGCAGCCATGTCCATCACAAAATCAACGGGATCTCTGGTTGAGACCCTCTTCTTGGTTCCAAACCAAAGGACCCCAGCTGACACTGGGTACGATGTTTCAAATTCTGAGGTCTGCTTGCAACCTGTGAGTGAGGCCAGCTCACATATCAGGACACAATATCTCATATTAGGGTAACTTTATTGACACCCAAGTAGCTGGAGTCTGTCTCATATTAGGGTAACTTCATCTTGCCACCACAATAGTTGGATTCAGATTCATGTTTTCACTAAGTGGTCTGACAATTTTGTGAACATTGTGAAGCCATCTGTTGATGATCCTGTCTTTACTAATACTTGTTGGACATCATATCACATTTGTGTAACAGCAAAAGCACGTGAAAACAGTTTAAACATCACCCCATTCCCTGCATAAAATTCATTTGTCAATTTAAAATGCATTACCCCCAGGAAATAGTGACCTGGTGGGTAAATAACCCCAGTCAAATAGCAACCTTATATTACATTATGAGGTTATTTGGAGGCACCTACTTGAGAACAGTAACTATGGAAAATCTTATAAACGATCACTGGGGAATGGGACTCTTCCAGTGTAACAAGTGTATACCCAGAGACAATTATTTAACAATACTCCAGGAGTTTGAAATACAAGATGCAAACAACAGAGTGTGTTTGGAACCAGTTGATACCTGGACAGTTCCCAGAATCAGCAAGCTACATCAAGAACCATATGATGTAGCAAAGTCAACATGCTCTGAATCTGTTAAGTAGCTAACATCGTCTCCATAAAGAGATCTTTTGAAATAGTTCATAGATATGAAAACTGTAGTGAATCACACAAGAGAGTAGGGAAAGTGTTGTTCGTGAAAAATAAAAAGAGAAAAATATGCCAGTCACTTGGAGTCCGATACAAATTTAATTGAGAACAATGCTGCAGATGTGGAGCCTGAAGGGGAAGAAGAAGAAAACAGTGAATGCATATCCTGAAGTGGTCATTTCTGTGTAGACTAACATAGAGAAATGGGCACAGCATATGTAACGCTATACTAGGGCTTCAAAAGAACATTAACTTGAAAAAGAGCTTTTGTATGGCTTGCTTGCACTTCTTTTACAGAACAAATGGAGGGAACCTTGGACAGATAGTAAGGAAGAGAAAATTACTGCTGTAGAGTTTACCTATTCTTATATTAGTCAATATTAAGTGTTTTCTCTGATTATCCTGTATTACGACACTATCTCTATTCAAATTGACTTGTTTGCGTTTTTCTTCAATTTTACATTTATTCTTAAATAGAATGAATTCAATAAATAAAACATAAAGTGCAATGATTCCATGTAGATTTCCAATTAACAAACCTACAGTTGTATCAAATGTTGTAATGTGAGAGCTGTCTAGAAAGTAACAGATCTTTTGGTCTGTCGCAGCGGTTGGCGAGGCTACAGCCACTGTCTTGGTGTCGTAACATTCCTAAACTAAGTATGCATCCAGCAATTGTAGCATGTGGTCTGTATTTCTGCTGCATGCTTTCTGTGACATGTTAAAATGTGCACTACAATAGAAAATCCTGCCACTTGTGAGGTGTGTTCTGTGATTAGGTTTTTGTTGGCAAACTTCAAACCAATTGAAATTTGTCGTGACCTGTGTACAGAAAAGGAATAATATGAAAGTCGAATGAGACAATGGTGCATTAATTTTAAAAATGGCCATACCAATGTTCACAATGGGGACTGCAGTGGTAGGTCTAGTCTTGTGACTGGTAAACTGGTGATCAGAAGGAACACCAAAAATTGTGAAAAATCATTGTTTCATGATTACAGAACTTCAATATTTTCCCCAAATTTCACAGAATTTGGTGTGTGAAATTGTGGCAGAGAAGCTTGGTTACTGTATTTACTCGAATCTAAGCCGCACTCGAATCTAAGCCGCACCTGAAAAATGATACTCGAAATCAAGGAAAAAAATTTTTCCCGAATCTAAGCCGCACCTGAAATTTGAGATTCGAAATTCGAGGGGAGAGAAAAGTTTTAGGTCGCACCTCCAAATCGAAACAAAGTTGGTCCATTGTAGTATGAGACACAATTTAGGTCGAATGAATGATGATACAGCTACAGTAGTTTGGTTCGAGTCGTAAGCTTAGCAGTTAAGCTTTACCAGGTAGCCATTGCCATGCGTCAGGCGCTCCGTCCGTATTTATACGGGTACCCTTCCTTTTTCATGTGCTTCGTCTGGGTTGAATTGATTGCTTATTTTTCTTTGATCTGATAAGAGCCGTTACTTCGTTATAGGTGTTTACGGCACTCTAAGCTGAAAATGCATTATTGTACTGTGTCATGCATTGTTTGTCGCATTCTGATAATGAGTGTTTACGACCTGTCGCCGCTCGCGGCATGGCTTGCTTTTGTACGCGCTACCGCCGCTTCCAATTGAAAAATAAATAAAATCGTCTCATAAGCGAAACATGGCAAGAGACTGCAATTTGTTGTTACTTACTCTGCTGCTTTCTTTGATAATGATCAACAAGAACCAAATAATATACTGCGTGTGATAGAAGATGTTTTGAAGGAGAGTTTAGCGAAAATTTTTCTCCGTTTGAATATCTTTGCAGATGCCTCTCTAGTGCATTACCTTCTGCACAGAAATTAGAGTCATCTTAGATTTAAAAATCTAGTCAGTTGTCGTGCTTCATTTCTGACTGCATCTCTAATTGGCGTAAGAATAATACTAATATAAACATGGCATGATATGTACATTCTTCCGCGATTGCTGTTGTCTCACTCTAGTTTCGTAGTTTTAGTTTATTAGGCAGACAGGATTTAAATGAAGTAGCAGCAAACACAAAAGAATACATGGCAAAATGTTTATATTCGTGTTATTCTTATGATGAAGAGAATATTGCATGTGATTCACAATTCGTAAAAGTTCCTATTAGCAACCATCTCTTGTCACAGGTAGGAAAAAATTCAGAACGTAGAGTTGGCCGTATTAACAAACATCCCAAACAGTCTTGCCAGTCGGATTTTTGTAGTACATCGAAAGGTTGCTACATTCGAATATGAACAATACGGAATTTGTATTTAGTTCGTTGGATAATGTATGAAAATGCAGTGGTCGAAACTCGGGGTGGAGAAAAAAGCTCGTCTTCCACCTTTTTCTTTTTAATTTATTTACTGACGCAGAGGTTTTGGCGTCAGTATTTATCTTTGTGCCTGCAAAGCATGCCTGTGTAGCGCTACATATATTCGACGGCAGAAGTTACTTGTGGCGGCACCTACCAACATTTTACAGAACTTCTGCTTACTTAGCACTCGATTCTAAGCCGCAGGCGGTTTTTTGGATTACAAAAACCGGAAAAATAGTGCAGCTTAGATTCGAGTAAATACGGTACCCCAAATTTTGTGCTACGTGCATTCCCAAAATCAACGGATGACCACAAAAAACAGAGACTGGCTGCAGCACTGGCCTTCCTCGAAGATTACAAGAAACAAAAAGGCAGTTAGTGGAAGGAGGACACATAAATTCTCCCAATAAACTGAGGAAATGTTTGCAAATTCTGTCAGCAAGAAAGATCATTGCTATTGTGTTTTGGGATTTTAAAGGAGTGATTCTCATTGGTTTCCTTGAACATGGCAAACAATCAAAGCAGAGAGGTACTGTCAAACACTGACAAATTTAAGGTTGGTAATACAAAACAAGTATCTTGGAAAGCTTAGTACAAAAGTTTTGTTTTTTCATGACAATGTATATCCACAAATTGCCAGTCATACCCAAGGGATCCTATGGGTTTTGGATGGGAGGTGCTTGAGCACCCACTGTACAGCCTAGATTTTGTGCTGAGTGACTACCTCTTCTTCCCAGCAGTGAAGGCAGGGTATTGCCACACAACACTTAGAGAGTGATGCTGAACTGCATGCTAATATTAACCAGTATTTGCAATTGCAGGCGGTAGGTTTATACAGAGATGGTATTGAAAAACTTGTGCCTCGGTATGATAACTGCCTCAATTTGAATGGCATTTATGTAGAAAAGTAGCGTAGAGTGTACCTTTAAAATGTATGTAAAAAATTTAGTTTTTCCAGAGTGTTGTTATTATTATTTTTTTTCCCCCAAATCGTCTGTTACTTCCTGGATAGCTTTTGTATAACTACCAATCTGAGGTCCATCCAACATTAGCATCTTACATGTCTCATTTGATGAGGCATGGAGGTGGTGAGCCTCTGGAAACTCTGCTGTCTTTCCAACACTAAATCCGAGATCTGGTGTCAGCCAGTGTAAGCTTGTGTGAAGCTTCATTTGGCCTACAAATTTTCAATGTGATTGAAGTCTGGCACTCGAACAGGCCAGTCAATGAGATCGACGTCAGCCTGTTGCAAAAACTGTTCCTGAATGATTCAGCTCGTGTGACCAGGCTCACTTCATTGGGACAATGCACTGAAACCATCAAATTGGACAAATACCATGATACTATCTCAGGTGGCCTCTGTATACTGGGACGTACAAGCTGTAAATGACAATTTATAATACACTCATTTGTGGTGCACTGGGTTATGTTCAGTGTACTTCACCTGTATTCATGTTATGCATGGAACACATATGTGGTGTCACCGCCAGACACCACACTTGCTAGGTGGTAGCCTTTAAATCGGTCGCGGTCCATTAGTATACGTCGGACCCGCGTGTCGCCACTGTCAGTGATTGCAGACCGAGCGCCACCACACGGCAGGTCTAGAGAGACTTACTAGCACTCGCCCCAGTTGTACAGCAGACTTTGCTAGCAATGCTACACTGACAAATTACGCTCTCATTTGCCGAGACGATAGTTAGCATAGCCTTCAGCTACGTCATTTGCTACGACCTAGCAAGGCGCCATAGCATTTGATATTGTGATTATAAAACATATATAAACAAGAGCGATGTACACCAATTATGGATTAAAGTTAAGTATTACATCAACTACGTACTTTATTTGCTACTAAAAATTCCCGTAACTGTTCCAGACGTCACGCCAGCCTGCGTGAGCTTAAACACATGTATTTCGGCCTCCTATAGCAACACGGTGTTGGCTCTTCTGGCAACACTTCACAATAAACAAACAATACAATGTAAAAAAATAAAAAAAAAAAAAACACTAACAAGGGGACACAACCTTAATAACCTCCATAGATACACAGATCCTCAAATGCTGCCATGCTGCTACTGTATAACTTTACAGCTCTGCTCTTATTTGTATATTCCAGGAAGGAACATTTTGGCATTTCAAACAGATAAAAGTAAGTGCTATAGTGTATATATAAAACAATAAGCAGTAATTATACACAGTAACTGAAAACCAGAAATGCGTATAGGTAAAATCATTGCAATACGAAGGGAACAAATAAACTGCTAAAAGCGTGTTACATGTGGCACTGCCATGATTGCCAGTGTGTGTTGCATCTACACCGACGTGAGCTGTACACAACCGAAGGTACCTGGAACAGTTTTGTTTTGTTGACTGTACATAATTACAATACCAGAAGAAAAAAAATACACCACATTAATGTTGTCTTTGGCACAAAAGGGGGGTGCACAATGCTGCAACAAAAATTTTTGATGACTTACCCAATGATATGAAATGTCTGACAGACAGCAAAGTAAAATTTGAAAGCAAACTACAAAAACATCTCTTTAACAACTCCTATTCTGTAAAAGAATTTCTATTATTGTAGTGTTTAAAGAGGGAGGGGGGGGGGGGGGGTTAAGCAGCCTTGTAAATGATGAGTATGTAGTCACAGTCACATTTACAAAATAATTTGTGGTTTGGATATAAAATGATTCATTCCACATAATTATGACTTATCATGCAAATGATCCATAGAACCTGAAACTAACTCATATTGAACAGGTCTTAATTTTACTTGTATATAGACAGTTAAAAGTATTCTGTGTAAAGTTACATAAATGCGTAATATGAAATATCAGCTGAAACAAAAATAGCTAAGTAGTGTAAAAGTAAGAACTATGGCTTTTCCAAAGTTTCTACTTTTTGCGTGTCAGTAATGAAACCTAGAAACAATTCACATAATTATCAGTGCAAGTAGATTGGCACTGGTCATAATAGTTTGTTAGCATAGTTTACTGAAGTGCTTGCAATCGCTGATTCTGCCAGTTCATGTATAATTTACTCGTTCATCCCTGATAGCTCTCCTTTATGATGCAATTAGTGGAACACAGTGTGTAAATGATTGAATGAATGAATTATTATTTTTCTTTATAATTCTCTCTACTAGGAAGAACGACCATTCACGTGTGCCCAGCAGCTTTTACCGCCTGCAGAAACTATCTTTGACGTCAGTGGAATGGATGTATGTCTTAGTGGATCAATCATTGAAATAAATCTTTTGCAAAACTGGGGTCACCCTGCACTTATAGGTGAGCATGCAGTTTTGAGCACTAACCTTTAATTCGTGTTCTGTAGCTATCAGGCCAATTTATTTCATGAATTGCTTCAAATTCATAAATGTTAAATACATATCAGTACACACAATGAACAAGAAAAATATTTGCACTTATGATAAACATATTGTATGTACAACAAATTATCTTATTAGTATACTTATTACTCTCTTTCTTAAAATCACTAATCAATCCCTGGTCCTATGGTTTCTTGAAGAAAGGTGTACATGTAACATGTCAAAAGCTGGCGTACAGGATGTATTGATGGTTTAACAACAGAAAAATAATGCTATGATGATACATTTAAGCTTTTTGCCAAAAGGCTGTCTGTGACTACTGTGGTGTGGTAGATGGTGTGTGTGTGTGTGTGTGTTTATTAGAGAGAGAGAGAGAGAGAGAGTTGTGCTTGTGTTAACATGTGTGTGTTTCCTACCCTAAAATAAGGCCCTTTTGCCGAGATCTTAAATGTATAACAGTCTTTTTGTCGTGTCTCTCTGTGACTCAGTGTCACCTATATATGGTGAGCAGCAGTCTATCCTTTTGATAACATTGTTGTTATCCCATACTGGAGTCTGCCTGCATAGCTGGATGGTAATGTGCTTGCCTCCCATGCAGCAGGCCCTGGTTCGATTCCTGGCTGGGTTGGAGATTTTCTCCATTCATGGACTGGGTGTTGTGTTGTCCTCATCATCATTTCAGCCTCATCACCAGCATGTGAGTCACCCAATGTGGCGTCGACTGCAATAAGACTTGCAGTTGGCGCCTGAACTTCCCCATTTGGGGCCTCCTGGCCAGCAATGCCATACGATCATTTCATTACATCCCATGTCCGCCCCCGGTAGCTGAGTGATCAGCACAACAGAATGCCAATCCTAAGGGCCCGGATTCAATTCCCGGCTTTGTCGGAGATATTCTCCGCTCAGGAACTGGGTGTTGTGTTGTCCTGTTTCACTGTTCAATTGTCCAATGTTTACGCTGCTTACACCAAGCTAGGCGTCGTGTGGCATTTAAGGGTGTGATGTGTGGCTTATGAACAGCCACACGACCATGAAATCCAAGTTTTCTCACCTCCCACCTAACTGTCATAGTACTTGCAGTGGATAGTGATGCAGTTTGGAATTCCTGTGTGATGGTCTGAATAGATTTCTGCCTATTACACATTACGAACCACTTTAACTGTCGGTGGTCTCTGTCTGTCAACAGATGAGGTCAGCCTGTACACTTTTGTGCTGCATGTGTCCCTTCACGTTTCCACTTCACTATCACATTGGAAACAGTGGACCTAGGTATGTTTAGTAGTGTGGAAATATCGCGTACAGACGTATGACACAAGTGACATCCAATATCCTGTCCACATTCGACGTCCGTGAGTTGTGCAGAGCGCCCCATTCTGCTCTCTCATGATGTCTAATGACTACTGAGGGCGCTGATATGGAGTGCCTGGCAGTAGATGGCAGCACAACGTACCCAACATGAAAAATGCATGGTTTTGAGGGTGTCTGGATACTTTTGATTACATAGTGTGTGTCCAAAACACTGTTTTATTCCATAATACAAATACTCAGTTCTCATGCGATTGTTATATAAATAGTCCTAGCCTATGTCAGTGCCCCATTTAGAGACTAAGTCCAAATCTGCGAATATAACTATCTTCATCTCGAAGTAGGCACTACTCCATGGCAATATCTTGTATTGTTTCTGGGCTGCTGATTTCACGTCGGACTCTTCATCAGCATCGGTGCTTCAGAGCAGCTGAGCTAATATGGAACTGCTGTGCTCGATGGAACTGGAACTGGAACTGCTTATGAAGTCACGGCATATGGCTTATATCCTACTGGTTTGTGCCCTGATGTGAAACTGTGCACTACTTGTTCCACATGATTGCTTACATGCAACATGTTTCCCGTTATATTGATGACCTCTGTTGTAGCACCTGCAAATTACTAGCGGTTTCGCTCTGTCTGGTCAACTGGCTGCCTTGCGCATCCTGCATTGCGAGACGGAGAATCCCTCTGGACACGAGGAATCTTGGTTTGTTTTACTGTTGTACTGGCACTACCTTGCCTGTAATTACTCACTAATAACTGACTTACTATGTACTGTTAAAAAGCAGGCCAATATACAGGCTACTGCTATGAGTGGATTTGATCCATCTCCATTCTGCATCTGCAGGGCTTAAAATCTATGGGATCTGGTTGCTGCTGGATCAGGGGTTATACACCCTGGGAAACCCACAAAAAATCTGGGAATTTTTTCATCTGGCAGAAAACTGGGAAAAACCCAGGAATTTTTTAGAATTCCACAAATTTTTCATTGTTTTAGTTTTGAGTTAAATTTTTGTAACTTTGATGATTAGAACTGACACTCTAAAAATAATTTTACGTTAGCCCACTACTGTAGTATAATACTGCAGCAATAAACAATAAAGTAATAAAACATAAATGAGAGAAAAACACCGACATAAAACTTGAGTTGGGGGGGGGGGGGGGGGCGGCAAAAAAAGAGAGAGAGAGGGAGAGAGAATAAAGAAGTGCCATTTACAACAACAAAACACACTGTACACAAGTGTCTGCCAACACCAAACGGTGGCAGAGACTTTAGGATGAACACTATGCAGTACTTCATAACTGCTTTCAGTGAATGTGGCATCACAAAAGTTTAATTAGGTTCATTTGAGCAGTTTCCAGCAGGCTCATGAGCATGCACAGCGGTGAAGTCTTGTATGAAGAGCATATTCTCTCACTTCAAGCTGTATGAAGTGTGGCTCTTAGATGTATAAGCACTAGCTGCAAGCAGCCAGATACTACATGGAAAAGTTTTTCTGATGCGCCCAAGCTGCCACATTTTCTCATGCACAGAGCAGTCTGAGTTGTAGTGAGGTGTAGTCTCCATGTGACCCTCATTTACATTTCGTGATTTTGCTGTTCTCTCTTTGTTTACAGCTCTCATGTCAAATGAAAACAAAATGGATTTCTGTGGCTGTGAGTGATCAAATTAATTAAAATACATTCATATAATTATGAAAAATTAAAATATGTTATTAGTTCCCATTTTCTGATTTTATTTTATTTCTACATTATTGACAATCATGCATTTATCACTTTGAAGAACAATAAAGTTATTTTTGTCAGTTTGCTAAAGAAATTTGGCTTTTATTAATCTTCTCTGCAGAGGCAGTCAATTTATTTGAAACAATGCTTTTCATTCCAAACTATTGGCTAGTTTCAACTGTTCGCTAAATTTCAAGTTCACATTTTCATCTTGTGGCACGTGTTGCATTATGCCATTATAAAGAACCATACACGAGATAATATAGTAATGGTACGCAAAGAGAACTGGCTTCTTGAAAACTACACTTAAAAGCTTTAGCAGAATTTTACATATCTGCCTTCCATGAAACAATATTTCTCGATCACTACACATGTTCCAACACTTGTCTGTTACCTCCACTATGCTTGAGGTTATTTCTTTGTTTGAGTGTTTACATCTTAAATATATAGAATGCCATTTTTCAGTAAATTAATAGACTGACAGCACACTGTGTTTTATCATTATAACTCTCCACAAGGCTTTATAATTACTCGTGGAGTAGAATATAAACTGCCAGTTATACAGTTTCTAGGTTTCACAAGTAACCTTGTTAATTATTACACAGTTTGAAAAAGTCATGAAAAGCTTATTGTTCTTACTTCTGGTCTATACAAACAACTTTTTTTGGTTTTGCAAGAAATTTTTACTCTTTCTTACTAGCTTTTTGCAGTGCTGTGTGGATGTAAACTTCATTGGAAATGCTACATAACACTGCTTAATATGGTCATGTGATGCCAACAACATACGAAATCCCAAACAGAAATGCAGCGAAAGGTGTATGAGAGAGCAACCACCAACCACCAAGCACAGGTATCCAACATCATCAAAGCAGTGAATGTGCCGCGACACCTGTCTTCTGGTGCTCTCTGGCAACTGCCCAAACAAACCTGTTTCTTACAGGTTGCAGGAAAATTTGCAAATGGTGGTTTGCAAAGTGTTACTTTCAAAGTAGATTTCCTTTTACGCAAGATGAATTATGTTTTGTGTGAGACTGTGCAATGAATTTGTTAAATTAGAGCATTTGACACTAATTTAAACCTTAACACTTTGAGTACCCGCCACCTAGAAAAATTTTGGGCCCAGTAGACCAGCCGTTGATGTTATTATTTCAAATGTTACCAGCACATTTGTGTTTGATATATCTTAAAGGGGTAACATACGCTAAAAATGGCCAACATTATATTTGAACCCTCAGCTTTTCTTGTAGCTGTACTATATGTGTATCAACTTTTCCTATTTGTGTGTTCAAGCTACTTAACAGTGATGTTGCTATTGGCTGACTACATCACATCCTAAGCTCTGAATATCTGTTGTCATTTGCTGGCAAGATAATGTAAAGTGAGCTGTGGTTGGCTGACAGAAATGCATTGCAATCTCATCTTCAGTGTTTCCAAAACTGACGTGCTGTGTTTGGTGGAATTTGTATTTATGCTTTTGGAATACAAAAGTATTCAGTGTACATGCTGCTGCACATCAAAGATTTTTCCAAAACACATTACATCTTACTGGGTTTCATTTCCTAAAGTGCTGGAAAGTTCTCTTCCGGTGTATAAAATCTTTACCATTCAAAGTATTGATAAGTTTTACAGTTCCGAGGTTAAAGTATACTGTCAGTTAACATGAAGAAAGTGTATTTTCACCTTGAAAAATATGTATTTTCACCCAGAAAAAGTGTATTTTTAACCAGGAAATCTGAGAAAAATCTGGGATTTTTTCCCCTTGTCCACGTATATGCCCTGCAGATGTCAGTGTTGGTTGATGGCTGCTGTTCCACAAACCCTTCCACTGTTTTCTCATTGTGCACTTCTGAAACTGAAAAAGGGTTGTAACATCTGGAATGATTATCATGTCAGAGGCGTAGCTGGTCTGCGTGCTTGTGGCTAGTATCACCACCTTCATCCAAGTACATCATTTTCACCAGCTGACACACTACTGCTCCTGGTTATCATAGTTTTTCCACTTTATGCCCCTCTGAATGTATTGTTTTATTGTCAATATTGAATTTCCTTTTCCTAATTTCATTGTCTCTTGCAGCAGTTACATTTTGTTTTTGTGGTCCTGTTCTCATCTTCCTTCCAAGGATCATCTTGGCTGAGAACTTTTCTTTATAGGGTGTGCTTCAGCAGTATTTTAGAAGCATCACTAGTGTGTCTTCTTTATTGTACTTGCAGCTTAGTTTTCTCATTTGTGTTTTAAAAGTCCCAATGAAACATTCACCTACATCATTTTATTTAGTGTGGAATGATGCACTACAAAGATGCTGTATTCTTCTGTTTTCCATACAAAACTCTTAAAATTCTCTAGTGGTAAACTGTGTGCCTTTGTCAGTTACAGTGACTACTAGTAAACCGTCTGAAAATAACTTCTTCAGTATTGGAACTGTTTTTGCTGCATCTATGTTTCCCATTTGTGTGGTTTAAGGGAAACTAGTTCAGGTGTCTAGTAGTATGAGCCAGTATTCTCCTTCAAATTGTCCTTGATAGTACAAGTGGATTCTACTCCAGGGATTTTGTGACTTGGGCCATTGAAAATATGACTTGGGCGAGGCAGCTTGATATTTCCTGCATAGCGTACATTTTTGCAATATGTTTTCTATGCCCTTCTGTAAACCTTTCCAGTGGACATGTTGTCTTGCCATTTTCTTGGTAGGGGAAATTTTCCAGTGCCATTTGTGTTAGTCTTAATATTTCTGGTGGTGGTGGTTGTTGGGATGTTTAAGGGGGACTAATAATATTTCTGATTTCAGTGCTTCTGGACTGGCTAATCGCACATTTCCTTCTACCGAGTGAAGGAATATGATTCCTTATGATGTGTATTGTAGATTCCACAAATGGTAGTACAAAATGAAATGTAAAGAATCTATTTAATGTCGCGTTGTCAACAGCAAATCCTCCTCATACTCATTGAACTAAGTCTGTCCAATGTGTGTCTTCAACAATGGCCACTTAGTTTCCATAAAGTGTTTTACTTTCACTGGTTAATTTATTTTTTCATACTGCCTCCAATGTTACTTAATTATGCCTATTTGTGGCCCTGTTACCACCTTATTTGATTGGGCGCCAATCTGAAATAAATCTGGTAAAGCATAAAATATCTCACCACTTCATTGCATTGAGGAAGCATGATGTTCTGTTTTATAAATGTATGCCAATACATTAAACTCTCGCTAATCCGGCCCTCAGTAGTCCGACCTCTCAGTAATATGGCACACATCCAGAAACAGGTGCACAATGAATTATCGTGTGCAACAATGCTTAGTTAAACAATGCTTTATATACTGTACTTGAAACTGTAGCTACCTTTACAGTTCTGAATCATGTCTTCTAAAAGTAAACATGTTACACTGGACCTCAAGCAAAAACTCAAAATTTTAGATAAGTTAAATAGAGGTTTTTCGCAGAAAGCCATTGCTGCTGAGTTCAGTGTTGGATGAGCAACTATTTATGACATCAAAAAGAAAGAAGATGTTATTCGATAGTGCTCAACACAAATTGATTGTGAGTTGGGAAAATGAAAGGTTAAGCCAAAGAGTGAGAATGAAGAAGTGGACGTAGCTGTTTATAGATGGTTCATACAACAACACAGTAAAGGAATTCCAGTCATTGGCCCGATTGTGAAGCAAAAACCAGCTGCATTTAATGAACAACTTGGCAGTAGTAACGTGTTTGCAGTGAGCAACCTGCAAAGGTTGGCTATCAAACTGGAAAAAACGACACAGCATTCAGCAGCTGACAATCACCGGGGAAAGTCACTCAGCTAATGATAAGGATGCTGATGAGTTTGTAAGCAAGATACAGAAGATAATAGAGAAAGAAGATTTAACTGCTGGTGCCTTGTATAATGTGGATGAAACACGACTCTTTTACAAGATGCTTCCTTTAAAACATTAGCTGTCAAGAACGAGAAGGGAGCTCGTGGTTACAAGTAACAGAAACAGCACGTAATATTAATGGTGTTTTGTAATGCAAATGGGAGTCATAAACTACAGCTTATGGTGATTGGAAAATCCCAACATCCAAATTGTTTTCAACACACTGACATAAATACTGTACCAGTGCAGTATTTGACTGAGAAGAAAGCGTGGATGGACAGACAAATACTCTCGGTGGTTCCATGACACGTTTGTACCAGCAGTGAGAAAAGAGCTAAAGAAGAAATAGCTTCCACTGAAAGCTATCCTTATAATTGACAATGCTCCCAATCATCCTTCAGCTGTTTCTCTATAGTCCAATGGTATACAAGCACTATTTCTCCCACCCATTGTGATAGCCCTAATTCAGCCCATGGGCCAGGGAATTTTAGAATCAATTAAACATCATTATCGACATTCACTTCTTGTCTCCTTGCTGAACGAAAGTGAAAATGACTCTACCAAGACTATGCTGAAGGCATGGAAAGCAATTAACCTATGTGATGTTGTTTTCGAAGCAGCCGAAGCATGAGATAAAGTGGAGAGCGCTACCATAGTGAAGAGCTGGAGAAAATTGTGGCCATTCATTGATACCGAGTTGGATCCAGTAGTGAATGACAGCGATGAGCCAGTCAATTCAGAATTATCAATTACTTTGTACACTGACATGTTCCACAGCCTTCCAGGAGGAGAAGAAATTGATGGTGGCTGAATGAGGAAAACTGTGATACAGACCAAACTTTATCAGATGAAGAAATAATCAAAAGCATGCAAGAAAGTAATGATGAAAGTGATGAAGAAGACACAGGAGTAGAGAGCTTCAAGATTTCTCGCTGCTGAAGCTGCCAAGGTCTTCCTGGAGTACATTATGCAACAATCAGATACATGCAGTACCGATGTAATGCTTGTAAAGTGGTTGCGTGTTAAAGCATTCGACTGTTGCACATCATCATTGCGACAGAAAAATTAGGGACATATTTCATAGTGAGTGATACGACTGTGTAATTATGTACAATATAGACTCAAGGACTAAGTTTTCTTTGAAAATTAATGTATTTTTGGATTTAATAAAGTATATCTTCTATGTTTTAAAATTGTATCCTTTAATTTAATTAAGTACAGTACACTGTACCCCTATGTTTTTAAAATAAATAAAATACAAAATAAATGAATAAAATAAATTTCAGACACTCAATAATCTGGTACTTCCGCTAATCCGGCACCCATATGTACCAGGAATGGCCGGATTAGCAAAAGTCTAGTGTAGTAACAATACCCACCTCTTTTGAATTTTTACTGAGAACTGCTCTGCAGGATTGATTATTGTTACTGAAACTTTGTAACAAAAATTTGCTGCCATACAAATAATTACGGAATTTCTTTATAGCAAATATGAAGTCTAGACCTTTTGATTCTACCTGAGAGTAACTAGTGTCTGAATTCGAAGTCTTTGCTATGAAAGCAAAGGCATTATCTGCATTTCCCACTCTGTGGCAAAGCTGCTACAGTTCCTAAATTTGAAGTGTTAGCTGCAACTATTACGCATTTCTCAGGGATATGTGTTACTAAGCATTTAGAATCTAATAGAGCACATTTCAGTTTATGAAAAATCATTTGACAGTTGTTTGTCCAATTCCATTTTTCTCTTTTTCATAGCAGGTTGCATAACAATTGGCTGTAGTTGTGGCCACAGGAATAAATTTTCTGTAATATCATTATGATGTAAAACTGATTGCAACTGTTTAATGTTTTTCAGTTCTGAAAGCTTTGCAATGGCTTTCTAGTGTTTTGTGGTATGATGTATACCTTCTCCAGATAGTACTTGCCCTAGATGCTCTCTATTTTCTTGAGACAAGGAACATTTTTCCTTATTAACTCAACAGTGTTTTGAACACTTTCTCTAAGTTTTCTACTTCCTGATGCATCTATATCAACTGTGTAATCTGCTGCTCCCAGAATCTTCTTGATTAATTTTTCAAGGTATCTTCCGTACAACACTGGGGCAGAATTCATTCCAAAAGGTAATATTTTATATTTATAGAAGCCAAATGATGTTTTAATGGCTATTACTTTCCGGATTTCTTTAGCAGGTTATAATTGAAAAGAAGCATCTTTCAAGTAAATACATGAATATTATTTTCTTCTACCTAATTTTGCCACTATGTCTTTTTCCCCAGGATTCTGTATGTATCAATTATAGACAACGCATTCACAGTTGATTTGAAGTCACTGCACAACCGTACCTTCCCATTCAGTTTCCTGCTATTATAAAATGAAATAGGAGTAATGCAAGATTAGGTCTAATAACGAATAAGGAAATATGAATTTGGGTAAGCTACTATGAACAGCATAGTGTATGAAACTTCCTGGCTAATAAAAATTGTGTGCCAGACTGAGACTTGAAATGAGGCTCTTTGCCTTTCGCAGGCAAGGGCTCTATTGACTTGACTTACCTAAGCATGACTCATGACCCATCCCTGCAGCTTTGCTTCTGCCAGTACCTCATCTATTGCCTTCCAAGCTCCACAGAAGCTCTTGGCCCAGTACACAGTTTTAATCTGCCAGAAAGTTTCATACATCACACACTCCATTGCAGAGTCAATATTTCATTCTGTAAACATCCCCCCGAGTCAATATTTGTGAGGCGGAAAGCGAAAAGGGACATCTTGTCGAAAATTTAGGAATTTGAGTTTTTGTAGTTTTTACATTCAGCATTAAATTCAGATGAACCTGTAAAAAAAAAATTATTTCTATCTCTAAATTTGAGGAAGTTATGGCAAGTTGAATATTTATGACATAAAAGAGGTGTTTTGAGATATGGGCTTTTAAAGTTTCACTTTATTATCATTGCTTAACTTTGCATATTTAAGAAACAAATTCTGAATATATATTACACTTAAAATGCCCTTTGTCAAGTGGTTTGGAGTTTTTTAAATTAACACTTCACGATAAGTGGATTACTCCTTCAGACCTATATCACATCAGAGTGTAAATACATTTGAAACCAAATAAATTGGCCTTTGTTGAGAAAAATATAGTAAGCCCTGTGCTTATTTTTTTGGCATAATATTTATATTTTTACACTATGTTATGGCATCTTTTGGATCAAATTCTGTTTCTGGAGCAATTAGTGGGACTAGAACCACAAGAAATTGGAATTTACAAATCTTCCAAAATAGATTACTGAGATCCCATATTTTGGTCAGGTTCTTCTTCAGGATCTTCACTGTCGCTGCCTTGAGTTTATGGTTCACATTCTGAGCCTACTTCGGGACACAGAATGTCTTTGTAGTTCTCTTTGCAATAGATCCTGATGCTTTTAAAAAGGTACTCTTTTAGTTGTCTTGTCATCCCTGGAGGAATTACTGCAGCAGGAAACCCAGTGGGTCCATTGTCATTGGAGAAGAGGCGGTACACAAATTCATTTCCATCAATGTCCAATTTGCAATGTACTCTACCTTTGTAGCTAACCTTGAACTGAAAGCATATATAGTTAGTTATATGAGGTACTTTGTTAGCATTACTATCCTTCAAGAAATTTAGCCAGTCATATGTATTCACAGCGACTTCACCTATTTCATTTCCAACAGCAACAGCTGAGTTAACATGTGTTGTAGGTGTAGATGCAGTAGGCAAATTCTTGTATGGAAGAGATATAGGTGACCCTAAATCTTTTCTTTAAAAGTCCAAATGCCCAGTCACATGCAAATTTCATGTGACCTACTGGCATGAATGACAAAATAATCCTCTTATTTTTGTTATTACTGATTCTCCAAGCAAGATATCCTAATAAGATATTGTTCTTGTTCTGACCTATACCATTGTCAGCATGAATGAACATTGTGTCTTCTCCATGACTGTAGTTTTCCAAGTAGTTGTGGAAAAGACTGACAACAATATTGGATCCCTTTGTTGTTCCTACACTTTCTGGGAGTAGATAGTTTACTTGTTTGTTCATAGTCTCACACATAACCCCAAATATTCCTATTCTGAAAGGTACCAAGAAATAAATAGGTCCAGGCTGCAACAGGTTACTGGGTATGTGAACTTGCTGAGCCATGTCAAAACTGTAGTGTACACAACTTTTATCACCATCTTCAAAATTTTCCTTTGTCTTTTTGATAGTTCCCTTATAAAACTCTCTTCCTTTTGCAAGAAGTTGTAGATGGGACCTCATTTTTTCAATAGTTTCCATTTTAGTTTCTTCAGGCACTGAAGCCATTGCAGTTCCTGAAGTGAAATACCTTTGGCAAAATGCACGAAGATCTTATTTGGGCTTCATGACAACTATTTCTGGGCATATCTCCTTCAAAATATTACAAAACACTCTACTTGATACTAGATTTACGGTCATATCATTTGTAAAGGAAGCCATGTAAGTTTCAAAAATTTTGGCTTTATTATCACTTGAAGGTAGATGTTTGAAATTTGCAGTATATTGAGTGCTATTTCTGCCTGGTAAAATTATGGCATGTTGTTCTGCGTAATTGCGTAAAAACCTTACAACAAACTCTGAATCAGAAAAAGAAGTATCGTTATACATTTTTGTTAGGCACTTTAGTCTTTTAATTTTAATATTGTTGGAAAACATGTAAGTGTTTTTACAAACATGCCAACCTTTTACTAAGTATTTAGTTCGTGGTTGTTTCCTCTCAGTTTGTACCTTACGTTTATGAGCTGTCAAAGAAGAATCTGAAGTTACACATCGCAATTGGCCTAAAATTACTTGATCTAATGTGTTGACATTGTTCTCATAATGATCAATCTCAGCACATTCACAACACATTTCCAAATATTCATCAACTGAATAGTAATTGCAACATTCTTCTTTGCACCCACAACCCGCTTTTAAAAACTCTGAAACGAGAGCATGGTGTGTGTCAGCATCAAAAGAGTCAATTAAATTTATGCAGTCATCAGTTACAACCAGGTCAAAGTCTTCAGCACCATCATTCTCATCTACAACTTGGTCACAATTAAGGCTTCATTTAACTTCAGAATGTCTTGTAATAAAGAAATATCAGATAGGTTAACTGACTCATCACCTTGAGGTTCCAGTTCCTCATCACTTGATTCGTCACTACTTGGCATTCTTTCAGAAAAATAATCTTGACATACTTCATAATCTTCATCACATAAATCACCACCAACACCAATATCGTTTAGTGCTTTCACATTTCTATCTTCACACATTGCATACTTTAAACTGAGCAAACTGTAACACGAATTTGTAACGTCAGCTGTCAGCTGTTCTTTAAGGACTACCAACTATACATTGGTAACATCTGTAGGCATTCGCAAAAATAAGACCACGTGTGTTGTTTGGCATTATTGAAATCACAAAACGGTTTTCTTTTATACGAAATTACTCTGAGCTCCTTAAAATGCTTCTAAAATTTAAGAGATGCTATTTTGTGAAGTACTGCATGTATAGCTGCGATATTTAGAAAAGGGACCTTTTGTCGAACCAGTGTTATTTCCCCATAATGACAAGAGGTCCCTTTTCCGAAGACTGACATCGATTGCTTTTAATGATTCAGCTTCATGTGTATTCAGAAGAAATGTTCCTGGATTTGAACTGAGATCAGGCACCATCAATGGCGTAGTAATGGGTGGTGAATTCTGTACAGTTACAACATCTTTCCATCTTGAAATCACACATGCAAGTGAATGTTTGGTTTTGCACTGGTAATTGGTAGCATTCAAAAAATTGAATGAGAAAGACTGCATAGCCGAGAACATATGAATCAATAATCTTAGAAACTATATAAGACAATTTAATTTTCCCCAAAAGTCCGGTTTTCTTATTATCTACTTTTCTGAACTAAGTTTTATTATTCTGCATAGAAAGTACATTAGTCCAGAGTTTTCCCGCAGCACAGCAGAGTGTGATAAATCTGGTAATTTTAGAAAATACGTAATTCTAGGACTACTGTTATTTCTACTGCTACTGCTACTTCTTCTCCTATACTTAATGTTGGTACCACCATTCACATGCAGTGCACTCCTCATTTGTTACAAACAGTTGACTTGCTTGGGTCATAAATACAGGCAGTTTTAATAGTATTATTCTCTGTATTATTGTTTCATAAATTATAGATGGTGAAAACAAGAGGGAATGGTGTAAAGGTTCTAGAAAAGCAGATTCTTACAGAAGTGAAATAATAAATGGTGTCGTGTAGAGGGAAAGCAATATAAAGACAGTATTGATAAAATTGATCCAGAACAACAAACTGCTTACAGATGCAGCTGTAAGAAAGGTGCTTTCATGATTAAAACAGGTACAAGAAAAACAAATTTTAGAGATATTTAACAGTTTGAAACGCATGGCGTAGCAAGACCTCTATTTGCAAGGGTTAATACTCATAGAGTGTCAGCTTGTGCAGAGGAAAAGTCCTAGGAAAGAAAACAGTTTAATAAAGCATAGCTTTAGCTTCACGTATCATATTATCATCAATGAATCAAGAAAGGAAATTCAGCAGAAGGCTTTTATTGGTCTACATGGTGTAAATTGTGATGGAAGAGTTCACTGTATGAGGGAATTATTGCTTTCTGGTAAATCTCCAAGAAACCAACTTAGAGAAAACATTACTGCAAATGTGAAGTCTGCTGACATAAAAGTGCATATCCACAATCATATTGAAGCATTCCCTACAAAACAGTGTCATAACTGTGGGAAAGTGTCGCATTACTGGGGCAGAAGACTGTGAAACTCATGTTTGATCTTTTCAAAGTTAAATATGCAGACATTAAAGTAATTTATCAATACTACACAGAATGTTTTAAAGAACATTTTTATCTAAAATTTGGGCAGTCACAAGTGGATAGCTGTTGCATCTGTGAGCCACTTGAGATGAAGCTAAAATCACCATTCCTTGATAATGTGGCCAAAAAAGAATCCAAGGGTGGATTGGGGTACATAGGATAAGAACAAACAGTTCTACAATTCTCTGCAAACACAGCTGTGTAAAGAAAGGGATGATCTGTGTGCTGACCTCTGACTACATGCAAAATATACATTTGCCAGTTATTCCAGTACAGGGGTTATTTTACTTACATCAATTGGCGCTTTATGTATTTTAAATTCACAACATGAAGAATGAAACTGACCACTTCTACATCTGTACTGAATGCCAAGAGAAAAGAGCCAAATTAGGTAGTGCCTTTCATTACACACTATAGAACATCAATAACAATCTGTCCAGTGACATTACAGAACTCCGTCTTTTTTCTGATCTTGGATGAGGGGGTCAATACAGGAACCACACAATTGTGCAAGCTCTCCTAGCACTTACAGAAACCAGATGTTTTAAGATTATTGGGCAGTTTTTTCCATAAGGAGTCATTTTTACTGCCAGATGACCATGATTTTGGGGTAATAAAGAGATTGAGCATGACAGAATTTATCATCCAAAACAGGTGTGTGAACTAATAACACAATCAAGTTCGAAACTTAAATAATCCTTACACTGGCAGATTTGGGTGATATCAGAAATTTCAGAGACTGGTGGCCTCACTTCAACAAGAAAGTATCAGTCTTCTATGACACCAGAAGAACCAGTTCCACATATCAAGTTTCACGCCTTTCACATACTTCAGCAAGTTAATGTGTACAGTTATGACATCAGAATTCACCAATGGTTTGGTGCAACACACATTCAACCTGAGAGCCACAGGACATAGAATTAATGATCCAGTCAGCCTTCCACCCAACACAGCCTATGAGAATATACCCCTTAATGAAGCAAAAAGTGATGATACTATGAAGATACTATGTAAATTTAACTAATGTGCTAGTTTAAGTTACTGATCTACCACATTTTGTTTACAGATCTATCATGTTTTGTTAACATACATGTGTTTCATGTTTCTGATGCTTGTGTTTGTTGTAGTATTAAAAATTATAATAGTATATGCTTGAATCCATACAGTGTGACATTAATTTGAGTAACAACTTAAGCCCTACAACTCTAATGCTTTATTGCTATTTTGAAACTACTAATTATGGATTATGGCAAATTGCAGTGTTGAGAGACACCATTCCTTGTCCTCATACAAATAGGAAAGCTGATTTTCTTATTTTCTGATCTGCATTCGGTTATTTTCATCTCCTGAACATTTTGCCTTTCTGGACTTACACAGTTTCTAAAGTTACTGATTCACATGTGAATTAAATTTTTACGCTGAGAATAAAAGATTTTCTGAGAAACTAAGTAGAGAGAGACTAATGTAGCTTTGCATCATTTATGTAAAACTTTTTTCTAGGCAGATCAGATGGCTTGGTATTGGGTTCTTCCCTTCCCTCCCCATGTACCATATGACACTGTTGCATTGAGCAACAAGTGTTCCTTGTAGCACCAAATGGTATGACAGATGTAAGTGTTGTGTCACTGGTGTCACAATTTGAACCAATTAGATCACTTCAACTAAGTTTCTATGTGCTCCACCAGAGGGGGATTGCTCCTGTGTCATATTGCAAGTCCCATTGCATAATATACTGCATTGTATTGCCTCAGTAGGAGCCATGCCAAATAGTGTTGCTTGTATTACTGTATTCTTATACTTGAGTTGTTTGGTGTTAATAGTTTGATCACTATACCTTGTTAGTGTATCCTGAAATTTGCATAACTTAGGAAATATAATAAATTCGTGAGTTGCATTATTTATTATAGTTTTACAAGGACAATATCTCCATTTATTTTTATATCTATAATTAAAATATTTTGCTTATTTGTAACAGAATAATTTTCTTTCATGCGTGATGAAACACTTGGTATTTAATTTTTACTTTACTTTGCGTATTATCATCATCTGTATTTCTAACCAGTCTTGTATATCCACATTCTTAGGCATCTTCCTGTACTCTTGCTTACTTTTCTTCTGTTTAAAATTTCTTGAGTCTTGAAATAATGTTTTGAAAGCTTTGTTTTCCACATTACTTAGAGCCCTTTCTGTTCATTTTTCTGCTCAAATACTTGAATTATTGTAAATACAGGTTACTTAAATTAATTCAGTTATTTCTCAAACTGGCTTCAGGAGCATGTACTATAAGCATGCCCTTACTTCCGTATTTGTGTATGACAGTTTATACACATTTAAATTTACAATGTCTAGTTAGACCCTGGAGCATAGCAACTCATTCCTTGAAAATTTGATTTGGTTTCTTGTATGCACCATATAATTTATTGTGTGCTGCAAGGATCATTCTTTTGCTGTACTACATTACAAGTTTCTGCTCCAGTATTAGATAGTAGAAAGGTTCTTTGTCCTACTCCACCAGTTGTTCATTGTACTGTAAAATGCTGCTCCATCTGAGTGATGTAATATGCCCATTTTTTTCCTGTTTCTGGTCATATAGATAGGATGGTGGCAGCATTCTTCTTATTTCCTGTATTTATTTTCTTTTTAGCCCAGCTTTTCCGTAGCCTTCCTTACGCTGTATTTGCAGCATAAAGTCAGGCAATTGCACCATCTGAAAATATACTCAGCGCAGATTACTGTTCGCTTACTTTTTCTTTTTGGAAAAATTGGTTGGACAGTTTGTATTTCTTACAGTCTGGGCATAGAAACCCAAAAAGCTTATGTACAACTTCTTTTAAAATTTCCTGCTATGTTAAATTCTCTTGATACTGCGGCATTGAAAACCATTCTGGACCACTGAGTTTGTTTGACAGACATTTCTAAATGCACTAAGTCCATTGTTTTTTTCCTTTTTAGCCAGAGAACCGAGACTGTTGTTTTTCTTGTCTTCACCAGTTGATGTAGTTACCATGACTTCTGTACATTAACAACAGCCTATGAGGTGTTATTGATATGTTTGTGCCAACAGAAGTGCCACATGCAACAAACAGTATCAGGCACACATAAACATAAGTATCACTACTGAAATAACTACAGATGTAACTATACTACTACTGTGAAGGAGCTTTGTGCTTTGGTTTTTGGTATAACACATAACAGATGTTTCTTAACAGGAAGAAAATTTACAGTTATTACAGATCATGCCGCACTTAAATGGTTATTGAGCTTAAAGTGTCTAAGTACCAGATTAACAAGATGGGCATTAAGACTGAGTGAGTAACAATTTAAGGTTATTCATTGACCTGGTAAACAAGAAGATCCACAATACAAATTATGGGAAAATGATCAACATTTTGTTGAAATAAATAATTATTGTACAATTTCACTAGTAAAGGAAACCGCCTAGTTATTCCAGAAAGCATGAAAGAGCAATTCATGAGAGAGAAACACAATTCTTTATTATCAGGACATTGCAGCAAAAAAGCAACAAACATTAAAATATCTCAAATGTTTTGGTGGCTGAGTCGCAAAGCTGACATTTTCGAGTTTGTTTCACAATGTGTTTCCTTGAACGAGTAGGACTAGATGTCATAGGACCGTTGCCTGAAACTAAAGATAGAAACAAATACATATTGACAGTGTTAGATCATTTCTCTAGATACCTTCTCATGATACCAATACTTGATCAGAATGCTGAGACTATAGGTAAATTTTTTGTAAAAGAATGGATTCTTAAATTTGGATCACCATTAAGTATAATTAGTGATCAAGGAACGAATTTCATGAGTGAATTACTTAAACAGACTTGTAAGCTCATGCAAATAACTCAGTTAATGACTACATCAGCACACCGTGAAGGAAATGGAAGAGTAGAGTGAAACCAGAGAACAATTATTAAAATGGTTAGCCATTATGTGAGCAGCAAACACGAAAATTGGGATTTCTGTTTACTGTACTTGGTAAGTTGTTACAATGCCAAAATGCACAGCTCAACTGGCCTAAGTCCATATGAGATCAACTGCGAAGAAGAATGCATTCACCCTTGGACTTTGCACACTCGACTGCCAGAATCAGCAATGAACACATAGGGGATTAGGGGATCTAGCATGCAAGCTAAAGGAAGCATGGAGAGGAGTGAAACAGCGGAATCATCAATCCTTTCTTCAGCAAGCAAGACAACATGACCGCCAAACAACAGTGCCACAGTATCGAGTTGGAGATCTTGTGTATCTGAGCAACGTGGTGTTAAAGAAGAGTCAAGTCAGAAAGATTAAGAAGTTTTGGAAAGGACCATATCCAATCTTGGAGGTGTTGTCGCCAGTTACTCTTAAGCTCAAACTGCCCTTTCGTTCGATTGTCATGTAAAGCTATTTCTGGGTAGATTTCCTGTAGTATCGCGAGACAACGAGGACCAACCGAGAGGCAGACCTGCTGTTCTCAAACCCAGGAAGCGAGAATTGCGAGGTTGCAGTCCAGACTTTGAGGCCGAGGCATCACTACGTTCCGAGCGATCCTGTTCCAGACACCCCTACAATCTTCGTAAACGTGTGTAGTGTGTGAGAGTGCAATGCATGTGTTTATTTCAGCCATGTGCTTATGTGAATGTGTTGTGAGAATTTAGTATTAAAGCTATTGCATGAGTGCACAAGTGAAACTAAACCTTTTATTCCACAAGTTACCACAAGAAACTCATTTATTTTATGTTCATTGTTAACTCTAGTATTTAGAACTAATTAACCATGTTCATTTTTATTCTAATACGTATTCTACTAATGCTGTAGTAACAGTACCACAGAGTGCAGGTGTTTTGTCTGAACCACGATCAGACATGTAATTTCAACAACTAATGCAAAACTTGTTCTCAAGTACAATCTGAGTGAAATCCAGCAACAGTTCATTTCTGTAAAGAAGCAGATTGATCTAATTCGTTCTGTTAAGGGCAATGATACAATTTTGGAAATGGGTACATCTTGGTATAGTAACTGGATCACAGCCAAAATGCAGGTAGAGTCTACATTTGCTAATTATGAGCAAGAGATTTAATGGTTTTTAAAGCTTTCGCCACACAAAACTTTAATTAGGCATAAACATGCCGAGTTTGATTTTTGAGGGAGTATCCTTCGTACTGTATTTGGTACTTTAACTAGTCGAGATCTACTGGAAGTTAAGGGCAAAATATTAGCTCTTGAACAACAGTCCAGTACAGATTCAACTAACCTCTCTAATGAAATTATTGTATTAAAGAATATGCAAAAAACCGTAACCAACCACACAGTTTTCATTGAACAGATTGTAAAGCAATTTATCTCACATTTCCACATACTTTATAATGAAACGAACACAAATATCCAAGAACTATTCCAAGGATTAAATGCTCTGAGTGCACAGTTAGATTTAAACACTCTTTTGTTAAGGATTACTGATAGTTTATCAAATGCTAGAATTGATGCTCTTAACTTAAGAACGGCCTAAGAAAGTAGTTCAAATGATTGTTTGAGCAGTGTACTACTACATCCAGAACAATTTTTACAGATCCTACTATCAACTGAACGAAAGCTAGATGCAACATATACTATGATTTACCCTGTTAACTCTTACAATTTATATTCTTACTATAAGTTAACCACCACACACTCCTTAATGATTGAAGATGAATTAACTGTTATTGTTTCTATTCCCATTGCTAGATCAAAGCATAATTTTGAAATGTCTAAGATTTATCCTTACCCTGTTAAATAGAGACAGGCAAGTATTCATGTAAAGTACATACTGAATGATTATCTACTGATAAACAAGGATCGAAATATTTTGTATCCCTAAATGAAAATGATTTGCATATGTGTAAACGTTCTCATAAGTTAATTTGCCCTGAATCAGCAGTATTCTTAGACAGTAGAGTGTACAGCTGTGAGAAATAATTGTTTATGAATCATCCCGCAAGAGATGATGGCCCTAGAATTTTAACGCATCTTTATCCTTCATTTCTTAAACAAGTTCTGAAGGTATAATTTCCTCATTTAACTCCACCCTTGATGTCACATTTTCTTGTAAAAACTGTGATACACCTGAGCTACCCTTTACACAAAAATTGAACAATAGTGGATTAATCTTGAATGCCACACATTGTTATTTATCAGTTAAGGACATCCATTAAAATGTAATCTCTTCAAATAATGAGTTAAATTTCATTGAAGCAGCAAATAGAATTAAGTCCTTCAATTCCTCCTGTAATGTTAATGCATACTTGATTGTCACATTGTGTTTTTATTGCTTTTATTAATTGGTCTTTTGTCAATAGCATTTGTCATGTATGAAATTGTCATCTTGAAGGCATGCTTCTCTGTACCGAACGTTACTGTGCCTTCAAATGAAATACATGTTGCAATGCCTTCTGATGTCACAAATGGTGAAATAGAGGTCATTTTGAGCCACCTATGGTTACTCCTTTTCTCTGGAGCGAGTGATGTAACGGTCTATGGGATGCATGCATCTGTGCGGTATGTTAACATGCGCTTGCCAGCCGGCCTATCTGAAACGCTGATGATTCACTTGGTCAGTAGACGTGTGTCCGGCCACATTGCGACGGAGAGTATGCGACTGGCTGCCATCCACAGCGCGCAGTATTAACCAGCGCGGCCTCGGGCGCGAATATTTCTCTTTTCTTAGCTCACCATGGAGCCTTTCGATATGACCATAATTAGCCGGTGTTAGGATGTCAGACACAGTGATGATGGGTGCGCATAGCATGCATGTTGTATAAACTGCCTTTGTTAATAAAACGGTTTAAACTTACTTCTTGTGTTCATGTATTGCCGTACCTCAACAACCCACCGCTTACAAATTCTGACAAAATATTTGTATAATAATCATCTGGGGCAAGAACGCAAACTACACCACCTTATATAATGGTATTTGCTTAAAAAGAAGCCATTGAGTTGTTTTATCAGGCATCTTGGATTTATGTCTGGAAAATGCAGTGAGTGATTTGTGGTCAGTTAGTAAGTGGAATATGGTTGCATGTAAGAATGTATGAAATTTTTAATCCCTAAAACAACGACAAGAGCTCCTTTCTCAGTTTGGCTGTAGATGGCTGGGTGCAGAGTTTTAGATGTGGCCATTTTGTGAGGCATCAATGGCTAAGATAAGATGTTGGGCAGGATAAAACATAAATAAGCAGGGGATCTTTTTAAGGATTATTTTTGAAGCTTCTAATTTTGCCAGACAGGTGCCTGTCCAATGAATCCTGTTCTGCAGAGACTGTTTAAAGGTTTAGTAACCTCGTGTTTCTGAGGTATGAACGTAGAGTAATAATACACTTACTTAAGAAAATGTCTAGCTACTTAGGTTTGGTTGTGTGGGTAAACGAGTTATTGCTTCCATATGTTTTTGCATCAGTTCTAAGTGTCCACTTCTAATGATGTCCCAGTTAGGTATGCTACTTGACACTTGAAGAATTCACACTTACCAAAATTACACTTTAAACCATTCTGCAGGAGCTTGGTAAAGAGCAGGCACAAATTGTGAAGGAGTTCCACTTACGTACGGACCTGGGCAGTTGTATCAAACAAGTAACTGCAACAATTGTGGATGTCACTGATACTTTGTTCGAGGTATCGGTGGAAAATTGTCAGGGTGCTAGCAATTCCAAAAGACAATTGATTGTAGTTATACTATACAATGGTGTGTTAACAACCATAAATGAGCACAGTTTGTCCTTTGGGATCTTTTTCATTGCTGCTTGAGATGTAGCCCATTGACTAGAATTTGTTGCTGCTGGAGGTAATCAAGTTTTTCAAAGAAAATGACAGGAATATGGCAAGTACGGTAGAGCATTGGTGTCACCATGGATTCGACTGTGATATGTGCAGTACAATAGTATATAGGCTGACATAAAACACAGAAGAAAATTTATCACGCAACACCTAAAAGTGTCAAAGGGAATGCCTTGTGAAATATTGTGGACCTTGTGATTGATCTGAAAACAGAAGGCTTGAAAAATCTCTTAGCCAAAAATGTTCTGCACCCAGGCAGAAGTGACAAACAAGAAGGAGAGATTACATGAGAGTTACATCTGCATTGCATCAATACCTTGGAACAGAATATTTTACTCAGAGTAATAATGGAACCATTATGCAATAAGTTTTAGTGGGCTGTGCACTGTGTTTTTTGTATGTAAATTTGCCAGTCAACAAGACAAAGGCACCTATATAAATTTTGAAATTGAATAGCCACCTTAATAATGGTAAACTGGAGAAGGATCTGCTTAGGTCTTTTCGTGACCGAGTGGAGCCATGTGAATTACTTGTTGTCATGTTTACAGTGTGTTTAAATTGGAAATTTATGGTGAGGTCTTATGGGACCAAACTGCAGAGGTCATTGGTCCCTAAGCTTACACACTATTTAATCTAACTTGCACTAAGGATGACACACACACCCATGCCCGAGGGCGGATTTGAACCTTTGATGGGGTTAGCTGCGCGGACCGTGACAAGACGCCTCAGACCGTGCGGCTACAACACGCGGCCTACACTGTGTTATGTGGAGTTACTCATGTTGAGCGTGAACTGGTTGTAGTGACAGTGACCAGGACTAGGCCAACCTGGAAGGCGCGGTATGACAGACATTGGCTGTATGAATGATTTTACCAAAGTGATCATATTTGATATCCTGGAAAAGGCCATGGGCATGAGAAAGCATAAAGAAACGATGATGGAAAGCCACAAAACCTATGCAGCTTGCTGTGCAGGGATTGTATTACTAAGCAAAGTATGTACTCTACTTGCATAACAGTTCCTATTGACAGAACAGTGTGCAGTATTGCTGTATGTTGACAAATTCACTAAATTCTGCTCACACAAGTACCTGCATGGGCAGGGAGATATATTTGTCCTGATCAGTTTCATGGTAGTGGGAAGATGTAGGCACAAGTTCGTCGAATGAATGGTGTGCTGACATGAAGATTTCATAAGCTTTAGTGACTGCAAGAACTTCACTTAGTATGGGATTGTCTAATGCCAGTGTTTGGAATATTACTTCATGACCAGGATTGTAATGAATTATGACATAGCACATTAAAAATTCTGTGCACGCCTCTTTATATGCAGAGTTTTTGTACCTAAAATGGCACTTTCTGGAGAGATCTTTTAAATACACCACCTGAGCTGCATAAGTTTGGAAGAATTGCTTTTGACACTGAAAACCTCTGAACCTAGCAGCGATTAGTGACACAGTTAGGAAGACAACATGCTACAAATGTATGCAAAAAGTAGCACCTCAGACGCCACAAGAGAACATATTTTACAAAGTATAGACAGCAACTTTGGGTTGGTTGAGAGAAGCCAACTGTGCTGGGCAATAATGTTCATTATATTACATGCCTGGAAGCACAGAAGAAGCCTGCAGTGGAAGCTGCCTCAGTCTTCGTCCTCAGGTTTGGAGGTTGAAATAGCAAGTAAGAGCACTGGAGGGGCAGTGAGCAGTATTTTATGCTCTCAGACTGCTTTTTGGGTTGCTTGTAGCTGCACGTGTTGCTCAGCCTGTTGCTGCAGCTGCTGAGCTTGTTGCTGCAGCTGCAGTTGTGACAATTCCAAGAATGGTAGCTCCATGGTGGCATTGTGTTGGTGGCAGAGTGCAGGATTCGTGTCCTGTCGACCAGCAAGTAGAGTACTCAGTGCACTAAAATATTTGACAGTTCTTGGGGAATACTTGGTTTATTCAACAGTGAAACACAGTACAAGTAAGATCATAACTTGTACGTGTCATGTCTAAGTCCAACAGAGTCATACTTGACAGTTTAACTAGAAAATCCAGAGATCCATAGCCATTTCATTGTATGCTAATAATACAGTCTTCCAAGAAGCAATCTGGTAATATCAAAGTCCCAAGTATGGCAGGTATTCTCTATTATCCAGCCAATGTCATGATGTTGCTAGATGATACGAAGTGGTTTGACATGGATGTTGCTGGTTCCTAAATACTGACCACATGCTCTAATTCAGAGCGCCCCCCCCCCCCCCCCCCATACAAACATAAGACAGAGTCAGATGTAGACGGCCTAAGGATGTCTGCTTTTTAGCAGAATTCAAGTATGAAAGGCAGTGGAGGTAGTTGACCTCACCTGACTGCCCTGGGCCAAATGCAAAACATGAGAGAGAGGGAGAGAGAGAGAGAGAGCCTTTCATCAGGCATATTGGGGAGGTGGTCACATGACCTTTCTCAATGCTTCCTGGTTGATTATTAAAACCATTCTGAGCTGTGTTTTGTCTTCATACTCATCTGTACTACCTTCATTCGTTTGACCACATTTGTAGCTGTCATGTGTACCAGGTACAGAACAAACCAGGTACAGAATGTAAAGTCATAAAGAAAAGTGCAGAAATGATATTAAAAACTATTAACTCATAGTGGTCCATGCTAAAACTGACAATGTAAACATTATTCTTATAGCTAGGAACAATTTCACAATTTTGGGCCAACTTTGTATTGTTCAAAACATACAATTAAAACTCTTCTTGTATGTGGGAGTGGGCCAAAAATGACCACCACTAGTAGATCCCACAACATAGTAGAAATAATTTAAAATATTGTTCAGTATGTACAGAATAGAAAATCGTACTGAGAAATGCAAAAGTGGTAAACAAATTACTAACTCCTATGCATCCATGCTAAAACTGACAACTTAAATATTTTATTTTTATTTATTTATTTTTTGTCAGAGATCATTTGATAATTTTTTGACCAACATTCTATGGTTAAAAACATACATTTTAAACCCTCATTTTATGTGTGAGTGGACTAAAGATCCCATAACATAATAGAAATAATTTAAAATATTGTTTTTCTGACATGACTGGTAATACTTCAACTTTCTTATGATGTTCACATTTCTGTATTTTTGACTTAACTCCCCAAACTGCCTTTGGAAAGAAGTATTATTTTATTACCTGTAAGGAACACTTCAGTGCTCTTAAAATGGTGTACAAGCACATACAGTACTTACACATCAAAATGTTTATCTAGAATACACAGCAAACAGCTACTTTGATGTATCTTAAATAGTACAGGTTTGTCATTAGGCAAAATCGATCAATTGTGATATTGATTCACTTCATTACAGTTAATTCCTTTTAAGATCTTTGTTGTAGGAGCAAATTTAGCAGTTTCTCTTTGTAGTAATAGTACTTTTATTGATAATTCCTTTATGTGTTTCACACTGCTATTATCCTTAAAAAAAATACTTAGAAGCATAAAATCTAGTGATTTTGTGACATTAGATTAACACCATAAATGATGTATGCTGTATTGAGACATGACTGGCTACTTTTTATATACAGTAAATCTCCCTTTTTACCCTTTTCATAGGACTGACCCAAAAAAGTGTAAAATGCAGGAATGTGTAAAATACTGGAAAGCTGAAGATTTTGTGCCTGTTGCTGTCTGTTCATGAACACTTTCAGCTTTAATGTTTTAATCAATTTTGGTTAGAAGTTTTATTTACCATAATTTTATAGTGATTGTCAGTAATAAGTCTCACATTACAACACGGATATCTTTTTAATGTGGTTTCACACATTTGTGTGTGTTAGCACTTAACCACTGCCTTCATGAAATCACAAAGGCTGTGGCTGGGTTCTGACACACAGAAATGGATGTGTGGGTTTCCTCTTCATTCTGATCATGTCCAGTGGTGTAAATAAAACATGAAACCCCACATTAAAAATATATTGGTGTTCTTTTATGAGGATTATTGTTGATAATCATTATGAAATTATGGTAAATAAAACTGGGAGCACAATGTGGGTTAAAACACTGAAGTTGGTAGGCTTCACACCCAGAGAATAATAGGCACGAAATTTGCAGCTTGTTGCCGACAAGTAGGTCACTCCTTCAGGGATGTCCTGGGTGAGAAAGAGGGTGGAAATTGTTGTCATGTTGTTGAGAATCTTGAGGAGGCATGTTGATGTCTCACAAGTCACACCAACTTATGACTCTGCTCTTAGTATGGATTAGCGTATTTTGTGCTTAAGTAACAATTCTTGAAAGCCCATTGTAGAGATGTCCATCTTCAAAAGCAGTGTTTTTTGTGTAAATGACTGTGAAATTAAATTAGAGCTGTTGTAATACAACAAAATGAGCAGAAAGAATGTTGCTGCTAGAGTCACTATTGTGATTGTTATTATCAGTAAGGCAATGACTCAGCATGCTTCCCACCCTTCCAAATACTACGAACCTATAATATAGGCAGCCGTGGTGCAACATGCCAAAAATAAAAATCTTACTTACCATGCTAATGCTACGTTACATGAGCAATAACTAGTCTGCATTTTCTGTTTTGTTCCAAGGCTGACATTGAGCAGGAATATGATGCACTTTTTGCAGAAATCTGTGTGAAAATCAATATTAAAGGCTGTGATAACATCAAAGAAAAGTTAAACTATGGGAAATGTTAAAATGGGATATTGTTATTGAAGGAAAGCATGGTATTCAGAGAATAGGACTTTTGTTGGAACACACAAAAATGAATGTAAAAAGCAGGAGAACATAAAACATGGGAACATAAAAATGGAGTCTTACTGCATTATTTTATAGTTAATGTCTCATTTGATAATATTTGAAAGTACAGGAACAAGCTCTGGCTATCATTTGCTCCTGTTCTGGTTCATGTGTTTGAAAATAGGTATTATACCTGAAACACATCACACTGGATGGAATAATAAGGACCAGTAAACAGCTGAGATGTAGTCATTGGTCTTACATATTTTCATTAGAGCACTTTCAATGTGACATGTTCTTCATAGATGCTCTTGTTCATCTGTTAATGTTACCTACCTTCACTTGTCATCATTCACAAAAATATTTTAACAAATAATTGAATATTATTTTTATTTAGGTCTCACTGGCTTGGAGGTGGTTGATGACAGTGGTGAAGCTCTTTATATGGAGCCACATTATTTGCATTGCAGTATACCATCACCAGATATATACAGGTACGATTGCATCCATTCCACTCAGCAGCTTAGAATTTTATATCTTTGGCCAAACTGGAGATAAAAAGAGGAGCTCACAAAGCGCTTAAATCTGTAAAAGGTGATGTTTAAATCTGTTGTGATTTTTCTTTTACTGTTTATGTTTCTGTACTGTGAGAGAATAGGAATCAAGGCATGTGATCGTGCAGTATGTCCTTAAATAATAGATATTCTAGAATAAAAATTTTAAGATATTGTGGAATAACTTCAGTATGGAAGGGTAGATTGATAGAAGTCTACTCACAACACATGGGCTATGTTGTATAATACACTACACTACGATACCTCAGAAGTAGCTGCAAGCTGCAGTATCTGGAGGCTCCATTGGGGGGTAGGGGGGGGGGGGGGGACTTGTAGATGCATTGGTGGGATGGAAGGTACGTATGTACTGTTGTGGGAGCAGGGAAGGGGTTAGGCTGGTGGAGGACAGACTAATGAGGGTTGAGACCAAGCTGGTTGCAGGAATAAAGGATATGATGCAGCTACACAGTTCAAAAATATGGTGTTGGGAAGGTACAGGCTGTGAAGAAATTTTTAAAATGAAGCACATTGTGTTGAGTGGCAATTTCTGCAACTGGATGGTCCAGCTGTCTCCTGGCCACGGTTTGGCAGTGGCTGTTTATGCAGACAGACAGCTTGTTATTAGTCACGTCCACCAAGAATGCAGAATAGTGGTTGCAGCTAAGTTTTTAAATCACATGGCTGCTTTCATTGGTAGCCCTGCCTTTGATGCAGTTGGAGATACCAGTGACAGGAAGTGTGGAAGGATGTATGGGGCAGGTCTAGTATTTGGGTCTGTTGCAAAGATATAAGCCATGAACGGAGGAGTTGTGGAGTAGGTTGCTGACAAGGTTATTGCCTGAGTTGGATGAGTGGCAGAATACCACTGTGAGAAGGTAATCCTGTTGGAGAATGTGATTCAGTTGCTCCAGCCCTGGGTGGTACTGAGCCATGAGAAGAGTGCTCCTGTGTGGCCAGACTGTGGGTATGTGGGGTATGGTAGGTGACAGGTGAGATGAGACACACGAGATATGTTTTTGGACAAGATTCAGAGGGTAATTTTGGTCTGTGAAGGCCTCAGTGAGACTGTTGGCTTATTTAGAGAGGAACTGCGTGTCACAACAGATTCAGTGCCCCTTGGGGGCTAGGCTATACAGAAGGGACTTCTTGGTGTGGATTGGGTGCAGCTATCAAAGTGGAGCTTCAGTGTGGCGGAGGTGTTGAATAGCGATCCTTGAGGTGGAGCTCGACATCGAGGCAGATGCCTTGTGCTGAGGACGATCTGGTGAAGCAAATGTGGGAGCAGGTATTGAGGTTGTGGAAGAATGTGGACAGGGTGTTCTCTCCCTTGGTTCAGATCATGAAGGTGTCATCAGTGAATCTGCATCAGGTGGAGGGTTTGGGAGCAGTCCTCTAGATGACCCAAGAGTAGCTTAGCATAGGATGGTGCCATGTTGGTGCCCATCGCTGTACAACAAATTTATTTCTAGGTAAAGCCTTCAAGTAATTGTAGGTGATGATATAGTTGATCATGGTGATGAAGAAGAGGTTGGAGTCAGTCAGCCATTGAGAAAGTAGTGTTCTTTAGCAGCAAGGGCATAGATATTTGGAATGTTGGTGTAGGGGTAGGTGGCATTGGCAGTGATGAGCAAGGCACTTGGTGGTAAAGGAATAGGTATTGTAGAGAGTCGGTGAAGGAAATGGTTAGTGTCTTTTATATAGAAGGGTAGGTTACGGGTAATAGACAGGAGGTGAATTTTAAAATTTTCCTGGTGAATTCAAAGTTCAAACAAATTTTAGCCTTGTGGCCAGTCATCGATTAATTCATTGCACAATATTTCAACTGGGTATCTGCCAGTCATCTTCATATGAGCCATTGAGGACTGGTGAAGACTTGCTCTATTCTGCCCTATGTAGCACGCTGCAAGTATTCTGTGCATTTGTCAAAATTCAAGTTGACATACGGACCACACTTCACGGTGGCAGTGCCCTCGCTGGTGGAACTCTGCCGTCCTCTGTGTTACTATTCACACGACTGTTGGCGCACTCTATTGTCTTCGATTAAAACAAATTGTGGAGATGATGGGGTTCCATGAACTGTTCAACTGGTAAATGCTTATCACAGTTTATTAGATTTTCCGCCAGGCATATTTCCATGGATTCTTTAATAATGAAGTCCCAAAAAGTTGTAGCTGTGGTCAGAATCACATTTTTACCATACTCCATAGAATTCCAGTGGAAATACATTGTTTGGCAATAGCGGACTTGCTTGGTTGCAAAAGTTGAGTGCAACATTGATGTTCAGAGCAGCATTCTTTCACAGTGCTTGTGGTCTATCCTATGTTAGCCATACCACACGGACAAGGTATTTTGTAAATTCCAGCCTTCCGCAATTTCAAGTCATCCTTTACCGATCCCAAAAGGTCTGCAGTCTCAGATGGTGGACGGAAAAGTTTCAGGTGGACATCACTGCTTTGTTTCAGCATGTTCTATCCTCAACATACTTCGTGTTCAACCAAGAATATTTTGAGGAGATTGACAATGTCGCCATGGGCAGACATCTGACTAGCTTGGTGGCCAACATTTTTATGGAGGATATCGAGGAGAGAGCACTTGATTCAGTTGCCCTTAAACCAACTATATTTTGGAGGTATGTGGACAATACGTTCATAGGCTGGCCTCATGGGGAAGATAAATTGACTGAGTTTCTTCATCACCTCAACTCCATTCATAACAATGTTCGCTTCATCATGGAAGCAGAGAAAGATGGTTGCCTGCCTTTCTTGTATGTCTAGGTTAGATGAAAGAATGATGGTTCTCTTGGGCATTCACTTTATTGGAAACCCATTCAAGCATCCAGTTGTCATCACCTGTTGCAAACTAAGAGTGTGCTTGAAACACTCATACCCAGAAGTCACACTTTCTCAGATCTAGATAGTTTATGTAAAGAGTTTGCTGACCTAAGACAATGTTTAGAAAGAATGGATATTCCCCCAGCAGATTAACTGGGCATTGTCAGTAGAAATTAAGAATCAGGAAGTGGATGTAGAGGAGAAAACGCTGGCGAAATCTTTAGCTCTTCTTCCTTTTGTGGGCACCATTTCATTTAAAATAGTCAGAATCCTCAGTAAATTTCAAGTGAAAGTGATTTTCCATCCACCATCTAAGATTGCAGACCTTTTGAGATCAGTGAAGGATACTTACTATTGCGGAAGGCAGGAACTTACAAAATAGCTTGTCAGCCTACGTGGAACGGACCACATGCTGGACTGAACATCAACATTAGGCTCAACTTTTGCAACCAAGCCAGTCTACTATTGCCGAATACTGTATTTCCACTGGGCATTCAATGGAGTATGATAGAAATGTGGTTCTGACCACAGCTACCTCTTTTTTGGAAACCATTATTAAAGAATACGAGGATATACACGTGGCAGAAAAATCTGATAAACTGTGATAGCGGCTACCAGTTGGACAGTGCGTGGAACCCCATCATCTCCACAATTTGTTGTAATCGAAGACAACAGAGTGTGCCTACAGTTGTGGCAAGCAATAATGCAGAGGACAGTTGTGTTCCAAGGTTCCACCAGTGAGGGCACTGTTGCCATGAAGTGTGATCCACCTGTCAATTTGAATTTTAAGACATGTATGGAGTACTGGCATTGCATTACATATAATGGAACAGAGCAAGTATTCATCACTCTTCTATGGCTCACCTGAAGGCGACTGGCAGGTGCCCAGTCAAAATATCATGCAATGAATTAATCGACAGCAGGCTGCAGGCCTGAAATTTGTTTGAACGGGCTGAAGGTGTTGGTCCATAAGGCCAGAGATTCTCTCTTTGGGGCACAGTAACCGAATGCAATGTGGTATTCTTGGTGGTTGCGTTTACAAACTCAAGGAAGCATTTAGTAGGTATGAGTGCGGGAGGTGGTGGAGTTGAGGAGACAGACAGACTCATGGGAGAGATTCTGAAATTACAAATCACTGAGGCTGCAGTGGAAGTGCCTGATCTTAATGAAAATCATCTAAAAGTGGCAATAGACACTTAACACAGTGATTTGTGTAATGGTTCTGGGATGGGCCTAAAGATTTGAGGAGGGACTAGGAATCCTTCTGGATTTCTGGAATGGGGTCACTGTGGCAGGGCATGTAGGAGGGTGTATCTGACAGCTGGTGGGTTCCTCTGATCAGCTGACTCATAATCACAGTGATGGAGCCTTTGTTTGTATTTAGGATTGGTTTTTTGATTGTGAATTGACATTGTTTCTGCGAATGTTAGGTTGGTTTCGATGTTGAGGGATTTGGGGAGTGATGGTGAGACAGTGTTTGGTGTTAGGAAATTCTGGAAAGTTAACAGGGGGTGACTTGAGAACAGTGGGGATGGATTGAGGTTGGCTGGAGGAGTAATCTGGGTCATGCAGGATTCTGTAATGGTTTTGGATTGAGTGCAAGGGCTATTGTTGTAATGTTTCCACTGAAGGGACTGGGAGAAGGAGAGGAGGTCTTTAACCAGAGCAGCAGACTGAATTTGGGGAGTAGGGAAAAAGGTAATGTCTTTGGAAAGGACTGATGCTTTTGTAGGACTGAGGCTTTTGGAGGAGAGATTCACCACTGTGTTGCAAGTCTTGTGAGGCTGTGGATTGTTTAGGGTGGTGGGAGGGAGTTGCTGAGTGTGTGGTAAATGTAGAAGGTCTGCAAGGTATGTTTCTGCAGCTATGACGGGCTGTGTGGGAGGTTTGTTGGATGTTCTTGTAGTGGTGGCTGATAGTAATAATCAAGGTGGGCTATAAGATGAACTGACTGGTCAGTTTTTGAGGTGTTGTTGTGTGTGCTGATGTGGCTCCTGAAGGGCAAGGGTATCAGTTTGGGAGATGGGATGCATGAATTTGGGATTCAGAGCAGGGGAGTTTTTGTGGATGGAGGGGAGGTAGTGCAAGGACATTCGGGCCTGATTGATGCAGGTTTGCAGGACCAGGTTAGTGAGAACTGTGACTGATGGTATTTGAACAGATTGTCATTGTGCAAGGAGGGGTTCCAACCAGAGATAGGAATTTGATGATCAGGTCAGGCCATGCCAAAGACAGTAGTCACGTGTGTGTGGCAAAGTTGTGTGAATGTGTGGGAGTTCTGTTTCTGACTAAGGACTTTGTCCAAATGCTTATATACAGGGTCAGGCAAAAAGACTTCCAGAATTTGGTGACACCACTGTGTGAGTTGGGTGTTATTGTTGTGGAGGTGGTGTCAATTGATATTGTGCCATTTTAATCTGGTGCAGTTGCTTGGCTAGGTAAGCATCATTCATTTGTTGTGGAGGAGTGTATTCGTAATGGTGGTTCTGCGATTACTACTCAGTGAACATTTCACATTCAGTTTGAATTTGACTGACATGATTCTGTTCCTGATAGAAAAACTATTTGACTTTGGGTATCAAACTTTAGAGCCTCAGATTCTGCACTGAAAAGAAAATCTATTGGGCAGTCTCAAACTGTGATAATGCTGGAAAATGTGGCACATGTGAGAGCATCCGTCCAGCAATCTCCAAAGCATTCACCAATTAAACATGCAGTTGCCCTGGGATTTTATGGTAGCACCATCTGCATAAAGATCTTTACATGCATCCCTACAAAATGATTGAGAGAGATTTGCAACTTGCAGAGCTGTGTGTTAGGAAATTCTTCGGATCGCTGTTTTGATCTCTTATTATGAGGCCCGCTTCCACCTGTCAGGTACAGTGAATAAACAAAAGTTCCTTTACTGGGTGACAGATCCCTGCAGAAATTTTTCCAATGACCACTTCACAGCCATTGTGTGAGATTTTGGTGCGCCATAACTGAATTTGGTGTGTGGGGTTCCGTATTTTTTTGAATAAGATGGTGTAATTGTAATAGTTAATTCAAATTGCTACTGACATGTGATAGAGACCTAACACCCCAGGCAAATTACTAATAAAATCAGCAAATGGGAGAAAATATGTATAAAATTTTGAAACTTACGGAAAATACTCATATGGGGTGTAGTAATAAGAATCAGAAAAATTCGCCTTCATAGGGGGGAGGCCCGTCCCCCTTTTATCAACTCCAAAAGTCAGTTTGTACCATATTTTAAATTTATACACAAAACGGCTCATTTTTCGAATAGAGCTGTTATTAGTAACTATATTCCTCACAAAATTGTACATGAAAAAGATCTTGTGCATCTTTTCAGTGATACAAATGGTATTTGAGGTATAAGAATTGGAATAGAATTCTGTTAACGTAATAGTTTGAAGTTTTTGTTACTTAGCAAACTATTTAAATGAAAAGCATAATTAAGTATATGGAAATATTTCATAGCCTATATGTTCTGCTTGATGATATTGCTTTTGTGATCAGTATTGTTGAAATCAGGAGTTCATGCCAACAATGAAAACACAAGTTCTTCTTCCCATTCACTCAGTGCTCCCCTACCACTAGTGGCGCTGCCATTTCTTCTTACCCAGTGTCCAGTTCAGTTTGCCATTTCTTCTTACCCAGTGTCCAGTTCAGTTGAGTTAATGTTGTGAACTGTCAAAGTAGTGCCATGGAGTTCTATTTTTGTGACAGTATTTATCAGTTTCTGGTGTTATGTAGTGCTTCTGCTTAGTGTCATTTCTTTTGTCGGAACTGAGAAAACAATTATGCTGGACCCTACTACATGTTTTATTTGTGGTAAATCTGTTCCGGATGGAGAGACATCAATAGTGATGAAGGGCTTGGAAACTCTGATATGCATCAGGAAGGAACGGAAGGATGGGGCTCATAATCTTCTTCAGAACGCTGGTCTGATTGAAGTGCATAAGGCATGTTGACGTGAATATATTAATGAATGTAATATAAGGAAACTAATTAATCAGAATGTTGCACAAGCAGATGATAAAACTTTGAGGTCCTCTTCCTCTTATCCATTCAGTTTCAAAAAAAGATTGTTTAATATGTGCTGAAAAGTGTGACATAGAGGCGGAATCTAAAAGACCACTCCACAAACACCTTGGAGTGTTTGAAGTTCGCTCTAACTGTGAAACATATGCTGCTTGAGAAAGCAGAGAAACACAATGATGATTTCGGTAGAAAGGTTGCCGAAAGCACCAACAGTGTTTTGTGTTTAGTAGCTGCAGAAGCTCATTATCATCAAGATTGCTATGCTAAATTAGTGGTGAACCACTCCTCTGTTCAAAAAAAGAGACCACTCTCAAGATACCAACTTTGATGTCACTTTTCAAGAATTATGCAAATTTATAGATAGTTCAGAGGAATTTCAATTTTTACTGTTCGATTTGTTGAAGAAAGTTAATGAATGTCTCCCAGAAGGGGAAACAATGACTATAAAAACTCTGAAAAACAAACTGACTGAACACCTCAGTGATGGGGTCTTGTCTGCCACAGTGCCAAAGAATCCCCAAGTTGTATGTTTTCATGGCAGTGGCCGCAATCATTTGAATCAGTGGTGCAATGAACGAGCTGTTAATAAAAATGATGAGAGAAAAATAATAGTAGAAGCAACAGCAGCTATCATTCGTGAAGATATAAGAATGACTCCTTTCAGTATTGCCGATCATCCAGATGTCAATGACTTGACAGAGAATGCTGAAGTTATGGTTCCTGACACTTTACATGAATTTTTGAAGGGTGTTGTTTTGTCAAAAAAGAAAGGTAGTGAACAATCCCCTTTAAAAACATATACAGCAATATCCCATGGGATTGTGTCAGTTACCAGGCCTCGTTCATTTATCTCCCCACTGCAACTTGGTCTTGCAGTGTACTTGTTTTGTAAAGGGGGAACAAAAAAAATAGTTGAAATTGTCTCAAATATGGGTTTCTGCTCTAGTGTGGCTTTATTTGAGGCTTCTGCCATTCAGTTCTGGAAACCAGATATTCTCGCAGTTTGTTTTTCATAATGCTGACTTCAGTATTGCAACAATGATGGGCAAAGGTACATTCCATGCTATGGATGGAATCAGGCGTGTGACTCCTGAGAGAGCGATAGAATATCAAAAAGTAATGAAACTCTGTGTCATGCTGAGCTCTACTGAAACAGTAAATGCTAAAAAAATTAGTTTGCTAATATTCCGAAGGTAGGATAGAGTTGGAATTGAAGAAAGTAATTTGCAAAATGTCTATCCAGAACAATCCGTCTCTAAAGCAACAGCCCCTACCAATCACGATTTTACTTGGATGATGGGAAAGCCTTTACAGCTTTCTATTCCTGCATGGCAATGTTTTATGGAGAAAATCACAACTGGAAAACCTTATAGACAATCAAATGTATTAGTGCTTCCATTCATCAACAGCCCACCCACAGATTATACAACTTTTTTAACTGCTTTAACTAGACAATCAAATGTATTAGTGCTTCCATTCATCAACAGCCCACCCACAGATTATAGCACTATTTTAACTGCTTTAACTTGTGCCATCATGAAGAGTAAGAAGACCACACAGCAACCACTCTACATGAAAGCTAAAGATATAGTTGCAATAGAGGCTAATGGTGGGAATTAGCTATTCCCTAATGTAGTTATTTGATTAGGAGACTTTCACTTAATGTCCTTCTAAAATCAGTAGGATTTGTAATGAGAGACAGTTGACTCTCTCAACTTTTGGTGACTGTATATGCTGCAGCTTCTGTTCCCCATATACTTTCTGGTCATGCATACACGAGGACAGTTCAGGCTCACTCTGCAGTCATGTGTGCTCTTTCCATCATGATACTGGAGGAAATGGCAGTCATGGAGGAGAAGAAGCAACATATTTAAGACTGTATTTCTGATTTGAGTGGAAATGATGCATCTTTTGGCAATTTGGAAAAAGATAAAGTGATTGAAAAGCTGAAAAATAAATCTGTCAACATAGTGGATGATATTAAGCAAAGAGGGATAACTATCCAGTTATGGATACAATACATTCAGCTTGTCATCTTGGCATTGCATCTCATCCAGGCAGAGCTTATGGGGAATTGGGAGCTCCATATAGAATGTGTAAGAGCTGTGCTCCCAATATTCCACGCAGCTGGTCACTTTTCTTTTGTACCTCCAGGACATGGAAAAACTGAAAGAAACCATGAAACCTGTGAAGTTCGATAAATTCACCAAGGACAGCTTTTTCACGGTTTGACGCTCTAATAAGTATTGGTGTGAAGTATAGACCGACCTGATGATAGGACAAATGCTTATGAAGAACCTGAAGAGTGTTGGAGGTGCTTCACACAGAAGAGGTTTCACCTTTACTGTCTTGAACTGATGGATTTGCAGTATACCAATAGCCATCACAGATGTGAAACTATGGAACATTTCTGCAATTTACATTTGGTTTCGAGTGATCAACATGTTGAACTGAGGAGTGGGAGTATAAAAATTGACAAGAAAATTCGCAGAACATTTCAGCTATGGTTGCAACAACACCCTCCATTTCTTTATAAAGAGCAAGATCAGGATTAGTAGCTTCTCAGGAAGTAAACTGTGACAAAGCTGTGTCTGTTGGTGAAGAAGCTCTTCGAACAATATTAACTGTCTCACCAAAACTTGGTTCTTGAAGCTTAAGTGATCCAACATGGTTAGGACAATGTGCATGTCAACTGTTGGGCTTGAAAAAAATATAACTCAAGTAGGTACAACACAGTTACTTGAGAGAATACTGTGCACGCTTCATTCACCTGAAGATTTAAAGGATTGCTTTACGTATGAATTATCAAGTGTACCAATGTCTCTGACAGCAGTGGATTGGTGAGGAAAACAAAAAAGTCATCGCTGTACAATCTTTTCAATCAAGTACCTGAAAAGAAAATTGACAATAATGAATTGAAGGTCTTTGTTATAGCTGGTGGGGTTCTTATCCACTATGTCGAGTGACACGAGAATAGAACTTTTTGTGACATTTATTAAACATTAACAGCCTATATTCAGAGACTTTATATAGATGATGTTGCTGTTGTATTTGATGGATATTCGGAAAGTTCTCTGAACATAAAAACTAGGGAATGCCAAAGGTGAACAATTAAGCAGTTCTTGCGAGAAATTATCTTTAATGACGAAACATTATGTGTTGAATCACAGTCCGCCTTTCTTAGTATCCTCAGCAATAAGGAAGTGTTTATTGCACAGCTTGAGCAAAAACTAGACAGTTTTGGTATTGAAACCAGTATTGCAGATGACGATGCAGATGTTGCAATTGTTGCAAAACCAATAAATGCCTCAAAATTTTTCCAGCAAGTGATTATAGTAGGTCAAAATGTAGATCTTCTTGTGCTACTCTTCCTCCAGATAACACAAACATAATCCTGATGAAGGAAGGTAAAGGTAGCATCAGAACAAAGTGTTACTTCTAAAGATATACGTAATTCCTCACTCATTCATGAATCCAAGAATTCGATACGGTTTCTTCACGCAGTAAGCGGTTGCGACAGCACGTCAGCCTTGTTTGGGAAATGAAAGCTGCAAGCTTTACAACTATTCAACCGGTATCCCCAACGTAATAATATTCCACGGTTATTCAACGATCCTGCTTCCTCTCCTGATACCATTATAAAAGTAGGAGAGAAATTTATACTCTCTCTCTCTCTCTCTCTCTTCACAAAAACATTAGAGAGTCCTGATGATGACAACTTAAATGCCATTTGATTTAAATGTCTTAATGTATTTGTGGGTCAGGCAAACAATGCTATCATATACTCTCGTTTGCCACCCACTACTGATGCAGGACACCTTCACTCTTACTGAGTTTACCTACAAGTCCAGCTATAGCTGGAGAACAACTAGGATCCCAAAAACTGGGCTGGAGGAAATCAAACTCATCTCTTTCCTCAATTCACATGAAACGACCACCTGCTCCAGAGAAAATACTGCTATTGGTTTCATGCTGCTGCACTCAAGGCTGCAGAAGGAATTTCAGATGTGTGATGTGTGAAGGCTATCCTACATAGCACAATGATGTGCAAAAAGTTTCATGGACAAAGATGCACTAATGTACCTTGCAATGATTTGGCAGAAGATTTGTATGATGGTGTATATATATCCAAATCTTTTGCCAAACACACACACACACACACACACACACAGCATGTAGACGATGAAAATATCATCATATCTAACAAACAAATAATAGTTATTGCAGTATTTTCATTGTCTACATGCTGTACATATGATTGTAAACATATTGCAACAAAAGTAATTGCTGATTAGTTTCATAGAAATTCTTAATTTTCATGAAAAATTATTTTCATTCCAATAATTTAAGTTGCATAAATATAAAGTAAAAGACTGTAAAGCAAAATTGATCCATATAAATAAAAGTCTGTTTTAAAAGAAATTTCACTTTTTTTTTACCTTCAAATTTGAGTATTCATAAACTAATTACCTTGCTTAAACATGCATTTGACCTTCTCTGAATAGAATTTCACCAGAAATATTTTCTTTTCATATAGATAACTTCGTAAAATTAGAAAAAAACGAAAATAAATTACAATCAGGGGTGGGGAACGGTGAAGCTCCCCCAATAGGGTCGGGAATGTTCCTTTTTTTTTACTTCTACATCCCCTAAGAGTGTTTTCCCAAAGTTTCAAAACTTTATAAATTCTTTCCTACATTTTTCCCAATTTGCCTGGACTATAAATTAAACCAGACTTTTGGGAACAACGAAGAATGAGAAGTCTGGTTCCAACAAGGAGCCACAGTTCACACTTCTCAGCGTTATCTAGAAATTTGGAGAGTTTTTTCCTCAATGCCTTCTCTCTTTGTGAGGAGACATTGCCTGTCACCTAAGGTCAGCCTGTTTATCACTTGTGTTTTTTTCTTTGGAGACACTTAAAGGCTCAAGTGTACAAAAATTGCCCCCCAACCCTGTAAGCACATACAGAGAAAATCGCTCAGATAGTGGCTACCAGTCCACCACATGAAGAACCATGGATAATTTCTGGGAAACACTTTGTCAATGTGTCTATAATGGAGGATGCCATTTACTGGACATAATTTTTGAAATCAACTAATGTAAAATAGCATTGTATTTGTTGTTTACAAATAAAAGTAGTTTCTCTGTGTCTTTAAATATCTATATTTGTGAAATATGGGAGGTCTTTTTACCACACCCTGTATCTCTCTTATTCTTTTCGTTGTGCTGGTCTGCAAGTCAACAGCACATCCTTGTTATGAATGGCAAATTATTTGGAATGTTCTGTAATCTTATACTTGTTAATCTATAACATGTTATGACAGAAACAGTAAACAAAAATAACAAGCAGCTACTCACCTCTGATTTGTTGCTTCACAACTCATAAACAGCACAGAAATTTATCTAGTATTCTGTGGTTATGTACTGAGTCTCTCACACAGAGAGCCAAACATTCCAACCCACAATGAAACTTCACAAGCTCCGAAAAGACCTATCTTTCCAATGTTAAATTAGCACTTATAAATTACATGTTTTTTCAGAAAGTATTTGAGATAGGAAGTTGAAATTTTTACTGGTTATTTGTTGGAGTATTGGTTACAACTTAACACAGGGATTTAAAAAAAAATTAATTAAGTTGTTAGAGATTAATTTTTTTCTATTTTAATGAAAATGGACTACTTTTTTGTGCCAGTTTTGTTTATGTCCATTATAATTATCCGGGCTGTTATGCCGTGGTCGGTTGATGAATTCTGAGGTGATTCCCAACGTTTCGTCTCCGACTGCGGGAGACATCTTCAAGGGGGTCCGTAGCTTGATGGAAGGTACAACACACACACTGGCTCGCTACTGACTGCCGCTAAATTCCGTGTCCGCGTGCCCCCGCGCCGCGGTGTGACGTCACGTGTTTTGAAAACGTCAGTGCAATTGGCCCCTGTCCGTCGCCGTTGATCGCCGTTGCCATCACCCAGTAGTGGACGAGTGGTACACATCTTCTTTAACACCGGCATCCATATACCGTTTAATTTGACGCCCTCCTCCTTTCGGTTGAAATTATTTGGGTGTTTAGCGATTTCGATTGCCTCCCTGTAGAGCCTTTCGTAGTATCCGCTCGTGGCCACTAGTACTTGCGTCTCCTCGAAACGAATATTGTGGTTCCTTGTCTGGAAAGCATGCTCCGCAACAGCTGATCGTTCCGTTTCTCCTCTTCTACAATTTCCCTTGTGCTCTTCCAAACGTTTAGAAACAGTTCTTTTGGTGGTACCCACATAAACATCACCACAGCTGCATGGGATCCTATACACTCCAGATTTTTCCAATGGTTTGCGAGCGTCCTTGGCAGGCCTAAGGTATTCCTGTATCTTCCTGGTGGGCTTGTAAATTACGGTAATATTCCGCTTCGTCAAGATCCTCCCTATTCTTTCCGTTACATTTTTAACAAACGGCAGGAAAACCTTAGATTTTGCAGTAGCCTGTACGTCAGTATGATTTCTGCGTGGCTGCCTCAATGCACGTTTTATTTCGGTGGACGAATATCCGTTCTTCGTTAGTGCATTGTGGAGATGTTCCATCTCAGCGTCGAGCAACTCAGGTTCACAAATATTTCTAGCTCTGTCCGCTAACGTCTTGATAACACCCCGCTTCTGTTGTGGGTGGTGGTTCGAATCCCAGTGCAAATAACAGTCTGTGTGCGTGGGTTTGCGGTACACTGAGTGGCGCAAACTACCATTTTCGTTTCTAAACACAAGCACATCGGGGGCGCGCGGACACGGAATTTAGCGGCAGTCAGTAGCGAGCCAGTGTGTGTGTTGGACCTTCCATCAAGCTATGGACCCCCTTGAAGATGTCTCCCGCAGTCGGAGACGAAACGTTGGGAATCACCTCAGAATTCATCAACTGACCACGGCATAATAGCCCGGATAATTATAATGGACATGATATTTCCGGCCGTGAAAGTTTACATTTTAGTATCAGTTTTGTTTATAAATTCAACAATATACAGGTTTTTAGAAAAAAGCTGTGTCAAGTTGTGCAGAAGGGACTGTGTAACATTTCCTGAAAATATGAAGCAAATTGGCTTGGTAGATCCTGAGAAAACATGCAATTTGTATGAAAATATAAAACTTTTGGAAATCGAGCAACAAATTTTGGACCTTTTTAGTGCATTCCAAATCCACTTCTTCATCTTCTGCAAACTCTTCCTCCAGCTTCCTCTTTGACCCCTCCCGTTTACTCTGGCTTGTATTTCTAGGCTACTTACGGCCCTGTCTACAGCCCAAAGACATTTCTTGTCTAAGGCAAGCATCGTTCATACCATGTTGAAACCTATCTTCATTTCCATATTTTGAAGTGTTTTGTGTCTTACAACATTGCCATCATTGAAAGTAACAACAACATTATACACACCAAAGTGAAGTGCTTCTATTCCAATAAGCACAGTCTTGGAGATTCGTGACCATATAACACTAGTTACACTTTCATTGGGGTTTTGAGTTTTTCTATGAACACACTTTCTAAACAGTTCATGTGCTGCTAAGTCTCTGAAAATAGGTTTTATCACCTCTGTTACTGCTTCAGGCAGACTATGTTTATGAGTGTACATTTCACAGTTAGCAATCCATTGTTGTACTTACACCGAATGTTTTCGCCTTTGGGACACAAGTAATGATGGGGACTTTCATTGGTTGACAAAGTATGAAAAAAAAAAAAAAAAAAAAAAAAAAAAGAAAAAAAAAAAAAAAAGGAGCCCAGACATTCTTCTTCATGTTATTAACACTGTTTATGTTTTCGCCAATAACCATTCCATAATAGTTCTGTATTTTGTCAGTTGCACTGTCCGTTAACCTTCGGTTCACATCCAACCCTTTACCATCTCTGAGTTTTTGTTTTTTGTTTGAAGCATTCAGTCACAGATGTCTTGATCCCATTCATTTCTACATGTGTCCAAATAAACTAAAATTTCTGCACTACAGCATCATCACATATGGCTCCAGTTCTTAAATACGTCAGAAACTTTTCGAATCACGGTCGCCAAGGTAATTCATGTATCACACTTTATCACACGCAACAGAATGTTGAAATCATGCTAGCAACATCAGCCACTTCCATTCCTCCACTACTGCCACTATAGGCAGCTGTGCAATTATTTTCATGTCTATCTTTATTATTTATTTATTTATTTTTATTTAATTTTTGGACACCTACAGTATTGAGATATTACTGCTACATCTAAAATTTTCCCTGTCTACATACTGGTGGCAGATACTACACCATGAAGAGATGTGTGTCCCTGTTTATTCCAGGTGCCATTGAATGCTGCAGTCAAGTCTCTATTGCCACTGTTTTCTATTACTGCCTCTTCCATAGCTTGCTTCAAAGATTCTATACAGACATCTTCTACTTTAGACCCTATAAATCTGTTATAGTTCGTAAACTTGGTTGGGGCATTTGGAAGATTTGTCATGCCACAGAAAACTGCTCCTGCAGTCGTATTCGTACCAATGGTATAAACAAATCTAATTTTGCGTTCAATCATTTTCTTCATTTGGATTTATTGCAACACTGTTCCAAAAGGTGGTAATGTATGAACACTTACCACACTTCAGTTCCATTTCAGTGATGATTCCCATTTGACATTTTATAGAGTTCCAGACTGACTTCATTACACCGAATACATCTTACACAGTTTGCAAAAATTCCGTTGAAAACTGACATATCAAATATTTCATTCACATCTGATTTTCCCATAAAACATTCATACTTTTTACTAACTGAATCAAGCTTCCTCTGCGAAGTACTTTCTTTCTCGCTTTCATTTCAATGGGCAGGTGTACCAGCAAGGTTAGGTTCACACACACACACACACACTTGGTTATTGTCTTTATTGTTTACCTACCTACCTACATTCGGCTTTCCAATATTTCTCCTTTTCTTAAAAGCATTCAGAGGATTTCTAGTCACTGTACATTTACCCATGATTATCCTTCAATAAAACAAGAGACTTTCAATGAACAGAATTCAGTACAAATATTTTCAGGATTACAAAAGAGTAAATGTGAAAAACACAACAATCGAGCGAATGATATATATTAAAATGTCACAGGTTAGCCACAACACTTACTTTGGAACATTTATTTTCTCTCACATCACTAAAATGTACACGGTGAGCATGTAGACTCATAAGTACAACATTTAGCAGAAGTTTAACAGTACCACAATGGCTCACGCCCATGCAGAACATATTTCAAAAGTATTTTAAAGATAGTTGTAGTTTTCTGAACTGAATAAATTATATCTCAGTTGAAATGGGAAAGTCTGTAGATGATTTTTAAAATGCAAAAAGTAAAAATTAAACATTTCATGATTTTGAACTTTTCTGGAGCCCTTTAAAATGAGTGCCAGGAAAGGATTGCAGTATGGCAGCTGTTCGCATAGTTAGCCCTTACAACAGTAGACATCAAAGTTGTGTCACTTTTGGTAACCGGTGTGAGAAAGAAATGTTGTACAGGACAGGAAAGGATGTAAAATATGAGGGTGTGCTGAAAAGTAATGCCTCCAAATTTTTTATGTGAGAACTCTTAAAGTTTTTTAAATAAAACAAACATTATTAACATCCTACATCTTCATTCTTCTTGTGTACATGTTTATTTTTCAACATAGTCAGCCTGATGACAAACACATCTCTCCCAACAAGATACCAGTTTGTAGATACTGTCACTGTAGAATATTTCACTTTGTTGATGGGGCCACAGCCTTACCTCTGTTTGCACCACTTCATCACTGTCAAAGTGAAGTACTTGAAGGTGTTCTTGAAGTTTTGGAAACAAATAAAAGTCAGATGGAGCCAAGGGGGGCTGTATGGTGGATGATTAGTGACAGTAAACCCAAGGTGTCAGATTGTTTTGGATGTCACAACAGTTTGTGTGGGCTGACATTGTCTTATTGAATGAGAGCGTGCTCTGTGTGTCAGTGAAATCTTCAAATTTGATACTTGATTACAGCACAGTGTTTCTCACACAACAAAATAGTTACATTGAACATCACCATGATACATGCTACAATTTGAAGTCCTCTTGGGGGTGAGTGCTGCCGATAAGTAGACATTAAGAATACAGATGTAGAATGTTAGTAATGTTTGTTTTACTTAAAAAGCTTTAAGACTTTCACATAAAAAATTTGGAGGTATGTCCTTGTAGAAAGAACAAAGAATGACTGAATGACTTCTAAATACATATTGCTCACATAGGGATCGTGAGGATGATACTAAAATAATTACAGCACACACAGAGAGATTTAAACAATCATTCTTCCCATGTTCCACACGTGATTGGTATAGGAAGAAACCCTAATAACCAGTACAGTAGGACGATCCTTCTGTCATATACACTTCTTGGTGGTTTGCAGAGTATAGATGTAGATGTAGATACAGAAATAGTGGTCAGCAGTGGCACATTTGGATGTCTGTGTAGCTTTGTATGGTTTATTGTATGTGATGGATTGAAAGAAGAAGAATGGGTAGCTTTGAGGGATGAAGTAGTGAAGGCAGCAGAGGATCTAGTAGGTAAAAAGACGAGGGCTAGTAGAAATCCTTGGGTAACAGAAGAAATATTGAATTTAAATGATGAAAGGAGAAAATATAAAAATGCAGTAAATGAAGCAGGCAAAAAGGAATACAAACGTCTCAAAAATGAGATCAACAGGAAGTGCAAAATGGCTAAGCAGGGATGGCTAAAGGACAAATGTAAGGATGTAGAGGCCTGTCTCACTAGGGGTAAGATAGATACTGCCTACAGGAAAATTAAAGAGACCTTTGGAGATAAGAGAACCACTTGTTTGAACATCAAGAGCTCAGATGGAAACCCAGTTCTAAGCAAAGAAGGGAAAGCAGAAAGGTCGAAGGAGTATATAGAGGGTCTATACAAGGGCGATGTACTTGAGGACAATATTATGGAAATGGAAGAGGATGTAGATGAAGATGAAATGGGAGATACGATACTGCGTGAAGAGTTTGACAGAGCACTGAAAGACCTGATTCGAAACAAGGCCCCCGGAGTAGACAACATTCCATTGGAACTACTGACGGCCTTTGGAGAGCCAGTCCTGACAAAACTCTACCATCTGGTGAGCAAGATGTATGAAACAGGCGAAATACCCTCAGACTTCAAGAAGAATATAATAATTCGAATCCCAAAGAAAGCAGGTGTTGACAGATGTGAAAATTACCGAACAATCAGTTTAATAAGCCACAGCTGCAAAATACTAACACGAATTCTTTACAGACGAATGGAAAAACTAATAGAAGCCGACCTCGGGGAAGATCAGTTTGGATTCTGTAGAAATGTTGGAACACGTGAGGCAATACTGACCCTACGACTTATCTTAGAAGAAAGATTAAGGAAAGGCAAACGTACGTTTCTAGCATTTGTAGACTTAGAGAAAGCTTTTGACGATGTTGACTGGAATACTCTCTTTCAAATTCTAAAGGTGGCAGGGGTAAAATACAGGGAGCGAAAGGTTATTTACAATTTGTACAGAAACCAGATGGTAGTTATAAGAGTCGAAGGACATGAAAGGGAAGCAGTTGTTGGGAAGGGAGTAGGACAGGGTTGTACCCTCTCATTGATGTTATTCAATCTGTATATTGAGCAAGCAGTAAAGGAAACAAAAGAAAAATTCGGAGTAGGTATTAAAATCCATGGAGAAGAAATAAAAACTTTGAGGTTCGCCGATGACATTGTAATTCTGTCGGATACAGCAAAGGACTTGGAAGAGCAGTTGAGTGGAATGGACAGTGTCTTGAAAGGAGGATATAAGATGAACATCAACAAAAGCAAAACGAGGATAATGGAATGTAGTCGAATTAAGTCGGGTGATGCTGAGGGAATTAGAGTAGGTAATGAGACACTTAAAGTAGTAAAGGAGTTTTGCTATTTAGGGAGCAAAATAACAGATGATGGTCGAAGTAGAGAGGATATAAAATGTAGACTGGCAATGGCAAGGAAAGCGTTTCTGAAGAAGAGAAATTTGTTAACATCGAGTATAGATGTAAGTGTCAGGAAGCCGTTTCTGAAAGTATTTGTATGGAGTGTAGCCATCTATGGAAGTGAAACATGGACGATAAATAGTTTGGACAAGAAGAGAATAGAAGCTTTCGAAGTGTGGTGCTACAGGAGAATGCTGAAGATTAGATGGGTAGATCACATAACTAATGAGGAAGTATTGAATAGGATTGGGGAGAAGAGAAGTTTGTGGCACAACTTGACCAGAAGAAGGGATCGGTTGGTAGGACATGTTCTGAGGCATCAAGGGATCACCAATTTAGTATTGGAGGGCAGCGTGGAGTGTAAAAATCGTAGAGGGAGACCAAGAGATGAATACACTAAGCAGATTCAGAAGGATGTAGGTTGCAGTAGGTACTGGGAGATGAAGCAGCTTGCACAGGATAGAGTAGCATGGAGAGCTGTATCAAACCAGTCTCAGGACTGAAGACCACAACAACAACAACAGATTGAAAGTTAGGTAAAGTGTCTGGTGCACAGTGCCTCAGTCGGATACAGGAGAGGGCTTTCCTTTCCTCATTTTTTTTTTTTTCCTTCCTTCCATTATAGAATTTCTGTTATTGTAATGTTTGCTTATTTGGCTGTCTTGCATTCTTACACATATTTTTCTTCTTTCTGCACACTGACTGGTTGCCCGGTATTGCACAATTTTAATGCCTACTGTTGTAACGTCCAATCATTCAAATAATTGACATATTGCAAACTGCTTCTCTCTTGATTGTGACACATATTTTGAGTAAGAGAACAGGCAACAGCGAAGCCACTGGCTCCACCAGAAGGCAGAAGAGCATGGAAGCTGAGCCTGAGCCAATGGGGGGTACACTGGCAGGAGAAGAGGCAAGGCCACCTCCATCGGTGGGGGAGCGGGAGGCAGATGGAGGGAGGAAGGTGGACCAGAGTCCATGGGCTCCACATTGGCAGGTTCAGGTGCGAGACGCTGGAGCCTAATGTGGCAGGCGAGTGGAGGACAGCCAAGGGCATGTAGGGGCAGCAACACAGAGGTATACTGCCACAAGTGGAAGCCTGCCCCTGGAACAATGTCATGACCAACTCTGCCACCCATCAGACCAGAAGACCACGGCAGTGGTGCTCCAGCAGGGTATGGGCGCAACCTATTGGCATGACTGGTCAGTTGCTACCTTCTGAACTCCACCACAAACTGACTTTGTGGCCCACCACAACATCCAGAAGCCACCTTTGATGCTGGTTGAAGGACTGGGCCCATACAACAGCCATGGGAGGAAAATGTGATATGACTTGGTGGTTCGTGGCATGCGAGTCAGGGTGCAACAAACCTAGAATTCCTGCAGCTGCAAACATTCTGCTGGACTGCAGCCAATGACCCATGTTGCCTAGTATGTAGCCAGAAAAATTGGCGACACACTGTTGTGGGAAGAGGCAGGCATGGACTTCTTCATTTTGTTCTTGAATGTAGACATGAAATGCTCCCCTCTAAATTAGAAGCTGGATTAATTGCGCTGTAGTCAGATGCTGGATACCATTGTGAATGGAAATGTCTTCAAACTCCTGTGGCACAAATTGCGTACCATTATTGGACATGAGGATCCTGGGGGCCCCTCAGTACCAAAAATAGCTGACAGCATGGGAACAGTACCAGTTGACAATGTGGAGGACAACTTGGCAATGTAGGAGAAGCTGGGCAATGCTCCAATCACCAACAACCACATGCTGCCCAAAAATGAACCCATGAAATTGACATGCACCATGTTCCAAGGATGCTCCACGGTCAGCCAAGGAGAAAACTAGTGCGGCAGTGCAGCCTGGTTCTGTGTACAGGCCCTGCAAGCCTGCACCAATTGTTCCATGTCACAGTCAATCACCTGCTGGCAGATGTGATGTCATGCCAATGCTTACATACAAATCATGCCCCAGTGCGACACATGCAGTAACTGGAATATGGGAGGATGCAACGTGGAGGGGGATGGTCGGTCGACAGCATTACTCACCCCCATGGGAAGCATGAGGACCTCCTCGACAACACAGAGTCGATCACACAGGGGGGGGGGGGGGGAAATTAAATAAATAAATAAAATGTACACCATGCCGGATGTGCACCAGACGAGACACGCCCCAGCCAGCCCAACTGGAAACTTGAAATGATTTTATGGAAAAATGGATCAGCAGCTGATGCAGTCATGACTTTTCATCATCAACATTGGCATTCCAGGCAGTGGATTGGTAATGAATTTCATAGCAGTAATCATTAAGAAAGAGGACCCATCACAGCAATCGATGGGTAGTCCTGTTTGGCAGCTTCAAATGAATGGCCAAATAAAGAGATGGTGATGAGGAGGAACCTTGCCCAATACAGGATAATGTAAAAAATTTTCAAACCTGATAATACCTACTGCCTCATTTTGTACCTATGAATAATTATGCCACACAGCAGTAAGTATATTACATGCATGAGCAATGGTCTGTTTGGTACCATTTGGGTTTTGGAAGGACAGAATTGCATGAATGCCATACTGCAAATTGTTAAAGGCCAGGGTTAAAGGTTTACCCAACGTAAAAGAAACCAGACACTGGGCAGAGCACACACATTGCTTGACAGACTGAAAAACTCATTGACAGTCTGCAGATCCAGTTAAGAAGATGGCAGATGTCTGACCCAGGTAATGAACAGAGCATAATACAGAATCTTTCCCAACAGAGACTGGAGCTTCTTCAAGTCTTTGGTGCTGACATTTTGATGATGGCTTTGACATAGTTGCCTGTAGGAGCAAAGTGTTCTTTGTTAAGCACATGTTCCAAAAAGTACACCTTCAGAGAGAAAAAACAGCACTTTTCCAGCTTGCAATGGAGGCCATTCTCCAGAAAGCATTGGAAAACTGACTGAAGGTTTTACAAAAGCTCCTTCGATGTAGGCACAGTTGCACAGATGGCATCAAGGTAAATGACACGGAAGGGAATGACCTGTATCAGCTGCTTCAAATACTGGTGATAAATTACCGGCACAGTTGAGTTTCCAAAATGCAAGCTATGAGACTGGTAAAACACAAATGTGCTATTGAGGACTAAGAAAGTCCGAGAACCTGTGTTCAATGGCAACTGCATGTAGGCATAGCACAAGTTGATACATGAAAAATACTGTGTTCCACCCCCTCCCCCTCCAACTTCACCAACAACTCCACTTGCTGCAGAATTGGATACGAAACTGAAATCCATGACACATAGCACATAGACCGTATGTTTAAAATCACCACAGTGGGATGGCCCACTTACTTGATGAAATAAGAGAAACGATGCCCTGAACCTACCAATGCTGCAACTCAGCCAGCCTTTACCTTACTACCCATGGAGAAGAGAATGGGGTGGAGGTGACAAAATTTAGGTACCACCAACATCTTAAAGAAAACCTGTGCCTCAGAATTTCCGCCTGACCCAAGGATTCTCAAACAATGGTCTCCACCCTAAAGAGTCAAAATCATGAAAGAGAATTGATTGAGACATCAAGTGCACTTTATTCGCTGTCTGGAAGCCAAAATCAGAAAAATGTCGAGCTCAAAAATATTTTTCTCCAATGGTGAACTGACCACTAACAATGTCAGTTGCTTTTAAAGATTTCTATTAGGTATGGCTGACAGAGACTTGCCCCCACAAAGGAATGCACTATTTACTATAAGAACAACTTTATGTAGTGGCCATTGCAAGTCTGGGCACCCCAAAAGCCTGTACATATCTAAATTAATGAGACTGACTATTGCTCTTGTGTGTACTTGAAATTCAACTGGTCATCCATCCATTAACATCAGCAAAACATGCCAGGGTGACACATGCGAGGCACCAAAGACAGCCCCAGAGTCCAGTGGAAACACAACGGCATCTAACGACTGAGTGGCAGCCCACTAGCTGTCACGAATAGGAGCCAAATGGCTTATCTGATGGCATATCCCACACATGGCCCCCATGAGTGGGCAGTCTAGTCGAACGTGCAACGAATGGCAATTGGGGCAGCACAGCTAGCTTGCTCACCAGACAAAAGAACAACATGAAGCAGCTGAAAAACATTATGAACAGGAATTACAATATTGCGGTCAATGTGAATATGAAGAATGTCAGTATCTTGATGCCACTGCATCAGAATTGTCAACAACAACAACAACACATGGGAACTTGGCAGGGGGCAAGTACCCCGTGTGGCACCAGGTGGTATTTACCAAGGACAATTAATTGGGCCACCTGCCAGTTACGAGAAAGGATGTCCCTTGCCGCCATGATAACTCATGCAATTCCACAATATGCACAGCTCTGGCTAAAAAAGGCTCAGACGAGGTCTAACCCTTAGTCTGAACCTGGGGATCAGGCATTAGGCATTAACTGGGCAATCATGACCCAGCTTAGACACCTTGTGATCCAGGCTGCATATGTCTGCTCAGGGCGTATATGGTGCTGATTAATCTGCAACCTTACATACACCACATGAGTTTCATGTCCAGAATACCGTATCAACAACCAATAAAGCTTGTCAAAGTGAAGTTTCTCGTCCTCAGTGGAGGGTTCCAAATTTTAGACAACTTCATATACACCCACAGTGCTGTACAACAACAAGGCCACCTTATTATCTAGATTGATGATGTGTCTTACTGGTGTTACAGCAAGAAACAGTGCAGGCAATTCTTCCAAACTCTCCCCCTTTCCGTAGACTCATCAAAATCAGCAAACAGCAGTTGGGCAGCGAATTTTAGACAACTTCATATACACCCACAGTGCTGTACAACAACAAGGCCACCTTATTATCTAGATTGATGATGTGTCTTACTGGTGTTACAGCAAGAACCAGTGCAGGTAATTCTTCCAAACTCTCCCCCTTTCCGTAGACTCATCAAAATCAGCAAACAGCAGTTGGGCAAGGATGTATAGCAAATCTACATTCTGATTCAGCAACGCCAGCATCTGCTCCTGCTGTTGCTGCTGCTACAGTTCCTTCTGTAGGCACAGCAGTTCCTGCCAGCATTGCATAAATGCCAGGTCCATGGTGGCCCAAATTTAATACTAGGAAAACAGAAACAAATAACTGGGGCATCACACACACACCTGTAAGAATATCCTTCATCACCACGTTAGTATCTGCACAAGCGTGACAACACCGCCACATTACACTCTCATTGCAGGCGCTTTAAGGGCTGATGGTGGCTCAATAATAGCTGTGGAACAGAAACACACGTGAGGAAGTAAAAACTCGCCGTGCGAGTTTATGTACGGCAAGCAGAAAGTCCAAAAGCTTATAAAGCCATGTGCAGGGATAAACTCAGCATGCAACTGCTGCATATAACAGATGACTGAGCACTCAGCAATAATACTCATATTCAAATTGACCACAGTATCGTATTTCCTGTTCATAATGTTTTTCAGCTCCTTGATGTTGTTCTTCCATTTGGTGGGCAAGGTAGCTGTCCTGCTCCAGTTGTCTCTCGTTGCACATTCGACGAGACTGCCCACTCGTGGAGGCCGTGTGTGGGATATGCCATCAGATAAGCCTGTCCGGCTTACTGCCGCCCACCAGTAAACACCCACCAGCAGGTCTGCCAATACTACATGCTGCGTGTGCACTCCATGGCATGTTTCTGCACTATTCCTCTGCACTACTGACCCCATTGTGCCTCCATTGTGATATCCCCTGGTGGGAATACTAAATCTACACTCTGCAAGAAACTAGTGCTAACTTCTTTATTTGAAGATAATTTTCTTCATTCCAAATAGGCTGATAAAGAGGAAAAGGAGTGCTAAACAAAATAAAGGAAATATTCTTAGGGTATTTCTAAGAATAATTTTTTGTATTTAGTTTCGAAGAATGTGGAACAGAAAAATATATATTAAGCAGCTGTTACTTAATAACTTTACAATGTGGTTTCCATCTTGTATTAAATATGTTTTGAAAAAATTCTCAGTCATTTATGAAATATGTATAATTTTGTATATGTAGTATTAAAAATATAGGTCTTGTGTTTTTTGAGCTGTGGCTTTGTAGCAGATATGACATCTTAGGCAAATGATCCTGTCTACTAAGATACACATTTTGAAGTACCTAACAACTGTTCTTTGTCCAGGTTGATTGATGGAATAAATATAACAACAGATGACAGTCATATGTGGAGTACGGGTTTTTTGAGTGGTGAACCAGTGACATTGACACTCACTTACCCAGAAAACAAAAAAATTGCAGGGCTGCGACTCTGGAATTTCAATGCATCACCAGACATGGTATACTGTGGAGTAAGTATAACATTTTCTAATATGCAACAATGGGAACTCCGGGATGTAATGTAACAATATTGTGAAAAGGAATGTTGCTACTTGCCATATAGCTGAGATGCTGAATCGCAAATAGGCACAACAAGAAGACTGTCGGAAAGTGACCTTTACGCCAGCAAAGCCTTGTTGGAAATAGACAAACACACAAATGCAGCTCATACATGTATGACCACAGTCTCTGGCAGCTGGAGCCAGATTGCAAGTGGCAGTGCATAATAGGAGAGGCAACCGGGTGGGGGTAAGGAAGAGTCTGGAGTGGGGAGTAAGGGACAGCAGAGTAGGGGTGGGGGATGGACAAGTTCTACTGTGGGAATGTGCATGGATGCAGTGAAGAGTAGGGCAGTTGGTGCAGTCAGGAGGTTAGATGGAGGGTGGGGGAGATAGGGAGGTAACAGATAGGGAGAGAAGTGAAAAGGATGCATTGGTGGAATAGAGGGCTGTGTAGTGCCGGAATGGGAACAGGGAAGGGGCTAGATGGGCAAGGACAATGGCTAACAAAGGTTGAGTCCAGGAGGGTTATGGGAACATAGGATATATTGCAGGGAGAATTCCCACCCGTGCAATTCAGAGAAGCTGGTGCTGGTGAGAAGGATCCATGTGGCACAGGCTGTGAAGCAGTCACTGAAATGAAGAACGTCATTTTAAGCAGTGTGCTCAGCATCAGGGTAGTGCAATTGTTTCTTGGCCACAGTTTGTCAGTGGCCATTCATGCAGACAGACAGCTTTTTGGTTGTCAAGTCCACGTAAAATGCGGCACAATGGTTGCAGCTTAGTTTTTAGATCACATGACTAGTTTCACAGGTAGCCCTGCCTTTGATGGGATAGTGATGTTTGTGACCAGGCTGGGGTATGTGGTGGTGGGAGGATGTATAGGACAGGTCTTGTATCTAGGTCTACTACAGGGACATGAGCCATGAAGCAGGGGATTGAGAGTAGAGGTTGTTTAGGTATGGACGAGGGTATTGTTTGGGACCAGGTGAAGCGAATGGAGAGAAGGTGTTTGGCTTCTGGAGGAATGTGGATAGGGTGTCCTCATCCTCAATCTAGATCATGAAGATGGTCCTACTCAACCCAACGAGCCACCTTCCTCAGTGTTGACCTCCACATCAAAGATGGCTTCATCAGTATCTCTGTCCAACCACCAGCAATACCTCCAACAGCTGCCACCCATTCCATACCAAGAAGTCCCTTCCATCCAGCCTAGCCACCCATGGTCGTCACATCTGTAGTGATGAGTGGTCCCTCTCGAAATATACCGAGGGTCCCATTGAGGCCTTTACAGATTGTAATTACCCTTCCAAACTTGTACAAAGACAGATTTCCTGTGCCTTATCTTTCCAGTCACCCACCACATTCCATAGTCCCTCTGTCTGACCACAGAGGAGCATTCCCCTCATGACTCAGTACCACCCAGGACTCCAGCAACTGAATTACATTCTCCACCACGGTTTCGACTATCTCTTGTCATGCCCTGAAATGAGAAATGTCCTACCCACTACCCTTCCCACCTCTCCCAAAGTGGTATTTTGCTGCGCACCGAACATACACAATATCCTCGTCCATTCCTACACAACCCCTGCTCCCAGCCCCTTGCCTCATGGTTCATGTCCCTGTAGTAGAGCTAGATGCAAGACTGCCCCATACATTGTCCCACCATCACCTATTCCAGTCTGGTCACAAACATCACCTATCCCATCAAAGGGATACACCCTCTGTGTAACCTCCAGACTGCATCAGCTGCCCTACTCTCCACCTTGGCCCTGCGCACTCCCACAGCAGCATTTTACCATACCCCACCCATACCCCGCCATCCCTCCCCCTCCCCACCCCAGCCACCTCCTTGTCCTCCATACCTTGCCTCTCACATCACGCGCTGCTACTCGCAATCTGTCTCCAAATGCCAGAGACTGTGGTCAAGTGTGAGAGTAGTATTTGTGTGTTTGTGTGTGCCTGTTTTCGTCAAAGGCCTTGCTGGCCGACAGTCGACAGTCCTTTTTTTTTTTTCCTATCTGCAACTCAGCATTCCCGCTACATGGTGAGTATCAACTATCCTTTTCACAATATTATTATCTAATGTGGGTTTTCCCTATATGTAATGTATAAACTGAAAATGAAATTTTTAAATTTTTCCCTGAGTCATCATGCTTATTTAGGAGGAACCAGCTACCAGAATCAAATGCTTTTGTTCGCTGAGGTTGATAACATATCAGCTCAAATAGTACATGTAATGTTGTGAATGGGTGAAATGTTTTCACTAAGTGGTGGATCAAAAAAGTTGGTTTATTGATAGGTAGAGTAGTACGCTAACACTTTGACACCTGAGCAGTAACATGAAAAATGTGTGCTGAAAAGCTGGCAATTTTCATCATATTTTGAACTATTTACACTCATAGAAGCTTCTACTATACTTATAATATTTTCATTATTAAAAATGAAGAATTCCCAATTTTAAATTGTAGGTAATACTGTGCACTTGGATTAATATGTATGTCCATAAAGGGAGTTATTTATAATTTTAATTGCACTTGCAGGGCAGAAGGGGGGGGGGGGGGGGGGGGGGCACACAGGAAAAAAATGGTCAATAGTACATGATTTTCATTCTTCCCTGTTTCTGAAGGACCATCCCCAGTTAGATGAATCAACATCTAACTTTTTTTTATGGGTGTCCACTACATAGGCTAATTTTGACTTCTCCCTGCTAGTCTTATCACTAAGGGTGGCCGCCTCTCCAATGTGCCTGTTACTGGTTGTACGTACATTTCACTTTTTATTCCATAAAATTGTTAAGATACTCCATTTCCTCCAAAAAATTTGTTTACCTCATTGGCATATGGAATCTTTTATTGCAAGAGGTAATCCCAGGTCAGAATTTCCTCATAGTTCCCTCAAGATTGGCTTTGGTGTATTTCAGTTTAAAACAGGTGTTGGATTGATGTAAAATCTGCCTGTAAAAACAGTGTATTCCTTTCCAGATGAGGGTGCTTCCTTCCACTCTGTTTGTATATAGGAAGAAGAAAGGGAATTCGTGAGCAGTTTGCTCTTTCATGTGTTTCATCATAGAATCTAGAAATACATCGTTCCTCATCTAAATGCATATTTTACCGTCCATATTGCCTTGAAAACACATCAGTATCACCCATAAAATAATTGGTTACTTGGCCTTCCTCAGCATCCTCATCTTTGGTCTTCCACATTCATCCATAGTATCCAGAGAAATATCACTATGTTGAACGTAGTACGCATCATTCTCAGAATCATCTCTGACGTCATCTTCCAAAACACTAATTTCACTGTCTTAAGGTTCATAGGGTATCTCAAGAATTTTGTTATCAGTCAAAATGTGACTCACCTTGTTGATGCAACGAACAACGAAGCCTGCATGCGCAAGGGCGCCCACACGCTGACACACACACACACACACACACACACACACACACACACACACACACACACACACAACAAAAACACAAACTCTTCTCCAAAATGCCTATAACTTCTAGGGACATAGACTTGAACTACAGTCCCTAATGAGCAGGGCAGATCATCAAAATTACAGTGTAGCAAAATTATTACTGGCACATTTATTGTCATGAATACACATGCCATCTGTTAGTTTAATAAGTACTGAGTACAATGAAACCTAAGAAATGATAAACTAATACTTTGGGCATAAATGTTATCAAAATTGTGTGCTTTTAACTCTTAATAAGTTGTTAAAACAAGTTTGAAGATATTACAACTAGTAGTCTGCTTCATATTTTGTGGTGCAGTTGGACATGTGAAATTTCATGTAATTAATGGTGTGCTTCTGGATGTTCTGTTGGGATATTGTTTCCATTTTATGCACAATATGTGGAAAACTGATCCAGCCATTTTCTCCAGGGGCTGAGAATTTTACTGTCATGCCAACACATTGCCTGGATCCAATCAGATTGTGAACTATTGCTGACCTTGCACTGCTGTTTATAGCCAAGTTTGATTCCTGTGACTCCCTAGACCCTTTGATGCTCTTTTTTTCTTCAGGGCTCGTACTGATATTCTGAAAAACGCAAATTCCTTCAGAATTTTTCTGTTCTGTTTAATGTGATTGCCAGCAAGATTTTAATAAATTGAGTGCTAGACCCCAAGTATTATTTAAATTAAGACTGTGGTCCCTGTTTATTAGGTTTTGTGACATCTTTACATCGATATATACCTTAATTAATGTTGTCCCAGAAACTTGGAATTTGCACCAAAATGGTGATCACCTTGTATTTCATTTCATGATTATTCTGGCTGGCAGAAAAACAGTTTCCTTGTCCTTCCATAGTTTTCATGATGTAACTTGGAAAAGAGAGCCAACTACCTTTCTTCAACATGTTAGTTAAGAGGAGAACGATTGGATCACTGGGTCAAAATGTATATTGAAAACCTACACACACTTCATATCTTCAGCTATCACCATCCATCACAATAGACTTCCATGCTAAAGACTATGATCCATAGAGCTCAAACACATTCAGACATGGATAGCCTTACCAAAGAATTACAAACACCTACAAACAGTATTCTGTGGGAATGGGTACGAGGATCATCAGATTGAACAGGCAATGCAATTGAAATTAAGAATGCATGAGAAAGAGGTTGAGACAGACTGAGGAAGAGAAGCCAAAAATCTTTTGCTTACCTCATGCTGGCACAATGCTTAGATCTTTGACTCCTAAGGAAACATATCATCCAACATATTTTGCTCCCTTCAACTAAGATAAGAAGTATTCTTTGTAATGTTAAGACGATCTAGGTATTCGAAAGCCAGGTGTGTGTCACATTTGATGTGAATGTGCCATTTTTTATGTGAGTAAACTGTTAGTATGTGACATACCCAAATAAAACATTGAAACAAATCAGCTCTCACTGAACACTTCCTTGAATGTAATAATGAACTGCAGTAAAATGAGAACAGTATCATTGTGAAATGCCAAGTTTCTGGGGCAGTATAATTAAGGACTCTCTTTAAATATATGCCAGAGAACCTAATTAACAGGGTAATACTTTCAATTTAAGTAATGCTTGGAATCCACAATGCAATTTATTAAAATCTCACTGGCCATCACATCCACCAGGGTAGGAAAACACTGTGAGAATTTGAGTTTAATGAAATATCAGTACTAGCTATGAAAAATGGAAGAGCATCAAAAGGCATAGAGAGCATCTGAAATCAAACTCGACTATAAATAGCAATGCAACACCAACAATAGTTCACTGCCTGGTTGGAGACCAGGCAGTAAGTACACATGACAACAAAACTCAGAGCCACCTGAAGAAGATTACTGGGTCTCTCATCAAAATATTGTGCATAAAATGGAAACAATGACTCCGGAAAAACCTGGAGGGATAACTTTGATGAATCATGCTGAGAGAACGTGCGAGTCACATTTCATGTAACTGTTTATGCCAAAATTTAGGGCAGGATCTGTAAGGTTCACTAAAGCTCTGATATTTGGTTTACTTTTTTCATTTTGTATTAATTACTTAATGATAATTTACAATAAGGAACAATCACTTCACACTTGTACATGCAGATCTTAGATAATTATGCTCATATTTGTTTGTTTTCATTTCACTATATTGTCTCCGTGCTGCCATGGCTGAAAAAAGTAGGGGTTGCCACTGGATAAGTATGCTGGAATTGTTTTTTATGGATTGTAAATTATCATTTCATTTGGGCAACAATAGTCTTGAAAAAGAGCAGATTTTTTATTACTCCTCCAATGCAGTATGGAGGAGCATAGTGTCAGCACATTGCTCTGCCAGTCATTGTTGGCTTTCCAGAGCTTGTGAGTGTTATGTCTCATTCACATAGCTCCTCCTCTAACATCACAAGGCTGAGTAGATGCCATTCCAGTCCTCCCACCAAGGAAAAATCCCTGGCAGTACTGAGAATCGAATTCGGGTCTTCCGCATTCCCATCTGACATGTTGACTACTCAGATATGGAGGCAGACCAATAATCCCTGCTCATTGTCATGTAAAGTATACCCCAAAGCAGAATAGGAGACTCAAATTTGTTGCAGTCTGGATACTTAGTAACTGGGGGGAAAAATAAGCAAAGAGATATGGCTTGTTATGTGACAAAAGGTGGAAAAAGGCTGATCCAGCAGTAGACAAGAACAGGATGCAGCAGATTGGCGCGATAGGGGATTAACAAATAAATACAAGAAAACCTAGACTCATAAATCTTCCATGTTACAAACTTCGAGAAATCTTGTGCCCTCCTCGGCTGGGTAATTGAAGATAGCAAGGTAGTAAGTAGGAATTTGTATCAATAGCATTACTTAATCTGAGTTGGGAGAGTATTTAAGAGTTTGGCCAAGATTTCAAGATGAACACAGTGGACCCAAGTGTGTGGAGCAGATGTACACACAAAAAATGAACTTTTTTAAAAGTAATGCAGTGGCAGAACATCTGGATGTGAATCTTCGTATGTACTCCACAAGCCAGCATATGGTGCATGGCAGATGTTACCTAATACCACTGTTAGTCATCCCCTATCCTGTTCCACTCCTAAACGGAACGAGGGAAAAATGGTTGCCTATGTTTTTCTGTAGGGGCCCTAATTTTTGTTATCTTGTCTCTGTGGCCCTTACAGAAGATGCACGTCAATGGCAGTAGAATTGTTCTGCAGTCAGCCACAAATGTCATTTCTCTAAACTTTTTCAGTAGTATTTCAGAAAAGAACTTTGTCCTTCAGGGACTCCCATTTGAGTTCACAGAGCATTTCTGTAATACTCATATGTTTATTGAAACTACTGGTAGCAAGTCTAACAACAGGTCTCTGAATTGCTTCGTTTAATCTGACTTGATGGGAATCTCAGGCATTCAAGCAGTATTCAAGAGTGGGTCACACTAGTGTGTACGCCCAGTCTCCTTTATAGATGAGCTACAGCTTCCTAGAATTCTCCCAATAAACCAAAGTTGGCCATTCACCTCCCCTACCAGTGAACTCACATGTTTGTTCCATTTCATATTGGTTTGCAACATTATGATTAGGTATTTAAACAATGTGACTGTGTCAAGCATCTCACCACTAATACTGTATTTGAACATTAAGGGATTGTTTTTTTGTACTCACCTACGGCAACTTACATTTTTCTACATTTAGAGCAAGCTGCCATTCATCATACCAGATAGAAATTCTGTATAAGTCACTCTCTATTCCCTTGCAGTCACTTTACAGTAACACTTTCCCATACACTACAGTGGCATCAGCAAACAGACACAGATTGCTGCTCAGCCAATTTGTCTGATCAATTACGTTTATTGAGAACAAGAGCCGTACTGTCATAGTTCCTTGGGACACTCCTGTTTATACCATTGTCCCTGATGAACATCACTAGGCTTGTGGTACTGCTTTTGTATTCTTTAGTGAAATATGTGATGAAGATTTGTGGTGGATTAAACATGAGTGACTGCCAGAATTTAAATTGTATTATCATTGTGCACCTCACAGACCATTTCTCAGTTTTAACTTGTCTCTTGTTTCCCTCGATACCTCTTTACTCCACAGAGGTTCTCCTTGTAGGCCATTGGACTAGCTCCTCTGAGATGAAGGTTACAACAGTTTTACAGTTTTAACCGCAGCTTCACGGGTCTTCTGAGATACTGTTTTTTTTTCTGAGATACTGTTTTTTACTGCTCAGTAGCCCTGTACATCCACATTAAATACCAGTGAGAAGTTGCAACTGTGTGCTGGACAACATTCCTACATTCTGTTGGCAGTGTGCTACCAATTGTGCTTTTCTTACATGCCTGTGGGAGACACACAATTTCATGTTGTTAATAATTGTTTTTATATTTTCAGTTGGCAGTGGTGTGCATAGCACAGCCTAGTCTTTCCTAAGAGAAGACATATTGGGCTATGAGATTTTGTAAGTTAAAAGAAAGGGGGACATAATCACACATTGTTGTTGTTATTTACTGAGCATCCATTTTGTCATGTTGCATTATATGAGTTTGTAATTATACAGTATTTTAATAACATAGGCCTATGGTGGTAAAACATATATAAATATATATCTCGTGCAGCGTATCGTAGAGAACAACAAAACAAACAATAATTAATTATTTATAGTACATACTATTTTCATACATTTGTTTTTCATATATGACTTATCATTGACCACTATAGTAGAGAATAACAGAACAAACAATAATTAATTAATTATAGTGTGTACAGGCAGACTATTTTCATACATTTGTTCAAATATGAATTATCATTATCATTGACCACTATGTCACTATGTTCTGAAAATTCATGTACTCTGTAACACTGTAAAAACATTCTCTTAATAACATTTTTAAGCTCATTTTTAAATATGTAAAACTTTTCTATCTTTTTGATGCTTAAGGGAAGAGCACTGAAAAGGATTTTGGGGTGATATATTGCACTTTTGTGATATTGGGCTGTTTTGTGTGTTTCTCTGTGGAAATCATTCCTGTGTCTTGTTGGGTAGTCATGGCACTCACTATTTAAAGAAGAAAATTGGGGGTGAGATTTGAAAAAGCAGATACTTTCTTAGATATATAAAGATGGAAGTGACATTATTTGAAATTCTTTGAAAATTTCCCTTCAGGGCTCTCTTGGTGCAGTCCCTTTCATTATTCTTAATGCTCGTTTTTGAATAATGAATGACTGGTTTGCCAGACTTGAATTACCCCAAAATAAGATACCATGCCGCAATAGACTATGCATAAGAGCATAATAACCACATATTACTGTTTTTTCGCTGCAGCAGTTTTTCAGCATTCTGAGTATGTAGCAGCATTTACTTATCTTTTTATTGAACATTTCAATATGTTTATCCCACTTTAGATGCTCGTCTAGCCAGATACCTAAAAATTTTGTGTTTAAAGTTTGTAAAATCTTCTGTTCACCAAGTTTCAAAACTATATTGGGCTTTACTTTATTCAATACGTGACTGAAATTCATCCATACTGTTTTTTTTTTTCTCATTTACAAATAAACAATTATCTCTAAACCATTTTCCTGCCTCTTCTTTTGCTATTTCTACTTTGTGTTGCAAGTCAGTCTCATTTTGAGCTTTAGTAAAAAGACTTGTATCGTCCGCATACAATACAGCATTAGCTAGTGTTAAACAGTTTGGTAGGTCATTTATGAAAATCAAGAACAAGAGGGGTCGCAGCACAGAACCATGTGGCACTCCATTACTAACTTTCTTATATTCTGAAAAGTAAGAGGTTCCTTCGTGAACTATTTCTACTTTCTGGTATCTGTCTGACAGGTATGATTTAAACCAGCTGTGAACAGTACCACGTACACCATAACAATATAGTTTCTCAAGCAATAATTAATGATCAATCACATCAAATGCCTTTGATAAATCTAAAAACACCCCACAGTTTACTTCGTTATGATCTGTAGAGATCAGGAGAAGTTTTAGGAAATTATATACAGCTGCTTCAGTTGACTTATTTTTTCTGAAGCCATTTTGCTCACTGGCTAATATTCTACTTGTGTTCAGGAAAGTGGAGAGTCCTTCATGCGTTACTCTTTCAATAACTTTTGACAAGCAGGATATCAAGGATATGGGTCTGAAGTTTTTTACATAACGAGGATCACCATTTTTAAATAATGGTTTTATTATTGACAGCTTTAGTTCTTTAGGGAAAATGCCAGTGCTGAAAGAGGCATTAATTATGTCTACAAGGGGACGAGCAATATTTGTGCTGTGTTTAAGTACTTTGTCTGGAATGCCATCAGTGCCATTATGCAATTTTTTAGTTTGTTGATTGCATTCTGTACTTCTTGTACACTTACAGGGTATAAGAACATAGTTTTAGGATTTGTGGAGATGTTATGTTTAATCTTTGTTTGTCTTTGGGTTTTTATGAGGCTTTTAAAGTACTTGCAAAAATGAAGGTTGAATATACTGGCAATACATAAAGGATCACTTATAGTTTTGTCCTCACTTTTAATAACAAAGCTGCTGTCTCTTACTTTACTTCTGCTTACAGTTATATTTATCACATTCCAAACTGATTTCATTTTCTTGTTACCCTTGCTTCTACTGATGTACGAGTCATTATGCAACTTTTTTGCTGCATTAATGACTTTCCTGTACAATTTTCTGTAACAGGTGACGTACTGTTTCAGAGCTGGATTTAACCTGGCTGATTTACTTAGCTTTCTAAGTTGCTCTCCAGATTTCCGTATCCCCTGTGTTACCCAAGTATTAGGCTTGCTTTTTATTTTAATTTTCTTAAGAGGGAATGCAGTTTCATAGTTATGTTCATAACAAGTTGAAAATGACTCAAATTTCATATCCACAGTGTCGAGTTTGTCTAAATCCCAGTCTGAGTTATTTAATGAATAATTAAAAATCCTAATATTGTCCTCATTGATACATCTTCTGTAGATATATTTCTCATGCATTCTAGAATTTGTGCTGCCCAGTACATTATTTATATAGAGTTTTATTGCTTTATGGTCCGAGAACCCTTTGTCAGTTACTTCAACAACATGATTTAGCTTTTGCAAGTCAAAAAAATTTGATCTATTATTGTTTCAGAGTGTTTTCCATATCTGGTGCATTTGTAGACAAATGGTGCTAAATTTTGTGAATATAACAAATTGTTTAGTTTTGATACTTTTTGACAGTTCATTTTAAAGTTGACATTGAAATCACCAAGTAAAATAATGCTCTCTGTAAAATGTCTTAATTCACTAAAAAGTCTTTCAACACTGTCTAAAAACTTCATAAAGTTCCCAGATGGGGAACGATATATGCACACAATAATTATTTTGGGTTCTATAAGTTTGCACATACATTATAACATTCCTTCTGTTACTGGTGTCAAAGGACCACATTTGAATATTCCAGTGTCCTAGTTCTAATAGGTGGTAGTAAGAGATATTCATATCCCTGAAATATAATTCATATGCAGGAGTGTGCAATGTATTAAATTTACTTTAAAGATAATTTTATCTGTGCCTTTAATAGCTTCTTCCTGATTACTTTCAGTTAGCTCAAAACAAGAATCATTATTGTATGTGTCTCAAGCAGTGTGATAAATGTCCAGTGAGTTTCGTGTTAATCCAACTATTTCTTGGAAAACTATGAGAATAATTAAATCATGGAATGACTTCATTAGTGAAATAATTAAATCTCTTGATTAAAAACTCATATAAAGTATAGTATGAAACCCTTCTATAAGCAGTGAATTAAGACATACACTAATAATTAATAAACACTTATCCATTTCACATTTAACAACTTTCACTAACATTTTGGAATGTATAATGTGGTCTGGAATGATTGAGCATCTCTCTCTGTGTGTGTGTGTGTGTGTGTGTGTGTGTGTGTGTGTGTGTGTGTGTGTGTGTGTGTGTGTGTGTGCGGGGCGGGGGGTTCTGGTTTAAGTCTCAGTTCAGATTGCAGAATAGCCTTTTTACTGAGAATATCTTGTGTCAAGTCACAAACTGCTCAGTAAAATATTTAAATAGAAGAATATGACCAAGTGAAATGGTCTCTGAAATCTGCGCAAATCGCAGTACTATTTTGAAGATATTTAATGTATTCCCGGCTTCAATATTGGATGCACTACTACTATTATTTATGTATAATACTTCTACATCATATATCGATAAAAGAGAAATAATTATTTTTGCTGAAAATGGTAGTATCATTGGCTAGTTCACAACAAATTTACCAACAGAAGAAACAGTAATTGAAGTTTTATTAAATCATCAATTGATTTTCTGTAAATGGACTGTTGCGTATTTTAGAAAAAAAATAAGTTGTTGTGGTTCTTAACAGAATGGGAAGTATCTTGAAAAATAACAGTAAGAGATCATAGAAATGCAGTATGTCTGTAAAACAGAATATTCACTATTGCTGTGTGCACATTACTGATGAGATCTTGAAACCTTTTATTTATTTATTCATCCAGTGATCATCTCTCAATGATGTAGGATTTGTAATCATAATACAGTGAAAATATATAAGTTCAGTATATGCACATAGAATATGTAAGTATGTTTTTATCAAGATAGGACAGGTGGTTGACCACACCCTTCTTATAAGTTTCAGTTCAGCAACTTTTGCTCTGTGTGCAATCGATAAATTTTGCTACTCAAAATGTCTGAAAGTTTACTTTGCATATTTACACTTGTTCAAGTCATATAAAATAATATTTTGGGGCAGTTGTACAACTCAGCCTAAGTAAGTGTCACCTCAGGGGTTGATACTTATGTTATAGAAAGAACAGATGGGAATTGGTCCACCATGCACTTCAACCCAGTTCACATTTAACTCCAGTTTTTGTAAGCAGCCTATGTGTATGTTCAGCATAGTGTGCCAATTTTTTTCTTCTACGAGCTACCAAAAATAGGATAGTTAATTAAACTAAAAGCTACACTGCCAAGACTGGATCATAATTGTCAACAAATTTTCAAATATATTGATATAATCTTACTTAACAACATGTTCTCTGTACCTAATCTCAAAAAAGGTAGTTTCTACTGCCACTTTGTCAGTATTCGCACTCATAACGGTGCACCACATGCCAAACGTTATTGATGTTTTGCGATAATGACTTCAAAAACAGTAACTTCAAGAGGTCACTTCAAAAACCATAACACCAAGTGATTAGACTTTAACACCCGGTCTTTTAGCTCGTGCTGTTATCATAGCAAATGCGACAAGTTTCACTTGTCAGATCCATATATTCATTGCTCACATGGCAACACATTACAAGTCAAAGTCTGTGAGCAGCACCATCAATAGCATGGAGTGGAGCTAAGCAATGCTTTTAACTTGTAATGTGTTGCAACTAAAGCGTTAAGTGTATGGTGATACTCCCATCTGATGATGAAAATCGTTCAGCAATAATTAAATAGTACACAACCTGTGGCTATGTTGGGTACATTAATGATGTTATATTTTTTACGAACTGTAAACCAGAGGTGCGGCTGGAAACATATTCCTTGGAGCTAATGACACTGAGTAGTATCTTTATAGGAATTGTTCCCATAACTCAACAAGCAGTCGACAATGGATATGTGCTTTGTAAGAGATTTTACTCCAGGGACCACCTGATCCCCCATTTCAAAGGAAATGAAAAGTAGGCATTCAGATTCTGCAGATCTATGTCACTGTGCAAAGAATGAATTGGAACTTTCTGAAACCTGCCTTAAACAACAAACTCACAAAATCAAACACAGAAACATAAATTACCAAGCCATTTTTAAAGTAAATTTGCTGTTATGCACAGGAAAACTTAAAACTGTAATAAACCTTCTAAAGGAGAAAAATGTAATGATTACAGCATTGCAGGAAACAAGATTTACTGATGAACATCCCTTAAGTTCAGAAGGATTCAGGTATTTAAGGGAAATCATAAAAAAAAAGAGTTATGAAGAATGTATTCCAGTTGGGATCAGGTTGCATCATAAACAACAACAACATATTAAACTCAATTATACAATTTAAATTAATTAATGAAAGACTTTCCATAGTAACATGTAAATCATCAAACAAAGTTTACACTGTTTTGAATACACACGTGCCTACAACTGAGAAAAACAGAACACAGAAAGATCAAATAGAAATTGTAGAACAAACTGTGTCAAATTCCCTAAATCACATTCCATCAAAAAAACACAGTATTACTGCTTGGTGACTTTACTGTACAAGTTGGCAAAGAGTGTCAGCACAGATTCGGTAGTAGGAAAATTCCATGGACGTAGAAGAGCTAGTGCAAATAAAGAAAGACTCTTTAAGCCTGTACTATCAGCATAATCTATTAATAAAATTTACATTCTTAAAAAAACTTCCTAGAAAAGATCCCCATTTGCCATGAAAAACAAATTGATCATGTTGCTGTAAGTAGATACTCTGCAGTGGAGGTACTCAATGTGAAAGTTGATAAGAGTGCCAGTTTAGATTCAGACATTACCTGTTGTTGTTGTTGTTGTTGTGGTCTTCAGTCCTGAGACTGGTTTGATGCAGCTCTCCATGCTATCCTATCCTGTGCAAGCTTCTTCATCTCCCAGTACCTACCACAACCTGAATCTGTTTAGTGTATTCATCTCTTGGTCTCCCTCTACGATTTTTACCGTCCACGCTGCCCTCCAATGCTAAATTGGTGATCCCTTGATGTCTCAGAACATGTCCTACCAACCAATCCCTTCTTCTAGTCAAGCTGTGCCACAAACTCCTCTTCTCCCCAATTCTATTCAGTACCTCCTCATTAGTTATGTGATCAACCCATCTAATCTTCAGCATTCTTCTGTAGAACCACATCTCAAAAGCTTCTATTCTCTTCTTGTCTAAGCTATTTATCGTCCACGTTCCACTTCCATACATGGCTATACTCCATACAAATACTTTCAGAAATGACTTCCTGACACTTAAATCAATACTCGATGTTAACAAATTGCTCTTCTTAAGAAACGCTTTCCCTGCCATTCCCAGTCTACATTTGATATCCTCTCTACTTCGACCATCATCAGTTATTTTGCTCCCCAAATAGCAAAACTCCTTTACTACTTTAAGTCTGTCATTTCCTAATCTAATTCCCTCAGCCTCACCCAACTACATTCCATTATCCTCGTTTTGCTTTTGTTGATATTCATCTTATACCCTCCTTTCAAGACACTGTCCATTCCGTTCAACTGCTCTTCCAAGTCCTTTGCTGTCTCTGACAGAATTACAATGTCATCGGTGAACCTCAAAGTTTTTATTTCTTCTCCATGGATTTTAATACCTACTCCAAACTTTTCTTTTGTTTCCTTTATTGCTTGCTCAGTATACAGATTGAATAACATCGGGGATAGGCTACAACCCTGTCTCACTCCCTTCCCAACCACTGCTTCCCTTTCATACCCCTCGACTCTTATAACTGCCATCAGCTTTCTGTACAAATTGTAAATAGCCTTTCGCTCTCTGTATTTTATCCCTGCCACCTTCAGAATTTGAAAAAGAGTATTCCAATCAACATTGTCAAAAGCTTTCTCTAAGTCTACAAATGCTAGAAACGTACGTTTGCCTTTCCTTAATCTTTCTTCTAAGGTAACTCGTAGGGTCAGTATTGCCTCACGTGTTCCAACATTTCTACGGAATCCATACTGATCTTCCCCGAGGTTGGCTTCTATCAGTTTTTCCATTCGTCTGTAAAGAATTCGCGTTAGTATTTTGCAGCTGTGACTTATTAAACTGATTGTTCGGTAATTTTCAAATCTGTCAACACCTGCTTTCTTTGGGATTGGGATTATTATATTCTTCTTGAAGTCTGAGGGTATTTCACCTGTCTCATTTATCTTGCTCACCAGATGATAAAGTTTTGTCAGGACTGGCTCTCCCAAGGTTGTCAGTAGTTCTAATGGAATGTTGTTTACTCCAGGGGCCTTGTTTCGACTCAGGTTTTTCAGTGCTCTGTCAAACTCTTCACGCAATATCGTATCTCCCATTTCATCTTCATCTACATCCTCTTCCATTTCCATAATATTGTCCTCAAGTACATCACTCTTGTATAGACCCTCCATATACTCCTTCCACCTTTCTGCTTTCCCTTCTTTGCTTAGAACTGGGTTTCCATCAAAGCTCTTGATATTCATGCAAGTGGTTCTCCTTTCTCCAAAGGTCTCTTTAATTTTCCTGTAGGCAGTATCTATCTTACCCCTAGCGAGATAAGCCTCTACATCCTTACATTTGTCCTCTAGCCATCCGTGCTTAGCCATTTTGCACTTCCTGTCGATATCATTTTTGAGACGTTTGTATTCCTTTTTGCTTGCTTCATTTACTGCATTTTTATATTTTCTCCTTTCATCAATTACATTCAGTATTTCTTCTGTTACCCAAGGGTTTCTACTAGCCCTTGTCCTTTTACCTATTTGATCCTCTGCTGCCTTCACTATTTCATCCCTCAAAGCTACCCATTCTTCTTCTACTGTATTTCTTTCCCCCATTCCTGTTAATTGTTCTCTTATGCTCTCCCTGAAACTCTGTACAGTCTGTGGTTCTTTCAGTTTATCCATGTCCCATCTCCTTAAATTCCCACCTTTTTGCAGTTTCTTCAGTTTTAATCTACAGTTCATAACCAATAGATTGTGGTCAGAGTCCACATCTGCCCTTGGAAATGTCTTACTATTTAAAACCTGGTTCCTAAATCTCTGTCTTACCATTATATAATCTATCTGATACCTTTTAGTATCTCCAGGGTTCTTCCATGTATACAACCTTCTTCGATGATTCTTAAACCAAGTATTAGCTATGATTAAGTTATGCTCTGCGCAAAATTCTACCAGGCGGCTTCCTCTTTCATATCTTATCCCCAATCCATATACACCTAACTATGTTTCCTTCTCTCCCTTTTCCTACTGACGAATTCCAGTCACCCATGACTATTAAATTTTTGTCTCCCTTCTCTACCTGAATAGTTTCTTGTATTTCATCACACATTTCATCAATTTCTTCGTCATCTGCAGAGCTAGTTGGCATATAAACTTGTACTACTGTAGTAGGCGTGGGCTTCGTGTCTATCTTGGCCACAATAATGCGTTCACTATGCTGTTTGTAGTAGCTTACCTGTACACCTATTTTTTTATTCATTATTAAACCTACTCCTGCATTACCACTATTTGATTTTGTACTTATAAGCTTGTATTCACCTGACCAGAAGTCTTGTTCCTCCTGCCACCAAACTTCACTAATTCCCACTATATCTAACTTTAACCTATCCATTTCCCTTTTTAAATTTTCTAACCTACCTGCCCGATTAAGGGATCTGACATTCCACGCTCCGATCCGTAGAACATCAGTTTTATTTCTCCTGATAACAACGTCCTCTTGAGTAGTCCCCGCCCGGAGATCCGAATGGGGGACTATTTTACCTCCGGAATATTTTACCCAAGAGGACGTCATCATCATTTAATCATACAGTAAAGCTGCATGCCCTCGGGAAAAATTACGGCTGTAGTTTCCCCTTGCTTTCAGCCGTTCGCAGTACCAGAACAGCAAGGCCATTTTGGTTAGTGTTACAAGGCCAGATCAGTCAATCATCCAGACTCTTGCCCCTGCAACTACTGAAAAGGCTGCTGCCCCTCTTCAGGAACCACACGTTTGTCTGGCCTCTCAACAGATACCCCTCCGTTGTGGTTGCACCTTCGGTACGGCTGTCTGTATCGTTGAGGCACGCAAGCCTCCCCACCAATGGCAAGGTCCATGGTTCATAGACGTTACCTATCTATTATTAAATTCAAGGTTAGACCAACATTTAGAGAAAAGAACCAATACGAATTTTACTTACAGAACTTATATTGAGAAAATGATTACAAAATGCATTTGTAAAAAAGAATACATAAATGTTGGAAACTGTGTCAGAAAGATATTATTCAGATTGCAGGAGAAACTGTTCCTCTAAAAAAAAAATGGAAACACACCTGGCAGAATGATGATATTGTGATGAATTAATTGTAATGATAATAAGCTTGGAACATCTTGAACACAAATAAAAATAATAAGAACAGGGAAAATTTTATAGAAGCAAGGAAACGTTCTTCAAAAGGTCTCAAAAAGATCAGAGTACAACACATAAAAGATCAAAACATCAGTTGAGTCATATTTTATTCAAAACAACACAAAGGACTTTTATAAAACATTCAAAAATAATTCAAAGAAGTAAACACCACCAAGCTAATAGTTTATGGATCCAAAAACACATAAGGCTGCATACAATAACACTAAGAACTGCACAATTCTAGCAAACTACATCAGTGAACAACACAATTTTCATCCACCAAAAGAATGACTCATTTTGATAACGTCACCCGATACAATCACGGCTCAAAGCCAACAACAGTAGAGGAAATGAGAGAAGTTGTAAGAAAAGAAAAAAGAAAAAAAAAAAGGAAGAAAGAAAGACGACTTAGAAATAATAAAGCAAAGGGAGAAGACTACAGTTGTCGAACTGTGAAAACACTCTAGTGACAATATTATTCTATGTCCAACAGAATTCATTAATCAAATTTGGACAAAAAACAGCTTACCATGAGAATGCATATCAGCATTAGTACACCCACTACATATAAGAAGAAAGGAAAAAACTTAGCTTGACAGTTATAGAGGAATCTCCTTCTTGCCAGTGACATATAAGATTTTGTCCATGGCATTTCTTCAACAGTGCATTAGAGAAAGTATTGAGAAGAATGGAGGAAATCCATCATTACTAAGGTTGCTTTTCGGGACAAAGTGTGCAGGCTGTTGTTTGGGTATTAGAACCTATGTGTACTTAATACAATGGAACCAGATTACACAAAACCACCCTTGAACAATTGGCATTAGCTTTATTGATCCGGGTGTATACAACCAAGGACAACTGGGAGATCTGGGAAAAACCCGTTTTTTTTTTTTTTTTTTTTTTTTTTTTTTTTTTTTTTTTTTTTTTTTTTTTTTTTTTTTTGGGAGAAAACTGGGAAAAACCAGGAAATTTTTTAGAATTCTGGGAAGTTTTTAGAATTCTGGGAATTTTTTATTGTTTTAGTTTTCAGTTAAATTTTTGTAACTTTGACTGGTAGCAACCAATACTCTAACTAAGGATATTACTGTATCTCACCACTGCAGAATAATACTGCTGCAGGGGAAAAAAAACCACTTAAGTTGCAAAGGAAATGCGCCATATACAACAACGAAACACAGTGGTCATACAAGCGTCTGCCAACAGCAAAATGTATCAAATGCTGTAGGAAGACAATGGAATGTTTCATAACAACAAATTGCCTCTGATAAGTGTGACATCACAACTGTTTACATTAGATTTGTTTGAGTAGTTGCAAGCTCATGCGCTTGTGCAGTTGAATCAGTTGAGTTGCGTAGAGTAGTGCCTTCTCTCACATTTGGCTACAGGAGTGTGGCAGCTAGCTGTAAAATCTTATTTCACAAAGCGCCTAGCACCAAGTACACATTGGTCTATTGATTATTCGTTTGATTTTGAATTGCATCCCTGTTGGTTATTGAACATTTTTAACACATTCTAAATTGATTTCTGAATGAATCATAAGTTGATTTTTGAGTAGTGTGTGTGATGTCTCTGCTAGGGGAATCCCAGTCACATCTAGAAATAAACTTCCCTGCAGACAGAAGGGGATGGGGTTATACGAGCTGAGCAGAATAAGTCGAACGGGTGAATGCCAATCGCTGTTTATGTGGTTGACTGGGCTTGCAAATCATCAGCATTGTTACAATTACTAGCTTATTCCATAGATCCAGACTACCAGAGTGAAAATAAATAACTAACAGGAATAACAGGTAAAGAAAGATTACATATTATCTTCTCAGTGTATGCAAGAAAATGAAATTTTGACAGAAAATTTTTGACCAGACCGCTACCTAGTAAGGCCAGTTAACGACATTTCATTTTTTCATGTAGCAAAATGTTTGACTCCCAGAAAGGAAAGTGTGCCATGTAAAGCTGTAGCAAGATTATAGAGAATAAATGCTAGGTCATAAGGATTGAAGAAATGTGTACTGTCTTGCTTGGCTCTTGTCTTTACTGGTTTTGTGTGTCCTACTTAATTTTATGTCACACAAACAGAAAGTTATCAGCTAATAGCCAATAAAGAGTACAAATTGTCTGAAGAGCTGTTTTTCTCTCGGTTACAAATAATCATATATTTTTTTATGTATCAGACTCTTCAGAAAGATGTGCAAGACAAAATGATTTACGAAAAGTCGATTTTTCAAAATTTTTGGCATCCTATCTCGAACACTAGAGGGCAGGGTCGCTACTATCTAGTATTGCACCGGTTAGGAAATAATGTAGATCCAGGGCTGAGCACAGAGCAGTCTGAGTTGTAGTGGGGAGGTGGGTAGTCTCCATGTGGCCTATGTTTACATTCAGTGATTTTGCAGTTTCCTCTTTGTTTATTGTTCTCATGTCAAATAAAAACAAAGCGGATTTCTGTGGCCAGGAGCTATCAGGTGAATTTAAATACATTCACATAATTACGGAAGGCTAAAACGTGCTATTAGTCACAGATTTCATTTTATTTCCTCCTTTCCAACAGTCAAGCATTAATCGCCTCACAGAACAATGAAGTTATTTTTGTCGGTTTGCTAAAGAAATTTGCCTTTTATTAATTATTTCCACTGAGGCAGTCAATTTATTTGAAATGAAGTGTTTAATTCCACACTGTTGGCTAGTTTCAACTGTTCGCTGCATTTCAAGTGCACTTTTACATCTTGTAGAACATATGGCATTATGCCAGAATAAAGAACCAAACATAAGATAATACAGTACTGGTACTCCAAGAAAATTTTCATCCTGATCTGGACATACGAATGTGTACTTTAAGACGAATTATGCATTTTAGTATGGTTCACAAAATTCCAATACTCTTGGAGTATCCTCTATTGTCATGTTTCTTTTATGACATTATGTAAGAACTTTTAATGTTTTACATGTATGAACATACGAGCTTCCTGCTTCATCGTAGCTGCACAAGCGTGGTGATGCCTGTTAATGTGGCGCTCTCTGGCAACTGCTAAAACAAACCTATTTCTAACAAATTGCGGGAAAAAATTGTGAATGGTTATTTGAAAAGTGTTACTTACAAAGTAAATTTCCTTTTATGCAAGATGAACTATGTGCAAGAATGCACCATGAATTTCTTAAATCACAGAGTGTTTGTCTCTCATTTAAAAATCAACTCTTTGAGGATGACCATTTAGAAGAACTTTGAGCCCAGAAGATTGGACATTTACGTGGTCATTAAAAATTTTACTGGCACATTTGTGTGATGTATCATAAAGCGTAACACGCACAAAGAGGAACAACATTACATGTGAAAGCTTAGCTTCTCTTGCAGCTTATTAGTCTTCGAGACTAATACTATATTTTCTTGTAGCAATGCCATATATTTAATTTATGCCATTAACTTTTCCTATTTGTGTGTTTGCGCTACTTAACAGTGATGTTGCTATTGGCTGACTACATCACGTGTCCTATGACTGAATAACCGCTATCATCGGCTGGCGAGAACATTTGACATGAACTATGACTGGCGTACAAAAGCGCATTGCAATCTCGATTTCAATGCTTCAGAAAGTAAGATGTGGTGTTTGTTGTGATTAGAATGTATACTTTCATAATACAAAAATATGCAGTGTACATATTGCTGCACATCAAACATCTTTCCAAAACGTGTTTTTTTCCCCGAGTTTCGCTTTCTAAAGTGCCGTGAAATTCTATGTCAGTGTATAAAACCATAACGTAACCATTCAAAGGATTAATAAGTTTTACAGGTCTGAGGAAAAGTATACTGTCACTTAAAACAGAAAAAGTGTATTTTCACCCAGGAGAAAGTGTATTTTTAACCGGGAAATCTGGGAAAAATCTGACAATTTTTTTCCTTCTCTGCGTATACACCCTGTTGATCACACCCATAGGAGATGGCAAGAAATACACAGCTTGTTCTGTTGTTCTGAGCTTGCAATTTGATATCACATAACATGCAGGGAACAAACATCAGAGTTATCTAGTAACTATGCACAAACTCCACTACATGCATGGAAAATACAAAATATCATCATCATCATCTTCCTTTCAAGGATTTACCTGTTCCAATCTTCATGATATTTTTGAATTTTTTCACTTATGCTGGAAATATTTAATTCTGTTATAATATCTTTGTTTCTAATCATATATCTTCTTGTGCAGTCCTTCACCTTGGCAACCTCATCTCTGCTGTTTGATTTTGTTTTCTTTATTGATTTTTATTTATTTCTTTATTTCTGTGGTAACCCAGTAACCTAGCTTTCACTTCTGAAGAATAACATTGGAACTGCCATTACTTTATAGAATTTCGTGATGGTTTCTTTTTGTACTTTATGGCCCAATGTTCTGCTAATGGTACCACAGACAGCTTGGAATTTGTGTATTTTATTTTCAGTATCAGGGTCCAAATCAAATAAGAGATTTGAGGCACTTGTCATAAAACTGAATTATTGAAAACAGTTTTTGATCTGACTGAATATTTTCCTCTGAATGCCATTATTTTTTTATGTTGCTAGAAATTTTAAAGTTGTACTTTTTGCAAAAATTCGTTTAGTTGGTATACTGATATTTTGAGGTCATGTTCATTCTTTTGAATAATAACGATGTCGTCAGCAAACAAAAGTACATCCAGATATTCCTCACTCGTTATCGTAATTCCTTTGTTTAACTTATATTTCCATTTGCGAAGAATGAAGTCAATGTAGATACTAAAAAGGGTAGGTTTAAAAGTATGTTGTCTACAAAATATTAAAAGCATAATCAAAGAATAACAAAATCAAAACATGTTTGTATAAATCACAATGCCTTTGGTGCCTGGCACCTTTGAAGGATGAAAGAAATCTGGGAGCAACAAAAATTAAATAAAGAAAATCAAAATTGCTTTAAGGTTATGCAAATAAATACATAATAAAAATATGTTGATTTATTAATTTGTACTTCAACATTATTTAGTGAATTAGTACAACAAATCATTCTGATAAAAGTGTAAAAATCATAGAGAGAATTAACAAACTGTATGAAAATGCTACACACTATTATAGCTAAAGTATTCCTGAATGTAAAGGACACTGCTGAGATAAGTGACTCCTTTTGAAACCCAGAGTTTGTATAGACATTTATGCAGTGACTGTGGGCAGATAATTTGAAACCGAGTGCTATCTAATGACCTTGGACCAGTAGTCTTGGAATGTAGCCTTGGAATATAACAACTTTTTCCTCAGCAAAAATAGATCACATTGTTTAATTTATCACAGCTGCCTAGAATGATATGTACATAATGACATCTGATTCACTAATAAGCATACACACACCCAGTATTCATCTGTTGGACACTATTTCCTCTCTCTCATATATCTCAGTCCTGCATTTTGCACATTTGACGAGCTTAGTGTACAGGATTTTTCAAGAATTTAACTGCAGCTATTTTTTAAATTGTGTTGTAGTGGATCATCTACTTTCAACACCTCTTTATGATTTGATAATTGATATTGTATTTGTGTGATTATATTTATATAATTTTTAGTGCACCTTTATAATAGTTACAAATTTTTTTATGTAAAAACTTATGGCCTGATTTTTGTGCTTTTTCTCTGTTCTTGCATTGAGGATTGCAAAAATATTCTAAAATTTCAGGTGAAGATTATTTCTGTGCATTTGGATGGAAAACTTGTGGTAGCAGGTGTTGATGGAATTATTCCAATACGTCGTGCTCCTGGAAACTGTCACTTCAACTTTGTCCAGGAACTGAAGCTCTCTGGCAGCCCTGTTGCAGAGCCTGTAGACGCAGACCGTGAAGAATACAGTAACACAAAAGATCAACATGACTCTCCACTTTCGTCATCATTTGAGTTTGATGCAGAATGTCAGGATCATGGAGCAATGAGCTGTGATAGGAGAAATGAAAATAATGCTACTTTGGATTCATTAAACATTGATTATCCATTGAACAGTGCAGCAAGTGATAGTGCTCTAAGTAACATTTCACAGTTACCATGCAGTGATTCAGAGCTGAACAAAGTAAAACATGAGGAAAATGGATTGAGGTTATTACCTCCTCCAGTGTCAATTAGGTACAGTGACAACAGTGATTTAGGTGATGAGGAATATGAAGCCCCTGTGATGCCAGAAGGTTTTGTGTTCCAGCTTTTAATTTTGTCAACTTGGGGTGACATGTATTATGTCGGACTGAATGGTCTAGAACTATATGATGAATATGGGAAAAAAATAAGGCTGACAGAAAACAGTAAGTTAGTAACATTATTATTTCAAAAAGATAATTTAACAAAAAAGGGAAAATGTATTAACACAGAGACATATATTGCAGACTGACAAATTACAATTAAAAAATTAAATAATAACACAATGCTAGATGCTATATGAAATTGTACATACTTGTGCAATTAAATTGCACTTAGTTGCTTCCATATTTCAAAAGAAATAAGAACAATAACAATCACTGATATCCACAGTTCTTTTTACAACGCAACTGTAGGTTTTCCAGCCTCTGCATTGAATTGTCAAAGAGCCTGTATATGTCTCTGAGGTTATTTACATCAAAAGCAAAAATGTTACACCAACTAATTTAAGCTGTTATTTTTGGCACACACACCCAGTGTCACTTGTAGATATTATCCATTCATGTTTCTGTACCTGTCAATACCAGTTCACAAATCAGGCAAAATAGTGTTGTACAGAGAAGATTTAGTAAGCAGGCCCCACTCTTGAGGCTTCTTCTTAGGCAACGTCTCCTTCCATATTTTTGTAGCAACTTACTTTGCCTGAGATTTTTTGCATGATAGAAGAGTGTTGATTTGAGTTGGTGACTTTCAATCATATCTTTATGAATCAAAATACCGATTCAGTTTGTTTTATGTTGTGATTCCTGTAATCTTTTTAGCAGTTGTGAATGACTTATGACTTACAGAAACTGTCTGCTATTAATTGGACAGATAAGAAATCTACTCACCAAGTGGCGGTAGGAAAATACACGTATAAAAGGTATTACAGTTTGCAATCTTTCAGAGCCAGTGGCTCCTTCTTCTTCACATTCTGTCCACTAAGTCTCCTCTGACCTCGGTTTCTGGGTGACTTCTCTGCACTCCACCCCTTTTCATAAATCTCACCATTCCTTTTCCTTCATCCCTGATACTACCCTTTCTGCCAGAAAAAGGAACCACTGGCTCCGAAAGCTTGCAAACTGTAATACTTTTTATATGTGTGTTCTCCTGCCACCACTTGGTGGGTAGATTTTTTATCCACCCAGTTACATTATATTTTCAAAAAAAAGTGATTTTTGTACAAGCACAGGAAATAAAAAGAGTTCAATGTCTACATTGGTCCACAGTCATATTTTATTACATGAATGTAGAATAAAATACGAATAATTTATGAAACTGAGGAGTCGTGGAGCAGCGTAATCCAAGTAGAGACCATGAGCTAAGTCCAAGCTGTGTAGCTGTGTTTTGCATCATAGAAACAGTACAGTATGTCTTGTAGGTAGGCAGTCTGCAGGCATAGTACTATAAGTGACTGTTACTGCCATAGCGGCCCTCTGTTATTTGTGATATGAGGTGCTTGGCCATGCCCATGTGACATAGTGAGGCTTATGATGTCCTTGCCTAATCCTTGCACAGTGGCTCAGTGGCTCCTGGGAGTGATCATCTCCAGCTGCGTGGATATCTCTGGTGGTGCATTATCAATAGCTCTGAGAAGTACCAAATCTCTTCCATCTCTACCCCTACCCCCACCAACACTAAGTGCCATCTAGAGATCTGAGGAGTGAGGCATTTCTGCCCAAAGCCTGACAGCAATGAGCTGGCGTAGGTAGGGCAGTCTGATATGATATCCTCGGTGTAGAATATGTCATCACGGTGAGGCATACATGTGCCCTGCGTCACTGCTCTTCATCTTCCAATCCAAGTTGAGATAGCTGGTGGACCTTGGGATGGGACGCAGTGGAGTGGTCCTGGATATGGCCTCTGTTAGAGGGTGCGATGCTGGCTGAAGTGGGAGCTGCAGGTCCAGTTGTTAGTGTGTGAGCTCCAGCTGCTATCAACCTTGTTCATGAGGCAGCCTTACAATGTTGTGATAGGGTGTGTACATTCTGGGACAAATGGGAAATCTGGAAAAAAACTGGGAATTTTTTAGAATTCCATTAATTTTCCATTGTTTTGGTTTCCAGTTAAATTTTTGTAATTTTGACTGGTAGGAACTGATACTCAAACAAAATTAAAGGCACACGCAAGTGTCTGCTAACAGCAAAATGTGGCAAAGGCATTAGGATGAAGACTATGCCGTACTTCGTAACTACAAACTGCTTCCAATGAGTGTGATATCACAACTGTTTACCTTAGGTTCATCGGAGCAGTTATCAGCGGCTGCTGCACTTCCACAGTTGAGTAGCATATGAGCTTTTGTAAATCCTCATTGTCAGTTTTTTAAAGGCCTTGTCACTACTACTGTGGAGGCTGAGATCGTAAGATCATGAAACAGCTTCTGATGCAGTACACTGCTAAGACAATTTCTCCCTGCCACCATTATGCAGCTGTGTCCCAGGATCAGGTAACAGGATAGGAGAACAAAGGTGCTACAACACTCCAACAAATTAGTTACCAAGTCTCACAAATGATTTAAGAAGGTTTACTTATCTTTGTGACTTCTTGAATAATAAATTCTGCAACACTTGATGTAATATAACACAAAAAAGGCACTCAATGGCTATTTGCAAATAATTGTAGGTAAACTTCACAGTACACAGCAAATGCAATTTACAACAGCTGTCTCTTCAGTTCAGTAAACAACGTTGTCTGTCTAAGTAAGTCCTGCAGGATGACTATAACGAAGTGGGCGAGAGCTGCTCTTCTATCTTCCGAGTAGGCTTCTGTCCGTTGTCATCCGATCATTGGCGGATTTACTTGGCTGGCAATTGGCCAAGGCAAAGTCAACATCTTCATCCTCAGCGCCACCTGTGGCACTGGTGGAATTCATGCAGTGGTCAATCTGTATGGCATTGGCACCAGCTCGCATCTTTGCACCTATGGTGCTTTTGCCCTGGCTGTGTCTTGTTCAGTTGACACAGCATGAGCAGTACCTTCTCCCACTTCTGGCTACTTGAAGGGTGGTGGTTAGTTGTATTAGCAGTAGCAACAAACAGCCAGATGCTACCCAGGAAAATTTTTATGGCGCCCAAAGCTACCAGATTTGTGCATGTGCCGAGCAATGTGAGTTGTAGTTGGGTAATCTCCATATTACTTGTGTTTACATTTAGCGATTTTGCTGTTTCTTCTTTGTTTACAGCTCTCACATCAAATTGAAACAAAACAGATTTCTGTGGCCGGGAAGTGTAATTACAGAAGGCTAAAATATGTAATTAGTTTATTTTCTGATTTTATTTCCATATTTTTTGCAGTCAAGCATTAACCACCTTGTAGAACAATGAAGTTATTTTTGCTGGTTTTCTAAAGAAAGTTGACTTTTATTAATCTTTTCTCCAGAGGCAGTCAATTTATTTGAAACAAAGTGTTTCATTTCACACTGTTGGCTAGTTTCAACAGTTTGTTGAATTTCCAATGCATGTTTTCATCTTCTGGCATGTGTGGCATTATACCTTAATAAAGAATCAAACATGAGATAATACAGTATTGGTACACCAAGAAAATTTGCATCCTGAAACACACACTGAAAAGCTTAAAATCAGTTTTGGGTTTACTTCATTGCGAATCTGGACATGTGAATGTGCACTTTAAGTCAAATTATGCATTTTAGTATAATTTATGAAATCCCAACACTCATGGAGTATCCTCTGATGTTGTGTTTCTTTTAATGCTATATACATGATGTGTGTAAAAAGTTCGATGAATGATATCAGACAACAAACAAAACAAAACATACAAACAAATGATCTTTATTGCCTTCAAAATAGTCGCCACCCGCTTCAACACACTTTTGACAATGTTCGTACAGCTTCTGGAAACTATCAGCAAAGGCCTCCTGTGAAATTGACTGCAGAACGGCTGTCACACGATTTTTGATGGCGTTCACATCTGCACAACGTTCACCTTACATGGCCGCCTTCAAACGGGGAAACAGGAAGACGAGCCAATTCAGGGGAGTACAGAGGATGTTCAAGAGCAGTTACTGTCTTCTGTGCCAGGAATTGGCACATACTGATTGCACAGTGTGCAGGGACATTGTCGTGGTGCAGCATCCATTCTCCAGTCCTGTGCAACTCTGGCCAAACCCACCGGATACATTGTAGCAATTGGTTCAAAACAGACTGGTAAAATCCGGCATTGATGGTTTGACCTACAGGAACAAATTCCTTGTGGATGGTGCCGTTGTTGTCGAAGAAGGTGCTCAACAGTGTTTTCACCTTGGATTTTTGCGGATGGCCTTTTCTTGGTTGCGAGGAAGACAGCGAACACCATATACGGATTGCCATTTTGATTCTGGACTGAACTGGTAGCACCATGTCTCATCCCCTGTGACGATGGTGTTCAGAAGCAATGTATCCTGGTCACACATGTAAATGAAATTGTCAGCAGTTTCCATCCGTTTCGCTTTCTGCTTGCTGTGAGCTTGTGCAGCACAAACCGGGAGCAGATCTTCCACTTACCTTGCTGATGCCCAGTTCCTCCACAATCAATCTAAGAGTCTGTGTCCGATCTTGTGCCAGCATTTGTCACAGTTTCTTGATCTTTTCTGGGGTTCTGGTTGTTGATGGCTGACATGAATGTGGCTCATCCGCAGTTGTTTCCTTCCCTTCATGAAAGTGTTTAAACCATTCGTAAACACATTTTCTGCTCACAGCTTTCCTCCTGTACACCTGCACTTCCATGTGTCTCCGTTGCAGACTTCCCCCATTTGTAGAAGAACTTGATGTTTATACGTTGCTCCATTGCACTGTGACACTTCCTCTCTCACTGTCTATGTTCAACTGGTCGCAGTCTGTTTATACAGTCAGTCACATGCAGTGCATGCTGCGTATCAATTCTCCTCAAGTCTCTGAAGACCTTGCGCATGCACACACACACACACATGTGCCAAGCTGTCATTCAGATATGACACCATTCACCGAACTTTTTAGACACACCACATACATACGAACATATGGGCTTCCTATGTAATCGTAGCTGCACACACGAAGTAATGCTTGTTTACTGGTGCTCACTGGCAACTACTAAAACAAGGCTATTTCTAACAGATCACAGGAAAATCCAGCGTTACTTTCAAAGTAAATTTCCTTTTACGCAATATAAATTACTTTACATGTGAGATTGTGCGATGAATTTCTTAAATCACAGAGCATTTGACTCTCATTTAAAACTTAACACTTTGAGGACCAGCCACTTAGAAGAATTTTGTGCCCAGAAAATCAGACCTTTTTGTCATTATTTAAAATTTTACTGGCACATTTATGTGATGTATCTTAAAGTGTAATACATGCAAAAAAGAGCAATATTATATGTGAAAGCTCAATTTTGTCTTGTAGCTTATTAATCTTCAAGACCAATACAGTAGCATATGTGAAAGCTTATTAGCTTTTCTTACTGTCACACTACATGTATTAATTCAAACTTCAGTGTTTCCTTTGTTTGCGCTACTTAACAGTAGTGTTGCTATTGGCTGACTACATTACGTGTCCTATGCTCTGAACATCTTGTGTCGTTGGCTAGCAAGATCACTTGGCAAGAGCTACGATTGGCTTGCAAAAGCGCATTGTAATCTCAATTTCAATGCTTCATAAACCAACATGCTGTGTTTTGTGAAATTCAAATTTATGCTTTAATAATATGAAAATATACGGGGTATCTTAATAACATGAAAATATATGGGGTATCGTTATGCGAAAATATGCAGCGTATGTGTTGCTGCACATTTTGAAGGTCTTACCAAAATGTGCTCTCTCTCCCTCCCTCCCTCTCTTTTAAATGACAGGAAGTTCTATGCCAGTGTATAAAACCATAACCTTTCAAAGGATTGATAAGGTTTACAGTTTAGAGGCAATATATATTGTCATTTAACATGGAAAAGAGTGTGTGATCGTGGCATGTATCCATGGCATCTTCTGCTCAAAGCTGCATGCCCATATTAGGCATGAGGTCAGAAGCTCAGTGTGTGTGAACCTCGTGACGTCTTCACCTCAGGATGCAAGAACTGATGGCCATGTAGTACACCATCCATGCTCCTTTATAGACATTGTCCTGTAATTGCTAAGAAAGAGAATTAGTGCCAGTTCTTAGGTGTTTTTAGTCAAATGGGAGATGACCTGGGATGAAATTTATAAGGAACCAAATGTTAAAATAAACTATTATCTGTTTGATGATACATTCATATCATTATTTGAAAATAGCTTGCCGAATAAGCTGATCACACTTAACAGCCACATAAAACCACAAGAGGGATTAAAGTATCTTGTGAGAGGAAAAGGGAAGTGTCTCCTTTGGCTAGGACAAGTAGAGATTGTGCTGTAGTTGTACACTACAAAAACTAGTCAAAATTACTAAGAAAAATTATTAAAAAATCAAGGAACATGCACATAATGTCAGAAATCAGTAAATCTGACAACAGACTTAAGGCGATATGGAACGTAGTGAAACAAGAGACAGATCAACCAGCCACAGAACAGGATAACACAACAATTGAACTGTGTAGAATGGCTATAAATGATGAGTTATTAAGTAGAGTAGAAAGCATAGGAACAAACAATTCAATAGAAAAATCACAGCAGTATTTTGAAAGAGTGACTCTCATAAATTTTAATCATATGAATGTACCACCAACTTCTCCTTCTTAAATTAAGAAAATTACATATTCTCGCAAAAATAAAAGCTCATCTGGCTTCGATGGTGTTTCCAGTAGAGAACTAAAGATCTGGTCCTTTATAATAAGCTTGGTCTTATACAATATACGTAAACCCAAAGCATTTTTCCAGAGACAATGAAATATGCAAAGACAAATCTCTCTTTAAGAAAGGTAACAAGAGATGTGTCAATAACTAGTGTCCTACTTCAGTGCTGACATCATTTTCCAAAATTTTTGAGAAGGTTGTGTATTGTTGAATAGTGCCTCATCTTACCAACAATAACATCCTCAGAAACTCACAGCATGGGTTTCAGAAGAGTTACTGTACTGAGAATGCCATTTACATTTTTATTCAACAGATTTTATAACCGTTAAATAATAAAATAAGACCAGTTGGTATTTTCTGCGACTTATGTAAGGCATTTGACTGTGTGCGTCACAATATCCGCCTAGATAAATTGAAGTTTTATGGGATTGCGGGTATAGCCAATAAATGGATAATTTCATACCTAACCAAAATAATGCAGGAACTTCTACATAGTAATTCAACCCGTATAGTCTGGGGACGTAAATCTGACGGGGGGGGGGGGGGGGGGGGGGGAATCACATATATGGTTCCCCAAGGCTCAGTCTTAGGTCCAATGTCGTGCCTCGTGTGTGTAAACAATTAGTGTTGCATAACCAGTCCAAGTGCACATACAAAAATGGAAGAAATGGTAAACAACACAACATATTCAGTTCTGCACTTTAGGGGTACTACGCCAGTGACAAGTATAGTTCATGGCGAGGAAATATGAGTAAGGTGAAAACTTCAAAATTCTTAGGTGTCCACACTGATGAGAATTTAAATTGGAAAAAGCACGTTTGGGAACTCCTAAAACAACTTACTTCAGCCACAGTTGCACTTAGTAGAATCATTGAAAATCTTGGGGAGAGGCAGATCAATAAGTTGACATATTTTGCATATTTTCATTCAGTAATATCGTGTGGAGTCTCCAAACAAACTGAGGGTTGTCCTTATGTCAGTACACTGCAAACTGCATAGAGAGGTGGACTTCCCACTGGAGGAAGAAACCATTTGTTAATGGATAGTGTCCTATTCACAGGCTTTGAAGCAGTGCTTCCATCCATTTGTTTGATTGGCATGTAGTCTGGCATGCCTGTGTGGTTGATTTGATTGACCACAGTTTGTTGTTTGCCACTTCCAGCCATTCAATTTCCCCTTAGCATATGATTCTTCTGCCAGACAATGAGATGGCAGAATGCAATGGGACAGCACATCAAAGTACAACATCATCCTTACATTATCCTTTGGCTGCTTTGATTGCTGTGTCATTTCCCTATATCCTAAAGCGTCCTGATGTCCAGCAAAAGACCACATCCTTGTCTTATTGTTGGATCTGCTGTAAGGTATCATGATCAGAATCATCTCATCTACTGGATATGTTTGATGTACTGCTTGTAGTACACTAAGCTGGTCAGAACAGATGAGAAACTGTGTATTCAGAGGTCCGATACATCCAGATCTGTAAGAGAGTCAGTAACACTTACTTCCCAAATGGGGCCAATTCTTGAGCAGCTGCTCAGTGTTGGGATGGACCACTGCATTAAAGCCAGTGATCAGGACAGTGCTAAGGTTTTCAGGGCCTGTTGAGCCAGAACAAGACACTGAGTGGTGGTTCACCAATCTCTGAGTGCAGACTCTGAACAGGGTCTGTCCAATAGGCTCAAGTTGATATCCAAAAGCCCATCTTGTGGACAGCATCTAACACCTTGAGGCAGGAGGCACATACTAATCCATAAACCACACTGCTGTAATGTAATTATAATCTGACAAATGCCCTATAAAACTGTAAGAGACGTAATGTGTCACCTTGCCAAGCATTTTGACTGAGGCATTTAGAAATATTCAATGATTTGAAGCCCTTTGTTTGCATGTCTTTTAGATGCAGTTACAAGGTTAATTTCAGGTCAGATAATAGGCCCAAAAAAGTGCTCATTCTCCCTAAGATTTAAATATTGCCCACTATTGTGAGCTCTGGTGGGTTAAAATTTTGATGTGTACAGTTAAAATTGACACAAGTAGTTTTCTTTGGTGAAAACCTAAAACCAGCTTTATTGGCCCAAGTTTCCTGCCTCCTGATAGTCAGCCTTGTGATTGTAAGATTAGACAAACACTAGAAGATTGAGAAGTCATTAACAAACAAAGAACTTTTAACAAGGCTTCTGACTGCAGAGAAGATGCTATTGATAGGTGTTTCAAACAGTGTGACACTGTGTACACTGACAGGGGGGGACCCCATTTTCCTGAACAAAGTGATCAGACAAGCCATCTTCAACAGAATAGTGGAAGCATCTACCTCCGTGGAAGGACGGAATAAGAAGTGGCACACATGCATGCAGTCCCCATTTATGAAGTTGGCAAAGGATGTTGTTTCTCCAAGCGTTGTATACTTTTTGTAGGTCAAAAAACATACCAACTACAAGGTTTCAGTATAAGACAGACTCTTACGTTGCCAACTCCAGTAGAACTAAGTTATGAAGGTTAGGATAATAATGCCTGAAACAGCACTGGGAGCGATGTGAGTTATCATGGGATTTGATGAGCCAGGTGTGCTCAAGAGTTTTACCCATACAGATGGTATGAACTACAGTCCGATAATTGTTAGGGCTGGTATGATTCTTGTCTGGTTTCCACAAGGGAATTAATATTGTTGCCTTCCAAGTGGTGGAGTATTGTCCATCACACCAGATATGACTGAAACAAGATAGGAATTTGTCTTTGGCTCCAGAGCACAAATCATGAAGCATAAAATAATCGATCTTATCTGTTCTGGAGCAGCATCTCTGGCTTTTGACAGAACTGATTCCAATTCAACCATGGAGAATGGATGATTCTTGGTTACCTCATTACATGAGAAGAAGTTGAGCCTTCTGATTTCTACAGTTCTGTGGAATGCCTGAACTCAGGAGTTTTTCCTGATGATGCAGTGATGTTAAAAAAGAGTTCAGTTAAAACTTAAGCCTTGTGTCTAAGTGTGTCCACTAAGACCCCATTCCTCAATAAAGCCATTGCCCAAAATCGCCCTTATTGATTACCAAACTTGTGTAGTGGAAATGGACCAATTAATGGAAGTCATGAATGTCTTCCAAGAAACCCTTTTTCTTTTCATTCGCTGCGCTTGTGCTCCCACAATACTGAAGTTATTAAGATTTTCCACTAAACTACTCCTTGGCTCTCACTGCCAAGTGGCATTCTTCATTCCACTAAAGAACAGGTCATCAACTGAGATGGTTGCTAGACTCTGGAATGGATTTAGCAGCAGTTCAGTGGATCACACAAGTAATGTGGTCCACCTTCTCCTGGGCACTTTCCTGTTGTTCAAAGATGTCATTCTGATTGTATCCAGTTAAATTTGTTCTTTGAAGCATCTGCCTTTGTGGTATCAAGTTGATCACTCTCTTATTCATCAGGTGGATACACTCCGGAAGAGAACTCTGTAAGCACATCCCAGTGAACAGTGTGTGCAATAGCTGGAGAATAAAAGCAAAAATCTATTGCTGTAAGTGACCCAGTAGCTGTAGAAAGATGTGTCAGATCTGACTGGAGTTCAAAAGACGCATACCTCTAAATGGAGGAGGTGCTCAATGAGTCGACCTCTGGTGCACTTGTTGGCTGAGTCCTACAGTACATTGTGCCCATTGAAGACATCCATTAGAAGTAACAGTTGAAGGAATACATGGGAAAGCTCTGTTAGCGCATCTTCAACTAGAAGATTGTGTGGTGGAAGGTATAAAGAACCCACTGTGATCTTAGCACTTGTGAGGATTTCACTGCAGCTGCTTGTATGTCAGGGGAAGAGGGACTGGAAAGGAGTGATGTCTGTCTTTGACAAAAATAGCCACCTCACCCTTATCCCTCTTTCCACTTACATCACCCTTTCTGTAGGGATGGGAGCCCCTTAACACAGATTTGTTACTGGCTTTAAAATTAGTTTCTTGTAAGCAATTACAGTATTTTACTGTGGACAGAGAACTGCAATTCTTCCATATGTGATAAGAATCCATTTAAGTTCCACTGCAGTACAGAAGTCCCTGTGGGAGCCATTGGTCTTGCCCTTGTCTCTTGGCAGCAGTGATTTACCTGAGAGGTCAGGAGGACATTAGACAAAACCTAGCTCTCTTTTTCCTCCATGTGGATACCAGTTACCCTGTAGCGACTGTTTTATCTTAACAACTATCCACCCAATCAGTATGTGACACACCTTGAGGTTGAGGATTTCTAAATAGAAGTGTGTACCTTCCTCACAATACAGCCAATAAAGCCAAGACCCTTAATTCTCTGCAACACACAGTGTTCCTCTGCCTTGCCTGATGATGTTCCCTGAAGTATGCCCAGAGCTTACAGTAGAAGAGGTTTTGTGGTGCTGTTTAGCCCCCAGCTCGAGAAATTGGGGTTTGCAGTTCCCCTACCCAACCACTGCTGTTAGAGTTCCTTGGTGAAAAATCAGTCGTACCCTCCATAGGTTGTGGCACATTCTTCAACAGGCCCTTCTGCTGAAGCCTATCCAGACTGGCTGGCTCTGCCGATAGCTACACTGCAGCTCAGTAATCTTTGAGTTGTCTTTACTGGGTTATTTATCCTGGAACCAACTAGTGCAAGGGATAATTTGTCATTGGTGGCTAGATAGAATTTTGTACTTTATGTGTATATATGGAATTTCTTTGCAGACAGACACAATAAAAGAAACTTAATAAAGCTTTTGGCCACAGCTTTCATCAGTAAAAGAGAGACACACACCATTCATACACACAAGCGAACACACCTCATCCACACATGACCGACATTTCTAGCATCTCAGGCTGGAATGCAACTATCACAAGGGACGCAAACAGCAACCTGGTGGGTGCGGGGAAGGGTAAGGGATAGCGGTTATGGGTGGGGAGAGAGATGAATGCTGTCTGGTCGAGTGTGCAGAGACTAGAATGCCAACAGGCACAGTGTCAGGATGTTGTAGGGCACGGAGGTGGAGAAAAATTGAGTGAAAAAGGACAGGAGCAGGGAAAGACGGGTGGATGTGTTTGCAGAGGGCAGCAAATTAAATAAACAGGGTGGGAGATGAGAATGGGGTGGAGATAATAGGACAGAGCGGGTGGAAACTGTTGGGTGGAGGGTGTGGGGAAAGTAGTTACTGTAGGCTAAGGTCAGGATAATTATGCGAGTGGAGAATGTGTTATAAAGACAACTCTCATCTGCACAGTTCGGGTGGCTTGCAGAGTACGGATGTAGATGTAGATGTAGATCCAGATGGCTCAGGTAGTGAAGCAGCCATTAAGTCAAGTGAGTTATGTTCAGCTACATGTTGTGCCACAGGGTGGTCTACTTGGCTCTTAGTCACAGTTTGGCAGTGGCCTTTCATCCTGGTGGACATCTGGTTGGTAGTCATACCAATGTAAAAAGCAGTGCAATGATTGCAGTAGTGCTGGTAAATGACATGGCTGCTTTCCCAGGTGGCCCAGCCCCTGATGGGTTAGGATAAACCTGTGACAGAGATACTGGAGTTGTCAGTCATATGTGCATGAGGAGTGCTTGCTTGTGTATGTGAATGGTGTGTGTGTCTCTGTTTTACTGAAGAAGGCTGTGGCCGAAAGCTTTATGTAAGTGTTTTGTAATTGTGTCTGTCTTCAACTTAACATGTCCTCTTTACAGCAAGTAGCAATCTGTCGTTTCCTACATTGTTTATAATCCGACCTGCCATTTCCATTGTTTGATAAAGGAATTTCTTTATTTTTCTTTAGTATTATCATCTTTGAAGCAAAATAAAAGGGTTGCTGTGACCCATCTGGATTCTGAAGAGCAAGTAGTGCACTGAGGCCATATTGGAGTGTATCTTCTATCACAAATGTTCTTTCAGGAGTACTTCTAGGCACACAGAGTGCTGATCAGAGCTTGCATTTTAGCATTTGAAATGTCTGCTTGAATTGCCTCACATCATGTGAATGTGACAAATTTGATGAGAGGATGCGTAAGATCAGATGCTTGCACAATAAATTTCACCTGACAATTGACATTCCCAAAGAAAGCTTGCAGTTTTGTTTAATTGTTGAGGTGTGGCAGTTCACCAACAGCGGCTAGGTTGTAGGCATGATGCCCCCTTCACAGGTACTTCACTTTCTCTTCAAAAAACCTGCGTTTGTTTAGATTACACTGTAAACCTTTGTCTCGTAAGCAACAAAATACTACATGTGAAGTCTTCAGGTGCTCGACTTTTCTGTTACCCGTCACTATGATGTCATCAAGGCAATTTGTGTGACATGGCAGTGATGCTGTGAGTTTGTCTCTCTAACACTGTAAATATGGTATTGCACTTGCAACACCAAATGGAAGCCATAGATATTTGTACAACATCATTATGTAAAATTTGTCATTCTTTATTCAATGGCAGCTACAGGTAGGCATCTGATAAATCTGTATTTGAGAAATGCCACCTTCCCTCCAGTTAATTTTGACAGTAACTCTCCTGGTCTGGGAACTGGATATGAATGTATGATTGATTGGTCATTAACAGTCAATTTAAAACATACACATAATATTAGTGATCCACTCAATTCCTTTATTACTAAGACAGATGTTGCCCAATTACTTGACATAATGGACTCCAAACTTTGTGGATGATCAAATACGTTAACTGACTGGATTACTGCAATTGCAATCAATTGTGCACTAAAGAATTTGGACATAGCTGCAGGCTTTTACAGTGATATCCACCATGCAATTCATAGCACATCTAATATATCCTGGTGCCAAAAGAAACTAAAATTCGTAACACACTTTTTTAGAATGTTGAATGAACATCTTGCTTTATTAAACTTGCTGCATTCTGTATTGTAAAATCAAAATTTGTAAATGTATTGAGCTCAAAAATATTTGTTACTGTGGTTTGAGACATTATGCATCAAGAAATTCTTGAATCAATTGTTTATATTTTGCTTCAGCAGTAAATATGCCGTTGATTGTTATATGGTATCAGATAATGGTCAGCTTGGGATAGTGATGGTTTGGTGAGTCCATGATGTTTCAAATGTGATTAAAGCCACTGCAGTACTGATACCAACTAGGTAAGACACTGAGTGCTGATTAAAGTTATACTCAATGGAATTTTGTATGGTTTAAAATAGGTTGCTACTCACCTCAAAGAGGCGACACTCAGCAGTAGACAAACACATTTAAAAGTTGAATGTTGCATAAAGTACCAGACTAATTCCTTCATCAGAAGTAGAGAAAAGGAGAATAAAATAAACACACAACTCCCACACACATGGTCACTGCTGTCACTGAGCACTGAAGCCCAACTCAGAAGAGGTAACAAACACACAGTCATACATGCATAATTCACATGCATATGCCACTGTTGTCTCTGGGCACTTAGGCTTGTAATTCCATTGTGGATTTTCCACTTTTGCACGTTTCTTATGATTTTTTGAACCAATATAATATTGACATTGTACCATTTCAGTAGCTGAATGTTCCGAGGCACTCAAATGAATTGTGATGGATTTCTCTGTCTGGCATGGGCTTTTTAGTTATTGAACTAATACAGTAATAGACTGTAAAATATTCGAAAATAGCTTTCTGCTTATGCTAATCATAAAGGACATCAAACAGCCATTTGAAAAACCATGGATCATTAGAGGGAGTAAAGTATCTTGCAAAGGGAAAAGGGAATTGTATCTGTTGCAAGAACAAGTGAAGCTCTTGCAGTAGCTTCACACTGCAAAAACTACTCAAAATTACTAAGAAAAATTATTAATGAGTAAAGGAACATGCACATTGTGCTGGGAACTAGTAATTCCGACAACAGACTTAGAGCTGTATGGAATGTAGTGAAATGAGAAACAGACCAGTATAACATTACTGATGAATTAAATGGAAGGGCTATAAATGATGAGTCACAAGCAGCAAATGCATTTATTAAGCATTTAGTATGAGGCCATGCTGAAAGCTAATGCTTCCAAATTTTTTATGTGAAAACTCAAAAGCTTTTTAACATTCTGCATCTTTATTCTTCATCTTTACGTATTTGCAACCCTCTGCTGCTAGAGGGCTCTGAATTATAGTATGTAACATGGTGGTGTATAATGTAACTATGTTGGCGTGTAAGAGATAGCTTGCTGTAATTGAGTTTCGAATTTGAAGAGTTCTTCCACTCATGGAGCACCCTTCAGCATGACAATGTCAGACCACACATGAATGCTGCAACAATCTAAGATCTTGGGTTCACTGTCATCGATCATCTTCCATACAGTCCTGACCTTAAACAGAACTGCTCTTCTGGCCTCTAGTGATGGTACTTCAGGTTAGAGGCGCAGTGGTGCCGCCTCAGAACTATGGGAGGCATGGCTTCTTCTTAGCATCACATTTGCACCTCATGATATCACATTGCTGTGCAGTATCTCTGCGTTGGTTAATACTTGTTGCACTGTTCTTGACGCTCGACAGTGCCCCACGACACGATGGTGTGGGGGGAGGACGAACGACCAACGCAGTTGTGGAGGTAAGTGCCAAAACTTCGGTTGGCAACGAGCACCAACCCACAACCCGGTATCTACCCAACACTTGGTTGTAAACACTGACATTGAAGCCAACCACAGGCTGCACTTGGGCGGCAGAGACAGAAAATCCATCAGGCGGGCCTGAGGAGATGAAGGCTGGGTTCTCTGGGCATCTGGCCAAGCAGTTGGGCATGATCCTGTTGCTGGTTGTGTTATGGGCTCCCAGCACGTTTGCAAAGCTGGTGGCAGCACCAGGTCAACTTCTATGGGCATCTCCTGCTGCCGTTTTGACAGTGCTGCAGGAGGCAATGTCTGTGGTGGCTGCTGTGTGCCCTGGCTGTGTGTTGGATCTGTGAACAGAAAGCGGGCAGCTGTAAGGACATGCTGAATACCATTGTCTGCACAGAACTGTTCAAACTTACAAGACATGAACTACGGCCCATTATCCAACACTTATCACCTCAGGTAAGCCTTCATAGCAGAACATCAACATAAGAGCTGATACTGTTCTGACTGATGTGGTAGACTTCATTGGAACAACACAGGGAAACTTGCTGTATGCATCGACAACCACTAGTCAGCGTATGTTCCAGTATGGCCCAGCAAACTCTGTGTGCAGGCATTGCCAAGGTCCATCAGGATGTTACCAGTCAAAGTACCCCTTTAGAGTAGCTGACTGATACTTTGCACACATTGCACACTGCGAAGTCATGGCCTCTATTTGTGCACACATTTCTGGCCATGTACAGCGGCACCTTGCCAACTGATTCGTGTGGACAATACCCCAATGTCCTTGGTGCAACAGCCAAAGAACTTCCCACTGGAGGGAGTGAGGGACCATGACTTTTACATTGCCATTTTCAGTGTGAATCAGGAGGACACTCATCTGTACAGAGATGGCACGCTGATGAGCGAAGTTGTTACAAGCAACTGGGTGGCTGGTCTCCTTTCAGGCTCCACAGCCACCCATGACGAACAAACTTGAGCACCATCTACAGCACAGGGTCCAATGTCATTTCATGTGCCACACGGTGGAAGGTGACCAGAAAATCTTCAAAAAGCTGGATTTCTTCTGAATCAGTGTGATGAGAGGAATGAAACAGAGCATCAGAGCCAATAAGGTGTCCTGACAGGAGGTTAGTGGTGGAGTGTTTGGTAGTGGGTTGATGTGACAATTCGTACTGGTAATTGGACAAGAGAAGCACTCACCATTGTAACTTCTGTGCTGTACATGCTGGAACAGGCTGGAAGGACCTAAACAGAGCCGTCAGTGGTCTGTGGTCTCATAACTAGAGAATAGCAGCAACCGTATAGGTATTGGTAGAAATGAGTGACACCATAAATAATATTCAATACATCATTTTCAAGTTATCTGTAGCTGCATTGGGCCTAGGTCAGTGTCTTAACACAAACACAATGGCCTGTCATTGAAACCCAACACCACACCAGTGCCATAAGAAGAGGCATCTGCTGCAAGAATGAAAGGCTTGCTGGAGTTTAAGAGGACTTAACACCTATCACTTAGTAGTGCATCTTTCAGCCACTGGAAAGTGCTCTGACATTTGGCCAACCGTAAGAATGGAATGCTCTCATGGCACAACCAGTGTAGAGTCTCTGCAATCTGAGCAGCATTGGGAATAAAATGGATGTAATAGGTTAGCACAGCTTGCAATTGTGATACATTTGTTGGCACAGGCAAGTTACAAATGGTCAGTAAGTGCAACTGTGATGGATGAATGCCATGTAAGAATTAATCACATGGCAAAGATACTCAATTTCATTGAGAAAGAAGGAACACATTGAATGGTTGCATGTCAGTTCCCACTTTGGTCAACACTTGAAACAGTGCCTCAAAATTTTGTAACTGTTCTGGTGGCATATGACCAGAGATAACTATATTATCTAAATAAAACATTGGAAACTCCAGGGAGTAATATCTGCAGTGTAGGAAAAGACAGATGGCTTCTTTGTGTAAAGAAGATTCCACCCCGAGATGCTGGAGTAGGCAGTTTTGTGTGCATGAGGTTTACTTGCTTGTGTTTATGGATGGAGTTTGTCTTTCTTTGACTGATGAAGGCTGTGGCCAAATGCTTGTTTAAGTGTCTTTTAATGTGCCTGTTTGCAACTTAACGTGTCTACTTTATGGTAAGCACAAATATGTCTTCTCCTACGTTGTTGATATCATCTAAATAGTTGGAACCATAGTTTACTTACAAGGTCAGTTGTTCAAGGTAACTTCTTGAAAATAGCTGGTGTGGAAGTATTACCAAATGGTAACTGCTGAAACTGGATTAATCCCTTGTGTGTGATGATCACAGAAATCTTCTCTTATTCTTCATCTAAAAGCAGTTGCAGGTAGGGTTTCTGGAGATCAGTTTTTGAAAAGAAATGACCATGACCTAATTTGCCCATCAGATCATCAGGATGGGACAATGGAAAAGAATCAACAAAAGTTTGTGGGTTGATGGTTGATTTAAAGTCTGCTCAGGGACTCCGCCCACCCATTAGTTTAGTAAGGACTACCAGGGGTGATGCTGATTTGCTGGCCGACACTGGTTTGTTGCACTGTCCTGCAAGTCTGCAGCATCCCGCTCCTGTAATGCATGAGGAATAGGATACGCATTAAAAAACTTGGGCTGCGCATTGTCTTTCATTGTCACATGGGCCTCGAAACCGTGTGCTTTGTCTAAACTACCATGGAACAGAGAACTGTTTTAGTCACATAATGTATTAATATTGGCCATAAACCCAGATGAATTAATTTATAACACCTTCCTCTGAATTTACAATTTGAAAACATCAAAGCAATCTATGCCAAAAATGTGAGTAGACTTGCGAGACCACCACATCTGATATAACACTGTTTTAGTAGTACCATGGAATGTAGCTGGTAATCTGCACACCCCAAGCACAGGAATAGATTGTCCACTGTATGCTGACAACAGGTTATGTGGTTGGTGAAGCTGTGGAGTACATAACTATTCATATGTAGTGTGGTTGAGCAGCATAATAGTAGCACCAGTATCTAACTGTAAATTAACACACATGTTGAACGCACGCAACTGAACACATAAATTATTGGATTACCGATTGATAAGTTCAGAGTTTGTGTCCTGACAATCTGACAACAGGAGCAGCAGACTGTTGTGCAACAGACACAATATACACCTCATTAGACATTAGAATCATTGTCTGACATGGAATGTGAAAGCTGCCTAACAACATCTATACTTAAACATATCAACTGCACATGACTTTGTTTGCCACTTGGCTTTGCAGCATGGGCACTGTGCCCTATCATGTGTTTGAAATCAACATGAGCAGGACTTTCACAAGTGTGCAGGCTGCACTGGGACCTGACAGTGCGACTGGTTTGCACATGACTTAGACGTTGGGTGATATCTGATCTGACCTGAGCAGAAGGGGGGAGGGGGGGGGGGTGCAGGTTGGCCTCTGAACAGTCGTACTCTCGACAGCATGTATTACAGGTGCTTGAAAATCATGCTTAGGTACATTGACCATGCCCTGTGACTCAATAATTGGCAATACTGTGCTGAGGTCAGGGTCTTGATGCTATAGTATGGCAGCACGAATATGGGAATCAGACACAGTCTGAGCAATCACATCTCTCATCACAATGTCACTGTTAACTTAACCCACATGGAAACTGAAAGTGGTATTGTCTGGTAAGGCTGTGAAGTTCTGTTACCCACTGTTTGTAGAACTATCCTGGCTGCAGTTTTAATCTGTAAAACTTATAATGACCAGCTGCTGTATGCACTCGTGATTTAAAATGACTTGGCAGTTTGTCAAATAACTCTTCATAGGAGATCTCATGAGGTTGGCAATCTGAAAACAGTTTCACTATCAACCAGAATACAGCTGAGCCTGTGGTGAAGAGAAAATGGTAAATATGCTGGTTACCTGTTACACCATTAGTGTTGAAATGCACCATCATTTGTGCAACATAATCAGCCCAATCTTTGGTTTGCCCCAGAATCTCTCTGAATTTAGGCAATTACAAACTGTTTGTTGTTTCCAATTGAACAGGCTGGGACAGCAGCTGTGGTGCTGCTACAATTCCGTGGAGTATTGTAGTAACTGTTCAATCCTTTGTTCCTGCGATTGTATAGCTTGCATTAAAGACACATCCAGAAGAGATGTCATGAACACTCAATATAACAACACACACAAACAGAAAAATATCACTGCTGCAAGAGAGGGTGTGTTACACATTTTGCCTCAATGAGCTAATTGTGAGCTGCATCCTCGTCGTCACTTTATGTGTTGTTTCCAGCTTCTTAGACACTAAGGTGGCTAGTGATAAAACAGTTAATTAGAATACTCAGAATAAGTAATACTTTATTAATTGCAACAAAACTTATCTTTGCTCACCAGGCTCAACTGTAACAATGAAACTGCACACATGGACTTGGGGTTCAGAACATATTAAATGAGCCATGATTACTGAGTGGCAAATTGATACAAGTTCAGAATGGCTGTACTGTAGCTTCACTACAGTCACTAGAAAACACAAGTTTGTAAACACTTGTTGACACAGTTCTGATAGCATTGGCATGTAGGCACAGTTCACAGGAAATGGAAGTGTCTTTACTCCCCAACGGTTGACATGGACTGTGTCACAATGAGTAGGCAGCACAATGATGTTACTCCAACAGGAACTTCCTGGAAGTGGACAGTATCCGACCTGGAACAGGACTACCCTCCTGGCCTCTGTTTATGCTATTTCAGGGCAGAGAGCCTTGGAAGTACAGGAGGCATGGCTTCTTCTTAGTATCTCATTGGCAACTTGTGATAGCGCTTTGCTGTGCAGTATCTCTGTGGTGCTCCATACTTCTTGCACAGCCTCTGATACTCAATAACATTGCAAAATGAATATGTAGACATGAAGAATAAAGAAGTAGAATGTTAATAATGTTTGTTTTATTTAAAAATCTTCTAGAGTTTTCACATAAAAAATTTTGGAAGCATTACTTTTCAGCATGCACTTGTAGCAAATATAGGGACAAACAGTCCAGGAGAAAATCACAGCAGTATGTTGAAAAATATCTCTCATCAAAATGCAGTCATGTGAAAGTATCACCAACTTCTCTTTCTGAAATTAAGAAAATTGTTTATTCTCTCAAAAATAGAAGCTCATCTGGATTTGATGGAGTTTTCAACAGAGTACTAAAGATTTGTTCCCATGTAATAAGCCGTGTCTTATCTGAAATATGTAATGCATCACTTACTCGTGACATTTTTCCAGAGAGATTAAAATATGTCATTGTTAAATCCCTTTATCAGGAAGGTGATACGAGACTTCTTAATAACTACTGACCAGTTTCACTGCTGATGTCATTTCCCACATTTTTTGTGAAGGTGGTGTTTTCCAGAATAGCCTCCTACATGAGCAACAACTGTATCCTCATTAAATCACAGTTTGGGTTTCAGAAGAAGTGCCCTGCTGAGAATGCCATTTACACATTCACTCACCAAATATTAGAAGTATTAAATTAAAAAAAAAAAAAATAGCTCTGTTTGGTATTTTCTATGGCCTAAAGCATTTGACTGTATGAACCACAGTATTCTTCTAGATAAATTGTGGTTTAATGTGAGTGTTAATGTAACCTACCTATGGAGACTATCTTATTTAACCAAAAGAATGCAAAAACTTGTACTTAGTAATGCAACAAATGTAATCAGGGAACGTCTCACCATTATTCCCCATACACGTTAATGAACATCCATCTAGTACACAACAAGCAGAATTAGTTCTCTTGTGGATGACACTAGTATTGTAATCAGTCCATACAGTAACAGGAGAAATGGTAAGCAATGTTCTTAACAGACATTGACTAATTTTTCACAAATGGTGCCACTTTCAATTTTAAGAAGACAAAACATATTCATTTTTGCACATCTAGAGGTACTACACCAGTCCCAAGTGTAACACGTGGCGAGGGAATAATAAATAAGGTGTTCATATTGAAGATAATTTAAACTGGAATATGCATATTTTGGCACTCCTAAAACAACTTAGTGCATCCTCATTTGTGCTTAGAATATTTGCAAATCTTGAGGAGAAACGAATCAGTAAGGTGACATATTTTGCATATTTTCATTCAGTAATGTCATACAGAATAATGTTGTGGGGTAAATCATCTTTAGGAAAGAAAGCCTTCATTGCTGAAAAATGTGGTGTAAAAATAATATGTGGTACTCACTTACCATCATCTTGTAGACGTCTGTTTAAGGAATTAGGCATCCTGGCTACTTCTTCATAGTATATTTCTTCCGTAATGAAATTGGTTGTAAATAACCCACTACAGTTCTGCAATTCGAAAGGAACAATGAGTCACATAATTACATCACCAAAGAGAAAAATGACATTCATTACTTCACATTGAAATTGTCTTCAGCAGAAAAAGGAATGCATAATCCTGCAACTAAAACCTTTGATCACTTACCCAGTGATATAAAATGTCTGATAGACAGAAAAGTACAATTTGAAAACAAACTGAAAGTTTCTCCTTGACAACTCCATTGTAAGGTGTAAAAGAGGGTAGACAGGAATTACTAACTAACAACTGTGTTTCCTTTTCAGAATTCACACCTATACATGCTCAGTATATAGCCATATTTGTGATGTGATTGTGAAATGACTTGTTCCACATCATTACATTTCGTCATGCAAATGATCCATAGAACATGAAACTAACTAACTAATGCTTTGTGAATTTACCTTTCAAACAGTGCATCATGTTAATAACTATTAGGTAGCTCCGGTAGCTACCATAATTATATACTAAGTATATACTAAGATGGTATCTGTTCTTTCGGACATTTCCGAAAGAACAGATACCATCGGTGACCATGCAGCTCATTAGAATGAAATTACAATGAAATGAACACCCTTAGCTACATTCAGGCATTGACATACGTCAACGGGGACAGATTAAAATGTGTGCCCCAACCGGGACTCGAACCCGGGATCTCCTGCTTACATGGCAGACGCTCTATCCATCTGCGCCACCGAGGACACAGAGGATAGTGCGACTGCAGGGATTTATCTCTGGCACGCCTCCCGCGAGACCCACATTCTCAACGTATTGTCCCGCACTACATTCGTAGTGCCCCCGCCCATTATACTCATTACTCATTACCATAATTATTTTAAGTCCAACCTCTCACTAACTCACGGAAATATTACAAGTTTCCCAGTGGCTAACTTGTGTGAAGTTACTGCAAGTCCTACCTGCTGTAACTCTTGGAAATATTACAAGTCGATGAACTTGTCTTGTAAAACTTCTAAGTTTTCACTGCTGACATTTGAGACTTTTGCAAGTCCCCAAATTTGTACTTAGGAACATTTCAAACACTTTTAAGTTTGCAATTCACTCTTCACTCATCGATACACACATCTGCTGTGTACCAAGTCTTCAAATCGATGGATCTCACTCAGGATGGAGACCAGCTATTTATGCACTCAGACTGTAATGAAATTTATCATACATTTATTTCCCATATATCTAATAAACATATAAAACATCTCAATCTATAACAAAATTTTCTCAGCTTTCTGATGTTGTCTTTAGTTTCTCACTGACTGTCTTAGTTTTTACAATAGTTATAGTTTCGTCAGCAGGATAGTTAATGTATGATGTTTTACTGTTGAAAAATTACAAACATATTGAAATAATTACACTTACGCATAGATACCTTAGCTTAATTTTGCTATGCTGCTGCTACTTTTATCAGTTTATTATTTATTGTTTGAAAGTGATGTTTCTATACCCCAGTATGTATACTCTGGGATATAGTTCAAAATATATAAAATGTACAAAATTCTATAAGTACATTCTGATGCAGCTGTTCAAACTCTATCCATTGAGACATAACTTATCAAAATCTCCAATTCCTTGAAGAGATGTTAAATTTTAAAGTTCATTTTTTTGCAAAACTTTGATAGTACTCAGAAACTTCTTTTTTGATTGAGGGTGTATTTTTACGAACATACTCATCTTATTTTTCTGTGCGAGTGTCCATGGTTGCTTGTTCTCTAGATGTATTGCATTGGGTTTTACTGAACTTGGGTATATTTAGTAAGTATTGCAGTCCCTTGTTTCTGCCAGTGTCTAGCCCCATCAAGGACCTCTCTAATGGTCACGCATGCTGGGTATTTCCAACCACCAGGCCAAATCCTTAGTTTACTTGCTGCCACCTACAACTGCAGTATCTCTTATACTACAGCCTCTGCCAGTCATGGAGTCTGAAATCTGCCGTCTCTCAGCTAAGTGTCTCAAGTACTGCTGCCACCCCGTGGCGAACACTGCAACAGTGGTGCAGACCACCTCTGAGTCCAGCCCAGTGTGGCCAACAAGACCCCTTAACTGTCAGATACACCATATGCACATTAATGTCATCTTTAAAAGTTCTGTCATACAGGTGTACCTTGATGCTACTTCACAGGCTGCTCTATGACATAGCTAATTAGTGAATCTGCATGTGGTGTCTGACACTGATTGTACTGAAATGGGGATTTGCAGCCTAAATTATGTGAGTGATAAACTCAGTCCAGTTGCTGCAGTATGAGTTTGCATTGGAAATAGATGTCCCACACCTACTCTTTGTTTTTATTTTATTTATTTATGTTTGTTCTTTCCAACAAATTTCTGTGTTGTAGCCCCGTTTTCAGGCAAACATTCCTGTCATCCGCCATGTCATTCAGGTTAGAATGCACTAGGCATAGCTAAACTATATTGTACACCAACCAGAGTATATATACTTTGTCAAATATTAACATCAAATTCATAAATGCAGTTCATGGTGCCAACATGCTCATAGATTCTTCAACTGGTAAGTCACAGTAATCATAATGTTTTCCATTTCTTTGGAAGGAGAATTTTGTTGACTAGTAACCAATGCAATGCCTAAAAACTATGCAAACCAAGAGGGCATTGTCAGCAACTGCCATCCAGGATCTTTCTTTCTGCCAGTGAGCTCACAGCTTTAATTGATAGATAGAATTTTTCCATAGATCCATAGTGAGGAAATCATCAAGAATGTTGTACATGTCATAAAAACAAAAATATACAATACATATCTACAAGAGAAAAATATGCTAACATTCCTTCCACAGATCATAAAAGAAAAGGATCTCGAGGAAGTGAAATACGTAAAAAATCTGAAACATTTTCATTAAAAGTTATCCACACATACCACAAACACGTAATTGTGTATAAACTGACATGCATAAGATAATTTAGAACATTTGCTTATACAGTCTGCATTACTGCACTGAAGATGTACAGAAGATTTTATATAACCATTATTTGATATTAATAATATATACATCAGTTTCTGGACTGAAGACCACAACAACAACATACATCAGTTGGGTCTACAAAAAAATTTGTCAATGGACTAAAACTCTTTATTTCTGTTATTGATTTAGTGAACTGAGCTTACAGTTTGAAAAAGAAATGCTATGTTATTTATGACATATTACATTATGGAATAATGTTAATGGGAAGCATTACATAGTATTTCAAGTTCCTTGACTAAGCCTCAACAGTGTAGAAAAAGACAGATTGTTACCTGCAGTAAAGAAGACACATCAAGTTGCAGACAGGCACAATTAAAAGACACTTACATACAGCTTTCGGCCACAGCCTTCATCAGTAAAGGATAGACACACACCATTCACACACACAAGCAAGCACACCTCACACACACACACAACTGCCAGCTCCAGCATCTCAGGCCAGAATGCTGATGCTGGAGTTAACAATTGTGTGTGAGTGATCTGTGCTTGCTGGTGTGTGCCTATCATTTACTGATGAAGGCTGTGGCCGAGAGCTAGATGTACAGGGTGACAGTTATTGAACTATATGAAAAAACATACATTAGTTACAAACTGTAGCATGCCCACATTTCTTTCAACATGTAAATGTCACTACAGATATTTGGACATGTTCGATATGCCTGCCATCATTGATGGTGATGTAGTGCAGATGAACAGCGAAATTCTGCATAACGTGCTGAAGTGTTGGAACATCAATGCTGTCGGTGGCCTCCTGAATGGCTGTTTTCAGCTCAGCAATGGTTTTGGGGTTATTACTGTAGGTCTTGCTTTTAATATAGCCCCACAAAAAGGAGTCAGATGTGTTCACATCTGGAGAATGTGGCAGCCCATTCCAGTGGCCTCTGGGTACCCTAGAGCCAGAATGCAGTCCCCATAGTGCTTCTCCAGGACATCAAATATTCCCCTGCTTCGATAGGGTTGAACTCCATCTTGGATGATCCACATCTTGTCGAAATCAGGGTCACTTTGGATAATAGATATGAAATCATCTTCCAAAACCTTCACATACCATTCGGTAGCTATCGTGCTATCAAGGAATATCACACCGATTATTCCATGACAGGACGTTGCACACCACACAGTCACCCGTTGAGGGTAAAGAGGCTTCTCGATTGCAAAATATGGATTCTAAGTCCCCCAAATGCACCAGTTTTGCTTATTGATGAACCCATCCAAATGAAAGAGGGCTTAGCCGCTAAACCAAACCATGCATGCACATGCTAATTCCCATCATGCCTTGCGGCAAACCATGCAGTTTGAACATCCTAATGCAAACCGTTCAAAAGTTACGACAATTTTATATCATACAGTTCAAAAGTTGTCACCCTGTAAGTGTCTTTTAAATGTGCCTATGTGCAACTTGATATGTCCTTATGGTAAGCAGCAATCTGTCTTTTCCTGCTTTGTTGATATTCCTACCTGGAGTTTCTATTGTTTGAATAAGCCTCTGGATTACATTCTTGAATTCATGACACAAGTAATTCGTTTTACATGTTCTTGAACTCTGAAAATTTTTAAGTTACTGATAAGTTTCCCCAAAATATGAAACTATATGACATCATGTGCTGTTTGCATAATAAGTGGGAAGATATTAACTCAAACTTTCTGTCTACCTTAATGCGGTGAATTGTCATTTCTGTGGTGTGACTTAACATTTTTGTATGTTGTCATTACTTATTGAAGTAGTTTTCTTTCTGCTCTGAATGACTGTCTTGGTATAGTTGCAATGGTCTTATTAAGCAATTCATGTTATCCATTAGTATATTTTGCAAATACTATATTAAAATATCATGTTATTTCAGACATTGGAGCACATCCGGACAGTGTGAATGTATTAGAAGGTGTTGAAGGTGATGTGAGAACACCAGAAAAACTCGTGGATGGTGTTAATGACACACTAGATGGTCAACATATGTGGCTAGCCCCAATTCTCCCAGATGAGGTAATTATTATACTTCAAAGACATACTGAGTAGCTGATGAAATCAAATCAATCAAACAATGTGAACTTTCTTAATGTAATATGCTCATCCAAATCCTATATTTCTTTGTTACTTTACTTCAGATTGAAAAACTTAGTAAACACCTTTCAGTTTTAGTACTTAAATGTTAACAAGATTTTTAAGTGCACCTATGAAGCTGTGTGTAAACATCTCCTAGCCTCTACAGCCATCAGATTCCTCCTTTTCACTATCTCACTCTAATCCATTCACTCAATTAAATGTATATGAATTCTCATTCACAGTGTTCTCTATCTACTTCTACATATATACCCCGCAAACTACTGTACTTCACATCAGAGAGTGCTTTATAATGTTCTTCAGGCAGTCTGTTTCTAACAGTCTGTTTCTGGCTATGTCCTTCCCTGCTCTCACTAAAGTACTCAACGACAGTGAACAGATTATCACCATCTCCTTGGAAGGCAAGTTTTATCACACAGTGTAACTTTTCGCAATATGGTACCGACATTCTCTTCTGACATTGAAGTTTAGCATGCTGTTGCTACTGAAATCATTAGATACAGACTTGTGAGAGAAAAGGATTACCATTTACCAGGTCCTGGAACAGAAACAGACATTAGAAAGCAGCCAGACCCAAATTTAAAAATAATGTTAAATCACTAGAATTTTGTCGATAGGTTTTATAAGGAGCAAGATGAGTAACAAGAAGAAAAAAATTTAAAATACCATTTTAAATATTAGGCTGCGTCATTGTGAAACACCAGTCAAAACCAATATACCAACAACTTGACAGTCTTTACTGCATTCGTTGTCAGGGTGACTAACTGGTGGATTCTGATGATACGGGAAACATAAAAATAACCTGTTAATTTTTATATCTTTTTAATGATTATATAGAACAGATCAAACTAAACATTGATCAGTACAAAGTAATTAAAATGAAGAATAATGTAAGTTAAAGGAAAACATGGTTTGAGGTTTCCCATATGTGTGCTTTCAAAACCTCCCTACGAACTTGCTTCAGTTTCTGTAATACCGTATGTACCTGAGTGTAAGATTACCCCCCCACCCCCTCCCCCACCCCCCAATTTCTTAAGAGGCTCCTCAGGAAAAATATATTTTTTACCATAATAATGTACGGAAGGTTCTGATTGAAAATTACGAATTATTTAGGAATAAAGGGCACAGCTCACCGAAAGGCAGAAGCACTGTGTCATTGATGGGTACACAAACAAAGGTACAGAGCTTGGATAGCTTTTGGAATGCATTTCCTTTTTCAGACATGTAGGAAAAACATGCATGCGAACACACACGCACACACCTGTCCCCATACATTGTCAGGGTTGCCACAAATTCTGGAAATGAGGGAATATCAGGGAATTTCAAACGTATCAGGGAAATATCAAGGACACATGAAAAAACACTGGAATAATCTCATTGGTTTCATTTCATCAACATGGTGTGTGTAACATATGAATAACTGGCCACACAGGTGGACTTCATGACATACCAAAACCACAGGCCATTTCTGTGGGTATCTCTAACTGATCGGGCAGTAATTTTTGTTTCTGTAATTTTTATTCTTTCTCTTTTTTCTATGTCACACTGTCTTTACAATTTCTATTTCAACAAAACCGAAAATTACATTGTTATTGCCAAAAATAAAAACACGTCCGATCACATCAGAGGCATGCCCACTACTAATCCATTCTGTGGTACTAACAATATTCCAAGGAGTTTATAAATTTTATTGACAAATGAATCTCTACCAATTTATATCATTATTTTATAAATGAACCCAGAAGTAAACATAAGAAATATTGTCAAATTGCACAATTAATAATAGGAATTTTAAGTGTGCCAGATATTTCCTAATTTCAAATATTTCAAAAAAAGATTTATTTTAACTGTACATACACAGCTAGTACATACCTATTATAACAACGAAAATAAAGTAATTCTTTTTATGGATTATAGCCTGAAATATATGACATGTACAAAATCATAAGAAATTCTTTTAGAAAAACAACTGAGATAATATTAACCTGTTTAAAAAATTCTAATTATTTTTGTTATCAATTACTTCTCTTGAGGAAAAGTAATGCTAGAGGATGGTGTCCCTTTACAAGGCCAGGCCCAGGGAGGGGTGATTGCCTGAGCTGCTACCTTCTAAAACTGCCGATTGGTCCCTCTGTCCGGTGTTCAGGAGATGTGACCTGAGGTGTGAGCAATCACCTAAGGTGGTTGCGCGCCCTTGTGAAGGGGGACCCCAATTGGAAGGAGCACATCATCTGAGACGCTGGCAATCATTGGGGATTTTCTTGCAATGAGCCAATCATCTTCACAATCAGCGTCTAAAAAACATAAACAGAATTAGGCTGATGATTCAAAGACCCTCCCAGCTGCACCACATTCAAATACCCTCCCAGCTGCACCACAGTACCTCGTGGTTTCACGTACTGAAGACAGTCAGTCTTCCGCAATGGTAAATCTGTTTATTATTCAGAAAGGTGTTGATGCATTTTCTGGCCCTGTGAAATCGTGCTCTCATTTACGTAATGGCACTTTGCTTTTGGAGACTACTTCTGGTTCTCAGGGACAACAACTGCTTCATGTGTCTTTTCTCCATGACTATCCTGTTCATGTCAAGGCCCATCAAACTCTTAATTCTTCCCATGGTGTTATTAACACTTGGCTGTTCAACAGTCTGACTGAGGCCGAACATACCTCTCTGATCAGGGTGTCATTGCTGTCCATCGGGTGATGAAAAAGGTAGATGTCTCCTTAATGCCCACACAGACACACTTTTTCTCACCTTTGATAGAGTGGTGCTACTGTCCACACTCAGAGCAGGTTATGAGGTTCTTGCAGTCTGAGCATACATTCCAAACCCGTTGTGCTACCACCAGTGTCACAATTTCAACCACACTCGAATGTCTTGTTGACACTCGGCCAAATGTGTAACCTGTGGCAGGTATGTGCGTGAGGGTGATTGTCCAGCCCCATGTCCCTGCTGTATCAAATGCAATGGCAACCATGGTGCATCCCCTCAAGATTGTCCCACGTATCTCGATGAGCGGGCTGTCCAGGAGATGCGAGTAAAGAAAAAAGTTCCTTACCCAGTCGCTTGCAAGTTATTGGCTTGTTGCAAACTCTGCATTCTACCATCTGGCACTTACAGTACTGTTCTTGCTGCACCTCACTCCATGAAGGACATAGCCATGCAGACATGCGACCTCAAATTCAGCTCTGAGGTTGTGAAATCGCCCATTGTCATGCTAGCATCTCAGTCCCCTCATCCAGCTGTGCAACAAACTATCAAACCCTTGCCTCACGGAGTGAAGGCACCAGCTACACAACTGGCAGGCCGGAAAGAACAGAAGGAATGCTCCCGTGAAGACTTCCTATGACCTTCCACCCAACAAACACTTGAGTCATCCCCTGATGACCAGAAAGACTCGAAGAAGTCCGCCAAAGGCAAACGGTCTTCTCCTTTACCGACTCAAAGATCCTCTTTGATGGTGTCGCCATATGGTACCTTTGCCCGGCTGGCCTCTGTGTTGTCAGTGCACACCACCAACTCTTTTTCTGCAGTGCTTTCCGCAGACTGACAGCAGAAGAAAGGCGACTCTTCTGTGGACCTCATGGAGCTGGATCCTCCTGCCTCAGTGCCCTGCAGCAGTGAGTCTTCACAGGCTGGCAGTCGACATCACTTCATTTTTTCCTCATCATGACTCTCTTCCAATGAAACGTTCATGGGCTTTGATCCAACAAAGAGAATTTATGGCTGCTTTTAGTATCGCAGCATCCACTTGTACTCTGCCTTCAGGAAACAAAATTGCCTTCTCACGACCAATTTGAGCTTTTGTATTTCTTCCTGGTCCATTTTGACCTTCCGCCCAAGGTCAGCGTTCCATCTCATGGGGTAGTCATGCTACTCGAGTGGGATGATGTTCATAGTCAACACATGTCCCTGCCTGCCTGTCTTCAGACTGTTGCAGTTCGCCTTTTCCTTCTTCTATGAACATTTTCCCTTTGTACCATTTACATCCCTCCAGCATTTGATGTCATCAGGGCCAACTTCCTCCAGCTTATTAGGCAGCTACCTCACCCATTTCTGCTGGTCGGTGACTTCAATGTGCCCCATCTCATTTGGGATTCTCCCAGAACCTGTCTGAGAGGTGCCCTCTTGACTGACCTTCTTAATCAACTTGACCTTTTCTGTGTTAACACAGGAGCACCCATGTTTCTTTCAGACTCCTCGTACACCTATTCCCATTTGGACCTATCTTTCTGCACTGCCCATCTTGCCCATTGTTTTGATAGTCCGTTCCTTCTGACACCTACTCGAGCAACTATTTCCCATGTGGTATCTGCTTACTGACTCCTACCCCACCTCTGTGCACACCCAGATCGTAGCTTACTAAGGCCAGCTGGAGGCTTTACTCTTACCTGGTGACCTTCGATGAACACGATTTCCCCAGTTGTGATGACAAGGTGGAATATCTTACAAACATTACCCTTAATGCCGCAGAATGTTCCATTCCCTGCAATTTCTCCTACTATGCCATCTCCCAGTCCCTGGGGAAACTGAGATATGCTGTGATGCAATTTGCACTTGGAGACGTGCTCATTGTGTTGTTAAATATTATCCTATAACGGCAAACTGGATACATTGTAAACAGATGCATGTACAGTGTTGTCACACTCTTCAGGATAACATAAAAGCTAGCTGGATTTCATTTGCTTGTTCATTTAACAGTTCCACCCCCTCTTCCGTCGTGTGGGCCAACCTCCAACGGCTTTCTGCGACCAAGATCCATTCGCCAGTTTCTGGCCTGACAGTAGCAGATGATGTCATCGTGGGCCCTGCTGCTGTCTCCAGCACCCTGGGCCGCCGTTTTGAGGAAATTTTGAGCTCCTCCCATTATCAGCCGCCTTCCTCCATTGGAAATGAGTGGAGGAGGCTCTCTTCTCAGAATCATGGGTGTTGCAATGCATACTGTTACTTCAAGGGAACTAGATCATGCTCTCACTTCATCCAGATCCTCCGACCAAGGCCAGATGCTGTTCATATTCAGAACTTGCAGTACCTTTGTCTTGTGGGCGAGCACTTTCTGCTTAATATGTACAACTGAACCTGGGCAGAGAGCAAGTTTCCCAGATACTGGTGTGAAGCCACTATCATACCCATACCTAAACCCGGTAAGGACAAACACCTTCCTTCTACTACTGCTCCATCTCTCTCACCAGCTGTGTTTGCGAGGTGATGAAACATGTGATTCATGCCCAGCTGGTATGGTGCCTCAAGTCTCACAATTTACTAACCATTGCATAGTATGGATTTTGAGCATGGTGTTCTCCAGTTGACCATCTCATCACTTAGTCCACCCAAGTCATGAATGGTTTTCTGTGGAAATCCCAGACCGTGGCTGCGTTTTTCGATTTGGAGAAAACCTACAACATCTGCTGGAGCACTGGTATCCTCCACAACTCTACACATGGGGCTTCCGTGGCCAACTGCCCTGTTTCCTTGAGGAATTTTTAAAAGACTGAGTTTTCAAAGTATGTGTGGATTCTGCCTTGTTAGACACCTTTATCCAGGAAAACAGTGTGCCTCTGGGTTCCTTCCTGAGCGTCACCCTCTTTGCTATCACCATTAACCCTATAATGGCCTGTCTCACACTGGGCATCTCCAGCTCCCTTTTTGTTGATGATTTTGCTGTCTATTGCAGTTCTTCATGGACCTGTCTCATTGAACAGCATCTTGAGCAATGTCTCAATCATCTTTACTCATGGAGCATGAACAATGGCTTTCGTTTTTCCACTGACAAAACTGTTTGTATGAGCTTCTGGTGGTGCAGTTGGTTTCTCCCACCATCTTTACATCTTGGGCCTGTTGCTCTTCCATTCATTGAAACTACGAAATTCCTGGGGCTCCTGCTCAATAGGAAACTCTCGTAGTCCTACTGGGGTGCAGATGGAACCACCCTCCACCATTTGTACCCATCCCTTGTCCGTATGAAACTAGGCTATGGGTGCTTTGTTTATGCCTTTCCACATCCATCCCTCCTAGGCTGTCTCAATACTAGCCATCTTCATAGCATCCAGTTGGCCATTGGCACCTTCTGCGTTAGCCCAGTTGAGAGTCTGTATGCAGAAGCTGTCGAACTACCACGGTCCTACCACCGTGACTTCCTCCTCAGCAGATATGCACGCTATTTGTCTGCTATGCGTGGCCATCAATCCTGTGCCTCCTTCTTCGATGACTCCTTTGATTGCCAGTATGGGGTGCATCCCTCTTCTCTGTTACCTCCTGGAGTTCGCTTTTGGCTCTTGCTCCAGCGGATTAACTTCATGCTCCCTGCAACTTTCCTGGTGGGGTGTGAACCCATCACCACCTTTGCTTCGTGTTGTGGCTCATGTTCACCTTGGCCTTTATTCGCTTCCTAAGGACACTACACCAGGCTTGCTGTATCGCCTTCAGTTTCACAACCTTCACACAGAATTTTGTGAAAGTACCTTTGTGTACACTGATGGCTCTCGGACTGACCATGGTGTCTGGTGTGCTTTCATCGTTGGCACTGACATTTTTGGTATTGACGTATGGCACATTTTTCAGTATTTACAGCAGAGCTCTTCACCCTATGTCAAGCCATGGAGTACATCTGGCGACACAAGCATTTGAATTGTGTCATCTGCTCAAACTTTCAGCGCCCTTCAAATCCTCTATGCACTGTATACCATCTGTCACTTAATGCTACAGGTCCAGGAAAGCTTGCACTTGCTCACTTTTGATGGAGCTTCTGTGATGTTTATGTAGGTTCCTGGTCATGTCAGTCTGACAGGAAACAAGGCTGCTGACACTGCTGCAAAGGCTGCAGTCCTTGTACCTCAGCCCACTATTTCTTACATTCCCTCTGATGAACTCTATGTTACCATCTGTCAGGAGGTGGTTTGACTTTGCCGTCGCCACTAGTCCTCCCTTCATGGGAGTAAGCTCTGGGTTATTAAGCCTCTCCCAGTGGCTTGGATGACCTCCTCTCCCCCCTCCCGCCATGAGGAGGTCATTTTAACTAGGTTGCGTATTGGGCACTCCCTTTTTAGCCATTGTCATTTGTTAAGTAGTGCTCCCCTACCACTTTGTGCACATTGCATCCAATTTTTAACTGTCCGCCATTTCCTGATGAAATACCCTTTTTTTGACTGGTTACATTCCTGTTCGCATTTGCCTTCTGTGTTATCAGCATTTTACTTTTTATCCGTCATAGCAATATGGCGAAGGCCATTTAATTTTTACTTCTGGCCCTCCATTTCTCTATGGCGTATGTTATAGACCTTTCTTCACATCCCTGTTTTTAGCTGTCTTCTCTTCCGTCATTGTGGATTGACATGTAGTCATTTTTAACTCCTCACTTTACATCGTGTTTCACAGTTTTGACATGGGTACATATGATCCTAGTTGTTTTTGCACCCTAAAACAGTACAAAACAGAACGGGAGAGAAACACAGAAGTCCTTACATTTTTTGTCAACTTATATCTTTACTTACCCTAGAGATATCAAAATTTGTCAGGGAAAAATGCTAAAACTTGTCTGGAAATCAGGGAAATATCAGGGAATCTCTTTTTATGAAACTTCTGGCAAACCTGATTGTGCTTGATTGACTGCCATCTCTTTCCTGGTCTATGGTGAGTTTACTGAGGTGAGGTGGGAATGTAGGGTGTAGTGGGGTGAGGGGTGGAGAGAGGCAGGAGGCGGGGCGGAGTTTGAGGTTAAGCGGCTTATGGGAGTTTGGGTAGCCATCCATGGTCAAGCTAGGGGTGCAAGTAGAGGAGGCAGTTGGCAGACAGCTGGGCATGTGATTTCATAGACTAGGGCGTGAGAAACAGCACACAACTAGTAGGTGTGGGGACACAACTTGGGCGGGGGCACTGGGGTGGGGATTGTGTTCACATGCACACACACACATGCACTCGTGCGCCCACACACACACACACACACACACACACACACACACACACACACACACACACACACTATTGGGTAGGGCAGGTGGGCAACAAGTTACTTTAGGTTCATGCCAGGAATGCTATGGGAGCGAAGGATGTGCTGTAAGGATAGCTCTCATCTACGAAGCTCAGAAAATCTGGTGGTGGTAAGGAGGATCCAGATGGTAAGGGCTGTGAAGTAACCATTGAAATCTCGCATGAGGCAGACAGACAAAAGTTGCAGGAGGGGGTAAAAAAGTCAGCATCTATCAGAGATCAGTCAGACTCTAGGAACACCTGAAGATGGCAAGAAGTCGACTTGCCGAAACATCGTGCCTGGTTGAACGACGAGAAATACTCTAGATTTCTGTATGTGTGGAAACCTAATATCAGTATTTTTCTTCCTCTCAGAAAGACCTTTCTTTCTAAAAGTGTTCAGTAGCACACATTGCTGGTTACTTAGTTCTTAAAGGCATCCAGAAATTTTGCTGTAATAGGTGTAAGGAGATACTTCTATGAAAGAGCTGCAAGAGAGAAGAGAATTATTTATCCTCCACAAAACCTATGTAATTGCCAATGTATGTGATTCTTCTGCTAGGCTCAGAGCTCCAACCGTTGAGTTCAATGATGTTGACATTTATGTGCAGGCATATGAGTCCTGTTTAGTGCATTTACTTTCTAAGAGAAAATTAAGGTTTATGGTTGTTAAGTACATAAAACCCTCACTTGAACTGCATTACTGTGTTATGAAAATGTGGAAAACATTGACATGTTATTTTAAATTATCTTGCTAAATGCAAATTGTATTATAGTTTTCAGGCCACTGTTCAGAGATGAGTATAGTAAAACACTCTCAGAACTTAAGGTACAAAAATATTCAGTTTATTTTTATTGTGTTGGAGTGCCAAATAAAATATTTTGGCTACACAGCACAAATCAGTGTTGTTGTCCTATTGTCTTTCCTGATTTAATGAACAGGAATAAAATGTGAATTCTTAGCATAGCTGTACCGTTTGTGACTGTAATACAAGGCATGTTTTTTAAGGAAGTACCATTTTGAAATTTAAAAAAGATGTGCTAAGATATGTCAATAATTTTATTTTTACATGAAAGCCTGTACCTTAATCTACTTTTCTACATAATTTCCGTCAATATTGAGGCACTTGTCATAACGTTGTACCAGTTTTTGAAATCCCTCCCCATAGAAGTCTGCCACCTGGCTTGCTGCATCACCACTGTTTTGACTTCGTCATCGTCTTGAAGCCGCTGTCCACTCAGGTGTTTCTTCAAGTGCAGGAACAGATGGTAGTCACTGGATGCAAGATCGGTGCTGTACGGAGGATGATCTAGAGTTTCCCATCGAAAAGATGTGATGAGATCTTTGGTCTTATTCACCACATGCAGACTGGCATTGTCTTGCAGCAAAACAGTGCCCTTGCTCAACTTCCATGGATTTTTGCTTTGATTCTGGTGTGAAGTAGGCCACCCATGTTTCATTGCCCATAACAATTTGGCTTAAGAAATCATCACCGTCGTTGTGGTACCGCTCAAGGAAAGTCAATGCACTGTCTAAACGTTTGGTTTTGTGCACATCTGTCAACATTTTCGGTACCCAACATGCGCACAATTTTTGGTAATTCAAGTGCTCGGTCACAATGCCATACGAAACACTACGAGGAACATTAGGAAAGTCATCCTGCAAGGAGGAAATCGTAAAGTGTCTGTTTTCTCTCATCTTATTGTCCACTTCCTGCACCAAACTTTCATTAACGACCAAAGGACGCCCACTCCATTGTTCATCATGCACATTTGTGCAGCCATCTTTAAATGCTCTCACCCACTTTCTTACCATTCCATCACTCATAAAGTTTCCTCCATAAGCTGCACAGATCTCACAGTGAATATGAAGTTTTTAGGCCTTTAGCACTAAGAAATCTTATAACAGCCCGTACTCCACAGTCGGAGGGACTCACGATTATCGGAGGCATCTTAAACACTCAGTATACAACATAAACAAGGAAGAGTCAGACCATAATGACGTCAGTGCGTAGATTAAGGTACAGGCTTTCATGTAAAAATAACATTATTGAGATATCTTAGCATGTCTTTTTTTTATTTCAAAATGGTACTTACTTAAAAAACACACCTCGTAGATATCCTGACAGCATATTGCAGGTGGTTAAGTCTCACCTTTTAAAACAACATTCCTTAAGATTCAGTTATTCAGTGTGTAGATGAAATGACATACATTCACAGGTTATTGTAATCATATACATGACATGATCATGGTTAAGGAAGTCTACAGAAAAGCATACAAAGGAATTGTTTCTTAAACTTGTTTACTGTCACAATGGGAAAAATATACATTTGTTACAATTAAGCAAATCCCCATACTCACATTTTGCATAGATTAAGATTATGTCCATAACATCAGGCCATCATACTGCGTAGTATACAAGTTTTGTGTACCACAGGAGCTGTCACATATCATTTACTTGATTAGTGATTGTAATGAGCCTTTCGTGAATGTTACTGGTCAATCAAATTTTGGATTTGATGCAGTGAAATGTGCATGCTTCATTGTATATGTTTATTTTAATGTCAGGCAGGAGCAATCAGATGCAGCAACAGACAGTACACAGAATAATAATGTAGTGTGTTAATATGACAAGTTTACAATTTCTTCAAGTTGCAGAGAACCAAATGTACAAGACAGTCTGCCTACATGGCGCGAATATTTTTGACTGCCTCCACTGTTGAATTCAAACAGAAGAATATTTTGGAACTGTTCTGATTACTCCACTTGGCACTTCATTTTCTTGTGTCCACAGCTCCACCTACTATCTCCAAATGACAAAATGACAATATGCAAACTCAGATAGCAACAGTGAACTACAAATAAAAAATAACAATTGATACATAAACCCATAGCAATCAGAATACCAACAAGTGAAACAGAAACGCTTCAAACTTACGCAACAACGTAATATTTCAGTTGTGCCCCACATACCGTATGGACTATAAGACAGACTTTTTTCTTTGAAAAACTGCCCTCAATATTCAGGGTTGTCTTGTAGTCCAAATTAGTATAAAAATGTCCAGTCTTTGATTTAAAACTCCCGCTAGTCTGAAAAATGGCCATATATTCAATGCTGCCAGGAAGCCTACCTCTATCAGACAGCATTGAATTAACTGGCTGTAGCAGTGTAACAATGCGACGAACCTACGTTGTACAGATTCACAACTTTGCTAAGACTGTCTCCCTTCCTTCTTGCCATCATAAACCCAGAACACTGTCTAGCCTATGATGCATCATGCAGTCTATGGTGCTAGTGAGCTTGAGTTGAAGGTGATTTGTGTTATCAATAGCAGTACAATATTTTTGGTAGTAGCTAGTTTCATGCAGGAAAAAACAATTTGTGATTGGCATGTTAGTAAAGAAGAACTGAAAAAAAGCGGAAGACTAAATGTGCAAATAGAGGACTAAATGCAAAACGGCCAAAACTAGGCGATAACGTATTGAAATGGATTCAAGGGCACCTGTCAGAGTTGCATTGGAATAAATAAAAAAATGAATCAAATACACACTCTTAAGCTAATGCTATAGTTGAACTTAACAGACTTTAATGGTGTAGTTGATTGGTGCTACAGGTTTATGAAGCGTCATGGGCTTAGCATGTGAACCAAAACCAAAATATCTCAGAAAATGCAACGGAAAATGCTGCAAGAGCATGAAGAGAAAATATTACCTTTCCATCACCTTATTATTCATCATCAAAAGAAAACCAGTGTAAAACTAAGCCAAATAGTAATATGGTCAAACTCCTCTGACATTTGATGTGCTGAGTAACGGAACTGTTGCCATAAAATATGCTAAAACTGTAACTATAAAAGAAGTGGACATGAAAAAATGTGCTACACTGTTATCCTTTCATGTTGTGCTGATGGTACTAAACTTAATCCAATGATTGTTTTAAAGTGCAAAACAATGCCAAAATCTCTTGAGATACTGCTAGGTGCTGTAGTTCACATATATGTCAAGGGTTGGATGGACGAAGGTGTTTCGAAATTATGGATCGACAGAGTGTGGGTGAGAAGGAAAGGTGCTTTAAGAAGGAAAGGTGCTTTATTGAATAAGAGTTCTCTTTTTGTGCCACATCAATTTAGTAATCATTTGAAAAATTCTGTAAAAGAGAAATTGAGAAGGGGAGATACAGAGCTTGCTGTTATTCTGGGGGGGGACTTACTTCACAATTGCACATCTTAATGTCTCAATAATTAAACCATTTACGGTGTTTATGAGCGAGGAATGGAACAATTCACGCTGAAGGGAACTTTAAAATGACCTACAATCAAAAAAATGTGCCAGTGGGTAAACATTCACAGTCTAGAGTGAGAGAAGGCATTACTTTAAATCTTTCAAGAAGTATGGCATAAGTAACACTCGCGATGACAGTGAAGACCATCTTATCTATGAAGAGGACAACACTAATGGTGAAGAGGAAGAACAAGAGGAAAAAGAAGAAGAACAAAATTCAGATGACAGTTTTCAGGTCTTTTAAAGGCCAGTTCGGTTTTATTAACCAAGATTTTTTTTTACTCTGGCTTGGCAATCTAATAATAAAAATGGTAAAAATGGTATTTAGAAAAGTTGCTAAAAATTAAGGTGTATCTTATAGTCCATAGCATCTTATAGTCCGTAGAATACAGTGTGTAATTATGTGACAGCACTGTCTTGCTGCACTTAATTGATTGTGGTGTGTATGTCTCTCCTAGATTAAAACTTCTATCTGCAAGAGAGTGTGCATTACCTTATCTCCATATGTCTCATCTATCATTGATGCTGTTATCACTTTTTAATAGAATTGAATTTACTGTGTTTTAAAAAAAATTAGAAAGCACCCATAAGCAGTTAATCATGTAATAATTTTTGATAAACTTCACTAACAATCCTGTTGCTGCATGATGACCCATTGTCTTATTGAAACTTGAATATTTTTCCTGTAGTTGTTACATTTTGGTCAATGCCTTCACTCATTAGATTAAAAAAAATTGAACCCGTGCTAAGGTTAGAGTGAGACAGATACACAGGTGTGTGCAAGTCACCATAAAGAGTACTGTTAGCTATTTACTTGAAACTTCTGCATTTATTATAATAAAGTTAACCAGTATCAATACTTAAGGAATAATAATGAATGTAATAAATATTACATTCAGCAGTTTATGATAATTTTTCTCTTTGTCTGTTGCCTGCACAGCTTTTTTGTCATCTTTGTTGCACATTTTTTACTGTTGTCAGTTTGAGACTCCTGAAAACTAACTTTTTTATATTTTCCTCCAGCTGAACAGGGTATATATAGTATTTGATTACCCAGTGAAGGTTTCCATGATAAAACTGTGGAACTATGCTAAGACTCCTAGCAGGGGAGTTAAGGAATTTGGGGTAAGCAATTTAGAAATATAAATTTTTTATTATCACCACTTTTGGCTGCTTCATGAAGTACACTGTAGACGGTTGTTGTTAACAGTGGTTGTTTGAGGCATCTCTCTGTGTTAATCTGTACTGTGCAAGCCTCTTCATCTCATCATATTTACCACAAGTTGCATACATTTGAACCTGCTTGTTTTAGTCGTTCCTTAGTTTCTGTCTGCAACTTTTATCCCCTTCACTACCTTCCATTACCAAAGTAATGATTCCTTGATGTCTCAGGATGTGTTCTGTCAACTGATACATTCTTTCAGTCAACTTGTGCCATATATTTCTTTTCTCACAGTTCACTTCATTAGTTATTCGATCTGCCCACTTGATCTTTAGCATACATTTCAAAAACTTATATTTTCTCCTTTTTGTACTGTATATCATCTGTGTTTCACTTCCATACAAGCCCACACTCCATACAAATATCATCAAAAAAGACTTCCGATCACTTAAATATATATTCAGCACTAAGACTTTTCTTGGTGTTGCCATTCAGTGTATAGTATATCCTCTCTAGTTGCATCTTCATTTGTATTTTAGGTTTATGAAAATAAATGCGCAAGATAGCTATTGTCAATAATTTATGTCTAGTGATAAAAATTGTATACTGTAATGAAAGTAAGATATGAGTCTGAAACTAGTAGCTACAGAGTATGTTATTTCTTGTTGTATCTTCCATTATATTATACGTTAAAATCAAATACGACTACACTGCCTTGATTTATACATGAGAGCTGATGTTGTAAAATGTTTGTAGGTAAACATACATTAATTTAAGCATGGAGTGTGGTGTTGCCATCAACTTAGAAGATTAGATTAGATTAGATTAGATCAGATTAGATTAGAAAAGAGGTATACTTACAAATGTGATTATTATCATCATGTAAGGAAGAAATTCAAGGAGCTTAAAATTTCTTGCTAAACCATTATCACTAAACAGTCATCTGATATTACCAGAAATCTTGTTAGAGAGTCAGCATCAGTAAATCATAAAGAATCAGAATCAGTAAATCATAGTTTACATATTCATTTCAGTATTGATTGTGATCTACATCTACATTTACAGCTATAAAGATACTCTGCAAGCCACTGTACAGTGCATGGTGGAGGGTACCCTGTACCACTATTCGTCATTTCCTTTCCTGTTCCACTCACAAATAGACTGAGGGAAAAATGACTGTCTGTATGTCTCTGAGCCCTAATTTCTCGTATCTTCGTGGTCCTTACGAACAATGTACGTTGATGGCAGTAGAATTGTTCGGCAGTCAGTTTCAGATACCAGTTCTCTAAATATTCTCAATAGGGTTTCTCGAAAAGAATGTCTACTTCCCGCCAGGGGCTCCCATTTGAGTTCCTGAAGGAGCTCTGTAACACTTACGTTTTGTTCAGACCTACAGGTAACAAATGTAGCACCTCACCTGTGATTTACTTCAATGTCTTCCTTCAATCCTACCTGGTACGGATCCCAAACACTCGAGCGGTACTAAAAAATGTGTCACACCAGCATCCTATATGCAGTCGCCTTTACAGGTGAACCACTCTTTCCTAAAACTCTCCAAATAAACCAAAGTTGACCATTCGCCTTCCCTACCACAGTTCTCACATGCTCATTCCATCTCCTATCGCTTTGCAGCGTTACGCCCAGATATTTAAACGACTTGACTGTGTCAAGCAGGACACTAGTAATACTGTATCCAAACATTACAGTTTTGATCTTCCTACACTTCTGCATTTACTTAAATTTTTCCACATTTAGGGCTAGCTGCCATTCATCACACCAACTGGAAATTTTGTCTAAGTCATCTCATATCTTCCTACAGTCACTCAACTTTGGCACCTTACAGTGCACCACAGCATCATCAACAAACAACCGCAGATTGCTGTCCACCCTATCTGCCAAATAATTTTTGTATATAGAGAACAACAGTGGTCGTACCTCTCTTCCCTGGGGCACTCATGACGATACTCTTGTCTCTGATGAACACTCGCCATCAAGGACAACATATTGCATTCGATTACTTAAGAAGTAGATGTGACCATACTCCATATGCTCCTACCTTCATTAACAGCCTGCAATGGCGCACCATGTCAAATGCTCTCTGGAAATCTAGATGTGTGGAATCTAACTGTTGCCCTTCATCAATAAAAATCTCGTCAGAGAGGCCCACCGCATGAGCGTCTTGGGAAGTGATTCCAGTGGTGGTTTCCCATTGCCTTCCACTGCTAATGATGAAATGATAATGAGGACAACACAACACCCAGTCATTGAGTGGAGAAAATCTCCGACCCAACCGGGAATCGAACCCAGGCTCCTTGGCATGACAATCCGCCGCACTTACCACTGAGCTATCAGGGTGGACTTTCATCAGTAGTTTACAGTATATCATGTAAGAAAGGGGGAAGTTGAGTTTCACACGGGCAGTGCTTTCTAAAACCATGCTGATTTGTGGACATAAACTTCTCAGTGTCAAGAAAATTTATTATACTCAAACTGAGAATATGTTCAAGGATTCTGTCGCAAACAGGAGTTAGGGATATTGATCTGCAATTTTGCAGGTCTGTTCTTTCACTGTTCTTATATACTGGAGTCATCGGTCCCTTTTTCCAGTCGCTTGGGACTTTGTGCTAGGCGACAGATTTATGATAAATGCAAGCTAGGTAAGTGGCCAATGCCATAGAGTACTCTTTGTAAAATTGAACTGGGACTCCATCCAGACCTGGTGTTTTATTTACTTTCAAATCTTTCAGTTGTTTCTCTATGCCAGAGATTATTATTACTATGCTGTCCATATGGGAGTCTGTCCAATGGTCAAATGACTTTATGTTTGTATGATTCTCTTGTGTGAACGATTTCTTAAATGTAAAATTTAAAACTTCAGGTTTCGTTTTGCTACGAGTATCTTCAACTGTCACACCAGACTGGTCAGCAAGGGGCTTAATGGAAGCCTTAGACCTACTTAGCAATTTTATACAAGACCAAGATTTGATCATGGTTTTGTCAATTAGGTATTGGTCTCCTACAGTATATTGCTAAACCACATTGCTGAATGCCATCAGTATTCTTACTAATTACAGTTTATTTCTTTAAATGAACGTTAGTTCTTATATTGCTCTTCAGTCTTAATATTTGTTTCATGCATATTAATCTGTCCTGTGCAACCTTCTTCATCTCTGCATAACCACTGCAATCTACATCCATCTGAACCTGCTTATTGTATTCAAGCCTTGGTCTGGGCCTTAGTTCCAACAGTGGCCTTCAGTCTTAATACTGGATAGAGCCATAATCATCACTAATTATTTCTCGCAGCATCCCCTTCACAGCCTGATGCTAACCAGAAAGAGGAAATCTTTGTTGTGGGTGGTAACCTTGTCCTCCTCAAATAGAACAAATAAAAAATCTGTACTCACTAACAAAATCACCGTACCAGTAGCACCAATACTACTTAACTGCAGTTTCTCTAACCAACTATACTAATATTATACTCTCCTCGAGACCAATACCCAGCATCATTCATCCTGTGTCAGTGTCTTGCTAGTGGTATACTATTGAGTTCTCAGATCACTGCTTTAATAATGTTCACTTTAAGGGCACCCTGCAGCCGTTGGATAAGCAGCTGCAGCAGCAAGTCGTATACTCTTAGCTCACTTATTTGTTACATAGTTTAATTCTTAATTTATTTGTGTGTTTTTGGTATTTGCATTGTTTAATTCATAAATTTTGGGCATATTATAGTATTTGAGAGTTGTAGCATCGCGTTTTAGTACCTGAATAGTGTAAATTCACATAGTCGTCTGTCTTCTGTTTTTGTTTTGAATGGCCAGTGTCAGTTGCTCACAGCCGGTGTGCTCCCTGCCGCCGTTGGATAAGCAGCTGCAGCAGCAAGTCGTATACTCTTAGCTCACTTATTTGTTACATAGTTAATTCTTAATTTTTTTGCATGTTTTTGGTATTTGCATTGTTTAATTCATAAATCTCAGGCATATTATAGTATTTGAGAGTTGTAGCATCGCGTTTTAGTACCTGAATAGTGTAAAATCGCGTTGTCTCCTTCCGCCGCCGAGCAGTGTCAGCAGTGCGCAAGTAGCAGCATTACTGCATTTACTAGGCAATTTTGTATTTTAATAACCGTTTAAATTTTGTGTCGAATTGTGCTCTCTGTAGATTAGTTCAGACGTTCTTTGCACAACAGTTTTTAGCATGGATAGGGACTGCAACTGCTGTGTTCAGATGCAGGCTGAGTTGGCATCCCTTCGCTCCCAGCTTCAGGCAGTGTTGGCTTCGGTCACACAGCTTGAGGCTGTTGCCAATGGGCATCACTATGGGGGTCCGGATGGGGGTTTGTCGGGGACGGCCAGCTCGTCCCACGCATCCCCTGATCGGACTACAACTGTGGCTGCCCGGGATACTGCCCACATTGAGTCTGATCCCTCACCTGTGGTAGAGTGGGAGGTCGTCTCGAGGTGTGGCAGGGGGCGAAAGACATTCCGGAGGGCTGAACAGAAGGCCTCTCCAGTTTGTCTGACGAACCGGTTTCAGGCTCTGTCTCAGGCTGATATTGATCTTCAGCCGGACATGGCTGCTTGTCCTGTTCCAGAGGTTGCCCCTCAGTCTGCAAGATCCGGACGGTCGCAGAGGGTGGGCTTACTGGTAGTTGGGAGCTCCCAACATCAGGCGTGTAATGGGGCCCCTTAGGGATATGGCAGCAAGAGAGGGGAAGAAAACCAATGTGCACTCTGTGTGCATAGCGGGGGGAGTCATTCCAGATGTGGAAGGGGTCATTCCAGATGCCATGAAGGGTACAGGGTGCACCCATCTGCAGGTGGTCGCTCATGTCGGTACCAATGATGTGTGTCGCTATGGATCGGAGGAAATCCTCTCTGGCTTCCGGCGGCTATCTGATTTGGTGAAGACTGCCAGTCTTGCTAGCGGTATGAAAGCAGAGCTTACCATCTGCAGCATCGTTGACAGGACTGACTGCGGACCTTTGGTACAGAGCCGAGTGGAGGGTCTGAATTAGAGGCTGAGACGGTTCTGTGACCGTGTGGGCTGCAGATTCCTCGAATTGCGCCATAGGGTGGTGGGGTTTCGGGTTCCGCTGGATAGGTCAGGAGTCCACTACACGCAGCAAGCGGCTACACGGGTAGCAGGGACTGGGCGGTTTTTTAGGTTAGATGGCCTCGGGCAAGTACAGAGAGGGCAGCAGCCTCAAAGGGTGCGGGGCAAAGTCAGGACATGCGGGGGCCAAGCAGCAATCGGTATTGTAATTGTAAACAGTCGAAGCTGCATTGGTAAAGCACCGGAACTTCAAGAGCTGATAGAAAGCACCGAAGCTGAAATCGTTATAGGTACAGAAAGCTGGCTGAAGCCAGAGATAAATTCTGCCGAAATTTTTACAAAGGCACAGACAGTGTTTAGAAAGGCTAGATTGCATGCAGCCAGTGGTGGCGTGTTTGTTGCTGTTAGTAGTAGTTTATCCTGTAGTGAAGTAGCAGTGGATAGTTCCTGTGAATTATTATGGGTGGAGGTTACACTCAACAACCGAGCTCGGCTAATAGTTGGCTCCTTTTACCGAGCTCCCAACTCAGCAGCATTAGTGGCAGAACAACTGAGAGAAAATTGGGAATACATTTCACATAAATTTTCTCAGCATGTTATAGTCTTAGGTGGAGATTTCAATTGACCAGATATAGACTGGGACACTCAGATGTTTAGGACGGGTGGTAGGGACAGAGCATCGAGTGACATTATATTGAGTGCACTATCCGAAAATTACCTCGAGCAATTAAACAGAGAACCGACTTGTGGAGATAACATCTTGGACCTACTGATAACAAACAGACCCGAACTTTTCGACTCTGTAAGTGCAGAACAGGGAATCAATGATCATAAGGCCATTGCAGCATCCCTGAATATGGAAGTTAACATGAATATAAAAAAAGGGAGGAAGGTTTATCTGTTTAGCAAGAGTAATAGAAGGCAGATTTCAGACTACCTAACAGATCAAAACGAAAATTTCTGTTCCGACACTGACAATGTTGAGTGTTTATGGAAAAAGTTCAAGGCAATCATAAAATGCGTTTTAGACAGGTACGTGCTGAGTAAAACTGTGAGGGACGGGAAAAACCCACTGTGGTTCAACAACAAAGTTAGGAAACTACTGCGAAAGCAAAGAGAGCTTCACTCCAAGTGTAAACTCAACCAAAACCTCTCAGACAAACAGAAGCTAAATGATGTCAAAGTCAGCATAAGGAGGGCTATGCGTGAAGCATTCAGTGAATTCGAAAGTAAAATTCTATGTACCGACTTGACAGAAAATCCTAGGAAGTTCTGGTCTTACGTTAAATCAGTAAGTGGCTCGAAACAGCATATCCAGACACTCCGGGATGATGATGGCATTGAAACAGAGGATGACACGCGTAAAGCTGAAATACTAAACACCTTTTTCCAAAGCTGTTTCACAGAGGAAGACCACACTGCAGTTCCTTCTATAAATCCTCGCACAAACGAAAAAATGGCTGACATCGAAATAAGTGTCCAAGGAATAGAAAAGCAACTGGAATCACTCAACAGAGGAAAGTCCACTGGACCTGACAGGATACCAATTCGATTCTACACAGAGTATGCGAAAGAACTTGCCCCCTTCTAACAGCCGTGTACCGCAAGTCTCTAGAGGAACGGAAGGTTCCAAATGATTGGAAAAGAGCACAGGTAGTCCCAGTCTTCCAGAAGGGTCATCGAGCAAATGCGCAAAACTATAGACCTATATCTGACGTCGATCTGTTGTAGAATTTTAGAACATGTTTTTTGCTCGTATATCATGTCGTTTTTGGAAACCCAGAATCTACTCTGTAGGAATCAACATGGATTGCGGAAACAGCGATCGTGTGGGACCCAACTCGCTTTATTTGTTCATGAGACCCAGAAAATATTAGATACAGGCTCCCAGGTAGATGTTATTTTCCTTGACTTCCGGAAGGCGTTCGATACAGTTCCACACTGTCACCTGATAAACAAAGTAAGAGCCTACGGAATATCAGACCAGCTGTGTGGCTGGATTGAAGAGTTTTTAGCAAACAGAACACAGCATGTTGTTATCAATGGAGATACGTCTACAGATGTTAAAGTAACCTCTGGCGTGCCACAGGGGCGTGTTATGGGACCATTGGTTTTCACAATATTTATAAATGACCTAGTAGATAGTGTCGGAAGTTCCATACGGCTTTTCGCGGATGATGCTGTAGTATACAGAGAAGTTGCAGCATTAGAAAATTGTAGCGAAATGCGGGAAGATATGCAGTGGATAGGCACTTGGTGCAGGGAGTGGCAACTGACCCTTAACATAGACAAATGTAATGTGTTGCGAATACATTGAAAGAAGGATCCTTTATTGTATGATTATCTGATAGCGGAACAAACACTGGTAGCAGTTACTTCTGTAAAATATCTGGGAGTATGCGTGTGGAATGATTTGAAGTGGAATGATCATATAAAATTAATTGTTGGTAAGGCGGGAACCAGGTTGAGATTCATTGGGAGAGTCCTTAGAAAATGTAGTCCATCAACAAAGGAGGTGGCTTACAAAACACTCGTTCGACCTATACTTGAGTATTGCTCATCAGTGTGGGATCCGTGCCAGATCGGGTTGACGGAGGAGATAGAGAAGATCCAAAGAAGAGCGGCGCGTTTCGTCACAGGGTTATTTGGTAACCGTGATAGTGTTACGGAGATGTTTAGCAAACTCAAGTGGCAGACTCTGCAAGAGAGGCGCTCTGCATCGCGGTGTAGCTTGCTCGCCAGGTTTCAAGAGGGTGCGTTTCTGGATGAGGTATTGAATATATTGCTTCCCCCTACTTATACCTCCCAAGGAGATCACAAATGTAAAATTAGAGAGATTTGAGCACGCACAGATGCTTTCAGACAGTCGTTCTTCCCACGAACCATACGCGACTGGAACAGAAAAGGGAGGTAATGACAGTGGCACGTAAAGTGCCCACTGCCACACACCGTTGTGTGGCTTGCGGAGTGTAAATGTGGATGTGGATGGATGGATGTATCACATGCTACCCCTCAGCTAAAGTGCCCAGTCCTTACACCCCCCCCCCCCCAAAAAAAAAAAAAAAAAAAAAAAAAAAAAAAAAAAAAAAAACCAACAACAACATATTAATAACTCAGCTGCTACCATCCACTACGAGTACTTACAAAACAATACTTCATTCATTCACTCTCCTGAGATTGTATAGAAATATACCTGAATTATGTTTAAGATAAAACAAGTATTACCCATATCTCTTTGTCCTCCAAATTGGTGCAATTTTTTAAAAATTTTGTCATAAGGAATATTTATTCTCACTGCGAAAGGCAGCTAGTTCTGTGCACTGTACATGCCATTCGCTTTTCGTGTTAACAGTTTTATTAAGATTGTTGTTTTTGGGCGTGGCATTTTTGTAACCACTTGAGGTCCTGTAAAACTTACCGATTAAGTTTTAATTATTTGAATCGTGTTTACAGTTTTTAACTAGAACCAGGTCTTGTACTGTATATAGTATTGGAGTACCTTTTACCCTTTTCTTTTTCTTTCTTTGATTAAAGAAACTGTAATACTAATGCCTGACACAGGTTGGGTACACTCATTTTATATTGGTCATCAGTACATTTTAATATTAGAATCCTTCTGTTTGTCATCCTAAAAGCTCTACTGGAGAAACTTGAGTGACAGAGTGGGGCAGTTCATTTATTACCTTTTCCAAGTCTCCCATTAGGTGTGCCCATTTAGAATCCTTGTTTGTGCAAGATGTCAGACACAGCCTACCAAATTCAGCATCATCCTTTCTGCTGATAGATTAAGATGTGATTTACATTTTCCCAAGCTGGAAACGCCTTAAACTGTTTACCTTTATCAGATAGAGATTCTTAGGTCGTCCTACATGCTTGAAGTAATCCTTTCTCAATTTAAATGTTATGCTGTTGGTTGTAGCTCTTTTTAAAGTATACGATTCAGCTAATTTTGACCAGCACTATAAAATAGTGAAGATGTATGCCGTACCTTCCTGCCATGTATGCAGTGGACCGTGAAAGTCCACAGCCATAAATGTCATGATGCTTTTCGTATTGGTGGGTATAGCATGGTGTGTCTTCAGAGTTCGTATTTTTACTTCTGCCATGCTTCACAGGATCTCAATATTCTCTTAATTTCTCAGGGCATATTTTTAATATAATAGTATTTCCTCATATAAATTATGCATTTCTTGGGCAAAGAATGGGCACAGCCTAAGTCTAAGTACAATCTCAGTAATTTAATACTACTTTAAGGAATGCATAATAACCATTTGTTCTCTCAGTTGTTTTTGTGAAATAAGAGGTCTTTGTGGATCTTCCAGTGGGTATTATTCTCCTCCGGATTCTGCTTTGAATTATGTATATGTGCATTTAATATGTCATACTGGTACAGTGCAGTATTTAAATTATGACAAAGTAATCTAATGTCCTTTTCACATTTATTTATTTTTAGGAAATATATTGCAAAATTGCCTCTATCCTGCACATCTTCATTTAATTGTAAAGGCTGTGGCCAGTGTGTATTAGTTTCTCGTATCCGTGTAATAAATCTTTAAATTTTCTGAGCAACCATACAATGACTAATATTTCCTTTTCAGTAATTGCATAATTCCTTTTCTAATGTGTTGGCATTCGACTTCTGAACATAACTGGGGAGTGATCTATTCCATGGCATGTTTGTCTCTCCTAAACCATAGTCCAAGGCATCTGTCACCAAGTGGAAAGATCGGTCAAAGTTTGGGTGAATTAATAATGGTGCTTATGCCCAACTGTCCCTAATTCTATTGAATTCTATACTGAAATCTTGCATCCATTGGCAAGGTATGTTCTGTTTGAACAGGGCCATCATGTGTGGTGTGTTTAGTATGGCATTCAGAATACATTTCGTATAAAATCCTACAAGTTTGAGGATGATTTGAATTGTTTCTTATTTGATGGCTCTGGACACTGATCTAATTCACCTAGTCTATGTGGATCTGGTTTTATCCCTTCAGTATTCACTATATGGCCTAAAAATTTGACTTCACTTGTACCAAACAGTTGTTTTGAAAGTTTAATTGTTTTTCCTTGTGAGTGTAATCTAGTGAAAAGTTCAGTCCAGGCTCTGGATATGATCATTATATCATGAACATACATTAAAGTCTAAAAGTCTATAGTTTTATCTAAACCTCTGACAAACATTGAAACAGAAACTTTGAAATAATATGATCTTCCTTTAACAAGGAATGCAGTATATTTTCTTGATTCTATTTTTAATGGAATTTGCCAGTATCCAGCAGTAAAATTCATGGTAATAATGTATTTTGTTCCCAAAAACTTTGTTACTAAGTAGTGAAAGGTCTGTTCCTTTCTGACTCAAGTATTTTTTTAACTCTTTTCCCATCAAATGTCAGTCACACCAATCCATCATGTTTTTTAACCACAACCAACCGCTTGTTATAACAAGCGTCAGTATACTCAGAGTGTTCCATGAAATGAGTCTACTAATTTCCTCTTGTTCTGACTCTTTTGTTGCTAGTTATTGAGTATGCCTTTACATAAAATTGCTCTGTTCTTTTATCTTTAATGAATAGACAAAATCTTTGCTGACTCCTGGCCTCATTGAGAAAATGTCAGTGTGTTTAGTGAGTAAGGTTGTCATATGTGCTTTCTCTTTTATTCCTAGCCCTGTTGTTTTACTCATATTGTAAATTGTGGTCCCTTTAGTTATTTGCACATTATAATAGTTTGTATCACTTTTGTCATAACCATGTAAAATATTAGGTTGGTTTATAAGTTTGTAGCGTTTTTGTTTTGCAGTTGGTATTCCGGTTGCTATGGGTTTATTTATCAATAGTAATTTTTTTATTTGTACCTCACTGTTTCTTTCTGAGTTTATGTATTGTCTTTTGTCATTTGTAGATAGTGAGTGGAGCTGTGGACACTAGAAAATGGAGCAATAAGTAGAGGAATTGGAGCATACCCAGCGTATTCTTCTGTTTGAGTTCAATAGAGGGTGACAGCACGGAGGTAGCCAGAAATATTTGCAGTGTGTGTAAGGATAATGCCATGGGACAGAGCACACCAAGAAAATAGTTTTGTCCTTTTAAGGACGGTTGTTTTGACACTAGTTACTCTCCATGTTCAGTAAGACCTTCAGAGTTTGATGAAGATCGTTTAAACACCTTAATCCACAATGATCCACATCATTGTACTCAAGAACTGACAAATGTGATGAAATGTGATCATTCAACCATCATGCAATATTTCCATGTGATGGGCGAGGTTGAAAAATGGGGTGTTTGGGTACCAAAAGTTCTGAGCCAGAATCACAAAAATCAGCATCTCGTCAGATGTGCATCTGTGCTTGCTTGTCATCAATTGGCTCATGAAGAGCAACAACCATTCCTACCCTATATTGTTACTGGTGACGAAATATGGTGTCTTTATGCTAAAATAAGGAAAAGAAAGAAATGGTTGAGCCCAAATAAAGCAGCAACTTCCCGTACAAAGACCTGTGCACATCCACAAACGAAAATGTTATGCATCTGGTGGAGTAGCAATGGTGTGGTGTATTACAAATTGCTTCCCCACGGTGTAACCATGACTATTTGACATTTATTGTCAACACCTGAGATGTCTTGCAGACACAATCCAAGAACAATGACCAGGAAGACTACATGAAGTGATGTTACTTCTTGGTGATGCCCACCTACATTTCACTAGACTGACAAAAAACACTTTTCAGGAATTGGTTTGGGAAGTCACCCAGCACACACCTTATTGACCTGATCTTGTATCCTCAGAATTCTACCTTTTCCACTCTCACTCTCTATCGAATAACCTTCACAGAACTTCCTTTTTGGATGAAGATGTACTCTGGACATGGCTCGATGAGTCCTTCGCCTCAAAATTATGTGATTTCTTTAACTGCAGAATCTAAAAGTGTCCCCAGCATTGGCAGACTCTTGTAAATAGTGAAGAATAGTATATTATTGATGACTAAAGTCTCTGTTATGTGTCTTATGGAAGAACGTCATGATCTTATGCACCGACTCACTAGTTTCTACTATAAATGTGAACAAACTTGTTCAAAATGTAGTGTTACCATTTCATTGTCTTTCATATGAGGAAATATTATCTAGCCACTCTTAAAGTCTAGTTCAACTTTTTGGGGTAGTCAAATATATATCCCCTGACACTGAATTTTACTAAAAATCCTGTTTGTGCTGGTTTGCAAAAGGTTCCTGTGATTCCTGTTATTTTGAGTCCAGTTACTAGAAGCTGAAGGAACATATGCTGCATACTACTGTATTGTGTTCCAGAAAGTTCTGGTTTATCATGCACACGTCACTGCCTCAGCCTAGTATTGTATTTACTGGCATGTTTCCTGTTGTGCCTTTAAGTGCATATGGACTATCAGAGTATCAGACCAATTGTGTGATTGGATTGAAGAGTTCCTAGATAACAGAACGCAGCATGTCATTCTCAATGGAGAGAAGTCATCCGAAGTAAGAGTGATTTCAGGTATGCCGCAGGGGAGTGTCATAGGACCGCTGCTATTCACAATATACATAAATGACCTTGTGGATGACATCGGGAGTTCACTGAGGCTTTTTGCAGATGATGCTGTGGTGTATCAAGAGGTTGTAACAATGGAAAATTGTACTGAAATGCAGGAGGATCTGCAGCGAATTGACGCATGGTGCAGGGATTGGCAATTCAATCTCAATGTAGACAAGTTTAATGTGCTGCGAATACATAGAAAGATAGATCCCTTATCCTTTAGCTACAAAATAGCAGGTCAGCAACTGGAAGCAGTTAATTCCATAAATTATCTGGGAGTACGCATTAGGAGTGATTTAAAATGGAATGATCATATAAAGTTGATCGTCAGTAAAGCAGATGCCAGACTGAGATTCATTGGAAGAATCCCAAGGAAATGCAATCCGAAAACAAAGGAAGTAGGTTACAGTACGCTTGTTTGCCCACTGCTTGAATATTGCTCAGCAGAGTGGGATCCGTACCAGATAGGGTTGATAGAAGAGATAGAGAAGATCCAATGGAGAGCAGCGCGCTTCGTTACAGGATCATTTAGTAATCGCGAAAGCGTTACGGAGATGATAGATAAACTCTAGTGGAAGACTCTGTAGGAGAGACGCTCAGTAGCTCGGTACGGGCTTTTGTTAAAGTTTCGAGAACATACCTTCACCGAAGAGTCAAGCAGTATATTGCTCCCTCCTACGTATATCTCACGAAGAGACCATGAGGATAAAATCAGAGAGATTAGAGCCCACACAGAAGCATACCGACAATCCTTCTTTCCACGAACAATACGAGACTGGAATAGAAGGGAGAACCGATAGAGATACTCAGGGTACCCTCCGCCACACACCGTCAAGTGGCTTGCGGAGTATGGATGTAGATGTAGGGAGAAGTGTTGGTTCACCTGTTCCTTAATTGGCAGTTTATTTTATTCTAAGATCTCGTCTATGACATTATTTGCACTATTGTATCTTATTAAATGTGAACTGATTAGATGTGGCCCTTTTTCATGTGCTTCTAGAGACTGAACGCTTCCTTGGAAGCCTATTGTTTTCCCATTCTGTATTGTTATATTATCATTATTATTGTTGTTTACCTCTCCATCTTGTCTTGATCTATTACACAATTGGTTCATATCACACGCTGTTTTGCATGTATGCTGCAGCAATGCCTTCAAACAGAAACTTTTTGATTGCCACTTATACATAGCCTTGTTTAATTAGGAGCTCCTTCACTCATGTACTTTGACATAAATTTGACCTCAACGTCATTATATATTTTCAAGTCATCTAATTTTAGCATGTCCCATTGTATTGTGTCTGCTATTGTATGACTTACCACAAATATAATTTTATTGTGGTGAGTCTAAGTGTCTGGCTACATAGTCTTAAAAGTTTTTAAAAATAACATAGGTTGTACATCACCAGATGGTCTAAAATTGGGAAATTTTTGATTTTGACTTTTGCTTTTAAAATATAGTTGTAAAACCCTCACATGAATTGTAATATAATTTATTTCTAGTTGACTCATCTTAAGGTCATTTTCTTTCTTCCTGACTTTTGCAGTCTGAGTTTAAGTATTGTTATTTATATGGGTTACTTGTGTGTTATTATTGGGGTGTTCAGTGTTATTCAGTATAGAAGTTCCTCCTATTGGTACAGTGGTGAACTATGAAATTGAATGGTATTATAACGATATACTGCGTCAGTAAGTTCTTTTTCATGTTTTCCATTTTGAAATCATTGCTCCAGTTCATCAATCATTATCAATATCATATCTGTATTCCTGTTTGTCACTTTCTGTAAGCTAGATTTCATTTCTAGTAGTTCTGCTTCCAAAATATCTACTCTTTTAACTAACTCACCCTTTCTTAATTTAATAGCTTGTACAGGGAAGGCCAAATATCTCACGAAATAAGCGTCAAACGAAAAAACTACAAAGAACGAAACTTGTGTAGCTTGAAGGGGGAAACCAACTAAAACATTCATATTTCTTTACGTACTACATGAATATGTAATAAAAAATCGGGGTTCCTATTCTAGAAAACATAGTTGATATCCATTTGACCTATGGCAGCACCATCTAGCGGGCCAACCATAGTGCCATCTGGTTTCCCCCTTCAAGCTAGTGAAGTTTCGTTCTTTGTAGTTTTTTCGTTTGATGCTTATTTCATGAGATATTTGGCCCGGTCACTATCAATGGACCACCCTGTATATGTTCGAATTTGCTACATAGTTTATCTTCTACAATTTCTAGTTATATATCTATTTCTTCAACATGTTTGAATCCCATGTCTAATCTATGTTCCAAATGATCCATCCTACCATTGATTTGAGATGTGAGGTCAGACATTTTCTCCTCCATTTGATTGAACATGGTATCTGTTTTAGAAAATATATTATTGATTTGTTTGGTTAATTGGTCAAAATGTTGCATGAATGTTTACATAACTCCTTTGACTGTTATTTGTTTGTCTTTGAGAGGAAAATACTTTACTGAGGAGAGTACTAAAAATCTATAAGTACCAATATTTAATTAATACCAATAAATGTCTGCATATGGATATTTTGTATCTTGTTCACTTCCCATTAGTTAACTCCTGCAAAAGTTGTATATAATTGTTTGACACAATGTTACATATCACTGTTTACAGTATGACCAAGTAGACAGTTGTCTGTGTTCTAAACTGGCACTGTAACTGCTTATGCTAGTGCCCCAGTTGTTGGAGCAGTGTGTTGCAATGTGACATTGGACAACTAAGGGAGGGTTCTTGTTGAACGCTGCCGACCGCCATTGAGGTACATGTGGGTGTAGTGGTGGATGCACACATAATCACAACTCTTCTTGGTGTAGTTTAACTTGATGTTAGCATGGAAATATCCATTGCAGTTGATAATTAATCTATTAGAGATGATTGAGTTTAATCAAAGTAGTTATTTTCAGCTAAATACCCTAAATACCTCTTAGTGGCAGCTTCTTAATTCTTGTTTATGTGCCAGGCAATCTCATGTTTATTGCTGCTGCCAACACAGATTTCTTCCTATTTCATGCATAATTAATTCCACGTGGTCAAATCTAACACACAGAACTAAATTTGGACTTATTATCACATTTACAATGTGAACATTTAGCAACTCAAATTCTTGGCATACAAAACATGATAGTTCTCTATTGACCCTTTCCTTCTTTCATACAGTACGTTCACAGAGAGACCTTGAACTGTTGTAAAGCTCAAGCTATGGAATTTCACCACGGTCAGGCTCCATGGCGAGGTGCACAGCACTGCAGACTCCAAGGAATTACTGACAATGACATAAGCATATTGAATTGAAGTCTTTCATCACTGTGTGATGCTCTAGGGGTACCTCAAACATAAAATAACAAACAAACAAACCCAGAATCCTACTAATACATAACTAATAATACGCAAACCTATCTCAATGCCTTATATTTGAAACTATTCATGATTACTCAGTTATAATTATTGCCAAGGCTACTGTTGTTCTGCTTGTACCTCCATAGTATATTAAACACATTAGTACCCTTACAAAGTACTGAAACTACACTGGCCATCTGGTCTACAAATTGAGGCTATTGAGAAGTAACAGAATACATGCCATCAAGAGGGAGGAGGAGGAGATTAGTGTTTAACGTCCCGTCGACAACGAGGTCATTAGAGACGGAGCGCAAGCTCGGGTGAGGGAAGGATGGGGAAGGAAATCGGCTGTGCCCTTTCAAAGGAACCATCCCGGCATTTGCTTGAAGCGATTTAGGGAAATCACGGAAAACCTAAATCAGGATGGCCGGAGACGGGATTGAACCGTCGTCCTCCCGAATGCGAGTCCAGTGTGCTAACCACTGCGCCACCTCGCTCGGTTGCCATCAAGAGTATATGAACTTACCAGGATCACAATTAAAGTGTACTACTTGGTCCAGTAATCAGCTATATTGGGATCCAACATGCCTTGCCAAGTAGCTGGACAGGCCTAGTTATATGTCAACAAATGTTAAGCCATATTCACAACCTGTTGGACTTCATATACCAGCTCTAATAATTTAGACTTACAAGGTTGAATCATATATATACCAGAATTTTCGCCTTATGCGCCTTTCTGTAACTGGAGAGTGGTTCGGTATCTGCTCATTGTTGCTTTGATTTCCAGTGATTGCTCTCCACAGCTAGAATTTTGCCGTACTGTTTCTTTAGTTAGAATCACAGTGTTGTAGCAAGAGGTACCTTCGTCTTTTGCGCAACTCATTATAATCAAGTTTCTCACAACAGAGGGCATAAAATTGTGTGAAATTTTGAAAATACTTGCAGCACAGTTAGGGCACAGCACCCTGAAAAAGACTTAAGTGTACACGTGGTGTAAACAGTTTCTACAAGAATGAGAAACAGTTGAGACTGCAGCTCACAGATGTCACCTGAGAATCAGCATGACTGAGCAGAATATTATCATTTTTAGCCAGCCCATTCAAGAACAATCACCAAATAACAGTTATTGAAATTGCTACTGAGGTTGGCATGAGTTACAGTAGTGCTCAAGTGATCATTACTGACAACCTTGAATTTCAGAAAGTGTCTGCAAGGTAGGTGCCTTGTCTTCTCACTGCAGAACACAAATTTCATCGTATCAAGGTGGGCAAATGGCTACTGACACACTACCAAACTGAAGGGAAACATTTTTTGTGCCTGATTGTGATCTGCGATGAAATGTGGGTGCACCAGTACACCTTGGAATTGAAAAAAGCAGCATCGAATGCCACAAAAAGGACGAATCTGCACCTGTCAGAGCTAAAAGCCATCTCTCCATGAGGAAGATTCTTGCAACAGTCTTTTTTGATTTTAAAGGAATTAGTCTCATCAGCTTTCTTCATACTGTGGTTACGGTTACTGTGTACTATTGCCTACTTTTGGACCAAACAAAACTTGCATATCGTCAGAAAAAGGGCGCATTTCCAATCCGGAATGTTATCATACTTCATGACAATGCTTGACCCCACTCAGCTGCTGGAACTCAACAAAAGATTCAGGAGTTGTTCTGGACCACATCAAACCATCCTCCCAACAATCTGGGCTTATCACTCTGTGATTTTCATTTGTTGGACAGTGAAGGAAGCAGTTGGAGGACATTGATTTGATGCCACTGTCAAAGTGTTCGTGCGCAAGTGGAGACTATATAAAAAAATAAATTCATATATATGATTGCTTTCCCCCTATTCCCTCCCCCCCCCCCCTCTCTCTCTCTCTCTCTCTCTCTCTCTCTCTCTCTCTCTATCTAAAGCTCCGATTAAAAAAAAAAAAATTGTACTATCACTAACATCCATTTCAACTTTCAAATGGTTTCCATTTTTGTCAGTGTGCTGCTAGAAGAGTCTCTCAACAAAATTGGTGAGAAATTCAATGACATGACAGACTTAATGAGACACGGCCCTATCTGGACATATCTTTTTGTAGTTTGATTGATTCTTGAGTATTGTTAATCAGTTTGGGACCAATACGAGGTAGGACTGATAGAAGAGGTAGAGAAGATCCAATGAAGAGCAGTGCATTTTGCCGCAAGAACATTTAGTCGACATGGGACATCACGGATATGATTAATGAACTCCAATGACAGACACTAAAGGAGACATTGTACGTCACAGAAATGTGTGCTGTTGAAATTTCGAGAGAGATCTTTCTGGAAGAATTAGACAACATATTACTTCCTCCATGACCACATGAGAAAATTCAAGAAATTAGAGCTGAAACAAAGGCATACTGACAATCATTCTTCCCGCATGCTAATTGCGAGTGGAACAAGGAAATGGGAACCAGTTATTGGTACGAGAAGTACCCTCTGCCACACACCATCAGGTCACTTGTCGAGTATTGCTGTAGATCATGTGCAGCAAATATTGGTGCACAAGCCACATCTGGCCCGTGGAAGAAATTCCAGGTGAACAGAAAATGAAGGTACTCTCAAAAATGCGTATGTTGATGCGTAATTTGCTTGCATCACATCTCAGGAAAGGGGTAACATTTATATTGGTGTCTTATCCCATAAACATTAACCTCACACACTAGAGTTTTGACTTTATGTGCTGGGAACGGTGCTTCTGTGTGAGAAGGCAGCCCCTGAGCTTATGCAAGTATGTGAATCAGGCCTGTGGGTCACCAAAGGTTTCCCTTGCGTGATGTAGATCTGCATGAACAGTCTAAGGTAGCAGAGAGCAGCCTCATCTGCCCTACTGTTGCGATTCTGTATGTGAATCCCTTTGAATAGGTAGCACTGAAATCAGCTTCATGATAGCACACTTGCTCTTTTCTGCTACATGCACAACATGTTTGCAATTTTGCCTCATGAGAAAGACAAATTAGAATAAATCCTACCTCAAATGAACACAATGAACCCTAACATAACACCATGTTACTTTAAATGGAAGATAATTTGCTGTAGCACAGTTTTGCAAGTTTCAGTCAGAAGGAAAGAGCACATGGTATTAACGTAAACCTTCTCATATGAACCAGTGGGTCATTCCACTGTTGCGGGTGTGACATTTTGTCACATTTTTCACGCGTAAAGTTATATTTATTTGTACTTCAGGTGTCAGAGTAAGGCTAACTTTAATTTAGTGAATAGAATAGCATGTTGTAAAGCTCCTGTAAAAATTTTAGCTCTTAATTTTACACTCAACCTGCTAAAAAAATCATGAAGAAGTTTTGTGGGTGTGACAAAACTTTACCCTTCATTTGCCCATAGCTGTGTTCTTTAGTTATTTTGTCTTCTACTTCTGAATCAGGATGGTTGATAATTTTCTACACAGTGAAGAAAGGAGTAATAAAACACAAGATATGATAACTTTTATTCACAGACACTTCCAAAAGACAACATATTTTTTCCCTTCATGTTGCGGGTGTGACACATAGATACATCAATATTATTGGGTGAAATTTAAAACAAAACAGCAAGAAAATACTTTAATTATTATGTTAAAATGATAAAAACTTAAACAAGAGAGAACTAGGCCTATTTCAATACTACTGAAAAACAAATTGTCCCCTGTTATTCAACAGCTTGGGTGGTTTTACTTTCTGGGAGATTACTGAAATATTTTACCAAGATATGTCATCTTCTGTGTGCCAAATCCAGCATTTCCCACTGGGTTGCATATACTTCAGCAAGACCTGCTCTGCTTGTTCATCAACTTGAAGAACTTCTGCAAAGTATTTCTTCTTCAAACAGGACTTTCCAGTGACAGTCAACTCTGACAGTACAAAGTCTCCTATAGTAAGTTGCCCACAGTATGGAGAAGCAACAGGTGTGATACATATTTTGCCTGCATACCAAAATTGGGTCACTCCTGAGCATTACAACTGTCAATGTGAGGTTTCAGATATAATTCAAATGACAAGAACTGTAGGGTAACTCTGAACTGCACACCACTGTTACGCATGTTTAAGATATCACCAAACATTCCACATATTTTGACAAAACAGAGATGCAGGTTGGGTTTTGATCATAAAAGAGACAATATAATTTAAATTCTTGGGGATCCTTATTATATCATCCTCCATCTGTCTAAAGAAAAATAGAGGTCAAAACTAGAGTTCAATGATCAACATGCTAAAATTGGAAAAATGCTGTTCACTCAAGTATTCTTGTGAGAGAATAGGTCTCGGTGAACAACAAATATTAGCTCCTCGCCTTGCATGACTGTCAAGATGAAGAGTGAAGAGTAGAGACAAATTGTGCTGCAGCACAAATAGACTACTGTAAGCTAGAGATAAAAGCGTGATAGAATATTCAAACACAACACTACAAAACAGCAGACGAAATTCATCACATGTACACTATGTAGCGACTGCATTGTTTTTTCTCAAAAGTTGGCACAACATGAAAATATACACACTGTTTGGCCATAGACTTCTTATTTCTGCTGACGCTAAACCTAGAGAGCCCAGTGCTAATGGTAGAGTGAAGTCGTGATCAATGGGATTACTGGGATGTTGGTCCGTGTGACAGTGAACCAAACAAAGTATTGGTGTGCAAACTTAGGACGTCTGGTTCATCGGTGCCATCTCTGGGAGGGGTTAGGATCCCACAAGTGTAAGATGGCATCACTTCCAACTCTCGATATCAGTGCATCAACTTGTCTGGTGATGACATTTCGTCCTGTTGTCAAAATGTTGTGTCTGTCTGTGGGAACCGCCTGGCCATTCGTCTGAGAAATTATTGTAGATTACAGATGCCAGGTTCAATCCCAGCATTTGAAAATCACTAGTCATTTTCATATCTGGTGGTAAAGTATGGATGTATTAATGTGAGCCAGAGGTGATGTGGCAATTCATGGTGCTCATCCAACAAAACATGTAGAGAACTTAGATAGAGTGAGTAATAAGCTTCTTTACACTGTTAAGATTGTAAATTGGAACAGCTCCCCAGTAACGTATGAAGAAGAGAGGACAGTAACTGTAAATTGTTATTTAGGAGTATTTCTTCCTAAATTTATCAAAATAAACAAAGTGAAACATACAAGAACAAGCTTGAGTAGAAGTTTATTGCATTAATTTTTTCTGACTGGTTAAAAAGGAAGTATTTGCATATGTAACTTAGTGGAGACTACTTCAAAAATATGAGAAATTAAGTTTTCCAAAAGTCCAGAATTCTCATTAAGTCTCATAATTTTCAGAATAATTCTAATACATTTTATACAGGGTCATTTTACGCAAACTTTTTAAGTGAGGCTGGTATTAAAATATGTTAAAGCAGTGTTTTTATTATAAATAATATGGCATTTGTACAGCAACTCAATATAATTCAAATTTTTTCTAGATATTGGTAGATGATCTTCTAGTTTACAATGGTGAACTTGATCAGGCATCACATTTACAAGGATCATCAAGAGTTCCATATCGCACTGTCCTGTTTACGTTGAATACGGATTTAATTAGTCAAGAACAAAGCACGGAAGTCAGGTGAGTTTTGAATTAGACATTTATTCTTGAGCAAATAAGTAAATCGTACATCAGTATTCACAACTCAACAATCATGTTTCAGAATAAAATTCAGTCATCAGTTATTTTTATTTTGCTTTACTGGCTTAACAGATTAATCTATCATCTTCAGAAGCCTACAAAGTTTGAGATACTATAAATCATTAGACCTTGACCACACATTTATGTAAATTATAAGATGTGTATTACAAAACTTTACTTAGTATCCCAAGTTTTGTAGGCTTCTGAACAAGCCAGATTAATCTGTGAAGCCAGTAAAGCAAAATAAAAGCAATTGTCAAACTGATGACCGAACTTCATTCTGATATACAGGGTGTTCAGAAATTTTCGTCACAAACTTCAAGGGCTTGTAGATGGGAGTGAATACTTAACATTTTGAATAGGAACCCATGTCCAGGAAAGTACCATTTCCATTCTACAAATACTTCAGATGTGTAATGCGTTCATGTGCACTGAGGGAAAGATAAAAGTCTTAGAGATACTTGTCGTGGTGTACAGTAGGATAGAGAAAATGGTGTGTACTACTTCAGACAGTCATCTGTTGTCACTTAAACCTGCCTTACTGCGAGACCTATTCAATGCCTGTGTGTCTCTGATATAGTAAACATGGTTTGGTACATATTTTTGGAACACATAGACATGCTCCTTGTCTATAGCAAAGCTCGAGGTAAGGGAGGAGCTGCTGGTCAGCTGTACCATAAAGGTTTTCCACCACGTAGCACACCATCGCACAAACATTTTTCCCAAGTTATGCAGCTGCTGCGAGAAACAGGTACCTTCACTGTGAGAAGGCAGGACTGTGGTGCTCCACAGCAATGCTGCACACCTGAATTTGGAGAAGACGTATTGCATTGCATTGAAGAGAACCCGGCAATAAGTACTCGAAAAATTGTGTGTGCAGTGAGTGTTAGATGGTATTGTCTGGGACCTTCCATGTGAGCAACAATTACATCCATATCACTTACAAAGGGTACACACTATGGGTCCAGCTGATTTTCCACAATGCATTGCCTATTGCATTTGATTCCTGCACCACTGCGTCAGTGCACAACTGTTTCCAAGTTGAGTTCTGTTCACAGATATTAAGTAAGTTCACTAGGGACTGTGTTCTGAATTCACGAAGCAACTATGTCTGGGCAGAAAAAAACCCTCGTGCCATGCATTTTCAGGGATTTCAGCACCAGTTTGTATTAACGTGTGGGCAGGTCTTCTTGGAAGGTCATGTCATTTGGCCATATCTGCTTCCACTCAAGCTAATTAATCCTGCATACTTGATTTGCCTATGATATTGGACTCATTTTGGAAGCTTTGCCACGAATATCTGTCAGGAAAAGTGGTTTCAGCATGATTGTGTACCGTCTCACTTCTCACCTATGGCTCGCAGACATCACAACAGATGGTATGGTGAATGATAGGTAGGCCGAAACGGTCCGACTTCTACGGACTACTTTTTGTGGGCTCGTGTGCAAAGTTTGTTTTATGAGGTTCCTATAGAGACAGAGGAAGTTCTGTTGACATGAGTTCTAGCTGCTGCACTAGAAATTGAGGAGACGTCAGATGGGATGGAGAGTGTGTATCCAGGGTGTATAAGTTCCAGGACAACCAGGAAATCCAGGAAAAACCCAGGAATTTTGTAGAATTCTGGGGATTTTTCGTTGTTTTAGTCTTTTGTTAATTTTTTGTAGTTTTCACTGGTAGAACAGATAAACAGCAAAATGTGTCAAAGGCTTCAGGATGAAGACTATGGAATATTTCAGAACAGCAGACTGCTTCCGATGAGCGTGAAGTCACAAGTGTTTATGTTATGTTCATTTCGAACAGTTGCTAGCGGCCTCATGCACATGTGCATTTGAGTTGAGTAAGAGCAATACCTTCTCCCACTTCTGGCTACTTGAAGTGCCATTGGAGCGCTAGCAAGAAACGTTCCTGCTACACAGAAAACTTTTTCTGGCGCACCCAAGCTGCCAGATTCGTGTACTCCAAATGAATGTTACAATTTGATGTACTTTACTCTAATTACCTGTCATTGTCAGAAGTAGAGCAATCTTTATACATTGCAAAAAAGCTTCCAAAATAGAAGTTTTATTGTTCAGATCATAGTTGATATAAACCCTAATTGCTAGTTTCGGCAAAGTTATATTGCCATATTTAGATCATTGGATACATGAATTGCAAAGCCATACATGTGGTACATTGCCATGCTGACTGCTGTTTATCAGCAATGATGGCTGGAGTTAGATGCCAGTACTGCAACAGGACATCCACTGATGGGTGGCAGGTGCCCATTTCAGATGAATCACATTTTACGCTCCGTTGGACCAATGACTGTCAGTATGTACAGCGATGCAATAATTGTCAAAAGGGCCCAGGTCATAGGAAGGAGCGTTATGGTCTGGGGAATGTTTTCATGGCATTCTCTGTGTGGTCTTGCCATTCTGGAAGACACATTGGATCAACAGCAGTATGCATCTATCCTTGGGGACCATAACCACCCCTACAAGCTTCTTTTTTCTTTGGAACAATGGCATCTACTAGCAGGCAATGCTGCATGTCACACAGCTCACAGTGTATGTACATACACCAGAATGAGTTTACTGTGCTCCCTGGCCTCCAAACTCCCCGGTTTAAAACCCAGTCGAGAATCTATGGGACTATGTCAGTCGGGCTGTTTAAGTCATGGATCATCAACCAAGGAACCTAATGCTGCTGGCCATGGCATTGTAGTCGGCATGCCTGCACATCCCTCTCAGTACCTTCCAGAACCTCATCGACTCTCTTCCTGCATTTCTGCATGGGAAAAGGGAGTTTATTCAGGCTTTTGACAGATGGTCACATTAATGTGACTAGACTGTGTATTTACACGTTATGAATATTTGTGGGGTGGCCTGTCTAAGCCACTTAACCTGGTGTAGAGAACTTAGGTCATTGGAATAATTCAATAACTAGTTCTGTATTTACACATTCTGGATATTTGTGGGGTGGCCTGTCTACGTCACTTTACTTGGTATAGACAATTTACATCAATGGAATAATTTAAGAGCTTGTTCAGTTTCCTAATTTTAATGTTGCACCTAAGACTAATGAATAGTGAAATAATCCACAAATCATGACTGAAGATGATGAAATATGTCACTAAATAATCAATCACACTCATGAATATTTGAATTAGAGACATGCACCAAATACAAAATCAATGAAAATTTAATTTTATTCCTGTATTTTCTGTGGTGTTTTAGAGGGTCTAGAGTATAAACGCATCCATCCATGTGTAATGGCGCCCTTGACAGTCACTTGGCTGGAGCCAGGCTGAAATCCCCACCTGACCTTTCAGATTAGGATTTTCCATAATTTCCTAAATTGATAAAGGCAAATTCTACAGTAATTCCTTTGAGAAATACACAACTGATTTCCATTTCTGTTCTTATACAACTTGAATTTGATCTCCAACTATGAGTCTTATTAATGATGTGATGTAAATGCATACATATTTAATGATTTATTGGTGTACCCATTTATTGGTGTAACCTTACTCACCATGCTAGAGCCGGGACACCAGGATTAAATACATTATGAATCTGACAAATCTGTTGTAGTAAGTGCTAGCTTTTTTGTCGGATATATTCATTAGAAACATTTTAGAGAATACTAACTCGTGTTTTCATTATTGGCAACAATAATCATGAATTATCTGCTTCCGTAAATGGAAATTTCACACTGTAAATGGTCAATAGAATCTCAATTATTTTTTCAGAAAGCTCTTTTCATTTTGCAGACATAAAGGCCACGGCCATCATGTTCGTCTTCTAAATGACTACAAACGAGTAACATCAGGTGGAAGTTCTTGTACCTCTGCCGACCCATCACTCCGGCCTGTGACCTCTATCATCCACAGAGAAATGGAAGATTAGAGGCCAACTGATCTGGTTAAGTGTGCAGCAGCTTTTTATTTCTTCTGTGAAGAATTGTCCGGGTATTTTTGTTTGTTGAGGTTTGTGTTCCACACATTCTGGAATCACATGTATCCATTTGTAAGTATTCACTTCAGTATGTGCCTTACTCATAAATCTTCAGGAAGAGAAACAGCCGAGTTTTCTCAGTTAGAAACTTATATATATACTTTATCTGTGTTTTTCTGTTAGGGAGTAAACACTACCAAGATGAGCAAATGATCTCAAGTATTTTATGTGAATATATTCAGCCCGAAGCAAGCTGAAAATGTTACATAGTAATTGCAAAATGTACACATATTTACGAGCTGAATTAAATTTAAATGTATTGTGGTGATTTTTACAGATTGATTCTTCCACAAATTTCTGAATCCCAAGTAGTCAGAAGAGCTGTAACAAATTAGAAACACTTTGTTACATTCTTCAAAAAGAAAAAAAAAAAATACAGGAAGAAAAGGAAAGAAAAAAATCAAACCTATTTTGTGTACAGTTGAACAAGCAGCTTGTGGAACAGTCAAGAGAATCTGATTCAGATTGAATCCACACACCATATTAATGATGATTGGTCTAATACACCAGTCAGCCTGGAGGAGTTTTACAGAGTGTTTCGCACTTTACCCACATGCTGGATTGGTTATCCCCCTTTCATTAGAAAACATAACACACCAACAGTTAAGATATGAATACATGCAATAGTCTTTGACACATGTTCCATATTACTTTTCCTCATTGGAGTAACTAACCTGTCATGACATGAAGACACTACACTACAGTATACTGTACAAGTACTCATCACGCTCTTCCACACTGAGACACCCCTGACTCTCAGTAACAGTTCAAAGGAAAGCAACAGCACACTGCCTTATTAGGACCTTGTCCATGATGGCAATACAGGATCCTCACTCCTGTTCCCAAAGATCATTTCCTGAGTGTGGAACTGACTTGACTTTTGGCAATGTTTCGTACAGTATCCACCATTAAGTCATTTAAACCTTTAAAGAACATGTAAATTATTGGATGGAAAAATGTATAAAATAAGGGAAAGGCAACAACTTACCTACAGAGGATTGCTGCATGGTGCTTAGAAACAAATGGCAAGACAGAGGTGAAGAATGGGACAGGGAAGGATGCTTGAGGCCAGTAGTGGGTGGATGGGTAGTGTAAGGTAAGCCTTTTGTCAGGTGACTCAGCAGCTGCATGACAGGATGAAAAGATCAGAGGTTAGAGCATAACAGGGGTAGCGAGAAGGCGAAGGGGGGAGGGAGGGGAAGTTGGTTGGTTGGTTGGTTTGGGGAAGGAGACCAGACAGCGTGGTCATCGGTCTCATCGGATTAGGGAAGGATGGGGAAGGAAGTCGGCCGTGCCCTCTCAGAGGAAGCATCCGGCATTGGCCTGGGGTGATTTAGGGAAATCACGGAAAACCTAAATCAGGATGGCCGGATGCGGGATTGAACCGTCGTCCTCCCGAATGTGAGTCCAGTGTCTGGGAGGGGAGGAAAGGAGAGGACGTGGTGGTGAAGAGGGAGACAGGGAGGGGAGAGAGCGAGGAAGAAGAGTTCTTTTGAGCTCTTGCTCTTTTTCTGGTTGGAGTACAATCAATCGTACATACACACACAAGCACACAGAAACCCAAATGTCCACGCTTGTGGTAGCAGCGAAACTGATTATTGAGAATCAGTTATCGAAAGAACCAATTATCGAAAGTAGTTGCCAGGGTGGATGGAGGTGGGGATGGAGTAGGGAAGGACACATGAGACAAGGAGGAGGTACTGGGTGGTGTGATGCAGGTCTTTCACCAGATGACTCAGCGGCTGCACTACAAGATGAAGAGTTCAGAAAGTAGAGCATACCGGATCAGATACTGAGGGGGGAGAGGAAAGGAGAAGAAGGTGGAGGTGAAGAGGGAGACAGGAGGGTAGAGATTAAGGGAGAGGGGTTCTTGTGAGCTCTTGCTCTTTTTCTAGTAGAAGGATGGACAGACGGACGCACACACACACACACACACACACACACACACACACACACACACACACACACACACACACAAACTTCTACACTCATGGTAGTAGCGGGACTATTTATTGAAAATCAATTATTGAAAGTAGTTGCCTGGATAGATGGGGATGGGGAGGGAGTAGGGAAGGATGGTTGAAGCAAGGAAGAGGGTAGTAGAGGAGTGTGAGGCTAGTCTTTTGTCAGGTGACTCAGTGACTGTACAAAAATGAAAGTAGTTCAGAGGGTAGAGCCTATCAGGGATAGTGGGAAGGGAAGGGGGTGGGGGAAGGGGGTGAAGGGCATGGACATGGTGGTGAAGAGGGAGACATAAAAGGGAGAGTATATGTGAGAGTGGTTCCTTCAGGTTTGTGCTCTTTTTCCAGGAAGAGTACACACAACATTGATTGTCAAAAGTAGTTATCTGGATAGATGTAAGTGGAGAGAGGCTAGGGAAGAACACATGAGGCAAAGAGAGGGAAGATGAGCAGTGTGAGTCAGGTCTTTTGCCAGATGATGCTGTGGGTGCATGTTATCGAGAAGCTCCATTAAAAAACAAGTAAGTCATGTGGGTAACTAAGGAAATCAAAATCTCATATAAGATGAAAATTTATGTAATGGTCAGTTAAGTCAAGAACCGATATCACTTGCATGCTACAAAAAATAATGTAGAATTTTAAGGAAAACCATTAAAATGTCCATAAGTATGCGTGTCCTGACAGAAACAAATAATGCAGGTAATAAGATTAAAACTATGTGAGACATTGTCAAACAGGAAAACAGACAGATTCCATAACAACTAAACTAAATAACAATGTTGGAACTGATATTTCACAAATTGCAAGTACTTTCAGCAGTCACTTTCTAAATGTAGTAAAAATATAGCACAAAATGTTGCAGTTGAAGAAGGAAGAGAATATATTAAAAATGTCATTTCATAAAACTTTGAGCAATGAGAAGTAGCACCAACATCCTCCATTGAAATCAATACACTTGGGGGGGGGGGGGGGGGGACTAATGCGGGGCTGATGAAATTTCACACAGAATTCTGAAAAGTTGTTCCAGCTTACTAAGTAATGTCCTCAGTGATATATGCAATGCATCACTGGCACAGGGAATTTTTTCAGATAGGTTAAAATATGCAATTGTCAAACTTCTTCATAAGAAAGGTGGCAAGACAGACTCAAGCAATTATCATCCAGTTTCCTTACAGGCAATTTTCTCCAAAGTATTCAAAAAGTAATGTACTCGTGAGTAGTCCCATACTTAAATGGAAACAGTTTGGATCCCAGAAGGATTTCTTGAATGAGAATGTTATTTATATATTAACTCATCAAATAGTACAAGCCTTAAATAATAATGTATCGCTAGATGGTATTTTTTGTGACCTTGTGTAGATCATATTACTCTATTTGAGAAAATGTCCGACCCTGGTAGCTGAGTGCTCAGTGCGATGGAGTGTCATACCTAATGGCCCAGGTTCGATTCCTGGCTAGGTCGTGAATTTTCTCTGCTCAGTGACTGGGTATTGTGTTGTCCTTATCATAATTTCATTCCCATTGACACGCAAGTCACCGAAGTGGTGTCAACTCGAAAGACTTGCACTAGACGAACAGTCTACCTGATGGGAGGTCCTCGCCACACGGCATTTCCATTTCCATTTGAGAAAATCATGTTGTATGAAATTGATGGCTTTATACACAGCTGGTTTGAATTATACTGAATAAACTGAATGTAAAATGTTTTGCTGAAGAACTCCGACAATTTCAGAAAAATAGAAAACTGTAGTGACTGTGGAAAGATCACAAAGGGAGTACCACAGGGTTCAATTTTGGGTCCACTCCTATTCCTTATACACATTTATGATCTTCACTTAACATTCAACAAGCAAAATTAGTACTTTTTGCAGATGATGCCAGTTTTATGATAAATCTCATTAGAGAGAAAGTGACAGAAGAAATGGTAAATGATATTTTCCAAAGAACGATTTAGTGGTCCTCTGAAAATGGATGTTCCTCAAATTTATAAAAACGAAAGAAAGAAAAAAGAACACTACATTCAGTTCTGTACAACAAATAAAGTCATACCAACAATTGATGTTTTACTTGAGTAGGAGTCAGTAAATAGGGTAGAAAGCTCCAAATTTTTGGATGTTCATATTGATGAATACTTGAACTGGAAGAAGCATGCTACTGAGCTTCTCAGACAACTAAGTTTAGTTACTTTTGCTCCTTGTATAATTGCTAATTCTGGAAACAAATGTACGAACCTACTGACATGCCGGCCGGGGTGGCCGAGTGGTTCTAGGCGCTACAGTCTGGAACCGCGCGACCGCTACGGTTGCAGGTTCGAATCCTGCCTTGGGGGGACTGATGACCTCAGCAGTTAAGTCTCACAGTGCTCAGAGCCATTTGAACCCTACTGACACATTTTTCTTATTTCCACTCAGTAATGCGTTATGGAATAATTTTCTGCAGTAATTCATCACTTAGGAAGAAAGTATTGAGTGTACAAAAGTGAGCAGCAAGAATAAAATTTAGTGTTCATCCACGGATGTCATGTAGGTACCTCTCCAAGGAGCTATACATTTTAACTGCATTGTTACAATGAATATATTTTCTAATGAAATTTGTCATAAATAATCCATCACAATTTTAAAAGATGGAAAAATTACTTTTATTACTCATTATTAGAGCTATCGGTGGCTCAGAAAGTAGTCCAACAAAATGTTATGATCATTTTCCCAATAATATAAAATGTCTGACACATAGCAGAGCATGTTTTAAATCTAATTTAAAACCATTTATCTTGGATAACTTCTTCTATTCCAGTGACAAATTTCAATTTCAATACTGGTAGACAGTAAAAAAATAAATTAAGTTTAGTTGCATTAGTAGGAGTAAAAATAATGATGTGCTCATTAATATTAACACTAATGTGTGTGTGTGTGTGTGTGTGTGTGTGTGTGTGTGTGTGTTTGTGTTTGTATTTGTGTGTGTGTCATTGTTTCATGTAATAGTTATTTTATGCTTGACTTCTTGCTACACTATTGTTCTCATGTCCATGAAATATCTTTCTATGATACAATACAATATACATTGCATTTGGTCAACATTCAGTGAAATATACTGCATAAGATCTGATGATGGCAACATAGTTTGCTGAAACCTGTCATCACAATTAATGCCGTACAATAGTGTACCTGGCTGTTTACCGAGCGGGGGTGGCGCAGTGGTTAGACACTGGACTCGCATTCGGGAGGACGACGGTTCAATCCCGCGTCCGGCCATCCTGATTTAGGTTTTCCGTGATTTCCCTATATCGCTCCAGGCAAATGCCGGGATGGTTCCTTTGAAAGGGCACGGCCGACTTCCTTCCCTAATCCGATGAGATCGATGACCTCGCTTCCCCAAACCAACCAACCAACCAACCTGGCTGTTTAAAGTTGCTCTTCTGTTTGTGTATAAAACTTTACTCACAATGTCTGTTACCACCTTGTTCATTCAGAATTTTCAATCTTTTAACTTACCAATCATAATTTGAGGAAATTTAGTGAAATTAGATAGCTTTAATTAAAAACATGCATCAGTTACTCTTTGACAGTTGTTACACATTGAACAAATTTAGAACTACATGCATAGCTTTTTACTTTTTCGTTTTGCAATTGTCAAACTTTTATCATATACTACCGAGGACAAACAAATAATTACTAATCACTTACCCACCCCTTTCACTGGTCAGCTTTCCAAAATTACTTGTGACAGTTCTCTCTGACCTCAATATGAACATTACACCACAAAATACAAATCAGCTTGCCATTCCTCAAAGTGTCATAAAATTGAAATATGTGCAACACAATAGTTCCTCGAAACTCATCTTTGCAAGAGTCTTTTGGTCAGTGGCATTCTCAATATCCCGTCACACTTCTAACAGATACTCATTTATAACACTGTTATACCACACTCTTCAACATAACCACTTCCTTCGGCGGGATTGAAACCTGGATCACTCTGTTTGAATGACCACAATGCCTCAAAATATGCTAAGGTTGACAAACCATGTGTATAGTCAACAGCCACTTCCCATCTTCTTCATCCATGATGATGAACCTCAATCCACCTGCCTTCCTTGACTTGCCACGGACCCAATGTCGGCACACGCACAGAGTCCAAACACTGTCTCATCTCATCCATCTCACCTGCAGGCCCACTCCATACACCTCTCTTGTTATGTGTGCAGTGGAACTCGCCTTTGCTGTATGGAGGCCACTCTCTGGTCAAGGCCGAATCCAGCGATTAACTCCCACATACCACAGTGAATTTCTTTGGTAACACCACGCATGCGCCTCACAGATGATCAAAAGACAAATGACCATATGTCATGGTTCAACTATATTACGAAGCTCGACAAAATCCAAAAAGTAGCCTTTGTCACTCTCTACATAATTTCAAAGATTAACTATGTTACACAAGTGCCTCTACATAATTTCAAAGATTAACTATGTTACACAAGTGCTGCAGATGATACAAGAGACGATGAAATGAATTGTGTCAGCCTTAGGCCATTTTGTTACTTGTGGATATATTATTACAGTCGAGTTTGATATGCTGACACTTGTCGTACAAGATGGATTAATTCTAACAGATGTTCAGAACAAGTTATGGGCATTATATGTGTAGAAACCACAGAAACAGCACAGGATGTCACCCAACAGTTTAACAGCTCACTTGTTAAACCATGTAATGCCAGAAAGTCTGCAGCCTCCAGTTAACATGCATGATATTCGTAATCACCTGTTTCATTTGAAAACCTTTTCAGTTGTGTTTAGTTACATCCAGCCCAAAATCCCAGAAAAGTTGCTCGTGACAGTGATGACGACAATTTGCAAAAAGCTGTAGAGGCACCACAGTTTAAGATAGGAAAGTTAGATTCAGTGCAACATTTCTGAGTGCACAAGTTACAGCCAGGTGCGGGCCAGTTGACAGTAAGTTACGCTGACCAGCGGTTGCGAAGTAGAATGGAGGCCACAGGGCCATCAAGCGGCTGAAAAGAGTAAATGCGGCAGTTTGCATGGCGCAAGTTACAACCAGAAGGGACCCACTGGTGCAACCTAGGTGTGGTGAGTATGTGACTTGGAGTGGTGCGTTAGCAAAACAGAGGTGCACAGCCGGGTATAAATAGGTGCCGTTTTCTAACGAGATTCATTCAAGTGTGACAGTTCTCCTGGATGGCGGGGCGTGTCACACCACCAGCTACACGCAGCAGCAGAGATGGGGTACCAGCGTCCCAGTCCACGGTGGATCGCTGGTTCGACCCTCTGAGGCTGACGCAGGGTCTGTGGACAGCCAGCCAGTGGTGGGCCACTCTTTGGCTTACTACCGCAGGCAGTCATCCTGGCTTCCAACACACATCAGAGGCATCCCGAGGCGAGGGCCGCAGATTCGGACGCTGTATCATGGGCACTTGTGGTCACTGCGATCTCAGCTACGCCAGCGAGGAAGGAAGCAGCGGGCTGCTCGGCGGCTCTCAGCAGAGCAGTGCTGAGTCAATGGGGAAGAAGACCGTTGAGCCAGATCCTGGCGCAGCCCTGACGATGTGGCCCTACAAGGCCGACACACAGCAGCCCATTGCACTGGTTCCCTGGGTGGTGGTCTCAACATTGCAGGACCCTGTGACACACACCAAGGTGAACGGGGCACTGTGTGGTTGGAAACAATAAATTATTTGGAAAGCTCAGACGAGTCTTAATACAGTGCCTTCTACCTCTTCCCACTACATTGGGTCACCCTGATACATTCGGTGGCAGAAGTCGCCACTACATTTGGTGTCAGAATAGCAGACGTCATCTGTCCAGTACGATATTTGAGCCCATCGCCTGCATTACGGTCAGTTTTCTTGCCCCCCCCCCCCCCAATCCCTCCGCCCCCCCCCCCCCCCCCTCTCTCTCTCTCTCTCTCTCTCTCTCTCTCTCTCTCTCTCTCTCTCTCTCTCTCAGCTCATTTGGTGTTGAGCCTGGAGAAGTGCCATTTTGTATTAGAAGAAGCAAAATATTTGGGTCATATTATCAGTAAGAATGGAGTGCGAACAGATCTGAGGTTGGTACAGGCTGTAAGGGATTTTCGGGAACTGAAAATGGTTAAGGAAGTGCAGTCATTCATTGGGATTTGCAATTTCTATCGAAAGTTCCTGAATGGTTTTGCAGATGTAGCACAGTCATTGACACAATTGTTACAGAAGGGTGTGAAATTTGAGTGGACAGAAGAGTGTCGGAAAGCATTTGACAAACTGAAAGAAGTGTTAACATCAAGTCCAATTTTTGTGTTTCCAGATTTTGAAAAGGAGTTCATACTAGCATGTGATGCATCGAATCAGGCATTAGGGTGTGTTCTTAGTCAGGAAATTGATGGGAAAGAACATCTTGTGGCCTATGTGTCTAGGCAGTTGGATGCAGTGGAGAGGAATTACTCAACAACTGAGAGGGAAATGCTTAGCATAATCTATGGAATCACATATTTTAAATGTTATTTATATGGGATAAGATTTCGGATAGTGAAAGATCATGCTGCATTGAAGTGGTTGTTGGGGTTGAAGGATCCGTCCACTAGACTAGCTAGGTGAGCTGTGAGGCTTAGTGAGTTCGACTACGAGGTGGTGCACAAGCCTGGGAAGAAGCACGGTAATGTGGATGCACTAAGTAGGAAGGTGGCAAAAGTAGAAGTCATAGGTTATGACCTAGCAGTATGGCAAGAATTACAGGACGCGGACAACGATTGTAAATTGTATCGGACACAGCCACAATTTAATATGTACGATGGTCATTTGTGCAGGGAAACAAAGTTCGGGCCAAGGGTAGTAGTGCCAGCGAAGTTGAGGGATGAGGTTTTAAAGGAACCACATGATCACGGAGGGTGTAGAGTGATGAATAGGAGAGTGGCGGAGAGGTATTGCTGGAGAGGTAGGAAAGTAGATGTGGATCAGTATCTCAAGAATTGTGTACCATGTGCCCAGAGAGCAGATTTGAGTCGGAAACAGATACGGCTACAATGATTACCGGAAGCGACATGTCCTTTTCCTTTGCTGGGGATTGATGTCTTAGGTCCTTTTAGGTGAACACCATTGGTGTACAGATTCATTCTGACAATAATAGATCATTTTTCAAGGTACATGGAGATGGTGGCTATGCCAAATCAGTAGGCAGCAATGGTCGTGCAGGCCTCAGTAAACAACTGAATTTTTTAGTTTGATGTACCAAGGACAATAATTACTGACCAAGGGACCTACTTCATGTCAGATTTAATGAAGGAACTGGACAAATTGTTGAACATAAAGAAGTTGAGGATGAGCGCATTGCATCCACAGGCCAACGGAAGGACAGAACGGGACACAGAAAAGTCGGGAAGATGCTGAGTTTTTATGTGGATTCTCATCACCATCAGTGGGACGAGTTTTTGTAGCACATTGTATGTACATACAATGCAAAAGTCCATACAAATACCGGTTTGTCTCCATATGAGGTAGTGTACAGTTGAGAAATGCCATCACCGTTTGATTTGGTGAGGCTACAGAAAGGAAGGACCGGTGAATCTGTACGTCAATTCACACGGACAATTCTGGATGTTTGGAAATGGGTACAAAAGGCAAATACAAAGCCTTTGGATAGGCAGGAAGACCCACTAAAGCGGAAAGAAAGTTTACCGTAGTATAGAGTGGGGCAATGGGTAATGCTGTCCAGCCCCTATAAGCAAAAAGGGAAAACAAAGAAGTTCCTCACAAGGTATCAAGGGCCATACCAAGTTGTCGAAACCACATCCCCATTAATGTTAAGCTTGAGCTGCCAACTATAACAACGATGGTACACATTGGGCAGTTACGGCCATTTAAGGGTTGCCCGGATGTGGTTCCAGGTGTGTGACAGGAAGGAAAGAGGAACAATGAGAGAGTGAAGAGAGGTGCTAAGTACAGAGAAACCAGGAAGATAGAGTACAGCATGAAGTGCTGTATGCGTTGCGATCCGGAAAGTAGTAGAGTATTTGTAGTGTTTTTTGTTTTCTTGTTATGTATGATTGGGTTTGGATAGATTAATTAGGCATTGTATTTTATACGTGTTTTCGAGTATTGTGAGCCTGCTACGGACAGCAGTCTTTATGAAGAGGGAGGAAGGGTGGTGATGATACCTGTCCTCAGGTCACTGAAAAGGGAAGTGTAGCATCTGACGTATGTGGAGTATTGTTGGAGGAGAAATCAAAGGCAGTTCTGGAGAAATAAATGCATCGGGGTAAATTTTGTGGTGAAGCCGTAATAAATATGTGTTGAACGATGTCAAAGTCATACGATTTCCTGTTTAAATTTTTTGTTATCGACAGTGCTGGATCAGGAAAGTCGTGTTTATTGCACCAGTTCATATAATGTAGTTTAAGAATGAAAGTAGTCACACAATCGGTGTTGAGTTTGAATCAAAAATAGTGAATGTTGGAGGAAAATCTGTGAAGCTACAAATATGGGACACATGCACAGTGCAGTTATTTTTAACCAGGGGGAAAGGAATAGACTGTCTAAGGGACATCATGGAGCCAAACTTGAGCTTGCAACGAGTCGGAATGCATTGGATCTTCTCCACCTATGAGAATTTACTAGTAGTAGCAAGTTGTTTTGAGTGGGGAGTATTTGCAGAAGCAAAATGTATAGAGCTTGAGGGGAGCGGAATTTTAATCAATGGAAGTAAGTGTAACATAATAGGACCAACCTTCCACCCGCCAGCGTCAATTTCAGGAGTCATGCAATTGAATGTTACACAGCCACAGCTGTACTGGCTAGAAGCCACTTTAGAGTTTTTGCCAAGACAGAATTTGACCTTGTTAAATTAAACTCTGGAGCCGGGTCTGTTGAGATCCGTAAACCAGTTCATTTTAGAGCAAGAGGGGTGCATATTAGCTGAACACCTTGTTCAACATGTCACTCAGTATAGGGAAAGGCAATGGCAAATAACGATCATTTTGAGCACCTTTGTGCCAAGTGTCATTGCAGCCTTAACTTTGTTATGTGTTGTTTTCTCTCTGATCAGGCGGAGAGCTAATCCCAAAAGGGAACCAAGGGTAGTCCAAGCCCCAGTGGATTGGATACCGAGGGCGTGAGACAAGTAGGTAAGGGGTGGATTGAGCAGTGATCGTCCAGTAAGGAATTTTTACTTTTTGTTTCATGTCATGGTTTTAAGGGGCACTAGACCACATTTAAGTTTTCTAATAGTAAGGAAATATCCCATAGGTGCTGACCCAAACAAGTTAAGAGATAGTTAAGGGTTGACCCGGGGACCGGGTCTTTCCAAAGAGGGGAAAAATGTAGCAGCACCACAGTTTAAGATTGGAAAGTTAGATTCGGTGCAACATTTCTGAGCGCACACGTTACATCCAGGCATGGGCCAGTAGACAGTAAGCTATGCTGACCAGCGGTTGCGAAGTAGAACAGAGGCCACAAGGCCGTCAAACTGCTGAAAAGAATAAACACAGCAGTTTGCATGGCGCAAGTTACAGGCAGAAGGGGCTCACTGGCACAACCTAGGTGTGGTAAGTACATGACTCGGAGCAGCGTGTTAGCAATACAGGGGTGCACAGCCGAGTATAAATCAGTGCCGTTTTCTAACGAGAGTAATTCAAGTATGGCAGCTCTCCTGGATGGTGGGGCGTGTTACACCCCGAGCTACATGTAGCAGCAGATGGGGCTCCAGCATCCCAAGGGTGTCAGTTTGCTGGTTCGACCCTCTGAGGCTGACGCGGGGTCTGTAGACAGACAGCCAGTGGCAGGCCGCTCTTTGGCTTACTATCGCGGGCAGTCTTCCTGGCTTCCAACACACGTCAGAGGCATCCCAAGGCAAGGGCCGCAGATTCGGACACTGTATGATGGGCGCTTGTTGTCATGACAATCTCAGCTATGCCAGCAAGGAAGGACCCAGCGGGCTGCTTGGCGGCTCTCAGCAGAGCAGTGCTGAGTCAACAGGGAAGAAGACCGCTGAGCCGGCTGCTGGCGCAACCCTGACGACCTGGCCCTACGAGGCTGACAACACACAGCAGCCCATTGCACTGGTTCGCTGGGGTGGTGGCCTCAGCATTGCAGGTCCCTGTGATGCAGACCGAGGTGAATGAGGCACTGTGGTTGGAAACAATAAATGATTTGGAAAGCTGGAACGAGTCTTAATACAGTGCCTTCTACCTCTTCCCGCTACATTTGGTCATCCGGATACATTCTGTGGCAGAAGTCGCCACTACAAAGCTGAGGGAAAACAGGAGCCGGAATGTCATAGAGCAAAAATATCCCAATCACAAGTGGCCAGTAGTCTGGAAGAATATACACTGCCATGATTTGTCATTAGAGATGAAAGGGATGTGGTAGTGAGCAATCAACCAGAAAGTTTGCACCAATGATAAACTTCATACCATATGTGTAAGCCAAGACTTCCACGGCTGTTGTCATTGTCAACAAAATTCTTTGATGGTGTGGCCACATTGTCAGTATGTAAAATTATCCAAGTTTCGGCACTGTTGTAAATGGCCTCCCTCTGGATGTTTTGCCATATGCTTGATGGACTCATCCTTGGGAACATTGTGTAATGTAACACACAGTGAAGAGCACCAGTTTGTGTGTGTCAGTGTCAAAGATTTAAAACTATTCCTGAAATTCAAGTTAACAATAATACATACAGGTGTTTATACTAACTAAAGCGGCATATGAATATTTGTGCCAGATCGGGACTAGAACGCAGATTTCCTATCTATTGCGAGTGGTTGCCTTAATACAAGGTGTTTCAAAAAGGAGTGTACTACTTTGAAAATTCATATGAATTAATTCATAGTACCTACACAGGTGATTGTAGCGTCAGTTTGTTAGTCTCACATAGTTCACTAGTGCCGAATTGTATCGTAAGGAGCACTAGCAGCTGTTGCATTAAGGATGGCTCCCTTCACTGGACGCCAGTGTTATAGCTGTGTGATTTGGTTTCCCGAAGTTGGCGACAACAGTTCAGCTTAATTTCTGTGCCAAGTATGTTAAAGATCCTCCTAGTAGGCCTACAATTTATGAGTGTCATAAATGTTTTGTAGAAACAGGGTGCTCGATAAAACATGGGAAATCATCAGGACATCCAAGCACTTCTGATGACATCATTGAGTTAGTGTGACAATATTTTGTAAACAGCTCTATGAAATTGACCCAGCGTGCATCTCGTGAACTGCAAATCCCACGTATGACTGCTTGGTGAGTGTTGATAAACTGTTTGCATTTGAAACCGTATAGTTTGACGATCGTACAAGCAATAAAAGACACTGATAAAATTACTTTTGTGCAGATATGTTAAATCGATTACATGAAGATGAACATTTCTTGGACAAAATCATCTAATCCTGATGATTCAACTTTTCACTTAAGCGGCAAGGTTAACACACATAACTGCAGTATTTGGGGCAGTGAAAATTCACATCAAACATTGCAACATGTTTGTGATAGCCCTAAACTGAACTTTTTTTGTGCATTGACTAATAACAAAGTGTACAGCCCCTTTTTCCATGAGAGAACCATTAATGGGATAGTGTATCTGGATATGTTACAACAATTTTTGATATCGCAGATTGATGAGGAGGACCAAGAATGAAATGTTTACTTCATGCAAGATGGTGCACCACCCCACTACCTGGCTGACATCCGGGATTTTCTCAGTGACTGCTTTCCAGGTCAGTAGATTGACCGTGATGCACCAATTGCATGGCCCCCACATTCACCAGACTTACACCACTTGATTTTTTTTGTGGGGATTCATCAAGGATATCATGTTTGTACTTTGTGTGCTAGCTTCTCTGCTTGAACTTAGAGCAAGAATTTACGCCGATACTGAACAAGTTACACCTGAAATGCTACACTGAGTCTGGGAAGAAATTAACTTCCCATGGGATGTTTGCAGGATAACCAACAGAAGCCACATACAACATCTTTAGTTTAAGGTAAAACAACGTGATTCTCTTTTCCCTCCAAAATAACACTAAACCTAGCTCTATATCTTCTTTCAATAAATTTATATGAATTTTTAAAGTTGTTAAGTCCTTTTTGAAACACTCTCTTTTTAGGCCATGTGGGCATGCTCTCCAGACTAACACAAACTTCCATATGATACAATATTGCAGTTCTTGTGTTGTGAAGAAGTATGATGCAATCTACCCTCAGACATGCATCTTGTCTGAAGGAACAGATACTATGGCAACTACAACTACTATGAAAAGCATGAAATATGTTTGCAGTTGCAAATGTACCACTTCCAGCTGTATAGTGGAGTGGAAACAATGAAAATTTGTGCTGGACTGGGACTCATAACTGGATTCTCCACTTACACGAGTGGTGCTCTTAACCATTTTGGCTCGTTTTTGCTATCCAAGCATGACTCATGGCCAGATCCGAACTTCTGTATATCATCGTCCATGTGTCATGTTTGTACTCGTACATCCCATTACTGCCCAGTCTGGCACAAATTTTCACAGTTGTCATTTCGTTATACAGCTGGAGGTGGTTCAAATTTGCAAGTGCGGATGCATTTCACACCAAACTTCCATATGTCATACACCTATTTATTTCTTCTCATAGGTTATGAATTCATTTATCCACATTCATACATATCGTGATGCCCTTGCAGGGTTTTAGACTCAAGACAACAAGAGGTCATAGACTATTGTTGTCTTTTTCATCGCAGGCAATTTTGAATTTATAGTATGAAATGAATTCTCTGTCAGTACTTGGCAGAACGCAACAAAAATAATGAAAGATTAAATATTTCCTTGATGTTACGGAATTATTATTTCTTTATTCACAAACCATTCTTCGGCTTCCTGGGGCTTCGTCAGGTGACAACTAAACGTCATAATCACAGGTAAAATGATGTGCAGCTGATACAGAGACAGTGTTCTTACAAAGGTAAGCATTATTTTTTAAGAAAACATACAGACTAAATATTATTAACATTTAAAATTAATATCAAAGTTAATTATACTACTGAAACATGATTTTGTCACATAAGCATAACTTCTTCTACTTCTTTTCCCTAACGTTTGTTCCATCTACTAAGGGTATTTAATTTTTAACTTTGTGGCCAGGTGCCCTACATGATGCCACAGTCATCAAGGTAACCTAAACAGGAAAGTTGTTTGCACTATCTGTCTGTAAATTGCATAAATACCTAATGCTCTGTGTGTTATTACTGGATTTGATTTCGGTCTCACTCACCTCCATGACTCGCAAGCTAGTGAACTGCGTGTTATGCTACTCGAGCAGGTATCACTCATGGGTAAGACTGAAACATAATTTAATGTGGGTGAAAAAAAGGAAAATGTTTTTGTTCATTGAAAACTAAGCTAGCAATCTGTGTTGTATGTCCATAGATTTCCGGTATTTATAATTATATCATCCACCTGCCTTCTTTTACGTTATGTTGAACATTACAATGATTTGGCTGCTGTTTCAGCATGCCTCATTTCATATCTCCATGGATTTTAGTTAAGCAAGCAGAAGCTAAAGAGGGCGAAAGTACTATTATCTCCACAGCCCTTGTCACGCCCAACAATGTTCTCAAAGTGTCAGTATATTGAACTACTGAAGGCATGGTTATATATTGTCAACAGTAGAAATTCTGATGAATGGTGTTGATGGTTCCAAAAATATTCTCAGTGTTGTAATTAAATACTGAGTGTGTGAGTTAGAGAATTGATCTTTTGACAATATTCTCCACGCTGATGTTACAGATCTTCATGAACCAGCCACATGCTGTTACTGTGTGCTCATTATGTTTTCAATTCTTTGTGCGTATCATACCTCAGATTCAAATTTTCAAGCAGTCTTTTAACATGAATCAGTTTTAATAGACATGCACCAGGGTAGTCATTGTGTATACCAATTTAAGACGGTCACTGGAGGGTTCACTACGAAGTTACTTATCTTATTACTTAGAAAATGTGGTATGGCTTGGTGGATAAAACAGTAGTTTGGGAAAATGCTTCTACTTCGAAAAATATGTCATGTATCTGCAGTGACTAGTAAAGAGACCTACGAAATGCATGTCAGTCTTGCTACATTATCACGAATGTGAATAAAAATATGGTTATGTTAGTTACCTGAAAATATCCTTACAGGACAGATATAATTGCTTCACTGGTTTCCATGACAATTCTACTACTTGTGTTGGCTGACATTACAGAACCAAACTTCAAGCATTCAAATGACCTGCCTGTTGACAGAAAATCTCGAAGTTACTCCTAATTTCTCAACAACAGTGATATATCCCTTGTTGATATATTTTCTTCCTTATTTCATGTTGTATCAACACTAATAATGTGTCATTCAGTGCAAGACTGATCTTAAAATAATTTATGAAACCTTTTGGGTACATTCTGATTTCTGTCAGTAAATTAACATGCGAACGAGTAGCTCTATTCATTCAGCCACTCTCTGACCCATTTCCTCCTTTTCAGTTAATTGTTACACACAATATAATTGCGGCACACTCTTTCTTTTGGGTGTCTGACATCTTAACCTTGTAAATTTGCATTGCCAAATGACAATATTGACAGTAATATTGATGATGTGAGGGTCACTAGAATATGTCGAAAGTTTGACGAACTACTGTCGTCAATAAATATTGAATGTGGTCAATTGCCTTTTGAACTACCTAGGAGGTGGTTGACAGCTTGTCTTTGTTGGGTAGTAGTGTCTTTTCAATCATTGCAATCATATGTTTCATTTTGACTAAATGATGTGGTGTGGCGATAAGGGACTCATTAGGAAGATTCTGGCAAAGCAGGCCACCAAGTTTCATGAGATCCCTCCACATCTTTGTGTTTAAGATAGTAGTATAATGTTGAAGTTTTCGATTTGTTCTCATTGGAAAGGGGGTCAATGGTTTTCATGTACCTAATAGTACAGAGCTATATTTTATATTTATTGAGCTTTTGCTTGTGATTATGATACTGTAATTTCAATGTCTGACTAGACTAGGTCATGCACGTGGGCTGTGGTATCCAGTCAATCCATTCTGGGTTCTAATGGTAGCTTCTTGAATAGTCCTTGTAAAATAAGAGGTAATCAGAATCTTTGCAAGTCACATTTTTCAGGACGCAGTCTAATTCCTCATGTGGTATAAAATACTCCAATTTTTTGAAATCTGTGTCTAAGCTTCAGCCACAAGTATTGTATTCAGAAACCTAAGTGAATGATTTCTGGATTTAAACCATTATCTTTTCTTTATATTGGTTTGGTTCCCGACGATTAAGAGTTGTGTAAGTGTTACTGTAAGGAACAACTTTATTCACTAAAGGTTTTGTATGTCATTCACTCCCTCACTTTATTGTACTAAAATTTGTGTTCCACAGAATCAGAATGCTTTTAAATATCAGAAGGGCTCAGTGAATGGAATCCTGGCATGGATCAATCATATGAAATTCAACCTAAGTTTATCAGTGAAGGTTTACCACCGATTAGTAATACAGTTACATGACTGAAGGAAAGAATCTTGTTATTTGTTCCTTTGGTGCTTACAAGAGTGGAAGTCTTGAAGTTGACTTGATAACTGTAAGAGGGTATGTTGGTAGAAGGACTAGTTTAGATGTGGCCTGGGGTCAAAACTCCGTATTGGCATTCAGATTTATGTTTTCCTTGGTTAAGGAGAATTTCAGGATGGCTCCTTTGCAAAAGATACGGCCAGTTTCCTTACACAGTCTCACTGAATCCAAGCTTGTGTTTCATAAGTAGTGACATTATGAATGGATACAAGACACAATGGTTTGATGTTGTATATATATAAACTGTGTAGTTAAAGACAATGGTTGTGGCAGATATCCTCTTAGAAGAAGCGTGCTTTGGTCGTTTGGCAGGATACAAAGCAGACAGTGAAAATTTTCTTTTGATGAAATTTAGTATTGCACCTAAATGTTTATAAAAATGTTTAAAGTTAAACTGATTGGTAGTGCAACTTATATATTGGATCCTAAAATGGGAAAATCTACACATATTTTCACTGTTTTGCAGAGAGTAGAAGACAGATGATGGGAGATCACAATACTTAAGCCACATACTGAAGATTCACTTCAGGCATGTCTGGCATGGAATAGGGATGCAATGGAGAACACGAAACAAACATTAAGTGCTTTATTAATGCATTATTTTTATTGTTTTGACTGACGAAAACTTCTTGGAAATTAGTTCAGGTATTCAGCAGGAAGGGTTTTTGTTTTGAAGATTTGACCAAGAAACTTGCTGGATGCCTTGGGTGTCCTTGTGCGATCTGGATCATTGAAATCCACATGATGAAGTCCAAATCTGGTCCTGAAACAACGGAGAAGTACAATATCTGAACAGTCTGTATATGAAGTGAAGGCATTTTTATGGATCTAACTACAGTGTGTTTGTAATTATCAAGTTAAATATTTCACAAAAAATACACAAGATCTATTATTTTATGATAATGGGTGGCAATAGATTACAGGTAAGTGCTGAAGGCAGGAGAAATGTTTTGGTATAATAACAGAAATGCATGTAACATGTTTGTACGCAAAATGACATCTTGCATACACTATTATTGTAAAAAATGTTACTGTGCCATCTGATTGTGATCCTAAAAGGCCACATAGTCTGAAGAACTGTCCATAATGTTTGATGACAATAGAATGCAATTGTCTATGTTTACTTACGTGAATCCAGTGCCCCACTCGAAGTTATCCAGGAGACTCCAAGCCGTGTAGCCGATGATGTCAACACCATCTTCATTGATGGCCTCGAGCATAGCAGCCAAGTAGGACTGTGAACAGAAGAAAGCTTTATTTTCAGAAACAGAAACTATGACATTCCCTTAGTCATAAGGATGACGAAACCACTGACAGAATAATGTAATGGTGTGTAACAGTTTCGTAAACAGTCAGGCTTGTACCCAACTGCTGTTTGAGGTGTCTCCAGGTGCGCTCCCACTGGTCATTGGGGCTCAGATTGAAGCAATACTCATCACTGAAGACAATTCTACTCCATTAAGTGAGATTCGAAGCCAGAGACACCCCAGAACGCAATACCGTACCAACCTGACTGTTCCCCACCATACGGCCCAATAATCAGAACTGGTGATCTGGCGTGAGATATCTTTTCACAGCAGAAACCCGTTGGCTGTCATCCACGGAACCCTTACAGCACAACAGTATTTTGCTGCCTTTCATGGAAAGCCATCCTGAGTTTACATTTCAGCAAGATTATGCCCACCTGCACTTGGCGAGAGTTTATACTGGTTGTTTTCATTCTAGCCAAACTCTACCTTGGCCAGAAAGGTCACTGGATCTCTCCCCATTTGAGAACATTTGGAGCATTATGGGTAGGGCCCTGCAACCAGATTGGGATTTTGACAATCCAATATGCCAACTTGCCAGAATCTGGCACAGTATCTGGCAAGAGGACATCCAGCAATTCTGTCAATCAATGCCAAACCGAATAACTGCTCACAAAAGAGCCAGAGGTGGACCAAAGCATTATTGACTTGCTCTATTTGTGAAGCTCTTTCTCTTGAGTAAATTATCCCATTTTTCTGAAATTGTAGTAGTGTGTTTGTGTGTACATGTAAATCCCATCTATCAATTTCCATCCTATTCTGCAAAATCCTTCATGGTGCATCTTTTCTTTGTCTTAGAGTGTGTACTGGATAAGTTTCTGATAATTTTGATTGAATCAAAAGAACTGGACAGAATACTTACCGCATAATAGTCTATGCGGCCCTGGTCCTCAAGTTCTCCAGTGTCAGACCAGCCGTTCTCCATGACGAAGATTGGGTAGCCAGGGTAGTGCTGTGCGAGCCAGTTGAACAGCTTACGGAAGGCCCAAGGAGTGCTCTGTAAGAATAACGTATCAATCAGATGAGTTACTAAATGTACTGGCAATGACACAAAAGTGCATGTACAGATGTTTCAGTTTCTATTGTTGATGAAGGTGTAAAAGCTGAAGCTATCAAAGAATCAGCATGGGTCTGTGATACAGGACTCGAATTTGCAGCCAAAAATATGCCTCTTGCACAACCATTTAACCGCACGAAACAAAGTGTGTAATACCGACTCGAGGAACCCCAAACTGTTGCTCAAGTATTTGTAACATGTCTGTAGAAATATTTACCCCTGCAATACCATGATTTGGGGGGGGGGGGGTTGTTGCTTTATCTTCACTCTTTGAAAATATTGTAATCTAGTCAACTAATTTATACAAAGAAAAATATTTTTTGTTTTTAATGAATTCTCCTACGAGATCCCTCAAATGTTTTTAATTTTTCAGTTAAACTTATCCCAGGAATTTAAGTCTTAAGTAGTAGATGTCACTTTCCACAATGAATGTCATTCCAGTATTTCCAGGTTCAGGACCTTACTTACATATGAGTATTTCTTTAAAAAGTATGTTGTGAGTAAAAGTCAACAACAATCAAAGAAATTTGCATTCTTTAATTTTTTTGTGGCGGTCATAAAGTAACTAGAGCTTGGTAATACACGTTACTGAAAATGCATTGATATTTTAAGAGTACAGCACTGGTGCGCTAAAAGATATTTTCTGGTTCTGGATCTGACAAAACATATCAATACTTCTTTAAAAAATATGTGGTTAATATAAGCCATCAACAATTATCGAATTTTATTTTTTTAAACTTTTTTTGGGGATGGGCATAAAGTATCCTATCTCCCCTTTGGTAACGCACTTTATGGGAAATGATTTGGTATTGCTACAGTTCAATCTATAGTTATTACAGTTTGAAATGATCAGACAGGTCATGCTATTATGTGCCTTACAAGTGGATCACCTGTTAATGAAGGGACTATAGCACAGGAACCAAAATGTTTAGTGAACTTTGTAAAGAATTAGCACTCATTTATGACAAACGGTAAAGGTATTATCTGACAGACTGTGAACAGTAAAACGTAAGTGTGAAAAACTGATGAATTTACACGTTTTTTAGAACAATTTAGGGACTGTGTCTTTTTGAGCATCACCGAAGACTGTAAAACAGAATGAAATACATATTGTAGCCAGGGCCGGCGCAAGCCCAAGTGCCGCCCCGTGCGAGCTGCTAAATTGCCGCCGTCCCCCCCCCCCCCCCCCCCACGCTTTTTTGTTTTTACTTTTATTTATTTATTTTTTGCAAAACTTTTGTGGAATTTTATTTAAACTAATCTGTAGGAAATGTCGGCAATCAATCGCAATTTTTCGTACGAAACGCAATGAAAGTGCTTCTGACCAATCTTGACTCCCTCGGCCAACTACCGAAACGAATTCTGTAGTTTTCGTTGTAGAGAACGTAACAATACCTACTGCCTGGAAAGGCGAAGTGGTGACGCGGCAGTGCCAAGAACTAGGTCACTTGACGAGGTACAGCGAGGCTACGCTTAAACTAGCGCCCAAGAAGAAGCAAGAAGCTCACAATAAGTATGTGACCGATGATATGTATAAATGTATTATCAGGCAGCAATTTCTAAGGCATTATGAACAATAGAAAGAATTACGAAATTTGCGAAAACTGCACAACTTTTGTCAAACAGAAATGAGATTCAAAGATAGCAAGGAAACCCTTAGAAGCAATGTTCTGTCTGTGGATTTTCGTTTTAGAAGGTGTCAAAATTAACGTTTCGTTTTGTGCGGACGAGAGGACATTGTTGCTAAAAGACCATACTTTCTCAGGTTTTCATCAGAACCAAAGCGACCAGTAGTTTACTAAGACGAAACATGGATTCACACGCATTATACAGTAAATAAATGTTGGCAAAGTGATAGTGTGCGAGTAGTATTGTCAAACAAAAGTGCCGGTCAGAGTTTTAATTGTTGTTCATTCAGGCGGAGACAGGTGTTTCATGGCTCAAAAACCAAAACGTCCGACAATCACTCAGAAACGGATAGCAAATTTTTCAAAAATAAATCGAAACCCAACTTATGCCAGGCTTATTAGCAATGTCTTTATCCCTTGTAATTACTCGCAGCGTATTTACCCATTCGGAATACTTCTAGCCATTGTAGATGTTGGACATGTTTGACTGTAGTAATGTTCAACCATTTTTTTCTATAGTGCGGGAAGAATAAAACACTCGGAAACTGCCATTGAAGAGCTTAGCAAAATCGTTTCATGCTTAACATGTAACCGCAGTATCGAACAGTGCATTCGAATTTCCAAATTAGATTTCGTCTTCTGCAAAATTAGTTGTGAGTAAACGCACGGCGCGTAACAGGCTGGCAGCGCTCCACTCATAAGAGAACTGGCGTTTACACTAGACTGCTTTCCCCTCTCTGTACCTCTGGCGTAAACACGACGGTGCTGGCACAGTGGCGAGGAAGAAATTAGTCCTCCTCCCTCCCCTTGTTCAACGGGGGCGGTCGGTAGGTAGTCGAGGCGCCATGCCACAGTTCCCGAAGCCGCTCACTCCGAGGTTTGGTTTCGAGTCCCCTCTTGGGCACGAATGTTGAGTTTGTCCTAGAGAGGGGGGGGGGGCAGATTTGCCGCCCCTCGGAAAGTGCCGCCCCGTGCGGCCGCACGTTTCGCACGTGCCTTGCGCCGGCCCTGCTTGTAGCATAAACACAGGTAGCAGAAACGAAACTTGAATTAAACTTAACGCCAAATTTTTGTGTCACATGATGGACAATTTTTACTGCCATAGAAGACGACTAACGCATGACAAACGAAGCGAGTAGGTCATAGGAAGCAAACCAGCACAGGCAAAGAGTGAGCTTCACGGTAAGAGAAGCCCACTGGAATCAAACATAGGCCTCAGTTGAGTACGAAATTTGTGGGAGTTTACCTATGGAAGTGAGTTTCTACTATAGGGTATTGAAAAGAAATGGAATATTTGGAGAAGGGACAGAGTGATTAAACATATGCTTAAGGTGTTAAGGAATAGCTTCCATGTTATTGGAGTGAGTTTTAGAGAGTACTAACTGTAGGGAAGAAGGGGACTGGAGAGTACAGAAGGGGTCACAAAAACGTTTCCGTTTGAGGGCGTTGCTGCCGCGTGTATGAAACTCATCGCAAGTGGGCTGCTGGTGTATAAGCACCGATTTTTTTTTTTTTAAGAATTGGAGTGCTTGAGGATACTGATGTCTGCGTACTGATATTCAAATTCTGTAAGCGTGAAGGAAATTGAAAAGGGTCTATACACAAGCTTTGCTTGTGTTATTTGCGTTATCCGATGACAGCACTTAGCTGTTCTAAGCCGACTCCCTTCCAGCGCTCTGATTCACTTTCACCAAATGTCTCATAGAACACATACGCAGTACAGAAACGGACAAGTATGAGTGATTCAGTGAACATAGAGACTACGAACCCTGAGCCAGGTGGATGCTGCCTGCGGTGCGTCCGTGTATTCCCCGATAACGACGCCCGCGTCAAATTCCATGGAGGGGTCGTAGCCGCTGGAGCCGTCTGATACTGGGTTGGCCGTGTAGTGGTTCAGTCCGTAGAAGTCAGACGTGCCTGAAATAAGACAGTCCACTGTCAAGTTGACAGAGGCTTTTTACAAATGTGTAACCTTGTTTCTTTAACAATATAACACACAGGCCACAGCAAATAGTACGTAAGTCGCAAAAGCAACAGATTTTTCTCATATCGATGGAAAAGCGTAATACTGAGTATCGCCTGCGTCAATTGCCACCATAAAATGTCTTAGAGAAAACCGTGTACCCCTCTAGTTGATATTAAGTTGGCTGAAAAAGTCCATTATTATTATTATTATTTTAATTACTGTGCTGTTTTCACTGTGAAACCATATTCAAATGTATGATAGCTACCACAAAACAATCTGTGGGAAAGTACAAAGAATAGTGGCTTGTCAGCTGTTTACATCAGAGCAGTTAAACAGTTATATATGAATGATGTTAGTGCCGTTCAAAGCAGGACATTCAGTGTAACCAGAGTTTTAGTTGCAAAAGGTCTACGCCAATGGTGTACTACAGCATGACGCTATTTTATGCCCATGTAGAAAAAGCACTTCTAGCCTGGAGGAACGTATGTGAGGACATGGGAGTCCGTGTAAGGGATGAAATCTTATATACACTTCTCTTTGCCGATGACGAGTCATTGTAGTAGGTGACCAGGATGATGCTAAGTACATACTTCGGGAGTTAAAAGAGGAGTATGAAAGATGGAGCATGACAGTAAGCACGATAAAAATTGAGCATCTGGAAGTTGGCATCAGTGCCATAGAGGATATGGAGGCTAGAGCCAGCAAGATCAGAGGATGTAAGTGTGGTGTCACTGCCAGACACCACACTTGCTAGGTGGTAGCCTTTAAATCGGCCGCGGTCCATTACTATACGTCGGACCCGCGTGTCGCCACTGTCAGTGATTGCAGACCGAGCGCCACCACACGGCAGGTCTAGAGAGACGTCCTGGCACTCGCCCCAGTTGTACAGCCGATTTTGCTAGGAAAGGTTCACTGACAAATTACGCTCTCATTTGCCGAGACGATAGTTACCATAGCCTTCAGCTACGTCATTTGCTACGACCTAGCAAGGTGCCATAGCATTTGGTATTTAACTTGCGATGCCTGTACCGTCAGACCGATGTACACCAATTGTGGATTAAAGTTAAGTATTCTACCAGTTACCTCCTGTTTTGCTAGTCTTATTTCTCTGACCTTGTTCCAGACCTCACGCCAATCTACGTGAGCTTAAAAGCGTGCATTTCGGCTTCCTCCAAACCCCGAGAATTGGCTCCTGCCAATTCACAACAGTAAGAGTCTGGGGATTATGATATCATCAGACGGAAGAAGTGACGAGTACATATATGATAAATAGGGGCAGAGCAGGAAGACCAGATGACAACTGAAGTCAGTCTTTTGGAATAACGAAAAGGGTCACACTGGTGACATAATATTCCGTTGTGATAAACATCGCTGCGTAAGGATGAGAAACGTGGTTAATATAATATAAGCGTCAGAGAAACAAGTTGCTTGCAGTGGAGATGGACTTTTGGAGACGAAGTTGTGGCATCTTCAAGCTGGGCCTGTATTAAATACCAACAAAGAGAGGCTATGGGATCCATAAATCCGTAATAGACACCTCAGCAATGACCCTGAACATACTGCAAATACACAGAAAAAAAAAATCCGCAACTGTATAACAACGCTATAGGTGACAAATTGCTGGAAACAGTGTCGACTGTAAGGCCTGTTTCACACTGGGACAGTGGTGATGGTCACCAGCGACGGTCACCGACAGAGATACATTCCTTTGAACTAGAACATTCACACCGGTACTCTACACTGCCTCGCCGAGGTACTGTGACCCAGCAGTGACTCACCATCGCCACATGTGACGGACAAAGTCAGTGTTTACATCAGTGACCACCAGTCATGCATTAGTTTGAGCTGGAGTGTTCACACTGGAACACAGATCACAGAGAGAGAGAGCTACAGATTTGCCAACCGATAGGCAGTCATTTCTGAGACAGTGACGCGAAACTTTCATTGTACATTATACTGTACACATTATAGCCACGAGTTTAGATTTGATTAACACGGAAGATTTTGTAAGTGAAGTAGAAAGTCGCCCTGCTATTTGGGATGTGAAAAGGATTACTATAGCAACAAAGTGATGAAAACGAATGCGTGGCAAGAAATTATAAAGAATTTTGTGCCTGATTTCAATGAGACAAGCTTGTATGAGAAAACCATAATTGGTAAGTTGTATGTTCTGAAATTGAATATCTTACTTTTCGGACCATAAAAGGCTAGCGAAATTTAGTTGCTACCCCTACAAGTCCATTTTACTAACTAATCTGTTGGCAATACCTGTGGTGTCGGACACCAGCGATCGAGGAGTGTTCACCACAGTCACCGATGACCATCACTGGCGACCGTCACCAGTGTCCCAGTGTGAAACAGGCCTAAAATATTTTGGAGTAACAACCCAGAGCCATCTTAAGTGGAAAGGCCACATAAAACAAATAGAAGGAAAAGCAGATGCCAGACTGCGATTCATTGGAAGATTCTTGAGGAACTATAACTCACCAAGGAATGAGATGGCTTATAAGGCGCTTGTTCGACCGATTCTCGAGTATTGTTCATCATAACGAGGCAGAACTGATAGAAGAGATGGAGACGATTCAACAAAGAGCGGCACACATCGTCACAGGTTCGTTTAGTCGGCTCGAGGACCTTACAGAGATACTCAACAAGTTCCATCGGCAGACGTTACAAGAGAGGCGTTGTGCGTCTCGGAGAGGTTTACTATTAAAATTTCTAGAGAGCACTTTCTAGGAAGAGTCGGACAACATATTACTTCCCCCCACAAACATCTCACGAAATGACCACGACGAGAAAATTCGAGAAACTAGAGCTAACACAGAGGCTTACCGACAGTCATTCTTCCCACGCGCTATTCGCGAGTGGAACGTGGAAAGGAGGATCAGTTGGCGGCACCAGAAATACTCTCCGCCACACACCGTTAGGTTGCATGCGGAGTAAGATGTAGATGTAGATGAGAAGGACGAGAGACTCGTTTCAAGCCTTCTGAATCAAAATCGCTACTTAACCGGACAGGAATTGTCGCAGGCAGTGAATGAGGGTCCATTCACAACTTTTAGCGAGAGAACATTGAGACAGGAATTGGATTCATTGAACATTTCGAATCTGTCACCTCGCAAGGGACCTTTGCTCACACAGGTACATAAAGACAACAGCAAAGTTCTCCGGGCTGGAAGAATATGTGACCGGATTTCTGGACACTCGCCTACCCTATTGCATCTCGATTGGCCTGAGAAATCAACCGAATTGAACTCCAGAGAAAATATGCGAGACATGTTGGAACAGCGGAAAAGACACTGGTATCAGCATCCTGCAATTTGGTGGAATTGCGCAGTCAGATCCTCAGCAAGGGCTTAACTTGGACGCGTTATATCTGCTCACTTCCTAACGAATTTCGGCAGTTATCAAGTCTCCAGCGGGACTTGAGCGCTATTAAATGATGCTAGTAATGATTATTGTAGGGCGAGTAATTTTTTGTCCACTGAGTATATTTTCCCATGTTGTCATTTTCTGGAATTTGTACGATAGTCTAGTCGTAACTCATGAACAGCGTAGTTAAACAATACTACTTTGTGTTGCTTCGTGTGATCCGAAACTATAAAATTCTCAGCATTTTAGCCTAGTTTCCAGTTTGATATTTTGCGAAGAATAGCATGACATTAGGCTAGTACGAGTTTCGTCAGATAGCAGTACCTCATTCAAAATCCTAAAATCTGAGGAGAGTCTGGCCCCAGAAAACAATTTAAATAGTGGAATGAACTAACCAAAATAAAGAAAAAAGGTACCATGTTTTCAAAGTACTGCTCCTTCCTGAATGACTTTTCTGTTTGAATCAAAAGGGCAAGGAATAAAGAGAATGAAGTATTCCTTGAGTGCAAGTATGATAGTCATCTATGACGCTACAGACACTTCAGCTCTTAGCTATGGGGATGTTATTTGTGCATGGCTTTAGTACAGGCTTATTTATAAGTACCTCTGAGGTTTCAGAAGACAGCTGCGAGAGAAACAGAAATAAATCAATATCAGTGTTTTTAACTTACATTAAAAGTGCTAAAACTGGGTAACGTTTAAGATGTGCGTACGAATTAAAATACGCACACTCTTGCCACACACTTCCAAACACGTCACAGGTAGTGTAAGTATCTGCCATAATTAGCCCTCCTTGAAACTCTTCCAAATTATGTGGCAGTGGAGGCAGCAACACACGATCTTTTAGATAACTACGCAAGAAGAAACGCATGGATTTAAGTCAGGTGACCGTGCGGGCCTCTGAAGAATAGAAGAGTCGTGTTGGTACTCCCACAAACAAAAACGCTGTGGTAATTTGACATTAAGGTAATCAAGCACATCGAAAGAAAGTGTGGTGGAGCAAATCTTGTTGCAAAATGAAGTCTCCACTGTCTTGCCATAAGTATGCCACTAGCCATTGCTGCAGCGTGTACAGGCACATGAAACCAGTTGCAATTTTCTCCATAAAATTTTAAGAGGACATGACACAAAAGAAGTTAACTTTATCCAAACCACAAATGTGTTCTACACACTAGTGTGGATAGTCTGTACCGAAAACATGCACGTTATGACAATTCACTTTTCCAGACACATGGAACGTGACTTTGTCACTAAGTACCAACTTCAGTGAAAACCCATCTTCCTCCAGTAGCCACCGCAAGTCGATACAACATTCAGAACGAAGCTTATTTTCCAAAGTAGTCAATGCTTGTAACAACTGGAGCCAGTATTGGTTTTACATGCAGATGTTTGTGACCATTGAGACAGTTTACTCCCTCTCGCACTCCACTTTATCAGCCGACGATCCCTGTCAGCCTGTTTTCCTCGCACCGTATGAACAGGTAGTCCTCGGAATGTGTAGTACCACCAATGGTTTCGTATGTCTGTTGGAGCCTTCTCCTGATATTTTGTTCGAAATTGTCGCTGAACCATCAATACTGACTCACATTCGGCGAATTCAGGAACGCCAAAAACGCTCACATCGCTCCATTATTCGCCATCTTCTGGCACGCTTTTCCCCCCTCCCCCAGTGATGCGCTGTGCAACTACGCCACGGCGTGTTAACGGATCGAAACTTGGAGAGATGCTCAGTCCTTTGATATATCTTGTAGTTTTCACACAGCGTTCATGTGAAACCAAGACTTAATTAAAAAAACCTTTACAACGGGTGGTATTCAAGCTGGAAAAGTCCATCAGGCCAGACGATGCTGTGGCTGGTGTTGTTTACTCACCCTTGATATACTCCACCTCCTCTGGCGTGAGCTCCACGAGTCGAGACCTGGGGTAGCCCGCAGCCTTACTGTTTGCCGCCACTCTCTGCTTCACCACCTCAGGCCAGTCTCCCTCGGCCGTGAAAATTGGGTGACTGTACAGGCCAGACTGGAAGAATATAGTTATGGTGACAGACTGACCTGTAGCGGAGCTAGATACCTAAGTGAAGCTTCAAAGTGACAATTTAGTTTTAGGTAGGCGAAGCCAACAAATGTCAGAACGAAATAAAGTTTGTGGTAACAGATTGATTTGTAGCATTGCCCGAGATTTACTTTCATCATTGGCAACATTTGCGCCACATTTAATACACAACATTATGAGAACATGTGAATTATTGTTGGTTTAGGCACTTCTAAACCCCGATTTGATGCCACTGTATCAAACATTTGCTTCGTATATGAACGACTTGTCTCTATAAATTTCTAAAATTGTTAGATACATTCAGTCATGGTGGTGTAGTGGTTAAGACACTACTCGAGTTCCACAGGACGATGGTTCAAAGTCCCGTCTAGCCATTTATCTTTATACACGCAAATTATATTTTCCATTCAGATATAGATTTTCCATGATTTACCTATGTTGACTAAGGAAAATGCTGGGATGGATCAATTGAAAGCGACTCTTCCGATTTCTTATACTACGTGTCTCCTTTCCGAATCTCTACGTTGACTCTATGGCTTCTTTGTTGATGAGGTGTTGAACCCGACTATTTTCATTCTTTTGTTTCAATTTTCGGATCCTCCCAACAGCGATAAGTTTTTTTACAAACTTGAAATCCTTAACGTTGCTGTCGTTTGAAATCGTGAGAACAGCAATGTCGATAAGTAACTGCATTCAGTTCGACGGATCCTATGTTTTGTGTCCAAGATAACGAATCAGGTTCAAAAAATGTAGATGTCATTTTTAAATGGAAACAAAAAATCGCAATATTTTAAGGATATGTAGAACTAGCATTATTGTATGGGTACAAACATTCACAAAACTCGTATTTAGGTTTATGATGGCTGTTAAGTTATGGGTATAAGTCCTGTAAACAATGTTGACAAAGTCATTCATTGGGTAGCAGTTCGTCTTTATTGTTCCTGATAACAATTTTTTTTCTTATCCCTCAGAGCATTGTCCCATATTGAATGAAAGACAGGCTTAAGTAACAGTTATTCAGATTTATCTACCAATTAACTTTGAGTGGCCCTATAGTTACGTGGTGTAATGGTGTATCGAGTTAACGAGAGCCTTCCATCTCTCTCTAAGTGAGCTAAACATTCTTCTTGTAATACCTTATAGTAATGCTGTTGTGAATAAAGGTTATAAGATCTCCTGGTACTTACGTAGAATTGCATCTTGCGTTCTGCTGCCTCTATGTCCGCTGCAGAGTCGGTGGCAGGTTCGTACCACATATTGTTAATTGTGATGCCGACCTTCCCTGTAACAAGATATATGCATGTCAGTTACACACACTGTACGATAGCTGAGAGTAATGATACATGAGACACTAACAAGTGGACAACCATTTAAAGTAAACAGAAAGCGTTGTTTCCATACCTTACAGTTTCGACGACTGGAAATTTGTGTGGCTCCGAAACCAGAAATAGGGTGGCAAAACTAACTGAAATAAATGAATATTCCCACGATTTATCCAGAGGAAGTCGAAGATGGTTTCACAGTCATTCAGAAACTCCGGGGTAAATATTTTTGAATTCTGTCGCTGCATACAAAACAATTCTTGTCACCATCTCTAACAGTAATTGTTATGTGAATTCTCTGCTCAGCTGCTTGTTTATCAGCAAAAATTGGCCTATCGTCACAGAGCATACATTATACACTCCTGGAAATTGAAATAAGAACACCGTGAATTCATTGTCCCAGGAAGGGGAAACTTTATTGACACATTCCTGGGGTCAGATACATCACATGATCACACTGACAGAACCACAGGCACATAGACACAGGCAACAGAGCATGCACAATGTCGGCACTAGTACAGTGTATGTCCACCTTTCGCAGCAATGCAGGCTGCTATTCTCCCATGGAGACGATCGTAGAGATGCTGGATGTAGTCCTGTGGAACGGCTTGCCATGCCATTTCCACCTGGCGCCTCAGTTGGACCAGCGTTCGTGCTGGACGTGCAGACCGCGTGAGACGACGCTTCATCCAGTCCCAAACATGCTCAATGGCGGACAGATCCGGAGATCTTGCTGGCCAGGGTAGTTGACTTACACCTTCTAGAGCACGTTGGGTGGCACGGGATACATGCGGACGTGCATTGTCCTGTTGGAACAGCAGGTTCCCTTGCCGGTCTAGGAATGGTAGAACGATGGGTTCGATGACGGTTTGGATGTACCGTGCACTATTCAGTGTCCCCTCGACGATCACCAGTGGTGTACGGCCAGTGTAGGAGATCGCTCCCCACACCATGATGCCGGGTGTTGGCCCTGTGTGCCTCGGTCGTATGCAGTCCAGATTGTGGCGCTCACCTGCACGGCGTCAAACACGCATACGACCATCATTGGCACCAAGGCAGAAGCGGCTCTCATCGCTGAAGACGACACGTCTCCATTCGTCCCTCCATTCACGCCTGTCGCGTCACCACTGGAGGCGGGCTGCACGATGTTGGGGCGTGAGCGGAAGACGGCCTAACGGTGTGCGGGACCGTAGCCCAGCTTCATGGAGACGGTTGCGAATGGTCCTCGCCGATACCCCAGGAGCAACAGTGTCCCTAATTTGCTGGGAAGTGGCGGTGCGGTCCCCTACGGCACTGCGTAGGATCCTACGGTCTTGGCGTGCATCCGTGCGTCGCTGCGGTCCGGTCCCAGGTCGACGGGCACGTGCACCTTCCGCCGACCACTGGCGACAACATCTATGTACTGTGGAGACCTCACGCCCCACGTGTTGAGCAATTCGGCGGTACGTCCACCCGGCCTCCCGCATGCCCACTATACGCCCTCGCTCAAAGTCCGTCAACTGCACATACGGTTCACGTCCACGCTGTCGCGGCATGCTACCAGTGTTAAAGACTGCGATGGAGCTCCGTATGCCACGGCAAACTGGCTGACACTGACGGCGGCGGTGCACAAATGCTGCGCAGCTAGCGCCATTCGACGGCCAACACCGCGGTTCCTGGCGTGTCCGCTGTGCCGTGCATGTGATCATTGCTTGTACAGTCCTCTCGCAGTGTCCGGACCAAGTATGGTGGGTCTGACACACCGGTGTCAATGTGTTCTTTTTTCCATTTCCAGGAGTGTAAATGGTGGGCTATACTCAATATGTATCTTATGGAATTGAAGACGAATTGAACAGTGTGGCGTTTGGGAAAAGATTTTGTGAAATTTACGCGTGCTATATGTCAGATGAAAGTTAATTCGGTAAGTTTGTAAGAAAAATACATGTAATTCTTGCGTATTTGGAAAATCAAACGGAAAAATGCCACTGTGATAGTACTGGGACATTCTTAATTACCCTGGTAAACTTCATTGCTTTCTTTCTTTTTGCTATTGTGAGACTCTAGTTTATAGAAGAGCTCATGCTCAGGAAAAATAATTCTAATTGTGGACAAACCAATAATTACCAGCCCATTCCAAATACTTGTTTTCCATTCCCCATTTTAGTATTTACTGTTTGCGAATTGCCACACATTGCAGATGTTATCCTTAATGCCTTTCGTCACAGGTTTTCGGTACGCTATACTTTGCTAACATCATAATGCATCTCTAAACAGAAGAAGTAACTCCCTGAAGACTGGCATAATCACTTGCAAAGGCATAATAAATTTGCACTGAAACAGTGATTAGTGGAAGAAGTAGCGCCATTATTATACAGATACTGAGTCCGGCACAGTATAAAAATTAGAACTAATGACGCAGATTTCCAAACGTGCAGTATTCTTTATGGATGGTGCAGTACATACGTTAACTGCGTTTGCACCTATTTCCATCGGCTGATTCGTATACTGTCTGATTAAAAGTATCTGGTCATCCCCATGTAATGTGGAACTCACTGCTAGACGTCATGAGAGATGGATCCATCAGGATAAGAGGAGTCGAGGCGTGCTGTGTTCAGAGCAGTAACAGCAGAATAGGTAGGACAGAAGAACTCAGTGATTTCAGACATTGGCTAGTCACTGGATGTCACATGAGCTACAGATCCGTCAGGGACAGTTCAACCTTTCTAAAGCTGCCCAAGTGGACTGTCAGGATTGTCATTGTGAAGCGGATTCGCGAAGGAACAAACTCACTGAAACCAAGACCAGGCAGACCTCTCGTACTGACGTAAAGGGACGCGGGGCATAGCAGAAGGTAAAAAAAAAAAAAAAATCGCATGAAATCAGCGGAAGGAGTCACTCTTCTTCTTTCTTGGCTCTATAGCTCATGATGAGCCTTGGCCTCTTCTACAATTTCCTTCCATTTCTCTGGGTCCTTTGCCAATGCTCCCCAGTTTTTATAGCCTATCTTCTAAAGATCTTCGATTACTACATCTTTCCATCTGGCTCTTGGTGGACCACGTCCTCTCTGCCCTCCTGGCTTTCCTTGTAATATTCTTTTTGGTACTTATGTATCATTCATGCGAGCCACATGTCCCGCTCACCTCAGTCTGGATGATTTCACTATCCTTCTGATGGGTTGGTCTTTGTATATGGTATACAACTCATGGTTGTATCCCCTCCTCCATCTTTCTCTTTCACAGATTGGGCCGATAATTCGTCTAAGTACCTTTCTTTAAAATGCTTCCAGTGTTTCAATATCTTTAGTTGTTAATGTCCAGGCTTCAGAGGCATATGTAAGCACTGGTCGTATAAGTGATTTATACATAGTTAATTTCGTGGTACGAATCAGGAGCCTTGAGGATAGAAGTCTTGTTAGGGCAAAATAGGTTCTGTTGTTTAGTATTAGTATTAGTAAAATGTTACCTTTAGTCCAGTTAGCATAACCTCTTTGCATAGGGAGCCGAAAAAAATGGAGTACAGTAGTCAAGTAACTCGTCACAAAGCACACATTTCGATAGTCAGTGGTAAGTGATGCATGAGGTAGCCTAAAGGGCAACGCCACTTCACAGTAGATGACCGGAAGCGAGTGATATGGAGCTATGAATCACACTATACAATGTGGCAATCCGATGGAAGGGTTTGGGTTTAGGGACTGCCTGGAAACGTTATCTGCCAGCAAGTGTAGTGCCAACAACGAAGAACAGAGGAGTGAGCGTTGTGGTATCAGCTGTTTTTCGCGGGTAGACTGTGGTTCTCTTATTGCTCTTAAGAAACGCTAAACGCGGAGGGATATGAACATATTTTGGAGAATTGTGTATTACGTAAAGTAGAGGAACACTTCGGAGACTATGGTTGTTTGCATCAACATGATAATGCGTCCTTTCATAAAACAGCATCTGTTAGACAATGGTTCGTGGACAGTAACATTTCTGAAATGGAGTGGCCTACCCAGAATCACGACTTAAATCCAACGGAATGAATCTGGGATGAGTTATCACGGTGACTATGCACCAGATCCCAGCGTGCAACATCCCTGCCGTATCCGGTTTCGGCTTTATCTTCAGAAATTCAACTACCTCATAGTAAATGTCACCAATAGAGTTCAAACCGTCATAATGGCGAAGTGGTGACACAGCTTATATCAATGTCCTCGAACAGGTGTCCAGATACTTTTGATCAGATAGTGTAGTTAGTGACGTAGCAGTCTAAATCAGCGGTTTCGGTTTATGTGTGCAGACTATCTAGTTCACGAAAGTGCTTTTGAGTTTCAATGTGAGATATGAGGGGATCCTAAAGAAATTAAAATGAAATTGTGTCTTAGAAAGAGCCCTATTTTTTACTAGGATATAAGTTTACTAATTCTCTGTAAGAGTATTACATTCAATAACATTGATTATCGAGATAGAATGGGGAAACAATGCTGGAGTATCGTTTATAGCGATCGTGAGAGGAAGGTTGGGAAGCGTATGGGGGCATACAGACAGTGATTTTTCAATAGCTCCGCAGGCAAACAGAATAGAATAGGAATACGCTAATACTGAAGTGAGTACGCGCACCTATGCATTGTAAAATCACATGCATGCGTGTATATAGTTGTGGATGAAGTGACTTACAAGCAATGTACTGCGGATGTGAAGTGATTGTTAAAGGCAAATTGTAGTCTTTGGGTCTTATAATGTAAATGGGACGAACTCTACCTGCCAAAACCAGTAGACATCACCTGTCGAGGTCCCACACTATATGTCTTGTGTTAAGTGAGACTTACGATTCCAAAAAACACGCCTACTTATAATGATTTCAGGACTTCATATATATATTCTCCAATGATCCTACATCAAATTTGGATACCCTGCCTCGCCAACCCTAGCACCAGCCATGGTGGTGGGTGGTGAGTGTTTACCTTTCTGGGTCTCTCGGTACTTCTCGTCGTATAGGTGGTAGGCGCCGGCGTGTGCCATGAGCAGGGTGTACGCCGCCATGTAGTCTCCCACACCTGACGAGTTGATGCCTGGGGCGATCGTGTAGCCTCCAGAGTAGCCTGAGACGAAACTGGCCGGCTCGTTGAACGTCTGCCACCACTTCACCTGCTCACAAAACACGTCGTTGGTGTATCCTTCGTTTCAATAACTTACTTCATTACAGATCTAATCATTCGAGTTATATATTAGAGTGATAAATGTTTAATATTGTCAGAATAAATGGAGCTGAGAGACACCATAGCAAATATAATAATACGGGGAGACTCTGAGACATGGTCATATGTAGACGATAGTGAGGTCATAATACAGCAGAGGAGGAGGCCATCTGTCAAGATAGGCTCCGTTGGGCTCAGCAATAAGCAGGATATACCCCATGCAGCAAAAAAAGCGCAGAGGATTAGGGCTGAACATCCCGTCAATTCCAGGCCAAGCACAATCTCGAATCGGGGAAGGAAATCGACCATGTAATTTTAAAACAACCATCTGTGCTGCTGCTTAATCAGTTTAGGGAAACAATGGACAACCTAAATTTGGAAGGCCAGACAGGATTTAAGCTAAAAGTAGTAACATTTACTCGAGGATTTAGCACCAAAGTAGTCCTAAAGCGTTACTATCTCTAGCTGTGAGCTGTGCCATACTATCTAATCACTAAACCACTAAAATGCCTACGGTTGAGTTCGATGAAGAACTAAGAATCTCTATCGATAACGTATTCTGTGAACAAAGAGACTGCACTATAATCTTATGTAAAATTAAATATTTAAAAGTAGTTACCAAATTGGGTTAGATTAGGTAAAACTAAACCAATGTCAAGGTTTCGAGTCTCATAATAATCTGATAATTAGTTTCTTCAAATATCCCTGTCCTGTTCGACATTTTAAAAGCGTGTAGTATTAAACTTAGAAAGTTGTATTTTAAGAATTAGGTTCAATTGGTTATAAAAACGTTCTGTAGAGGTTCTCATTGAGCCACTTCTTTTACTTTTGAATTATACCACTTTTTCCGGAATCTTATTAATGCATTATACTTACGTTCTAGGTTCTACTTTTGGATGTAGTTCCAGCTTATCATAAAATTATTAAGTAAAAACCAATTTCCGCTCCAAAAACTGTACAAACGAGTTAGATTGAGTTATCCTACTAAGTACGACACAAAGTTAAAATGGCAGCACTATGTTTGAGGTAAGTGACCCGTGGTTTGGGGGTGCTGAATAGCTCTCGGCCCAGATGCGCCGCTGTCGACACCATCATGCGTCGTTTCGTTTGTAACGGCCGCCGACTGTTTGCTCCTCACATGTCGCATGTTGGCATTGTTGCTGCGACGGACACCTCAGTCCGTAGAGCCCACCGAACTGATCCATCCCGACGTTACTTACTACCCTGCTACTCGTCGTAACGCCACCGTGTGGGTCAAAGGTATGGCGTTGTCATACCTTTTTAGTGAGGGTATTGCAGAGTTGTTAGATTCTGGCACCATTTAACGAGCAATTATACGGTTTTTGCGGCGCAAGGCGCCGTATTGTTCGCGCTTTGCGAATTACATGGGGTCGGTGTTTCCGCATCTTCCAGACCACTGGAGTGTACCGGTTGTGAGAAGAGATTGACGATATAGTACATGATGGACTGATGAGATACAGCAATGGAAATTGTAGTGTGTCTAACCCTCTCTGAACGAGAAGACGACGTAGACATCCCAACGTATGGCTGCTGTGGACATCCGCGGAAGAAGATTAAACAAAAAAAGTAAAACAAATAAAAAAGATAAAAGTTAAATCAGTAAAATATGAAAGTATTCTACCCTTTCTTTTATTCTTTTTTCTTTTCTTTTTTTACCAAAACGATCACAGACGTATTTCGTTTTTGTTCGTGGTCGGTACCTGAAGTGGTGGTGAACTTCCGTCCTAGTTAGCTTTTAGGGTGAAGGTGGCGGTGGCTCTAGCTGTTGTTTTTGCTTGTAGGATGGATAGGTTTTTGGGGATAGTAGGTGTGCTAGGAGCCAACGCCTGAAGTGGAAGAGGCACAGGAAAAAAATAACGTAAAAAAAAGATAGCGTCAAAAAATTAAAAAAGGGGGTAGCGTCTTTGATTACTAATCAGAACGTTACGGTCCCGGGTTCGAACCTCACCACCCGTTAAATTTTGAATGAAAAATATCAGCAATGTCAGCCGAAGACTTAGGTGTAAGACGTTGTCCTAACTCTGTCAACGACCTTGTCAAAGAGTGAGGCGGAGCCTTTAGAGGTTCAGGACACATTTGCCCTTGAGATGGGAAACTGCCCCTAAAAGCAGAAGAGTCAGTAATGATCAATGGCATGAGGAAGCAGAAGGCAATGGAAACCACTGCATTAAAGACATATACTATGTATCCAAAGGACATATGGTCTGTAACTGAAAGTGTCATGATGAGCTCTCCTTTGGTAAAACATTCCGGACTAGTCCACCATTCGGATCTATGGCAGAGGGCTGCCAAGGGGGAGCTGGTCATGTGAAAAAGATTGAATAACCAACGAAAAGAAAAGTTCTACGAACCGGGGCGTGGAATGTCAGAAGTTTAAATGTGGCAGCAAAATTAGAAAATCTGAAATGGGAAATTGTGACTCACTCTAGATATAGTCGGGGTCAGTGAAGTGAAATGGAAATAAGGCAAGGATATCTGGTCAAATGAGTATAGGGCAATATCAAGAGCAATAGAAATTGTCATAACGGAAGTAGGATTCGTAATGAATAGGATGGTAGGACAGAGAGTGAGTAACTGTGAACAGTTTAGTGATAGGGTTGCTCTCATCAGAATCGACAGAAAATCAACACCGACGACGATGGTTCAAGTATACGTGCCTACGTCGCAAGCCGAAGATGAAGGGATAGAGAAAGTATATTAGAATATTCAACGGGTAATACAGCACGTAAAGGGTGATGAAACTCTAACAGTCGCGGCAGATTGCAATGCAGTTGTAGGGGAAATTGTAGGAGAATATGGGCTTGGTACTAGGAATGAGTGTGGTAAAAGACTGAGTTCTGTAATAAATTGCAGCTAGTAACAGCGAATACTCTGCTCAAGAATCACAAGAGGAGGAGGTATACTTGGAAAAGGCCGGGAGATGTGGGAAGATTTCAGTTAGATTACATTTTGGGCAGGCAGAGATTCGGAAATCAGATACTGGATTATAAGGCGTATCCACAAGCAGATACAGACTCAGCTCACAATGTAATAATGGTGTTGAATAGGTTTAAATTTAAGAGACTAGTCAGGAAGAATCAATGCGCAGAGAAGCGGGATACGTAAGTACTAAGGAATGAAGGGATACGCTTGTAGTTTTCTGAGGGTATACATACTGCGATAAAGGATATGTCAGCTGGAAAGAAAAACATGGGAACAAAGAAGGTAACAGCGAAGAAACGATGGGTAACAGAAGAAATACTTCAGCTGATGGATAAAAGAAGAATATACAAAAACGCTCAGTGAAATTCAGGAATACATAAATACAAGTTACTTAGGAATGAAATAAATAGGAAGTGCAGGGAAGCTAAGCGCTGTCGGGCTTGGATAGCACTTGGATGGGCCGCTGTAAGGGTCTGCCGAGTGCTGTTGGCGGGCGGGGTGCGTTCAGCTCTTGTGAGGCCAACTGAGGAGCTACTTATCTCAGCTGCACTATGGTGGGAAAAGGAAACGACAACCGAGCCGATCAACGTCCTTTGTGGCATCAGTCTGAAATGATTTAGAGGAAGCAATGGAATCAGAGTGACGTTATGGGGACTGAAGTGCATTTCTTCCTCTTCTTCAAAACATTAAAGGCAACACGCATGACGTACGCAGAAATCTTTCCAGACAGAGGAGAGAGACTCAAAAATTCTCAGTTTTTTGAAAGAAAGTAAGCTGGTGAATTTCGAGACGTTTTACGGCACAAAAACTAAGTTTTATATATGATACAAAGAAATAACTTTCACAGTGAGTCAATGGTTTTCCACTCACTTCTAGTAGTGTACAAAAATTCTGTTATGAACAAAATCTCTGTAGACCAGATTCGTGGTAGAATGAGCGAGGGGGGTGGGGGGGGGAGCATCTTCTTCCTCCCCCCTTGCGAATGACTATGATAACGCGTCACATCCCTCTTCAACTTTGTAGAGAGGAATTTATGAAGACAAGTAGCCGGCCGGTGTGGCCGTGCGGTTCTAGGCGCTTCAGTCTGGAACCGCGTGCCCGCTACGGTCGCAGGTTCGAATCCTGCCTCGGGTATGGATGTGTGTGATGTCCTTAGGTTAGTTAGGTTTAAGTAGTTTAAGTTCTATGGGACTGATGACCACAGATGTTAAGTCCCATAGTGCTCAGAGCCATTTGTACCATTTGAAGACAAGTGAAGGAGTATTAGAGTCTGACCTACCGTCTACTGGGAAGTCATAATAGACAGGGCAAAAGGTCGGATTAGTACTAGGCGAGCAAATAAAGCAGCCTTGCCTGGAGACGGATAGTGAGGATAGTGACCTCGAGGAAAGAATAAGGCGAATAGGAACTCAACAGAAAAAAATATACACATGGATCGTCTCTACATCTGCCGTCAGAATAACTGCTGATTATGTGGACCAGTTATTTAAGATCTTATGCAATGTACTGGAAAATATTTTACTATATTCTCAGTCGAATGCTCGGAGCTTGCATTCTTCGTACTGTTCGTTTATTCTATGACAAGACAGTATCATTTCTATTAAACTATGAACTCCTAGCCTTGAACAAAAAATTGTTGATGCAAATGTCTTTCCCACTACATTTCAGTTATTAACTCCAGCATAAGTTTGAATATGAGTATCAAAGCGTAGTATTAGTGTACCTCCAGAACACTCTTTTGTCGCTTACCCTGTCGCCATAGTTGTCGTAGAGCACTCTGGCGTACTCGACAAAGTAGTCCGCCAGCCTGGGGTTGGGCCACCCCCCGATGTCTTGCAATGTCTGCGGCAAGTCCCAGTGGAACATCGTCACCTGCAACAAACATATACAACACCGTGTGGCGTCACTTTTTATTAGTGCTCTAATGTCAAGGAACGGAAGCCGGATCACTGAGGTTGCTCTTACCACTGGAGTGATGCCGTTGGCAATGAGGCCGTCGATGACCTTGTTGTAGTAGTCGATTCCCTCCGGATTGATGTTGTTGACGTCTCCAGTGGGGAGAACCCTGGGCCACGATATGGAAAAGCGGTATGCGTCCACCTGGCACACAAAAATAATGCTCTCAGCATCGCTTAAAACGTCGACTCAAATCTGATTTTGTCCCTACAGATATTTCACGAACATCAACGATATGAATACATTAAAAAAATAAAATTTCTGCCTGTATCAAGTTATAGCGTCTAACTCATATACATTTCATTTCTAGAACAAGTCGATCAATAAGCTACATACAAGTCAAAACCACACTGCAATGAAGGTAAGTTTTTAAGGTCGGAGGAAGGAAATGGAAAACCACCTTCAATAGGACGATGCCTGGTATTGCACTGCGGAAAGCTGTTATCACCAACGAAGATTCTCTCTCCATGTACCCAAGCAGACTTCTTGTACACCAATATAACATTATCTACCGTTCTGTGACCCACATTATTGATTCCAGCCCGTCCTTGCTTCTTTCTATAAACTCCTCATTATTTCTTGCTTTTATTTAGTCTCCATTCCTCTTTCTTCAGCTTCGCATTTCCTTTGACGCTATTGCTCTGTTTATCACATCAATTAAATGCAGTTGCGTATTGTTGCCATGGCTATTGCTTGTACCCAGTTGCCGTTGGCGGATATAATTGCTGCGTTATTATAATGTAGTTCTTGCTATTTTAATGTGACTTACAATTAGACATATTATGAAATCCATTATAATCACCGTTATCATTATTTTTATTTCCATTATTATTCGTGTTTTTGAGATGTATGGAGCACTATTTCAGATACTGTGTTCAGTGTTTATAAGGAGAACTTAAGAAGGGATGCCTGAATGACAGTAAGCGATGGCCTAAAAACTACATACTTGGCAGCGAAAGTAAGTTCATAAATAAAATAAGCGCTCTCGAGACAAAATAGACAAAATTTTAAGAAAATTATGGCCCAGTCAGATTGTAGCATTCTGAAACGCACGAGTACTGCTTAACAGACTTAACTGAAGCTTCTCTTGCTCAGAGTGTGAAATAAGGATTAACCGTGAAATTATGTAAGTGATTATCGTAGTATACAATAAATATGTTTAAATGCAATAGAAATATTTAAACGTTTACGTATAATCGATTCGATTTATAGTTTCAAGCATTTTATAAAAACACCTTCAAGCATTTTGAGCTTTTCCACTTCGTACAATAAGGTCTACGTCCAGTTCTAGCTATTGTACAACAAATTATTTTATAAACTATTCCCTTTAAGAAGAAGTTAATTAACTGTTTTCTCCGTCTCTGCTTAGCAGAGCATAATAATAGTATCATAAAGTAACACTTTGCCCAAATTTTGCAACCATTATTCGTATTTACTTGTTCACTAAACAGCTTTTGACTCTCAGGCGACAGCTGTCACATCCCATTTTATTAATTGTTGTGATATTCAGTTGTCACCGGATGATATGTTCAAATGTGTGTGAAATATTATCGGAATTAAGTGCTAAGGTCATCAGTTCCTAAGCTTACACACTACTTAACCTAAATTATCCTAAGGACAAACACACACACCCATGCCCGAGGGAGGACTCGAACCTCCGCCGGGACCAGCCGCACAGTCCATGACTGCAGCGCCCTAGACCGCTCGGCTAATCCCGCGCGGCTCACCGGATGATAGGATAGGATGCAGAATAGGGATTAATGATGAAGTAAAGTACAGTAAATCAGTAAAGATTCTCCTTCTCTATTAGTAAACACGACAAAAACCTCGATTCCTTAAAGAATCAGCTTCTACTAATACTACGACACCGTGCAATGGCAACAGTCAACCATGAGAGAACGTATCAGCTCTATTAGATACTAAAATTGAGTACTGCTCTTACAAAAACACACCGTCCAATAACTGCAGTAAAAGATCCAATACCTTACAACTTCACTGTATTCTTGGTAAGTATATTTCGATATTAAGCGTGTAAGCGAGAAAAAGTCTAGAAAAGGCGTGAAATTTTGTTTAAAGTTTGTTGGAAGTTGCAAAGTTCTCTCGTCATCAAACACTAGTTAAATATAGTAGGGGCAATTTGCACTCCGTTTTACGCAAAAGCAAGTTTTTCGCGTACGTCATTGTTTACAACGTCATATCTTCTGATATATGTGCCGTACAGTTATATGATTTCCAGGTACATTCAGTGATATACTTTGATACTGTGTGCAAAATGTGTTGCGAACAGTGTTAGTAGTTAAATAATAACAAATTAAAGCGTCATGCTTGATGCCGGAAGTTTTCATGCATGAACAGCGAAAATGTAGTAAGCGAAAAACTTTTTTCGTTTCACATTTTGTGGAAGGGTGTCTGTGAAAAAATATTTCGTGAGAGTTTGAAGATCTACATCTACATGATTACTCTGCAATTCACATTTAAGTGCTTGGCAGAGGGTTCATCGAACCACAGTCATACTGTCTCCCTACCATTCCACTCCCGAACAGCGCGCGGGAAAACGAACACCTGAACCTTTCTGTTCGAGCTCTGATTTCTCTTATTTTATTTTGATGATCATTCCTACCTATGTAGTTTGGGCTCAACAAAATATTTTCGCATTCGGAAGAGAAAGTTGGTGACTGAAATTTCGTAAATAGATCTCGCCGCGACGAAAAACGTCTTTGCTTTAATGACTTCCATCCCAACTCGCGTATCATATCTGCCACACTCTCTCCCCTATTACGTGATAATACAAAACGAGCTGCCTTTTTTGCACCCTTTCTATGTCCTTCGTCAATCCCACCTGGTAAGGATCCCACACCGCGCAGCAATATTCTAACAGAGGACGAACGAGTGTAGTGTAAGCTGTCTCTTTAGTGGACTTGTTGCATCTTCTAAGTGTCCTGCCGATGAAACGCAACCTTTCGCTCGCTTTCCCCACAATATTATCTATGTGATCTTTCCAACTGAAGTTGTTCGTAATTTTTACACCCAGGTACTTAGTTGAATTGACAGCCTTGAGAATTGTACTATTTATCGAGTAATCGAATTCCAACGAATTTCTTTTGGAACTCATGTGGATCACCTCAAACTTTTCGTTATTTAGCGTCAACTGCCACCTGCCACACCATACAGCAATCTTTTCTAAATCGCTTTGCAACTGATACTGGTCTTCGGATGACCTTACTAGTCGGTAAATTACAGCATCATCTGCGAACAACCTAAGAGAACTGCTCAGATATGTTTTTGTAAATCACTAAGGGCTTTCATTCTCAAATACTAGATGAATAAAATCTGGTTATTTGCGCCCTGTGTGTTACGGTGTCTGCAAGTCACACCAAGTGCGTGCCAGAGGATTCATCGAATCACCTTCGCACTAATTTTCTGTTATTCCACTCTTGAACAGCGCGAGCAAAAAAGAACGTCTGTATCTTCCCGTGCGAGCTCTCACTTCTCTCATTTTATTATGATGATTTTTCGCTGTGTAGGTCACCGACAACAAAATATTTTCGCAGCCGGAGGAGAGAGTTCGTGACTAAAATTTCGTGAGAAGATCCCACCGCAACGAGAAAAGTCTTTGTTTTAATAATTTCCACCTCAAGTCCTGTATCACGTCCGTGACACTCTCTCCCCTATTTCTCGATGGTACAAAACGTGCTGCTCTTCACTGAACTCTGTCGATGTATCTCGTTAATCCCATCTGCAAAGATCCCATGCGGCGTAGCAGTACTCCAAGCGGACGGACAAACGTAGTGTAGGTAGTCTCCTTAGTAGATATGTTCCATCTTCTAAGTCTTCTGCAAATAAATAGGAGTCTTTGGTTCGCTTTCCCCACAACATTTTCTATGCGTTCTTTCCAATTTCAATTATTCGTAATTACAATTCCCAGGTATTTAGTTGAATTCATGGCCTTTAGATTTGATTGATTTATCATGTAACCAAAGTTTAACGGATTCCGTATAGCACTCATGTGGATGACCTCACACTTTTCATTATTTCGGGCCACTTGCCAATTTTCACACTATGCAGATATCTTATCTAAACCTTTTTGTAATTAATTTTGATCTGATGACTTTACTAGACGATAAACGACACCATCATCTGTGAACAAGCTAGGACGGCTTCTCAGATTGTCTCCTAAAGCGATTACTTAGATGAGGAACAGTAGAGGGTGTGACGTCTCTGGGCAAGACATTAAATACACGCAAGAAACATTTATCTTTGTTCTTATATTTCATTTCTGTAATAACATTTATCGATTATGTGGATTCTGTATAAAAGAAATAATAATTTTCCATTTTTATATTTGTATAATATTATGTATGTCAATTTTGCAAATAATGTATGTGGTCGGCGAGTGTGGAAACCGATACAGACAATGATAATTAAAAATATAACAAAGAAATATATATATATATATATATATATATATATATATATATATATATATGTATGTATGTATATATTAGCATATTAAATTGCTCATAAATAACGGTGGCTTAGACATTACTCTCGCCGTCTTCTCGTAGCCGTGAATGTTGTAAGAGCCTGTGATGCTCTCTGGAACGCTTGGTTCACTTTTGTTTTTTGGTCGAGAAAGACACCATTGGGCACTGATGTATAAAAAAAGTGTGTACTTTCAATTTTATGTTAATTCTGAATATAGAAATTATTAAAAATACTTGTAATAATTTGTAGCTCGCTTGCCCAGTATTTCATCCCACATTTTTAGCCCTTTTCAGCGAATTTAGCATTTTTTGTGACCCAGTGCTGCGTCACGATCGCGGGAGCCACTGCCGCGGCAAATTCAAACTATAATTGAATGAAAGCAGTTTTCCCGCAACCAATCGTGCAGGTAATTGTACATAAAATTATTTCTCTTCAGCTTCCCGGAGACCACAGAGGAGAATTGTGGCTTTTATTATGTCATTTTCAGAGAGAAGTTGCAGCATTAGAAAATTGCAGCGAAATGCAGGAAGATCTGCAGCGGAAAGGCACTTGGTGTAGGGCCGGCCGGGGTGGCCGAGCGGTTCTAGGCGCTACAGTCTGGTGCCACGCGACCGCTACGGTCGCAGGATCGAATCCTGCCTCGGGCATGGATGTGTGTGATGTCCTTAGGTTAGTTAGGTTTAAGTAGTTCTAAGTTCTAGGTGACTGATGACCTCAGAAGTTAAGTCCCATAGTGCTCAGAGTAATTTGAACTTGGTGTAGGGAGTGGCAACTAACCCTTAACATAGAGAAATGTAATGTATTTTGAAAACATAGAAAGAAGGATCTTTTATTGCATGGTTATATGATAGCGGAACAAACACTGGTAGCAGTTACTTCTGTAAAATATCTGGGAGTATGCGTACGGAACGATTTGAAGTGGAATGATCATATAAAATTAATTGTTGGCAAGGCGGGTGCCAGATTGAGATTCATTGGGAGAGTCCTTAGAAAATGTAGTCCATCAACAAAGGAGGTGGCTTACAAAACACTCGTTCGACCTATACTTAAGTATTGCTCATCAGTGTGGGATCGGTACGAGGTCGGGTTGACAGAGGAGATATAGAAGATCCAAAGAAGAGCGGCGCGTTTCGTCACAGGGTTATTTGGTAAGCGTGATAGCGTTACGGAGATGTTTAGCAAACTCAAGTGGCAGACTCTGCAAGAGAGGCGCTCTGCATCGCGGTGTAGCTTGCTGTCCAGGTTTCGAGAGGGTGCGTTTCTGGATGAGGTATCGAATACATTGCTTCCCCCTACTTATACCTCCCGAGGAGATCACGAATGTAAAATTAGAGAGATTCGAGCGCGCACGGCAGTCGTTCTTCCCGCGAACCGTACGCGACTGGAACAGGAAAGGGAGGTAATGGCAGTGGCACGTAAAGTGCCCTCCGCCACACACCGTTGGGTGGCTTGCGGAGTATAAATGTAGATGTAGATGGACATGGACAACTGTTAGTACCATATTAGTGACGTAAATAATTTACGTTAATCAGAAAGTTAAAGCTTTACTTGTATGAGATCAAGGACTGCTGCCTTGAAATCTGGTCTGTCTGATAAAATTAAAATCATTTCCAATTTTAGTTTCATGCTCTCGTGTTAGCCGCGGGAATCAATAGTGTTTAAATATTAAAAAACCTACTGCAACTTTTATGGGTGACAAACAATGCATAATGTAACTTCTGTGCGTGTAATATGAGTAATTTTCAGTGCATTTCAGAGACTAAAGTAGAGAAAGACATGTTTAATTTCGTAATCAGTTACAGTAATGATACAGTGTTTCATTTCTAACAAGCCAGATCAGAGTTACGAGAATATAGTTTCGAAAATTAACTATCATGCATTCACAGCAGGAAATCTGTTAGTGTTGTGCGTATCCCCGCATAATAGGTCAGAGTGCACAAAGTTAAACTTTTAACTACAGAAATCGGTAGTTAGAACTGCAGTTTATCTTTTGTGTTTGCAGCGATAATCAACATTTGGTTTACTTAAAGTGATATGCAATATAAACCGTATTATAGCCAAAGATCATAAAATTTCAATCCATGATTCTAGTACTACCAAACAAATGAATAGCATTCTTTTACATTCAACCAAACTGTATATAAAATCAAAGTGCACGGGGTTACGTAACAAGGGCCTATGACACTACCTTTGGGAACGCTAGAAATCGCTTCTGTTTTACTCGATGACTATCCGTCAGTTACTGCGAACTCTGACTTCTCTGACAGGGAATCACGAATCCAGTCGCATAACTGAGACGATATTCCGTAAGCACACAATTTGATTATAAGCCACTTGTGGAATATGGTGTCAAAAGCCTTCTGGAAATCTATAAATACGGAATCAATTTCAAATCCGTTGTCGATTCCACTCGACACTTTGTATGGTAAAGAGCTAGTTGTGTTTCACAAGAACGATGTTCTCTATATCCGTGTTGACTTGGCGTCAATCGACCGTTTTCTTCGAGGTAATTCATAATGTTCAAACACAATATATGTTCGAATCCTGCCTCGGCATGGATGTGTGTGATGTCCTTAGGTTAGTTAGGTTTAAGTAGTTCTAAGTTCTAGGGGGCTGATGACCACAGATGTTAAGTCCCATAGTGCTCAGAGCCATTTGAACCATTTTGAACAATATATGTTCCAAAATCCTGCTGCATATCGACGTTAAACATATGGGCCTGTTATTTAGTAGATTATTCCTACTGCCTTTTTTGGATATTGATGCGATTTGCGCAACTTTCCATTCTTTACGGATGGATCTTTCGTCGCGCGGGCGGTTGTATATGATTGTGAAGTATGGAGCTATCGCATCAGCACGCCCGTAATTACTTCGTGTTCGTTGTTGAATGGATTTCGAGAGGCTGTAATAGTTGTCTTACTGTATTAAACTTTCAATATGAGATTATACGTCAATTTTAAAATTCGGTCGATAGTTATATGAAGTACTGAAAGTGAAATTTTTGATGCCCTGGAAGCCGTTAGATAGGCAACCTACAACTAGAATCGTGCCCTTGGTTAGTCTTTTAGTAATATACAGGGTGGTGAGAAACAGTATGGAAAGCTTGTAAGGGTGTTGCAGGGTAGGCTGTGCTGAGAATTACCGTAATTGTTAAGAAAAAAATTCGGTACGTTCCGCCGTTTGCGAGTTAACTAGCACTAAAATTAGCGTATCGGGCCGTTGTGTGCGTAAATTCAAGCGGACCGTCAGATACAGTTACTGTCAGTTATTCCCGTAGCATAGATGACAGCGCACGAGACTGTTCAGCCTTTGTCTCGGGTTCGATCCTGACCACCGTCCCATGTCCAGTTTTTGTATCGCTCTCGGTTTTAGGAAACCAAACGAAGAACACGTTTGACGACACCACCTCTGGTGGGCCGTTTGACTTTGCTTGCGCAACGTCCTAATTGGCTAACATCGCCGGCCGAAGTGGCCGTGCGGTTAAAGGCGCTGCAGTCTGGAACCGCAAGACCGCTACGGTCGCAGGTTCGAATCCTGCCTCGGGCATGGATGTTTGTGATGTCCTTAGGTTAGTTAGGTTTAACTAGTTCTAAGTTCTAGGGGACTAATGACCTCAGCAGTTGAGTCCCATAGTGCTCAGAGCCATTTGAACCATTTGGCTAACATCAGTGCTAATTAGTTCGGATACGATGTAAGCGGTCAAATGTTCTTATAAACAATTATTTTTCAGCACAACCTACCCTGCAAAACCCTTGCAAGTTTTTCTGACTGTTTCTGACCTCCCTGTATACACTCCTGGAAATGGAAAAAAGAACACATTGACACCGGTGTGTCAGACCCACCATACTTGCTCCGGACACTGCGAGAGGGCTGTACAAGCAATGATCACACGCACGGCACAGTGGACACACCAGGAACCGCGGTGTTGGCCGTCGAATGGCGCTAGCTGCGCAGCATTTGTGCACCGACGCCGTCAGTGTCAGCCAGTTTGCCGTGGCATACGGAGCTCCATCGCAGTCTTTAACACTGGTAGCATGCCGCGACAGCGTGGACGTGAACCGTATGTGCAGTTGACGGACTTTGAGCGAGGGCGTATAGTGTTCATGCGGGAGGCCGGGTGGACGTACCGCCGAATTGCTCAACACGTGGGGCGTGAGGTCTCCACAGTACATCGATGTTGTCGCCAATGGTCGGCGGAAGGTGCACGTGCCCGTCGACCTGGGACCGGACCGCAGCGACGCACGGATGCACGCCAAGACCGTAGGATCCTACGCAGTGCCGTAGGGGACCGCACCGCCACTTCCCAGCAAATTAGGGACACTGTTGCTCCTGGGGTATCGGCGAGGACCATTCGCAACCGTCTCCATGAAGCTGGGCTACGGTCCCGCACACCGTTAGGCCGTCTTCAGCTCACGCCCCAACATCGCGCAGCCCGCCTCCAGTGGTGTCGCGACAGGCGTGAATGGAGGGACGAATGGAGACGTGTCGTCTTCAGCGATGAGAGTCGCTTCTGCCTTGGTGCCAATGATGGTCGTATGCGTGTTTGGCGCCGTGCAGGTGAGCGCCACAATCAGGACTGCATACGACCGAGGCACACAGGGCCAACACCCGGCATCATGGTGTGGGGAGCGATCTCCTACACTGGCCGTACGCCACTGGTGATCGTCGAGGGGACACTGAATAGTGCACGGTACATCCAAACTGTCATCGAACCCATCGTTCTACCATTCCTAGACCGGCAAGGGAACTTGCTGTTCCAACAGGACAATGCACGTCCGCATGTATCCCGTGCCACCCAACGTGCTCTAGAAGGTGTAAGTCAACTACCCTGGCCAGCAAGATCTCCGGATCTGTCCCCCATTGAGCATGTTTGGGACTGGATGAAGCGTCGTCTCACGCGGTCTGCACGTCCAGCACGAACGCTGGTCCAACTGAGGCGCCAGGTGGAAATGGCACGGCAAGCCGTTCCACAGGACTACATCCAGCATCTCTACGATCGTCTCCATGGGAGAATAGCAGCCTGCATTGCTGCGAAAGGTGGATATACACTGTACTAGTGCCGACATTGTGCATGCTCTGTTGCCTGTGTCTATGTGCCTGTGGTTCTGTCAGTGTGATCATGTGATGTATCTGACCCCAGGAATGTGTCAATAAAGTTTCCCCTTCCTGGGACAATGAATTCACGGTGTTCTTATTTCAATTTCCAGGAGTGTAATATGGACACTAGTATAGCTTCACTATCAAAAGAATTTTCGTGAAGATTAATAACCGCTTTGGACTGAGGCGGAACCCGCCGCTTTATCCCTGATGAGAACTCTGCTCCACCAGCTGAGCTATTCGATCGGGATTGCTGAATTGACGCAAAGCCTTGCTCTCTAATTACTCATCTCGTGCTTCTGCGACACATCTGCTAACCTTACTACATTTACTGGCCAGAAGTATGTGGCAGAGAATTGCAGATTTTCTGTTAAGGAACGGTGTTACGGTGCGAGTCGGCAACCATTATGTTCCGAGGAGCCAAATGTTACTTCCTCACTGCTAATGATAAATGACTGGAAGGTGGCCAAAGGATCTGTCGCCTTAGGAATCTGGACATGCAAACAGCACATTATTTGACACAAGTGCGCTTTAGATAAATACAATGAAGAGCCAAGGAAACTGGTACACCTTCCTAATATCGTGTTGGGCCCCCGCGAGAAAGCAGGAGTGCCGCAACACGACGTGGGATGGACTCGACTAATGTGTGAAGTAGTGCTAGAGGGAATTGTCACCATGTATCCTGCAGGGCTGTCCATAAACCCGTAAGAGTTCGAGGGGGTGGAGATCTCTTCAGAACAGAACGTTACAAGGCATCCCAGATATGCTCAATAATTTCGTGCCTGGGGAATTTAGTGGCCAGCGGGAGTGTTTAAACTCAGAAGAGTGTTCCTGGAGCCACTCTCTAGCAATTCTGGACATGTGGGGTGTCGCATTGTCCTGCTGGAACTGCCCAAGTCCATCGGAATGCATCATGGACATGAATGGATGAAGGTGATTAGACAGGACGCTTACGTACGCGTCACGTGTCAAGAGTCGTATCTAGACTTATCAAGGGTCCCATATAACTCCAATTGCACAGCCCCACACAATTACAGAGCCTCCAACAGCTTGAACAGTCCCCAGCTGACATGCAGGGGTCCATGGATTCATGAGGTTGTCTTCACACCCGTACACGTCCATCCGTTCTATGCAATTTGAGACGAGACTCGTCCGACCAGGCAACATGTTTCCAGTTGACGGGCCCAGGAGAGGCGTAAAGCTTTGTGTCGTGCAGTTATCAAAAGTACACGAGTGGCCCTTCGGCTCCGAAGGCCCATATCAATGATTTTTCGTTGAATGGTTCGCACGCTGACACTTGTTGATGGCCCAGCATTGAAATCTGCAGCAATTGCAGGAGGGTTGCACTTCTGCCACGTGAAACGAGTCTCCTCAGTTGTCGTTGATATCGTTCTTGCAGAATCTTTTTCCGGCCACAGTGATGTCGGAGATTTGATGTTTTACCAGATTCCTGATATTCACGGTACACTCGTGGAATGGTCGTACGGGAAAATCCCCACTTCATGGCTACCTCGGAGAAGCTGTGTTCCATCGCTCGTGTGCCGACTGTAACACCACGTTCAAAATCACTTAAAACTTGATTACCTACAATTGTAGCAGCCGTTACCGATCTAACAACTGGGCGAACCACTTATTGTCTTACACATGCGTTGCCGACTGCAGAGCCGTATTCTGCCTCTTTAAATATCTCCGTATTTGATTACGCATGCCTAGACAAGTTTCTTTGGCGCTTCAGTGTATACTTTACTGAACCAGTGCGAAACACTACTACACTGTGGACAACTTGCGGCAGCCGTGGCTAGCTATTAAGAAGAGACCCAGACATGGGTGTGCATCTATGTATACTGATAAGTTTGCAGGTAGAGCTAATTATCAACAAGACGGTGTAAGGTACAGCACCAAATAGCGACTAGAAGCAAACTCGACGAGAAGCAATCTTGTCTTAGAAGTCTGGTGCGTAAGTGCCCGCCGCTTCTAAGACCGTTTTAGCGGTCTTCATTGGTCGGCGGGCTGAATGTTCTTCATTGGTGGAGATGTTCAAAGCATCGCTCTCGGCGCCGGCCGAGATCTTCGAGGCACCAGCTCCGGCAGTATCGATGAGCTACGATACTACAGATAACATCAGAGCGCAATGATTCATTCATCAAATTATATTTGACCGATGAACTGACATCGTGGATAATGTCTCCAGAAAGTTTGTTCGTTTTCAGATGAGAGAGAAATTTCTCATATACAGTACGTAAACTGGCTTGATGCTCGACAGGGGCTTCCAGTCCTTTGCCTTTCCTTGATTAGTGCATACATAGATTGCCATCAATTACGACAAATAGTGATATCCATTGAATCGTTTAGTATTTTCACATTTAGTATGACAAATAACTAGTCCCTTCACTGCTATCAAAAGCTACAAGCTGAATAATTTTCCTAATTTTTAGTTTATCCACAAAATATAGATTAATGATTGAAATTTTTAAGAGTGTACTACAAGCATAAGCTTCTGACAGACTATTATTAACTTTGAAAATTTGACGCTTTTGTCTGGATATCAGTAAATAATGCATCAGAAATCAGATCACACTTAAAATATATTCAGGTTTTCTAATCACTACTTCTGTTATAAAGCGAATACTAGTGCAAACAGCACTCACATTCATATCCTTGGCGAGCTGTATGTCTATCTCGTACTTGTGGTAGGAGTCACAAGCCACGTCGCCATTGCTGCCATCGGTGGTGATGTTGGGAATTGTGTGGAACATGCGGTCGAAAATGCCCTCACCCTTGCCTGCAACACAGATTGATGATTAGATGATGTAATGATGCACTTAAAAATTATTGCGTTAGCGAAAAATTCAAGCAGATAGGTCATATTACATAAATGGCATATCTAATGTTCTTGTAGAGTGTTCTAAAGATTTTGAAAGGGTTTAAAATCCGGCAACTAGGTGTGCCAGTCCTGTTGCGTGATTGTTCCCGAATGTTCCTCACGTCAAGTAACACGTGTCTCAGCCCAACAGAAGCGGCAATCGATATCTTGGGTGACAGATCGGCTGTTGTTAAAATCCTCCCTAAAATGGAAAAATGGCAGATCAGGGATACAGTTCCGCGTAACCGTTCTGCTTCTGGGAGTATGTCACCTGAGAAAGAGGACCCACGAAAATAGAACATTGCAACGCCTCTTTAAGCTTGCAGCATTAGTGTGTAATCATCTCGGAGAGCTTTCTGGGGGTTTGCAGCAAACTCAACGCCGCGAGTCCTTCAGATGTAGAGAGAAGCGGTATACAATTTGTAAGAAAAGAAGTTTCTTGTCTTTCAAATGTCATCGTTAACGTTGCTCTTTTGTAACCAGACAGTTTCGTGGCGAAAAGAGGAAATGTCTTCAGTAGAACCCAAAATATCGGTTTGAAGAAATTTCGCCTCGAATGTTTCTTTCGTTTACTTTAAATGCGAACATTTTAGGTTAGGCTTTACCGTGACTGTTATTGACGTTAAATGAAACAACTCGTTTACTGTTACCAATCACTGCTTATTTATCTCCACGACGCGTTTGAAAGTTTTAAACCTCGATCATCAGGTGGATTTACATTTGTTAGTATGACATTTGTGTATGTGTCGTGTTACGATTTTTTGGAGGAACTTGTGGCCCTGTCTACAGTGAAACGACCCTGTGACCACTGTAGACAGAGCCGCAAGTTCCTCCAAAAAATCGTAACACGACATACACACAAATGTCGCACTAACAAATGTAAATCCAACTGATGATGGAGATTTAAACCTTTGAAACGCGTCATGGAGATAAATAAACAGTGACAGGTAACAGTAAACTTGTTGTTTCATTTAATGTTTCTTTCATAACACATCGAAAAAGCCCTGTATCGGCTTTACGTAGCAATTTTTGCCACAGACCGAGAACGAGTTTCGTACCCAACCCGGAAAAAGTGCTAGATGTTCCTTTGCGTGGCGGTCTTCTTTCGGCTTTAATTCTTGATGCAAATTACTTCTACATCGGCTCCTTTAACCACTGTCACTTATCCCGTCAAACATCCAGACGATTGTCAGACTTGTTCCACACTTTAGCGAGTATGTTTAAGAGTTTCTGCATTCATCGCTGTTTCTGTGTGGTGTCTTAGTTCATCTGTGCCTGTTGAAAGGGAAGCGCGTAAATGGTGCATTTTAAACCTCAGCAAAGAGGCAGTCACATATCTTGAGATCAGTCAAAGTAAACTTTTAGTTTCGTTGTGAAAGTTAAAATGCACCCGAAGTTTCTGTCTTCGTTGATATGGAAGATATAGACACGTGAAAAAGGATGAATATTTTTGTAACACACTGTAGTGTATGATGATACGACAATTAAATTCACTACTTCCTCAAATTAAGGAAATTATTCCTTCTAACTTGTCCATTGAGTTGACCTTGCCCCAAGCCTATACTCAGCTAACAAAGCACTCGCCAAAGGACAGGGCCAGCACCTGGTATCCCGTTCGTGGTTGTTCCGCTCACTTGTCTGCATTTGCACACTTGTCAAACAGTTTCCCCTGCTACACTTCGTTCTATACCATAAGTTGGTACATTAGCTGCAACAAGGACCACAAACAGAACAAAAACACCAACGATGAAATTCTGGGGCACGGGCTGTCATTGGTTGGATGAAAATATCCCTCTATATTGTATTGAGTACTGAGTAGTTTCGTCTGTGTGGACATTTGCAAATGATCACACAGAATTATCTATCAAATGGAGATACTTATTTTACAGTCGTAGCATTTACCAAGCCACACATTACTAAAGAAGACATAAGGGTTTGACTGGACTTAACAGCTGAAGATGTGACTCTACAGTATCAGATCAAAAGTGTCGGGACGGTAACATGGAGTGTGTCCACCCATCCCTTTCCAACTGCCTGAACTACAGTGGGGACATTTTTTCGATGAGGCGTCTGAATGTTTTAGGATGAATGGCAGCCCATTCTTTCTTAAGAGGCAACATCAGGAAAGATAGTGATGTTGGAACGAAGTAGACTTCCTAATTAACCCCAAAGGTGTTCCATTGGGATTTGGTCGGGATTCTGGGCAGGCAAGTCCATTTCAGGACTGTTACTGTCCACAAAACATTCCTTTATGGGTGCTACTTTATGAGAGTGTGACATGAAGATCATCGTCTCCAAACAGTTCCTCTGCTGTACGCAGTACACAATGCTGTGAATTGTGTTTATGTGCTTCTGCACTTTGGGTTCACTTGATGGCAGGTAACGTTCCCTGGGATACTGCCAAACACAAACAGTTTCATTGGATCGCCGCAGGGTACAGCGTAGTTCATCACTACAAATCAGTCGTTTCCAGTAGTACACTGTCTAATGATGTTGCTCTTTGCACCACGCCAAGCGTCACTTAACAAACTTGAGAAATGTCCGGCTTACGAGCAGTTCTTGACCACTGTACCCCATTCTTTTTTACTCCGTTCGCAGAGTCTTGTGCTAGCTGGACCGCTATTAGCACTTTGGACTCACGAGTGATTCCTTGCGCTGATTTAATGCGATTTCCTGCAGAGGCCCGTTGCAGTGCTCGACGGTTCGTATTCATCAGTGCATGAAGTCTGTCTGGTGCTGGTTTAGCTGTGGTTATTCCTTCACGTTTCCACTTCACAGTCACATCACGAACGGCCAACGTGGTAGCCTTTAGAAAAGTCGAAACGTCGTTTATGTATTTGTCAGTCAAGTGACATCCAGTGGCTGGTCTGTGTTCGAAGTCATTGTCGTCCCCTGATAGACCCATTCTGCTGGTAATCCTTCTCTGCCGACAGCACAGTACGTGCCGCCTCCTTGGATAATAGCAGGTCCTTTCTCGTTGTATTTAGTGGCCGGTTCCGCATTACGTAGATTTGTTCGCACAATTTTAATCAGATAGTGTCAGTGCCATTCAGAACATCGACTGTAGTTTTCTCCTTCGCCTAAATTATAAATATACCGAGCGAGGTGGCCGAGTGGTTAGCATACTGCATTCGTATTGCAGTGGGCGACAGATTCAAATCCTGCCTCAGCCGACTGACTATATATCGCAGTCGAGTTCGAATGAAAAGCACGCACTGGAAACACTACAATGTCCGTCTAGTTATCAAAAACTGGTACCCGATAGATGTGGAACACTTCGGCTTCTCCAAGTTACAGCCTCATAAACGTTTATTTTTAAATAAATATCTGGTGTATGTATCAACAGCGTATTACCTCAATTGTGTTGTTGTTGTTGTTGTTGTTGTTGTGGTCTTCAGTCCTGAGACTGGTTTGATGCAGCTCTCCATACTACTCTATCCTGTGCAAGCTTCTTCATCTCCCAGTACCTACTGCAGCCTACATCCTTCTGAATCTGCTTACTGTATTCATCTCGTGGTCTCCCTCTACGATTTTTACCCCCCACGCTGCCCTCCAGTACCAAATTGGTGATCCCTTGATGCCTCAGAACATGTCATACCAACCGATCCCTTCTTCTAGTCAATTTGTGCCACAAACTCCTCTTCTCCCCAATTCTATTCAAGACCTCCTCATTAGTTATGTAATCTACCCATCTAATCTTCAGCATTCTTCTGTAGCACCACATTTCGAAAGCTTCTATTCTCTTCTTGTCTAAACTATTTATCGTCCATGTTTCACTTCCATACATGGCTACACTCCCTACAAATACTTTCAGAAACGACTTCCTGACACTTCGACCATCATCAGTTATTTTGCTCCCCAAATAGCAAAACTCCTTTACTACTCTAAGTGTCTCATTTACTAATCTAATTCCCTTAGCATCACCCGATTTAATTCGACTACATTCCATTATTCTTGTTTTGCTTTTGTTGATGTTCATCTTATACCCTCCTTTCAAGACACTGTCCATTCCGTTAAACTGCTCTTCCAAGTCCTTTGCTGTCTCTGACAGAATTACAATGTCATCGACAAACCTCAAAATTTTTATTTCTTCTCCATGGAGTTTAATACCTACTCCGAACTTTTCTTTTGTTTCCTTTACTGCTTGATCAATATACAGATTGAATAACATTGGGGAGAGGCTACAACCCTGTCTCACTCCCTTCCCAACCACTGCTTCATTTTCATGCCTCTCGACTCTTATAACTGCCATCTGGTTTCTGTACAAATAGCCTTTCGCTCCCTGTATTTTACCCCTACCACCTTCAGAATTTGAAAGAGAGTATTCCAGTCAACATTGTCAAAAGCTTTCTCTAAGTCTACAAATGCTAGAAACGTAGGTTTGCCTTTCCTTAATCTTTCTTCTAAGATACGTCGTAGGGTCAGTATTGCCTCACGTGTTCCAACATTTCTACGGAATCCAAACCGATCTTCCCCGAGGTCAGCTTCTACCAGTTTTTCCATTCGTCTGTAAAGAATTCGCGTTAGTATTTTACAGCTGTGACTTATTAAACTGATACTTCGGTAATTTTCACATCTGTCAACACCTGCTTTCTTTGGGATTGAAATTACTATATTCTTCTTGAAGTCTAAGGGGATTTCGCCTGTCTCATACATCTTGCTCACCAGATGGAACAGTTTCGTTAGGCCTGGCTCTCCCAAAGCTGTCAGTAGTTCTAATGGAATATTGTCTACTCCCGGGGTTTTGTTACGACTTAGCTCTTTCAATGCCGTGTCAAACTCTTCACACAGTATCATATCTCCCATTTCATCTTCATCTACCTTCTCTTCCATTTCCATAATATTGTCCACAATAACATCGCCCCTGTGTAGACCCTCTATATACTTCTTCCACCTTTCTGCTTTCCCTTCTTTGCTGAGAACTGGGTTTCCATTGTACAAGCTCAAAAACAACAGTTTTGTATATGAAAAATATCATAGCTGGAGTTGTAGAATTCACCGCTCTCCTCATGAAGAAATTACTCTAAACCGATATTTCCTATTTATGAATTTAGCATTACTTAGGCAATGAAAAGGTTCGACTAAGAATTGCTATTGCTGTCACGAATCTTAGAAGAGAATGATCTTCCAGAGCATTTCTATTCTTTATCATATAAAAGAAAGTTTAATATTAATCACAGGCGGTATTAGTGTTTCAGATTTCGGAGTGAAAGACTTCTTACCGCCTTCATTCCAGGCCCCTTCCACCTGGTAAGACGCGGTGGCAGCTGCGAAGATGAAGTCGTCAGGGAATTTGTTGGCAGGTTCTGCAGCTCCAGATATTCCCGGGCGACCCAGGACACTGGCTGCCAGAAGCAGGAGCAAGCACACAGATGACCACATGTTTAGCGTTCCCGTCTGCTTGTGCGTCTGCCTTTTTATACTCTGCACCTCTGGTTAATCTAGCTACAAGGTTTCCTTAGAGTGAGACTTTGGCACGCATTGCCAATTAAAGGCTCAAGGCAATTGTTCTGATGGGCGTGGGTGTCACCCGCGCATCGTCTTATTTACTGTCCGTCATTGTGTCACGAGATGCATGTTTGATGAGCTCGAGATTTAATGCGAATGTAAGTAAAAGCTCTTTCTGTTGTTGCGACGAGAATTGCTTTGTTCGCTAAATCTAGTGTGTAATTTCCAAAGATGTGTCGGTGTTTACCTCTACCGCCAGTTTATATGAGGCGAAGCATTTTGCACAGTCACTGGACTTGTCTTACGGCCCCTTATCTCTTGCTAAAACGCATTAATCTGTCAGAGCGAAGGTAGCAGCTGAGATCATACGAGGCGATAAAAGACGTCGGAAGGCACGCCTCCTTTCCCTCAGCCACTCCTCCGTAGAAGCTGCGCCGTTCTGCTGCTGTCAGTTCGTCACTCGGTATCATCATTGTTAGCGTCTGTACGTCCTCTTCAGCTCCTCGATGGACAGATTTGCAGTTCAGAATGCTTTTACAAGAGGAGTGTAGTTGAATAAAACGACGGTGTAGCTAATTTTTCGTTTTGTGTAAAAACTTTAAGTGCATTTCGCAGTTCCGCAGATTTCGTAGATATCTATTATTTATACTATGCTCACAGCCGTACTGCATTGAAGAATCGTTAAATGATGTGAATCGTCCACAAGCAAACAGATTATTTTGGTTCCGGGAAATCCGTTCCGTACAGGATGAAGAAAATAAATAAAAGTGTTTGTAAGTGTGATACGTATTAAGTTATCCTAGTTACTAAAAATCTGATTCGGAGAGTCAATGAGTAACTGCCAGACTAAATATCAAAATATAAAGTTTATTTTTGCCAATGCCCACAAATCGTTTAATGGGTGAAACGGTTTCAACGAACTTGTTAATTCCAATAGATCATTAACACTTCTTCCACAATGAGGCTACTACTAGGTGCCTCTAGCAGAGAATGTTGTTTCCTAGTACGCAGTGACACAGTTATAGACTGAGATGTGCTTATGGGCTATCATTAACGACTTGTCAGTTGAAATCGTTATAGCCATTAAACAATTTTTTTGAACAGTGACTCAAATAAACTTTATACGAGGGTTGTTTTTTAAGTAAGGGCCGTTCGAGCTTATAGTCCCGTAGTTCCCGCGGACGCCGCAACAAGCCACCGCGCCGCTTGCTGGCATCCTTCCCGTTCACACTGATGCAAGTTGCAGCTCTGTAGCTGACGTGTACGCATCGCTGTGCTACTTTATAATGTTTACGATTATTGAATCGCCCGCCGCGTGTGAGATACGGTCAGTGATACGTTTTTTGACCGCGAGAAGCCTATCAGCTGCAGAAATTCATCGTCAGTTAACAGAAGTTTCTGGCTTGAATGCAATGAGTGAAGGTAAAGTGCGTCAATGGGTTAGAGAGTTTAAAAATGGCTGTCAAAACGTCCATGACGAAGAACACTCAGGCCGGCCCTCTGTGATCACTGATGATTTGGTGGCTGCAGTCGAAACAAAGATTCGTGAGGACAGAATATTCACAATTTCCACTCTTTCTTTGGAATTTCCACAAATTTCAAGATCGGTTTTGTGCAAAAATTGTGTCTGAAAACCTAAACTTTAAGAAACTGTGTTCTCGGTGGGTACCCAGACTCCTCACAGAGGACCACAAAGGGAAGAGATTTGCCACTTCATTGGACTTTTTCATTCGTTACGAGGAATAAGGGGATGACATGTTGAGTCAAATTGTCACTGGAGATGAAACATGGGCATCCCATATCACTCCCGAAAGCAAGCGACAATCGATGGAATGGCGACACACAACCTCACCCGTCAAGGTCAAAGCCAAACAGACGCTGTCAAAGCGCAAGATTATGGCAACTGTGTTCTGGGACCGGCGCGGTGTTTTGCTAGTGGACTTTATGCCACGAGGAACGACAATCAACTCAGATGCCTACTGTGCAACTCTAAAGAAGCTCCGCAGAGCAATTCAAATCAAAAGGCGCGGCATGCTGACTGAAGCAAGCGGGCGTGCAACACAGTTACTTCCAGTAGCAGCAGCTTGTACAGGAGGCCTTCGTGCCATACGCTGTCAAAGGTTTTTGAGACGGACGTCAAGGAGTACCGCCCCAAGGTACTAGCGACGTTCCAGAGACCCCATCGCCTGTACACCAGTCGCAGAAGTTGGTGTTGGGTCGAGTGACAGCGTCGGAAGCCAAACTGTTTGTCAGAAAGCAGGCCCTCTTCACTGATACGACGCTGCAGCCTTTTGACGTATATACTCTTGAAGATTTTAGAGAGGCGAGACAGGAGGCTTATCGAGCGATAGTTTTGAGCCAATCTGGGGTGTTTCCACACTTCGGAATGGCGACAACCTCGGCGTGTTTCTAGTCAGTGGGGTAGACGACAGTTTCCATGCAATGATGTCGAATATCGCAGTGACCATGTGCACTGCTTCCGGCGGCAGCTTCATCAGCAGTGCATTTTCCATCTTGTCAACACCCTTCTGCTTTCCTGGGCTGCAGGAATGTGAGGTGGCTTTGGACTTCATCCTTAGTGGTGGCGCTGATGATGTCGTCCTCGTCCTGGGGATTCATATGCATTGGGAGATGCTCAGCCGCCTCCTGAATCGTGTCTTCATCGGCAACGTCTCCCACCAGCGTGAAGTTTACTGCGAAGGTGTCCGCTAGCAAGTGGTCTTGTCGTCTTTTCTGCAGCGAGGTCACGACCAACTTGCAGCAGCGGGATGCGCTGGCCCCTCCTCAGGAAGTTCGTGGTCATCGCCCAGGAGCTGCCGTCATCGATCCCGAGCGTGGCTGTCTTGCTAGCTCAGCCTCGATTTCGGTGGCGACGTACGGCCGCCGATATCTCGTGGCGCCGTTGGTTGAGCAGCCTCTTGGTAGCGAGGTTTCGGGTAATCTGCCACTCGCGGAAAACCCTATTTCTCGCGCTGATGGCCTCCAGGAAGTATGGGGGAAGGTATCTGGAGTTGTTCTTTGGCTTTCTCGGACACTTCGGCGCTGCTGAATCTGTCGCTGCAAATGTATAATGGGGTGAAGGGGGCTAGCGTGGAATTCACCCCTCCCCCTCTGGCCGGGTGTGGCGGCGGCAGTCTATGTCAGGTGCTACTGGAAGTGCTCCCAGTTTGTGTTATAACGATTATCAATGATGTTCCGGTGGCTCACCCCGTCAGTGTGACCGTCTGGTCACTGTACTTTGGGTAGTGCTTGGGATCAAAGTGACCCAGTACTATAGCGTCATAGTCGGTAACCACGTATAGCAGCCTTATCCCACTGTTGTTGGTGACTTGGCAGTTCCACTCTTGGTGTTTGGCGTTGAGATCTCCGCTGGCGAACAGATTTCCAGTCATCGAAAGCAGTGTCTCAAAGTTTCTGGGTTGCAAGTATCCTATCGGCTGTTGGTAGGCCACCACGAATGTCATTTTGCCAGCTGAGGTGCTGATCATGACGCCAGTGATTTCCAGTGTGGCCATCTCAGTAAGCTTCACCTGTGCTGGAGCAGTGACGTCTTCACATAAACTACCATTCCACCTACGTGAGTCACAGCGAACTGTAGGGCGGCAGTCTCGCATGGTGGGCGCTCCCTCCCGCATCCACGGAGGTGGACTGTGCTGGCTGGCGCAGGGCGTTCCATCGGCGAATGCATACTGTTGCTGGTGTATGTAGCGTCCTTCTGCCATGCCCCTCGACGTGTGTTCTGGCAGTAGGGTGCTGCTCAGCTGATTTGGTGGGTGCTGTATCAACAGCAGCAGAAGCGAAGCTCCATCTGGGCAGTCCTGTTCTCTTGTGGAGTTTTTCCACAGCGACTCCGACGTCCGCCACGTGGGTGAGAAGGAAGATTTTGCGGTTCTCGAGAACAGTCATGAACAGTGGCATGTCTGAGTTGTTCCTGGGTGACTTCGTACACTGTGTCATGTATTGAGAAGCCCATTTCCTCGAGCAGCTCCTGCCGGTACCCTGTGAAGTCCCTCCTTTTCTGCGAGATGACGCCACAGTAATCTTCTGTGGTCTTCATGACAACATAATGCAAGTCGCGCCCTGCTACATGAATTGTAATGTTGACCTTGACCCGAGCTTTAACGTTCCCTCGGAACTCCCTGAGGCCGCCTGTCCACTTGATGATTACAGGAGTGGATGGAGACGACCTTCCCTGATTTTGGTTCTCCATGGCCTCGCCTGTGTTGTTACTGAGATCAGAGAACAGTTGTCTGTAATGACATCCACTTGCTGTGCAAGTACCACAGCCCTGGGTGTGTGCTTGTGGTTTAGCTGCATGAAGCGCTAGTCATCGATAGTCGGTGGATGGATACTGGACGCCTTCCTCGACTCTTCGACTGTATGCATACCGTTGGTGCACTACTAGTCGAGCTAGCGGCCTACCTCTTGGAGTTGGTCGTTGAACTCGCGGCAGCTGGGTGCTTACGTGAGTGCTTCTCCACCTCCATCGTTTCAGCCGCCGGTTTTGCCCCTGGGATGAGGCCCACCAGGACGGCGACCTACTTTTCTGCTTCTTGAGTCTCTCTGCCACATCTGTTGCAGGTGGAGCACCCTGCGAAGAGATATCGTCTAATGCGGCAGCCGGCGGTTTCGTTTCGGTTCGCGACTGTCGATCAGCCGATTCTGGTGGACGTGAAGCTGATGCTAGGCTGCGCAACGCCTTTGGAGGCGCAGGAGGATGCCGGTGGGCCACCTACGTCGAGTACACAGGCTACAGCGTTTATAGGCATGCCCCCATGCACTGAAAGTGCCCGCCTACTCTTCTGCGTAGCGCTCGTCTTCTTGGACTGGTCAGTCGTAGGTGGCTGGCAGGGTGAGGCCTCCTGCGAGTCAAGTCACACCAAACAGCTATCCTCCTCAGCCAGGGCTGAGGTCGCATAACGACTCCGCTGGCCCATATCGCTATCCGTCTCGTTCTACTGTTTCGCTATCGTTGTGTGACCAGTTGGAGCCACTGACAGAGCAACCTCTGCAGGACGGCGATCCGCCATCTCCTTCGGTTCTACACAGCGGTCCGCTCAGTACGGCATCTCAGGTCGGAGAGCAGCCTGAGCTCCTGAGGGCACGCGGCCAACTAATATCCCCTCCCCCGTGGGCCGCTTTTTCCGCAGTCCGCGCTTACGACCGCGCGTCGGCAGTCCGAAGACGTTACCGTCTGTGTCTGTGTAGTATCGGTGTAGGTGCACTCTTCGTCCTGGTTGCCGAACCATTCTGTTTGCGGAGAGTCTTCTTGATTGAAGTCAGTGCTGGTTCCTTACAGCCGCGATCTCAGTTGATGAGAACGTCTATGGTGCAAATTCTCAAGATCTCTCTAACGACGCTGTCACAACATTTGAAGGCTGTGCCACGGTCGTGGTACATTCGTACTCCATCGTGTGATTCTCGCGGGCAAACGGTGCTCTACAACGGCTGAGTTGTTGGGATACATCAATCGATTGTGCCTCTGGTGTTGTGGGTAATAATCTTCGACGGTGCGCACTGTCTGTCCAATAATGTATTTCCACATTGACATGAAATCTGGTACACGCCGTCTTCCTGACGCTTCCCAATAATTGACCAGGCAAGTTTTATTCATTGCTTTAACATGCGTCCGGTTTTCCCCGACAGTGCGCCAGTGTACGGAATAAAGGCAGTGGCTGCCTCTTCCTCTGCGACTTCTTTCGCCTCCAACGCTTGTATTGTTGTGGTGGGGCGGAGAGCGCGCCTAATCTGGCATTCTTGATACCCGTCTTTTCGGAATACAGTTCTGAGGTGTTCCAGCTCTTGCGGTAGACTCTCAGCATCTGAAATGGTGTGTACCCTGTGTACTATTATTTTTAGTACACCTCTGCGAAGCGATGGCAGCTCTCTGCATGCAAATATAGGTCAGTGTGCGTATTCTTCCGGTACACATCGTGGCCCAGGGTGCCATAGCTCTTCTCTTGACCATGACGTCCAGGATGGATAGCCTTCCTTCTGCTTTGGTCTTCATAGTGGATTGCATGTTGGGATATAAGGAGTTCAAATGTGTAAGGAAGTCAAGGAGTTAGTCCCTTCCACGGGGCCATATGACGAACGTGTCATTCACATAACGTATTAAAAAGCATGTGAGTTTCCATTTGGATGACGCCAGGGCTTCCCCCTTGAAGTAATCCATATATAAATTCACGACCACGAACGGAAGGGGGCTGTCATTGCGTCTCCGCCCGTTGTTCGTAGTATTCTGCATTAAACAGAAAATACGTGGAGATCAGGACACGCCCGAAAAGGTCGGTCGTCTCCTCTCACCTCTAGTGAAGAGGTACCCTGGTTAATAACGAAACGACGTCAAAACGCACCAGGATATCTGAGCCTTTCACCTTGAAGTTGTCAAGGAGTTTTACAAAACCCACAGAATTGCACCTAAGAAGAGTGGATTTACACACCTGGGGGCTTAGTAGTTCCGTCAAGTATTTTGCCAGGAAACACCTAGGTGCCCTAATGTCGACAATGGGGCGCAACGGCAACCCATCCTTGTGGACTACGGGGAGTCCATAAAGCCTTGGCGGTACAGATTCTTGAGGTAACAGTTTCTTGACGACCCCCCAGCCCTAGTCTTGCTCTCCACGTTCTTTGTGAGGTCAGCGTTGATCTTCCTGTAGGATTCGTCATCTAGTAGGCTCTTCATCTTCTCAATGTCGTCCTGGTGGGAAAGAACAGCAGTAGCGTTGCCACACTCAGCAGATAAGACAACAATTTCAGGGCATTCTCTCTGCTGGTAATGTTCGACTTCGCAGGGTTATTTGTAGTCAGACCACGGCAGGTGCCACGACGTACTTCTTCAGCTGCTTCAGGCGTACCCTCAGGAACTCAGTTCGTCAGCGGATCTGACGGTGGCGACATGTCTGATCGCTGAAATATTGTGGTCGTTGGACACTATGAATCGGCACTACACTCACGAACTCTTCGATCTCAAATACGCCAGGAGAAACAGAAAAATCACATCATGCACCTTTATGGGGAGGAGAGGTATCATAGCATGAAGAAATTTGATAAGATGCGCCACCGAAGATGCCGTTTGCTGAGTGCTCTTGCGTTTCGGAAGAGATGTCGCGCCCAGCCTGTTTTGCCGAACCTTGCTAAGGTTACGCATCACATCGTTTCTGAAGCAGCCAGGAGAATTAAAAAGCGGGCCAGCCTTGCCTTCGTACGAGAGATGGTTCACTTTACCCGTCAGACCGTTGAGTACAACTCCCAGAAACTATTTAGACTACATTTACAGCCGACATATCATTTTAATTCCGGACCTGGGACTGGAATGATGATGTTGTCTGGGTGGCAGCCGATTCCGCGCATAGGAAGGCCACATGAAGGCAAATATCGTAATTGTCACGTCCCTCTGACAAACCACCAATGGAGATTCCGTGCAAGACGGTCATCAATATGACTGACATGGAGCTGAGTGACGATGCGGTTTCAGTCTGTAGAAGGGACATAATTTTGTTCCCACCCCTGAGTTCAGTCTGGTCGTCGCGGACATCGCCAGCGCAGTTGAACAGGTTGAAGTGCGACTACCGCTTGAAGCAGCTGAAGAGGTATGTCGTGGAACGTGCTGCGCTTTGACGAGAACTAAGCCTACGAAGTCGAACATTACCAGCAGAGAGAGGGCAGCTATTCTTGACCTGAGAGTGTGCTCTTAGAGTGTTACAATTTTTACACATTGAACAAATTTAGAACTACTTACAGAACTTGCTATATTTTCCTTTTACATTTGCCACAACTTTTATCATATTCTACTGGCAACAGACAAATAATGATTAACCACTTGCCCACCCCTTTGACCAGTAAGCTTTCCAAAATTACTCATACCAACTCTGTGTGGCCATAATATCAATAATACACCGCAAGATACAAGTCAGTTCACTGTTCCTCAAAGTGACAGCAAACTGAAATACATCCAAATGAACACACTAGTTCCTGAAAACCGTTTTTGAATGAGTCTTTTGGTCAATGGCATTCACAATATCCTATCACACTTCTAATAGAAACACGTTCGCAACACAGTTATACCGTGCTATTAAATATGATAACTTCCTTCGGTGGGACTGAAATGAGGATCCCTCTGTTTGAGTGGTAACAATGCCTCAAAACGTCCAAAGGTTGATATACTGTGTATCCGTCCAACATGGTCGACAACCACTTCCGATCTCCTTCATACAAGATGGTGACCCTCAATCCATGTGCCTTCCTTGAATTGACCTGGATCCGCTGTCGGCACATGCACGCAGTACAAACACTGTCTCATCTCCTCTGACTCGTCTTCAGGCCCATTCCACATACCTCACTCGTTGTGCGTGATGAGAAACTCACCTTCGCTGAACACAGGCTACTCTGCAAGCAATGATGGCTGACCTGCGTCTCCGTTCAATGCCTCATCCAGCGATTAACTACCACATCTCTCACACACCACAGTGAATTTCTTTGGGAACACCATACAATCGCCTAACAGATGATAAAAAAATATCGACCATGTGAAACGGTTCAACTACGCTGAAGAGCCAAACAAACTGCCTAATATCGTATTGGGCCCCCGCGAGCTTGCAGAAGTGCCGCAACACGCCGTGGCACGCACTCGACTAATGTCTGAAGTAGTGCTGGACGGAATTGACACCATGAATCCTGCAGGACTGTTCATAAATCCGTAATAGTACGAGGGGGTGGAGATCTCTTCTGAACAGCACGTTGCAAGGCATCCCAGATATGCTCAATAATGTTCATGTCTCGGGCGTTTAGTGGCTAGCGGAAGTGTTGAAACTCAGAAGAGTGTTCCTGGAGCCACTCTGTAGCAATTCTCGAGATGTGGGGTGTCGCATTGTCCTGCTAGAACTGCCCAAGTCCATCGGAATGCACAATGGACATGAATCGTTGCAGGTGATCAGACAGGATGCCTAAGTACGCGCCACCTGTTATAGTAGTATCTAGACGTATCAAGGGTCCCATATAACTCCAACTGCACACGCCCCACACCTTTACAGAGCCTCCACCAGCTTGAACAGTTTCCTGCTGACATGCAGGATCCATGGGTTCGTGAGATAATCTCCATACCCTTACACTTCCATCCACTCGATACAATTTGAAACGAGACTCGCCGACCAGGCAACATGTTTCCGGTCATCAACAGTCCAACGCCGGTGTTGACGAGCCCAAGTGAACCGTAAAGCTTTGTTTCGTGCAGTCATCAAGGGTACACGACTGCGCCTTCAGCTCCGAAAGCCCATATCGATGATGTTTCGTTGAATGGCTCGTACGCTGACAGTTGTTGATGGCCCTGCATTGAAATCTGCAGCAATGTGAGGAAGGGTTGCACTTCCGTCACGTTGAACGATTCTGTTCAGTAGTCTTTGGTTCCGTTCTTGCAGGATCATCTTCCGACCGCAGCGATGTCGGAGATTTGATATTTTCCTGCTTCCTGATATTCATGGTACACTCGTGAAATAGTTTTACGCGAAATCCCCACTTCATCACTACCTCGGATATGCCGACCGTAACACCACGTTCAAACTCACTTACCTGCCATCGAAGCAGCAGTAATCGATCTAACAACTGCGCCAGACACTTGTCGTTTTATATAGGCGTTGCCGACCGCAGCACCGTATTCTGCCTGTTTACATATTTCTGTATTTGAATACTCATGCCTATATCAGTTTCTTTGGCGCCTCATTGTATATTAGGGAGCTTGACGAAATCCAAAAAGTAGCCTTTGACAGTGCCTACATAACGTCAAAGATAAACTGTGTTGCACAAATGCTACCAATGCCACAAGAGACGATGAAATGTGTTGTGTCTAGACAAGACAGCCTAGACACAATGAGAGGAAGCCGAAAGGCACGCGCTAAGCCAAAGTAGGGTGCGTGAGGTCTGAAACAGGATACGCAATGAATGCTATAAAGAAAAGTACGTAGCTTCTGGAATACTTAACTTTAATCCATCCTTTTGGTACATCTGGAGATTGTGGCGATACAAGTGAGACTCTTTAGATACATGCAATGTTACTAATGGCGCCTTGCTAGGTCGTAGCCATGGACTTAGCTGAAGGCTATTCTAACTATTTGCTCTGCAAATGAGCGAGGCTTCGTCAGTGTAGTCGCTAGCAAAGTCGTCCGTACAACTGGGGCGAGTGCTAGTCCGTATCTCGAGACCTGCCTTGTGGTGGCGCTCGGTCTGTGATCACACAGTGGCGACACGCGGGTCCGACATGTACTAATGGACCGCGGCCGATTTAAAACTACCACCTAGCAAGTGTGGTGTCTGGCGGTGACACCACATTCCTCCCCCGCAAATCGGCGAACGGTCGTGTTATAAGGCCTCCGCCCGCCATGTTGACGTATGCGATGAGGTGGGGAGCCTAACAACAGGCGAGGCTGTGCCACCCGCACCCGGCCATTCGGTCCGAGGGGAGCTAGGAAACGCCTGAAAACCTAGTCCAGGGTGCACGTCAACATGCGGTGTATGCGCCCGTAAAGAGACAGGAGGGGCCGAAGGGTCGGCCTCCATGGCGTCGGGGTATCCGACGCGCGAAGACGCCATGTGGTCCGGAGCCGGCAAGAGGTCCATGGCGGAGGACAGCTGGTCACGGGAAGCGATCGGCGGCGCGTGACCCAGGGAGACGCCAGGCGGTTGCAGCGAAGCGTCCACTGCGGGCGGCGGCGGCGGGAGGACAGGCGGCGGCGGCGGAGGCGGCGGCGGCGCGTCGCCATGGGGCAAAATGGAAGGCATCGTCGGTAACACCTGGGGATGAGGCGAGCCAGTAGGTGGGTCCCCAGGGCACTGACCGGACGGCACCGTCGCTGAAAGCAGACGGGGAGCGGCAGAACCCAGGCGACGACAGAGGCGCAGCTGATTGAGATGCCGACGCACCTCACCAGAGGCCCCCAAAACCAAATACATCGCGCGGCCGAGGCAGCGAAGAATGCGCCCTGCGAGCCAACGCCGTGAACCTCGATAGTTGCGATAGAATACAACGTCGCCTGGAGCAAAAGCAAAAGTCTGACGCTGCGCAGGAACCTGATGCGGCGGGTGCAGCAAAGACATCAAGGTTCGATGAGGACGACCGTGGAGCAACTCAGCCGGCGAGCGACCATCTCGGGGCTGAGAGCGATACGATGACAAAAAGAGCAACAACGCGTCCTCCCGAGAATGCGACTCTTTCAACTTCAACATCTGTGACTTGAAAGTCCGGACCAATCGTTCAGCGGCACCGTTTGACTGAGGCGAAAACGGCGCGGATGTCAGATGTTGAATACCATTGGCCTGGCAGAATGACTGAAATTCTGCGGACATGAATTGTGGGCCATTGTCGGAAACAATAGTCTGCGGAAGACCTTCAATGCAAAAGATAGCAGACAACGTTTGGATGGTGGCAGATGACGTCGTGGAAGGCATCCGGACAACAAAAGGAAAATTACTGAAGACATCTACCACAACCAACCATCTAGCATTCCAGAATGGACCAGCAAAATTGATGTGCAAGCGTTGCCAAGGGGAAGTGGCTTTTGGCCATGCAAAGACTTTCCGCGGCGGTGCGGATTGTTGTTCGGCACACGCCATGCAAGAAGAACACATATTCGTAATCGCAGCATCGATTCCGAACCAAGTACAGTGCTGACGAGCAAGTTGTTTCGTTCGCACTATACCCCAATGTCCTTGGTGGAGAAGCCGTAAAACAGAGGACTGTAACGAACGTGGGACCACGACTCTGGACTGATCATTATCAGAACGCAACAACAAAACACCACGTCAATCCCATCCTCGTCGCCAAAAATTGTTGTGTCTAGACAAGGCAGCCTAGACACAATGAGAGGAAGCCGAAAGGCACGCGCTAAGCCAAAGCAGGGTGCATGAGGTCTGAAACAGGATACGCAATGAATGCTATAAAGAAAAGTACGTAGCTTCTGGAATACTTAACTTTAATCCATCCTTTTGGTACATCTGGAGATTGTGGCGATACAAGTGAGACTCTTTAGATACATGCAATGTTACTAATGGCGCCTTGCTAGGTCGTAGCCATGGACTTAGCTGAAGGCTATTCTAACTATTTGCTCTGCAAATGAGCGAGGCTTCGTCAGTGTAGTCGCTAGCAAAGTCGTCCGTACAACTGGGGCGAGTGCTAGTCCGTATCTCGAGAGCTGCCTTGTGGTGGCGCTCGGTCTGCGATCACACAGTGGCGACACGCGGGTCCGACATGTACTAATGGACCGCGGCCGATTTAAAACTACCACCTAGCAAGTGTGGTGTCTGGCGGTGACACCACAAAATGAATCGTGTCAGCCTTAGGCCATTTTGTTACTTGAGAATATATTTTTAAAGTTGAATTTGATATGCAGACACCTGCCCCAGGAGATGGATTAAATGCAACTGATGTTCGAAACAAGTCACGGACATTATATGTGTGTAACACATACAAACAGCGCAGGATGTCACCCAACATTTAAACAGCTCACGTGTTAAACAAAGAAGCGCTGGAAAATCTGCAGCCTCCAATTAGTGCGCAACATGTTCCTAATCAGCTGCTTCATCTGAAAACCTTTTCAATTGAGTTTTGTGAAATCCAGCCCAGAACCCCAGAAAAGTAGTTCATGACAGCGATGACGACAAGTTGCAAGAAGCTGAGGGAAAAGAGGAACATCAAAGAACAAAAATATACTAGTCAGAGGTGGCCAGTAATTGGGAAGAATGTACACAGCCACGATTTGTCATTGGAGGTGAAGGGTGTGACAACATGTAATCAACCGGGAAGTACACACCAACGATGAACTTGACGCCATACGTGTAAGGTAAGGCTTCCGCGGTCACTGTCATTGTCAATAAAATTCTTCAGTAAGTCTAATCGCATTGCCAGTGCCTGATATTACCCAACGTTTCAGTCACTGATGCAAGTGGCCTACCTCAGTGTTTTGTGCCAAACACTTGGTGGACTAAGACTTGGGAACAACATGTAACTTAACAAGCAGTGAAGAGCATCAGTATGTGTACCACAGTGTCAAAGATTGAAATTTATTCCTGAAATTGAAGTTAACTGTAATACGTATACACGTTTATACTATCTAAAGCGACGTATGAGCGTTTGTGCCAGACCAGGACTCGAACCCGGATTTCTCGCCTATTACGAGTGGTTGCTTTAACATTTAGGCTACCCGGGCATGCTCCCCACACCAACACAATTCATGAAATACGGTACTGCAGTTCCTGTGCTCTGAAGAAGTTCGAAGCAATGTTTCCTCGGACATGCATGCATGTCTGAAGGAAGAGGCACTATAGCGATTCCAGCTGCTATGAAAAACATGAAATGCATTCGCAGTTGCGAATATGAACCACCTCCAGCTGTATAGTTGAGTGTCGACTATGAAAATTAAAGTGGATTTTCCGCTTAAGCATGTGGCCACCTTAACCACTTTGGCTCTCCGAATATGACTCACGGCCAGACTCGAACTTCTGTGTGTCGACGTCCATGTGTCATATAGTTCTCGTACATCCTATTAATGTTATTTCCGTACAGAGGAGTCCCTGTCTGGCACAAATTTTCACAGTCGTCATACCATTATACAACAGGAGGTGGTACAGATTCGCCACTGAGGATACATTTCATTTCAAACTTCCATATGTCAGACACCTATCTGTTTCCTCTCATATTATTAATTCATTTACCCACAATCTCACATAACGTGATGTCCGTGCAGGGTTTTAGAGTAAAGATAACGAGAAGTCATAGACTATTGTTCATTTTCATGAAAGGCCATTTTGAGTTCATAGTATCAAACGAATTCACTGTCGGTAATTGGAAGATCGCAACAATAATAACGAAAGATGAAATATTTCGTTGGTGTTATGGAACTACTATTTAATTATTCCCAAACCAGTTTTCGGCTTCCTGGTTCATCATTAGGTGACAATTGAATTTCGCAACGACAGACAAAATGATGTGCAGCTGATACAGAGAGAGAATTCTTACAAAGGTAAGCACTACTTTTTTAAGAAAATGTACAGACCAAATAATAACATTTAAAATTAATATTAAAGTTAATTAAACTACCAAAACATGGTTTTCTCACATAAACATAACTTCTTCCCACCCTCCTCCTTCTCCTCCTCCTCCTCCTCCGCCTTCGTCTTTTCCTTAATGTTTGTCCCATCTACTAAGGGGTCCACTTCAACCAGGATTTGGCAAGTTTTATTTAACATATTAGTTCGTGGCCGAATGCTGTGTATGATGCCACAGTCACCAAGGAACCTAAAACAGGGAAGTTGTTTGCACCGTCTGTCTGTAATACGTATAAACAATGCTCTGTGTATTATCGTATTTTAACTGTTTGCGTATTGTGTACCGCGAAATGGGATCTGGGAAGCAACCCAGTGATTGTCTAAACGAGTGTTGGAAACCGCCTAAAAACTACACCCAGACGGCCGGTGTACCAGCACACGGTTGTAAATCCACCATGTCGATTTGGTGTCGCTCTCACTCACCTCCCTGACTCGCAAGCTAGCGGACTGCATGTTATGCTGTTCGATCAGGTCTCACTTATAAGTATAATTGAAATATAATTTGATGTACGTGAAAAAAGGAACATGTTTTCTTCACTTAAAACTAAGCTAGCAATCTACGTCGCAGGTTCGTAGATTTCCGATATTTATAGTTGTATCATCCACCTGCTTTCCTTCATATTATATTAAACATTACAATGAATATGTGTGCTGTTTCAGCATGCATCATTCCATCATCCATGGGTGTTCGCCAAGCAAGCTGAAGTGACTTGGGCTCTTTCACGTCCAGTAATATTGTCAAACAATGTATTGACCTACTGAAGGCACGTTACGTATTGTCAATAGTAGAGATACTGACGAATGATATTGATGGTTCCAAAAACATTCTCAGTATTGTAAGTTCGTACTGAGCGTGTTAGTTCAAGAATACCGCTTTAGGATCGCCACTGGAGGATTCTTTGTGACATTGCTTACTTTATTACTTAGGAAAATATGGTATAGCATGGTGAATAAAACAGCAGTTTGGAAACACGAATCTACTTTGAAAAATGTGTCATGTATCTGCAATGACTAGTAAAGAGACCTGATCAATGCCAGTCTCACCACATTATCACAAATCGAAAAAAAGAAAGTTTATGTTAGTTACCTAAAAATATCGTTGCAGGGCAGATATAATTGCTTTACTAGTTGTGTTTGCTGATGTTACAGAACTAACTTCGAGAATTCGAATGACCTTCCTGTCGCCAGAAAATAATGAAGTTACTCCTAATTTCTCTACAACGGTGATTGTTCCCTTATTGATACATTTTCTTCCCTATATTATGCTGTATCAACACTAATAATGTCTCGTTCAGTGCAAGACTGATCTAAAAATAATTTATGAATCCTTTTAGGGACATTCTGATTTCAGTCAGCAAATTAAAATGCGACAAGTAGCTCTACTTTCTCAGCCATTCTCTGACCCATTTCCTCTTTTTCATTGTTTCCTGTTGTTACAGCCGATATGACTGCGGCACACGCTTTCTTTAGGGTGTGTGACATGACAACCTTGTAAAATCGATTGCCAAATGACAATACTGACAATAATACTGCTGATGTGAGGGTCGCAAGAATATATCAAATGTTTGAGAAACTAGTATTATCAATAAATATTGAATATGTGCAACTACCTTTTGTGCTACCAAGGAGGTGGTTGATAGTTGATCTTTGTAGGATAGTAGTATCTTTGCGGACCTCGCAGTCATATGTTTGACGTTGACTAAACGATGTGGTGTGGCGGTAAGGATACTCATTAGGAAGATTCCGGCAAATCAAGTTGCAGAGTTTGGTGAGATTCCTCCACAGCTTTGTGTTTAGGTTAGCAGTACAATGTTGGAGTTTTTATTTGTTCTCATTGGAAAGGAGGGTCAATGGTTTTCATGTATGCAGTAATACAGAGCTATGTTTTATGTTTATTGAGACTTTGGTTGTGATTCTGGTACTTTAATTTCATTGTTTGACGTAATTAGGTCATGCACATGGGCGATGCGTAGAATCAATCCATTCGGGGTTGTGATGGTAGCTAATTGAACTCCTTTTCAAATAACAGGTAATCAGAATCTTTACAAGCCACATTTTTCTGGAAGAAATCTAATTCCTCGCGTGGTAAGATACTCCAATTTTACGATGTTTTGCCTAAGCTTCGGCCACATATATTGTATTCAGAAACCCAACTGAATGATTTCTTGATTTAAGCCATTATCTTTTACTTATGTTAATTTGGTTCCTGAAGATTAAGAGCTGGTTTTGTATAACACTTCCAAATATCAAACTTTATTGTAATCTTCATTGAAAGTGCCCATAACGTTGGGGTGTTGTGGTAACTCAGTCCATAGCCGTGTGCACCACTAGTGCTACCTTTGTAATGAGATGCAGAGAATAAACGTGTTAAAAGCTACCTGTGCGTTATGAGCAACCATATAAGAACGAACTTTCTGTTTCCTCTATATTCTGTTGACGATGACGGAGTAGAGGTCAAACTAGTTGTTGATTGAGCTATCCACATGCTTTGATTACTTCTGTCCCTCTCCTAAATGACAGGATGCAAAACGATATTTAACATATACATGTGTAAGCTTTCAGCTACAGAATGTTAACGGTGCAGTGTTACCAATCCTCAATCACAAGAAGCTTCCTCAAACCACACTCAGTTGCTATAATCTTAATGTGTTTAGGTGATGTTAAGCACCGTAAACAGCATCGATATGGATATTGTCTTATGGGATTATAGTCAGATTGTATAACCAACTGAGGTCGACACTGGTGTGAATACAGTCGAATTTCAGTTAGCAGTTCATCTGTGTTCTATAATATAGAAAATGTGGACTGAACTATAACCTGTGCAGTCAAATAACAAGGCACAAATGTGCATTGTATAAATGTTACTATAAGTATCAACTTTATTGCACTAAAGGTTTTGTATATCATTCACTCACTCACTTTAGTGCACTAAATTTGTGTCTCACAGAATCAAAATGCTTGTACATACCAGAAGGGCACAGTGAATGGAATCCTGTCGTGGATCAAACTCAAACCAAGCTAGTCAGTGAGGGTTTACCTCTGACTGCAAAATATATAGTTACATGAATGGAAGAAGGTTCCTTTGGTGCGTACAAAAGTGAAAATCTTGAGGTTCATTTGGTAACTGCAAAATGGTTTGTCGGTAGAAGGGTTTGTTTGGATTTGACCTGGGATCGAAACTCCGTACTAGCATTCAGATTTATGTTTTTCTTGGTTACCCTATATGGCTTAAGGAGAATTCCAGGATGGCTCCTTTGAGAAAGATAATCCAGTTTCAATACTCATTCTCACTGAATTCGAACTTGTGCTCTATCTTTAATGATGTTGTAAATGGATACAAGACACTATGGTTGGATGAGATTTTCACTCTACAGCGGAGTGTGCGCTGATATGAAACTTCCTGGCAGGTTAAAACTGTGTGCCGGACCGAGACTCGAACTCGGAACCTTTGCCTTTCGCGGGCAAGTGCTCTACCATCTGAGCTACCCAAGCACGACTCACGCCCCGTCCTCACAGCTTCACTTGCCCGCGAAGGGCAAAGGTCCCGAGTTCGAGTCTCGGTCCGGCACACAGTTTTAATCTGCCAGGAAGTTTTACTATGGTTGGATGTTGTACACGTATAAATTGTGTAGTTAAAGACAAGGATTGTGGTGGAAATCCTCCTAGAAGAAGTGTGCTTCAGTCATCCACCAGAATACAAAGCAGACGGTGAAAATTTTCTTTTGATGAAATTTATGATTCTCCCTAAATTTTTAAATACAGCTGAGCGATAGAGCAACTTGTACATGGCATCTTAAAATGGGAAAATCTGCACACATATTTCATTGTTTTCCAGGCAGTTGAAGACAGATGAAGGGAGATCACAGCACTTAAGTCACATACCGAAGACTCACTTCAGGTATGTCTGGCATGGAATAGGGATGCAATGGAGATCACGAAACAAACATTAAGTGCTTTATTTATACAAATTTTTATTGTTTCGACTGCCCAATACTTCTTGTAAATTAGTTTAGGTACTCAGCAGGAAGGGTTTTCGTTTTGAAGATTTGTCCAAGAAATTTGCTGGACGCCTTGGGTGTCCTTGTGCGATCTGGATCGTTGAAATCCACATGGTGAAGTCCAAATCTGGTCCTGAAACAACCGAGAAGTACAATATCTGAACGATCTGTATATGAAGTGGAGGCATTTTTATGGATCTAACTACACTGTGTTTGTAATTATCAAGTTAAGTGCCCCACAAAAATACATATGATCTATTAATTTATGATGATGGGTGGCAATAGATTACAGGTAAGTGCTGAAGCCGGGAGAAATGTTTTGGTATAATAACAGAAATGCATGTAACACGTTCGTACACATAATGGACATCTTGCATATACCAAATGTTACTGAGCCATCTGATTGTGATACTAAGAGGTCAGGTGGTCTGAAGAACTGTCCATAATGTTTGATGACAATAGAATGCAATCATCTGGCTTTACTTACGTGAATCCTGTGCCCCACTCGAAGTTATCCAGGAGACTCCAAGCTGTGTAGCCGATAACGTCAACACCATCTTCATTAATAGCCTTGAGCATAGCAGACAAGTAGGACTGTGAACAGAAAAAAACTTTATTTTCAGAAAGAGACCCTATGACATTACCTTAATCATAAGGATGACGAAACCACTGACAGAATAATGTAATGCTGTGTAACAGTTTCGTAAACAGTCAGACTGGTATCCCACTGCTGTTCAGGGCGCCTCCAGAAGCTTATTCACTAGTCATCAGGGCTCAGTTTGAAGCAAGAGTCATCACTGAAGACAATTCTACTGCATTCCGTGAGATTCCAGGCCAAAGACTCCCCGGAAATTGATGGAATACTAACCTGACTCTCCCCCACCGTACAGGCCGATAACCAGGAGTGGTGGTTTGGTGCTCCATTTCTTTTCATAGGAGGAACCCTTTGGTTGTCATCCGCTGCACCTTACAGCACAACAGTATTTTGACAACATCCTATGCCCCATTTTGATGCCTTTCATTGGAAAGCCATCCTGACCTGACGTTTCAGCAAGATTATGCCAGCCGTCACATGGCGAGAGTTTATGTTGCTTGTCTTCATTCTTGTCAAACCCTACCTTGGCCAGCAAAGTCGCCGGATCTCTACCCAGTTGAGAAATTTTGGAGCATTATGGGTGCGGTCCTCATACCAGAGCGTAATATTGAGGATCTAACATGGCACCTTGCCAGAATTGGCACAATATCTGTCAAGAGAACATCCTACAACTCTGTCAGTCAATGCCAAACCGAAAAACTGCCAAGAAAAGAACCAGAGGTGGACCATTTCGTTATTGTCTTGCTCAATTTGTGAAGATTGTTCTCATGAACAAATATTCTAATTTTCCTGAAATTGTAATCGTTTGTCTGTAGGTGTGAGTCCCATCTATCAGTTTATGTCCCATTCTGGAAATTCTTTCGTGGTGCATCTTTTCTTTGTCTTAGAAGATGTACCAGAGAAGTTTATGATAATGTTGATCGAATCGAAAGAATTGGACAGAACACTCACAGCGTAGTAGTCTATTCGGCCCTGGTCCTCGAGCTCTCCAGTGTCCGACCAGCCGTTCTCCATGACGAAGATTGGGTAGCCAGGGTAGTGCTGCGCGAGCCAGTTGAACAGCTTGCGGAAGGCCCAAGGAGTGCTCTGCAAGGATAACGTGGCAATTAGATTGGTTACCAAATTCATTGATATTAAGGGCAACGACGCAAAAATACATGTACAGATGTTTCAGTTCGGATTGTCTCTGAAGAAGTAAAAACTGAAGCTCACGGAGAATCATCACGGATTTGTGTTATGAGACTGGAATTTTCAGCAGAAAAATGTCTCTCCCCCAGAACATTGTGTAGTACAAAAGCGAATGTTTATCAGCAGACATTAAAAGATCAAAGAATTGTGGAATTCATCTAACATTTAACCTCGTGGAACAAAGTGTGTAATAGCGACTCGTGGAGCCACAGACTGTTGCTCAAGTATTTGAAACAACTCTGCAGAAGTATTAACCCTCGCAATATTAAGAGGGGGCGGGGTTGCTTTATGCTCACCCTTTGCAAATATTGTAATCTAGTCACCTACTTAATATACAGAAAAATATTTTTGTTTTTAATGAATTCTCCTACCAGATTCCCCAAATGTTTTAATTTTTAGGTAAACTTATCCCAGGAATTTAAGTCTTAAGTAGCAGTCATTTTCCACATTGAACGCCATTTCAGTATCTGCAGGTTCAGGACTTTACGCACACATCAGTATCTCTTTAAAAGTATGTTGTTAATCTAATCCATCAACATTTTATGAATTTTGTTCTTTTAAACTTTTTTTGGGCGTGGGCATAAATATCGCCTCTCTCTGTTGAAACGCACCTTATGGAAAATTATTTGGTATTGCTAGGGTTCACTCCATAGTTATTACAGTTTGAAATGATCATGCTATTATTTGCCGTACAAGTCGATCACCTATTAATGACGGGACTGTAGCACAGGAACCAAAATGTTTAGTGAACGTTGTAGAGAATTAGCACTCATTTATAACAAACGATAAAGGTATTATCGGACAGACTGTGAACAGTACAACGTAAGTGTGAAAAACTGGTGAAGAATTTACGCGTTTTTCAGCACAATTTAGGAACTGTGTCATTTCGAGTATCACCGAGGATTGCAAAAAGCAAGAAAAAATACATCTTATAGCATAAATACAGGTGACAGAAACGAAACTTGAATTAAACTTAACGTCAATTTTTTTGTGATACGTAGTAGACGAATCGAAGGAATTTTGCTACCTTGTAAGACTAATACCGCATGATGAACGAAGCAAGTAGGATATAGTAAGCAGACGAGCAAATGTAAAGAGTGAGTTTCTTCGTAATAGAAGTCTCGCTATCAAACATGGCCTCAGTTGAGGAATAAATTTGTGGGAATTGTGTTATCCGACGACAGCACTTCGCTGTTCTAAGCCGACTCCCTTCCAGCGCTCTCATTCACTTTCACCAAATGTCTCATAGAACACATACGCAGTACAGAAGACGGATAAGTATGAGTGATTCAGTGAACATAGAGACTACGAACCCTGAGCCAGGTGGATGCCGCCTGCGGTGCGTCCGTGTATTCCCCGATAACGACGCCCGCGTCAAATTCCATGGAGGGGTCGTAGCCGCTGGAGCCGTCTGATACTGGGTTGGCCGTGTAGTGGTTCAGTCCGTAGAAGTCAGACGTGCCTGAAACAGGTTAGTCCGCTGTCACACATATTTCTACACTAGGTACAGCTATTTTATAAATGTAGAACCTCGTTTCTTTAACGATAGAAAATACAGACCATAGCATGTGTCGCAAAAGTGACAGATTTTTTTTCGTATAGATGGAAAAGCGTAACATTGAGTAGCATCAGCGTGAACTGCCACCGCAAAATGTCCGAGAGAAAAGTGTGTTCCCCTCCAGTTGATATTAAATTGGTTACAATAGTCCATATTTTTAATTATTATTATTGCTTTATTTCCGTGCTGTTTCTGATGTGAATTCATTTTCAAGTGTATGATACGCTACCACAAAACAGTCCTTAGGTAAGTACGTAGAACAGTGTCATGTCAACTATTTACATAAGAGAAGTTAAACGATTGTATATGGATAACGGCAACGCTTTCAAAACAGGAAATTCAGTGTCGCCAGATTTTTCAGTTGCAGAAGGTCTACGCCAACATGTGGAAGAAGCACTGGAGGAACATATGGAAATACATGAGAGTCCCTGTGGGGATGAAATCTAATTTACACTTCCCTTTGCTGTTGACGAGGTTATCGTAGTGGGTGACCAGGATGGTGCTGAGTACATGCTACGGAAGTTAAAAGAGGAGTATGAAAGATGGGGCCTGACAATAAGCATGAGAAAAATGGAATATCTGAAAACTGGCAGCAATGCCATAGAGATTCTGGAGGCTAGAGCCAGTAAGATCAGGGGATGTAACTCCCTTAAGAGTCTGGGGATTACGATGTCATCAAACGGAAGAAGCGAAGAAGACTTAAATAACAAAATTGGCGGTGTAGGAGGGCCCGATGACAGCTGAACTCAGCCCTTTTTAAAGGACCAAACAGTTGATATAACGTTCATTTGTTGTAAACATCACTGCGTACGGAGCAGAAATGTGGATAATAAATAAGCGTCAGAGAAACAAGTTGCTTGCACTGGAGATGGGCTTTTGGAGAGGAAGATGCGGCATCTTTAAGTTGGACCTGTAGCAGATACCAACAGCGGGAGGCTATGGGGGCGACAAATCAGTAATAATCACATTAGAGATGACCCTGAACGTGCTACGAACACATAGAAAAAGAAATCCCCTACCGTGCAACTACACTATTCGTGACAATTGCTGGAAACAGTATCGACCGTAAAATATTTTCGAATAACTACTCAGAGCATCTAACGTGGAATGAACACTCACAAAAAAAGAAGGAAATGCAGACGCCAAATGTAATTCATAGGAAGAATCTTAAGGAAATATAACCCATCCACGAAGGAAGTGGCTTAGAAGACGCTTGTTCGACCGATTCCTGAGTATTTTACATCAAATACGGTCCCTTACCAGGTAGAACTGATAAACAAATGCAGACGATTCAACGAAGAGTCGCTCGCTTCGTCATGGGTTCGTTACAAAGATGCTCAACAAATCCAGTAATAGACGTTACAAGAGAGGTGTTGTGCATCATGAAGTGGTTTACTATTGACATTTCAAGTGAGCAGTTTTCGAAAAGAGTCGGATAACATATTTCTTCCTCCCACAAACATCTCACGAAATGACGACGACGAGAAAATTCTAGAAACTAGAGCTAACACAGAGGCCTACTGACAATCATTCTTTCTACGCGACATTGGCGAGTGGAACAGGGAAGGGAGGGTGAGTCAGTAGCACCATAAGCACCGTCCGCCAGCATTAGGTGGCATGCGGAGTAAGAGGTAGACGAGAAGAACGACTTAGTCTTTTGACGCCCTGTGAATCAAAATCGCTTCCAATTGCCAGCGACAGTGAATGAAGGTCCATTCACAAGTATTAGCAAGAGAACACTGTAAGGGAATTGGACGCAGTGAACATTTCGCGTCCGTCACCTCGCAAGAGACCATCGATCATAGTCCGCAGCTCGTGGTCGTGCGGTAGCGTTCTCGCTTCCCGCGCCCGTGTTCCCGGGTTCGATTCCCGGCGGGGTCAGGGATTTTCTCTGCCTCGTGATGACTGGGTGTTCTGTGATGTCCTTAGGTTAGTTAGGTTTAAGTAGTTCTAAGTTCTAGGGGACTGATGACCATAGCTGTTAAGTCCCATAGTGCTCAGAGCCATTTGAACCATTGATCATACAGGCACATAAATAGAACAGCAAGGATCATGGTGCTGGAAGAATATGTGACTAGATTTCTGGACGCTCGCCCACCATATTACAACTCGACTGTCCTGAGAAATCACCCGACTTGAACTCCAGAGAAAATCTGCGGGACATGTTGGAACAGCGGAAAAGACACTGGCATCAGCATCCTGCAATTTGGTGGAATTGCGCAGTCAGATCCTCAGCGAATGGCTTGCACAGACTTGAGGGCTCATTTCTTAACCAAACTTCGTTAGTTATCAAGTCCAGGGAGGGAATCACATGATGTTAAATGATGCTAGTAATGACCTATGTAGGGGTGAGTAATTTATTTGTCCAGTGAGTTATTTCCCCACGTTGTCACCCCTGGAATTTGTATGAGGGTCTAGTCGTGACTCATTAACAGCGTAGCTAACGAATACTACTTTGCGTTGCTTCATGTGGTCAGAAACTGTACATTTCGCAGCACTTTGGCCTAGTTTGGAGTTTGATATTTTGTGAAGAATAGTATGACGTTAGGCTGGTTTCGTCAGATAGCAATACCTAATTTATAACCCTAATGTCTGTGGGAAGTCTGGTCCTAGGATGCAGTTTATATAGTGGAATGCACTAACCAAAATACAGAAAAGGTTACCATGTGTTCAAAGTATACACGAGGAAATATCGAGACAGAACATCCCATTTTGAGTGTCTCTTAAAAACACTGTTCTGTTCCATCCTGAATGACTTTTCTGTCTGAAGCAAAAGTGCAAGGAATAAAGAGAATTAAGTATTCCTCGAGTGTAACTGTGATGGTTCTCTATTACGGGAGACGCACAAGATCCTAGCTGTGTGGATGTTATTTGTGCATGGCTTTATTACAAGATTATTCATAAGTACCTCTGAAGCTTCAGAAGACGGCTGCGAGAAAGCTGGAAGAGGTACCGAAAATAAACGAATATCAGTGGGTACAGCATCCCTCCAAGTTTTTAACTTACATAGAAGTGCTAAATGAGATGTGAAAATCACTAAAATGCTCACTCTTGCTATACATATCTGAATACGTCATTGTCAAAATAAGTGTCTGTCATAATTAATCCTCCTTGCAACTCTTCCAAATTAAGTGCAGTGGAGCCAGGAACCCACGATCTCTTAGATAACCAGATCAGAAGACATCGAATGGATCAAGTCAGGCGACCGTGCAGGCCACTGAAGAATAGAACTGTCATGGTGGGACGCACAGTAAATCTAACAGTGTGGTAATTTGACATTAAGGTAATACGTATGTCGAAATAACGTGTGGTGGAGCACCATCTTGTTGCAAAACGAAGTCTCCCCTGTCTTGCAGCAATTATGCCACTATCCATTGCTATAGCGTGTACAAGTACATGAAACCTGTCACGGTTTTCTTCATAAAGAAAAACGATCCACAAAATTTTAAAAGGACATGGCACAAAATAAGTTAACTTTTTGTGAACCACAAATGTTTTCCACAAGCTTGTGGATGGTTTGTGCCAAAAACTCACACCTTATGACAATTCACCTTTCTGGACACATGGACCGTGACTTTTTCACTGAATACCAAATTCAGTGAAAACCCATGATCCTGCAGTAGCCACTCTGAGTCGATGCAACATTCAGAACGAAGCTCATTTTCCTAAGCAGTCAACGCATGAACAACCATAGCCAGTACTGGTTTTACATGCAGACATTTGCGTACATTGAGATGGTTTATTGAGTTCTTTGTTCGTGTGTGTCGTCGATTTCTTCGGCTTCCTGACTCCCTTTCACAGTCCACTTCATCAGCTGACGATCCCAGCCAGCTTATTTTCTTCAGACCATATAAGCTGATAGTGTCACGAAATGTGTGGTACCACCCATGGATTCGTTTGTCCGTTGTAGCTTTTACTTGATATTTGGTTCCTAATTGTCGCTGAACCATCAATACTGATTCACATTTGGCCAATTCGTGGACGTCCCTATTGTTATTTTTTCTGTATGTCTTTTAGCTTTTGCACAGCGTTCATGTGAAGCCAATACCTAATAATAATCTTTACAACGGCTGGTATTCAAGCCCATTAGGCCAGTAGAGAGATGCTGTGGGTAGTATCGTTTACTCACCCCTGATGTATTCCACCTCCTCTGGCGTGAGCTCCACTAGTCGGGACCTGGGGTAGCCCGCAGCCTTACTGTTTGCCGCAATCCTCTGCTTCACCACCTCAGGCCAATCTCCCTCGGCCGTGAAAATTGGGTGGTTGTACAGGCCAGACTGAAAGAGAAATTCATTAGGTAAAGGCAGTTGCCAAGTACAGAATCTTAAGCCAATCATTCTTCCGCCCATACTGTCTCAAACCTGCAAAATGTGCACTGGTGTGGAACATCAAAAATGATTATGGCAATATGTATCATATTTGTGTTATTCTTGGAGAGAATGTTGGAAGTAGTTAAGTGTCTGATACCGCTATAGATGTGGATCTTAAGACACGTTCATGCAGGTGTGGGCATTAACCCACTTGGAGGTGGCGTATCCCATTGTGGAAATGTATCCGTTATCAGGTGAGTCGTGCTTGACTACATGTACTTGCTCATTAGTGACTTGCTGAAACTTACGGCGACTGCAGCTGAGTCCACGGTCGCTTGTTTTCGGCATTTTCTAACAAGCTGTGCACCTACACTACTTACCAATTTGAGTCATGTAACAGCTTTTGTGCTGCACAAATTTGACCACTAGATTTTGCTGGAATTCTCAGTGATGGTGCTGGTGACACATTCTGACAACAGAATTGCTTCTGAGTTGGAAATGGATGGTACAGACTTTTGTTTGGCCTCTGATATTTTAACTACGCTTTGTGTTTTTATGTTGTGTGTGACTTTCATGTAGTGGTTTGACTAGGGCCTCCCGTCGGGTAGACCGTTCGCCCGGTGCAGGTCTTTCGATTTGACGCCACTTCGGCGACTTGCGGGTCTATGGGGATGAAATGATGATGATTGGGACAACACAACACCCAGTCCCTGAGCGGAGAAAATCTCCGACCCAGCCGGAAATCGAACCCGGGCCCTTAGGATTGCCATTCTGTCGCGCTGACCCCTTAGCTACCAGGGGCGGACACTTTCATATAGTATGAACAGGACATGAAATAAAAAGAGGTACATGGTCATGTTGACTGACTCATCTTAGCAGATACCTAAGCGAGGCTTGAAGTCGACAATTTTGCTGTCAGTAGGCGAAGGCAACACAAGTGAATACGAGATAAATGTTGTGGTAAGAGATTGATTTCTAGTATAGCCTGAGGAGTACCTTAATCTTTGGCAACATTTGCGCCATATTTAATGCACGACATTATGACAACATCTGAGTTGAGCTTCATTGTTCGTTTAGACATTCCTATTTCCGATTTGAAGCCACTGTAGAAAAAATTTGCATAGAATATGAGGCACTTGTCTTTATCAATTTCTAAAATAGCAAGATACATTCAGAAAATCTGTGGTGGTGGTAATGCGGTGAAGACCCTGTACTCGAATTCGACGGGATGTTGGTTCAAATTACCTTTATATACCCAAATTATATTTTCCATCCAGATACAGGTTTTCCATGATTTACCTAAACTGATTAAGGTAAATGCTAGGTCAGATCCATTGAAAACGGCCCTTAGATTTCCTATACTTTCTGGACTTAGGCTTCGACTGTAATGAATCGATGGGACGTTAAACCCGACTATTTTCTTTCTTTAGATTCCATTTTCGCATCCTCGCAACAGCTATAAGTTATTTTACAAATTCGCAATCCTTAACGTTCATGTCGTCTGAATGTGTAAGAAGCGACAATGCCGATAGGTAACTGAATTAAGTTCGACGGAACTATTGTTTTGTGTCCAAGATAGTGAATCATGCTACAAAAATTTCGGTGTAACTTTTTAAATGAAGGCAAAAATCGCCATATATTCTAGCATTTGTAGAACCTAGCTTTGTTAAACAGATACAAATGTTCACAAAAGTAGCCAAAAGACATATTTTTCGTTCTTATGCGTATTGAGTTACGCGTATAAGTCCTGTAAACTTTACTGACAAAATCATTTAGTGGGTTGTATTTGGTCCGTGTCGGTCCCGATGAAAAATGTTTTCTTATCACTATTAGAAAAATAAGACACTTGAGTATTTCTAAAAACATTGTCCCATAATGAATGAAATACAGGCTTAAGTAACATTTCTTCAGATTTAGCTACGAATCAACGTTGAATGTCTCAATATTTACTTGATGTTATGGTAATCATGTTAACCAGAGTCTTCTACCACACTCTGAGAGAAATACACATTTTTCTTGTAATACGGTACTGCAATGCTATTGGGAAGAAAAGTTGTAAGAGTTCCTGGTACTTACATAGAATTGCATCTTGCGTTCTGCCGCCTCAATATCTGCCGGAGAGTCGGTAGCAGGTTCGTACCACATGTTGTTAATTGTGATGCCGACCTTCCCTGTGACAAGAGAGACGCATGTGAGTCATACATTCTGTACTATAGCTAAGAGTAATGATACATGAGGTGCTAATAAACAGACAACAATTAAGCAAAGTAATGTAAATAGATAGCATTATAACATCCCTGACAGTTTCGAGGGTTGGAAATTTGTCTGTATTCATTAGACAGACATAGGATAGCAAACCTGAGACAAATGAATAACATATTCCCAAATTTAATGCAGAGGAAGTCGAAGACGATTCAAAGTTATACAGAAACTTCGCGTAAAAGTCGAGAGCGTCTTTACTTGATACATCACTGAGGGCATTTACCATAGGTGAAATGTAGTGATTGTACACTGTGTTGGGGTCTATTGTGTAACATTCGTGCTTAGTTAAACAAGTTATCCGGACCAAATATTTGTGGATTTTGTGAGTGCATACCAAATAACAGATAGTACCATCTTTAAAACTAATTGTGATGTGACTGTTCTGCGAAGCATCTTGCGACCTTTCGTCACAGAACTTTATTCTCAGTTGTGGGCTAGACTCAGTACGTATATTACTAAATTGAAGAGTAGTTCAATAGCTTGGCGCTCGGAACAGAATTTTTTGAAATGCACTCATATGATCTGTCAGGTAAAAGGGAAGTCGGTAAGTATGTAAGAAAATACATGTAAATCTTGCATATTTGCGAAGTCAAATGAGGAAGTGCCAATATGATAATAATACTAGGGCACTCTCAATTACCTTGGTTAAATCCATTTCTAACTTTCTTTTTGTTGTTATGACAACATAATATTTTATTTGAGTAGCCGATGCTCAGGAAAAATTATTCTAATCATCGACAAACAAGTAATTACCGGCCACATTGCAAATACTTGTTTTCTGTTCACCACTTCATTATTTATTATTTGTGTACTATTACCATATTGCAGACGTTAACCTTAATGTCTCTAGTCGCAAGTAATCGGCACGCCACCCCTTTCTGACATAAGAATGCACGTGTAAACAACTCCATGAAAACGGGTATGACCACTCGCAACGGCACAATAAAATGGCACTGGAACAATGTTTACGGGGAGAAATTGCGCCGTTATTTTATAGGTTCGGAGTCTGGCACAATCTACGTACAACCTTCAAACTAATACGACAGGTTTCTAATTATGCTTTTAGCAAATTTGCTTCATTCTTTATGAATAGTGCAATACGTACGTTAACACTGTTGGCAACTGTGCTGGCGTCTAAACTCGATCATACACTTTCTGATCAAAAGTGTCCAGCCATTCCTATGTAATGCCGAACTGACTGCTAGATGTCGTGAGAGATGGACCCTTCAGTATAAAAGGAAGCGGGGAATACTGTGCTTCCGACCCAACCAACACCTTCAATGGACTCAAGGACCCACAGAGAGCCCAAGTCCCTTTGCAATCGAATACACGATAAAGTGAAACTATTTATCACACCTTGCCACTCCAGAAAAAAATCGCCAAAGGCGATAACTCTCTGGACACAAAATGCCACAAAAAAAGAACTATGCTTCCGGTAGAGAAGCATTAACAACAGAATAGGTAGAACATGGGAGCTCTTTGATTTCAGACGTAGACTAGTCATTGGATGTCACCTGAGTAACAAATCCATCAAGGACATTTCAAACGCTCTGAAACCGCCAAAGTTTGCTGTCGGGGTTGTGACTGTGAAGTGGATACGTGAAGAAACAAACAAAGCAAACCAAGACGAGGCAGAGATCATACTCTGACCTACAGGGAGTCTGTCATTCCAAGGTTGTCGTAACAAATCGCATGAAACCAGCTGAAGGAGTCGCTCGTGAACTACAGAGTACTACCATCAGTCCAGCTAGCACAATGACTGTGCATAGGGAGTTTAAAAAATGAAGTATAGTGGTCTGGCAACTCGTCATGAATCACATATTTCGTTAGTTAATGGTAAGCTACGTTTGAGTTTGCGAAAGGAACAGCGCCAATGTACAGCGAATGACTGGAAATGAGTTATTTTGAGTGATGCATCACACTGTTCACTGTGGAAATCCTATAGAACGGTTTGGGTTTGGCGAATGCCTGGCAACGTTACCTGCCAACAAGTGTAGTGCCAACACTGAAGTACAAGGAAGTGGTGTTATGGTATTGGTTGTTGTTCGGGGTTAGACTGTGGTCCCGTTATTGCGCTTAAGAAAATGCTAAATGCGGAAGGATCTGAACACATTTTGGAGCTTTTTGTACGGCGTAAAGTAAAGGGACAGTTCGAAGACGATGTATCAGCATGACAATCCGTCATGTCATAAATCTGCATGTCTGCGGCAAAGATATGTGGATAGCCACATTCCTGAAATGGATTGGCCTGCCCAGAGTTCTGATCTGAATACTCTGGAACACATTTGGAATGAGTTAGGACACCGACGTTGCTTGAGAACCCAGAGTCAAACTCTCTACCACATGTGGTTTCGGTCTTGAATGAGATACCGTTCTTCCATAGACATTGAGACACTGCATTGATAGTATCATTAGCAGAATCAAGCCGCCATAAAGATGAAGGGTGGACGCAGCCCATATTACTGTGCATTAAAAGGTGTCCATATACTATTGATCAGACAGTGTAATTAGTGATCTGGCAGTGCCGGCTGGAGTGGCGGAGCGGTTCTAGGCGCTGCAGTCTGGAACAGCGCGACATAGATGTGTGTGATGTCTTTAGGTTAGTTAGGTTTAAGTAGTTGTAAGTTCTAGGGGACTGATGACCTCAGATGTTAAGTCCCATAGTGCTCAGAGCCATTTGAACCATATATATATATATATATATATATATATATATATATATATATATTATTTGGCCGTCCAGATCAGTGGTTATCGGATTATGTTCCGCAGAATATCTCTTTCATAAAGGCACTGTTGTGATTCAGTGAGAAAAATGGAGGAATTGAAAACAAATTACACAAAATTTGTTTGGTACTAGGAGATAAGCTTATTAATCCGTACTACATTCTGCTACATTCTGTAACATGAGATATCGAGGTGGGCTGTGCAAAAATGCTGGAGTATAGTGCGTAGCGATAGTGAGAGGAAGGTTAGGAAGCTTATGGGGGCAGTTGTTTTTGTCTAGTTCCTTATGTAAACGGGACAGAGTAGGAATAGACTAATATTTAAGGGCTATGGTTTGTATAATCATCTGCGTACACATATCTAGTTGTAGAGTGAGTGACATACAAGCAATGTACTGTGGTTGTGAAGTGATTGCTAAAAGCACATTCAGGGCTATGGATATTGTAAAATAAATGGGCCGTGCTCAACCAGTCAAAAGTTATTTGCCTCAACATTCGAGATCCCCTGGCTCATGGCTTTCGTGAAATGGTACTTATGCTTCCAGTAAACACGACTCCTTAAGATGATTTCACGTCTTCATTTGTCGTTTCTCCAACGACCCTTAGTCAAGTTTGGGTATCATTCGGCTCACGTTTTCTCCACACCTCGCCAACCGTAGCACCTGCCGTGATGATGGACAATGAGTGTTTACCTTTCTGGGTCTCTCGGTACTTCTCGTCGTAGAGGCGGTAGGCGCCGGCGTGTGCCATGAGCACGGTGTAGGCCGCCATGTAGTCTCCCACACCTGACGAGTTGATGCCCGGAGCGAACGTGAAGCCTCCAGAGTAGCCCGAGACGAAACTGGCCGGCTCGTTGAACGTCTGCCACCACTTCACCTGCACGCACAACATGCGGTTGGTATATCCTTTGTTTCTATAATTTACTTCAATACGTATCTACTTACTCGAGTCGTATATTAGACTGATAAATATTTGATATTGTCAAAATAAAGAAACTTGAGTGACATCAACACAGATACGGTAATATGGACAGAGTTTGAGATGAGGTCATGTGTAGGAATTAGTGAGGGCTTAACTAAGTAGAGGAGGAGGGCATCTGTCAAGGTATGGCACCGTTGGGCTCTGCAATAAGTGGGATATACCACATGCAGCGCAATAAAAACGAAGAGGATTAGGTTTGAACATCTCTAAAATAACGATGTGATTCAAGACGAAGCGCAGGCTCGAACTGCGGAAGGAAATCGGCCGTGTGACTTCAAAGTAACCATCCGCGCTCCCGCCTTAGTCAGTTAAGGGTAAACCATGGATAACTTAAAATTGGTTGGCCGGACAGGAGTTGAACTGAAAGTAACAACATCTACTCGAGCAGTTAGCAACAAACTACTGGTGTATTTCAGTGATCCGGTCTATCACCTCTCATTTATCTCCAACAGTTAGCTGAGGTACCAGTCTTACTTTCACTTCTGTATCTACAATTCCACCCTATTGTAACCAGTGGGATTCCTACCTAAGTTCTAAAATATCAAACAGGTATAGTAAATGTTAGCTGAGATGCTACTCTCCCTAGCTGTGCATCCATGTGCAACTAGTAGACCACCAAAACGCCTAAGGCTCGATTGAGAACTTACTTACAGTCTCCATCTAGTAACCACCCAAGAAAAAACAATAGAAAAGGTAGAACAGAAATTAAATAATATTAACTTTTGCCCTACTGTCCGGTTATTAGCTCCAGCATAATATTGACTATGAATATCAAAGTCCAGTATTACTTTACTTCAGTACACTCTACCAACATACCCTGTCGCCGTAGTTGTCGTACAGTACTCTCGCGTACTCGACAAAGTAGTCCGCCAGTCTGGGGTTGGGCCAGCCCCCGATGTCCTGCAGTGTCTGTGGCAGGTCCCAGTGGAACATCGTCACCTGCAACAAACATATGCAACACCGTGTGACGTCACTTTTTATTTTGATCTAATGTCAAGGAACAGAAGCCGGATCACCGAGGTTGCTCTTACCACTGGAGTGATGCCGTTGGCAATGAGACCGTCGATGAGCTTGTTGTAGTAGTCGATTCCCTCCGGATTGATGTTGTTGACGTCTCCAGTGGGGAGAACCCTGGGCCAAGATACGGAGAAGCGGTATGCGTCCACCTGCCGCACAAAAATAATATCAGCGTCAATTAAAACACCAGCTCCCGTTGATATTGTCCCTACACAACTTCCACGAACTTCAGCTGCAGCAATACTTTCCGGAAATCAAATTTTGCCACTATAAAATTATAACTTAATAATACTCTCCAACTCATCTTCATTACATTTCTAGAACAAGCCGATCAATAAGCTAGATACAACTCAAAACCACACTGCAATGAATATAAGATTTCAATTTTTATGTATTGTTACCTGGCTACGTAAGTCAGTCCGAAGGCCAGAGAAAGGCAACGGCACATCACCTTCAATAAGACGACGCCTGGTGATGCCCTTTGGTGTTCAAACGAATCTTATGGGTGATGATGAACAAAAATGTTCAGAGTAATTCAGGAATACATAAATTCAAGTCGCTGAGGAATGAAATAAATAGGAAACGAAGAGAAGCTGAGAAGAAATGGCTCCATGAAAAATGTGAAGTCGAAAAAGAAATTATTGACTGAAGATCTGGTCAGCACACAGGAAAATCAAAAAACCTTCTGTGAAATTAAAAGCAAGGGTGGTAACATTAAGAGTGCAACGGGAATTCCACTGTTAAATGAAGGGGAGAGAGCGGATAGGTGGAAAGAGTACGCTGAAGGCCACTATAAGGGGGAAAATTTGTCTGATGTGATGGAAGAAGAAACAGGAGCCGATTTAGAAGAGATAAGGGATCCAGTATTAGAATCAAAATTTAAGAGAGCTTTGGAAGCCTAATAAGGCAGAAGGGATAGATACTGTAACATACTACCAGAATTTCTAAAATCATTAGGAGAAAAAGCAACAACACAGCTATTCACATTGGTGTGGAGAATGTATGAGTCTGGCAACATACCATCTGACTTTCGGAAAAATATCATCCACACAATTTAGAAGACTGCAAGAGCTAACAAATGCGGGAATTATCGTACAATAAGCTTAACAGTTCATGCATCGAAGTTGATGACAAGAATAATATACAGAAGAATGAAAAAAATTGAGAATGTGCTAGATGACGATCAGTTTGGCTTTAGAAAAGGTAAAGGCACCAGAGAGGCAATTCTGACGTTGCGGCTGATAATGGAAGCAAGACTAAAGAACAATCAAAACACGTTCGTAGGATCTGTCCACCGCTAAAAAGCGTTCGATAATGTAAAATGGTGCAAGATATTCGAAATTCCGAGAAAAATTGGAGTAAGCTATAGGGAGGTACCGCTAATATACAATACGTACAAGAGCCAAGAGGAAATAATAAGAGTGGACGACCAAGAACGAGGTGCTCATATTAAAAATGATGTAAGACAGGGATGTAGTCTTTCGCCCCTACTATTCAATTTGTACATCGAAGACGCATTGATGGAAATAAAAGGAATTTCAGGAGTGGAATTAAAATTCAAAGTGAAAGGATATCAACGATACGATTCGCTGCTGATATTGCTATTCAGAGTGAAAGTGAAGAAGAGTTACATGATATGCTGAATGGAATAAACAATTTATTGAGTACAGAATATGGATTGAGAGTATATCGAAGAAAAACGAAAGTAATGAGAAATAGCAGAAACTTAGCATCAGGATTGGTGGTCACGAAATAGATGAAGTTAAGGAATGTTGCTACCTAGGCAGCAAAATAACTGATGACGGACGGAGCAAGGAGGACATCAAAAGCAGACAAGCCTTGACAAAAAGGGCATTCCTGGCCAAGAGAAATCTACTAGTATCAAACATAGACCTTAATGTGAGGAAGAAATTTCTGAGAATGTGCTTCTGGAGCACAGCATTGAATGGTAGTGCAACATGAACTGTGGGAAACCGAAACGAAAGAGAATCGAAGCATTTAAGATGTGGTGTTTTACGCGAATTTTGGAAATTAGGGGGACTGATTAGGTAAGGAATGAGGAGGATCTGCGCAGAATCGGAGAGGAAAGAACTATGTGGAAAACACTGAAGACGGCCGCTGTGGCCGTGCGGTTCTAGGCGCTTCAGTCTAGAACCGCGCTGCTGCTACGGTCGCAGGTTCGAGTCCTGCCTCGGGCATGGATGTGTGTGATGTCCTCAGGTTAGTTAGGTTTAAGTAGTTCTAAGTCTATGGGACTGTTGATCTCAGATGTTAAGTCCCATAGTGCTTAGAGCCATTTGAACCATTTTTGAAAACACTGGTAAGGAGAAGGGACAGGATGGTAGGAGATCTGTTAAGACATCACTGAATGGCTTCCATGGTACTAGAGGGAGCTGCAAAGGGCAAAAACTGTAGAGGAAGACAGAATTGGAATACATACAGCAAATAACTGACGACATACGTTGCAAGTGCTACTCTGAGATAAAGAGGTTGGCACAGGAGAGGAATTCATGGTGGGCCACATCAAACCAGTCAGAAGACTATGACCCAACAAAAAATGGATGATGGCAGCTTTACTTTCTTTTATCTTCCTATCGCTAACGAGGATTCTCTCTGATATATCCAAGCAGCCTTTTTCTCCACCAATATAATATTATGTACAATTCTGTGACGCACGTTATTGATTCAGCTCCGTCTTACAAAAACTAAACTCCGCCTGAACAGGCCATGAAAGTCCAACCGACCGGCAGCCGTGGTATCCTCAGCCCACAGGCGTCACTGGATGCCGATGTAGAGGGGCATGTGAGCAGAACATTGCTCTCCCAGCCGTATGTCAGTCTACGAGAACGGAGCAGCTACTTCTCGATCAAGTAGCTCGTTTGCCTCACAGGGGCTGAGTACACCCAGCTTGCCAACAGAGCTCGGCAGCCTGGATGGTCACCCATCCGAGTGCCAGCCCAGCCCGACAGCTGTTTAATCTGCCAGGAAGTTTCATATCAGCGCACACTCCGCTGCAGAGTGAAAATCTCATTCTGGAAACATCCCCCAGGCTGTGGCTAAGCCATGTCTCGGCAGTATCCTTTCTTTCAGGAGTGCTAGTTCTGCAGGTTCGCAGGAGAGCTTCTGTAAAGTTTGGAAGGTAGGAGACGAGGTACTGGCAGAAGTAAAGCTGTGAGTACCGGGCCTGATTCGTGCTTCGGTAGCTCAGATGGTAGAGCACTTGCCCGCGAAAGGCAAAGGTCCCGAGTTCGAGTCTCAGTCGGGCACACAGTTTTAATCTGCCAGGAAGTTTCATATCAGCGCACACTCCGCTGCAGAGTGAAAATCTCATTCTGGAAACATCCCCCAGGCTGTGGCTAAGCCATGTCTCGGCAGTATCCTTTCTTTCAGGAGTGCTAGTTCTGCAGGTTCGCAGGAGAGCTTCTGTAAAGTTTGGAAGGTAGGAGACGAGGTACTGGCAGAAGTAAAGCTGTGAGTACTGGGCCTGATTCGTGCTTCGGTAGCTCAGATGGTAGAGCACTTGCCCGCGAAAGGCAAAGGTCCCGAGTTCGAGTCTCAGTCGGGCACACAGTTTTAATCTGCCAGGAAGTTTCATATCAGCGCACACTCCGCTGCAGAGTGAAAATCTCAGTCTGGATTTTTGCATCTGTTACTCGTCTTTATTTGATCACTAACCTCATTTTGGATGTCAGGTGACAACTGTCACATCCCATTTTATTATTTGTGATATTCAGTTGTCACCAGGTGATGGCATGCGATGCAGAATAACAGTTAGTGATTAAATACATAATATTTCCAAAATATCAGTAAAGTGTCTGCTTTTCTGTTAGTAAGCGGCACAAATACCTCGATTCTTTAAAGAATCTTCTTCAAACTTCTGATTACTGTACAAGTTAATTAATCTTTTAAATATCTGACTTTAAGCGTGTAAGCGTCAAAAGTGTAGGGAAGCATTAAAATTATGTTTGAAGTTTGTTGGAGGTCGCAAAGCTCCTTCGTTATCAAACACTGGATGGGTATAGTCTAGGTAAATTTGAGCTCCTATTTAAGCAAAGGCAAGTTTTGCACGTATTTCAGTGTTTGTGATGTCATATGTCCTGAAGCATGTGCCGTACAATGGCGTAATTTCCAAGTACATTCAGTGGTATATGTGGATACTGTGTACAAACAGAGCCAGTAGTTAAGAAATAATAAACTAAAGCGTTATGCCTGATGTGGCGGTTTTATTGCATGAACAGTGAAAATATAGTAATCGATAAACTTTTTCCATTTCATCATTTCGTGGGGGGTGTCTGAGAAAAAGTTTGGTAAAGTTTTGAAAATATATGTTACGTTTGCACTAAGTGTTCTCGTTGTCAGATAGTAGATGAATGAAGTCTGGATAATTGCGCGCCGTGTCTATTAATGAGTAGATTATGAGAATACTTAAAATGTTTATATTCGGTCAGTGATTTATGAAATATTGAAAGTCAAAATTTTGTTGTTTTGGAGGCTGTAAGGTAGACTACCAGTTGCTGTCCCCGTGCCCCGGGTTACTTTTTTAGTAATATACAGAGTCCCCAGAAACAGTGTGAAAAGCTTGTAAGGTTGTTGCCGGGTTGGTTGTGCAGGAAATAATTATTAAGAAGAAAATTCAATACGTTGCGCCGTTTCGGAGTTCATTAGAATTGAACTTAGCCAACCACGCCGTTGGGCGCGCAGGTTGAAGCGGTCAGCCAGACGCAATTAATAATAAAATTAAACACCTACTGCCGCCCTTATGACGTCATTTATTGTACAGCTATCAGTTTCGGCGCTTCAGTACACCTTCTTCAGGCCTTAGCTGATGCTGACGGGGTTAACACCATCTGTACACACGGTGTATCAGGGGCCAACACAACTGGTTTACGCAAATTACCTGTAACTGTGATGTTGTCTCTCCAACCATCAAATGCCAATTGTCAATTGACAGTTGGTGGTTGTAGAGACAAAATCACAGTTTACTAGTTTATGCAGACTATATGTAACTGTGATGATGTCTCTCCAACCATCAACTGACAACTCAGTTTACACGACTGGTTTATGGAGACTACCTGTAACTGTGATATTGTCTCTCCAACCATCAACTCTGCCAATTGAGTTGACAGTTGATGGTTGTAGAGACAGCATCACAGTTTACTGGTTTACGCAGACTGCCTGTGACTGTGATGTAACTCAGTTGACAGTTGATGGTTGATGAGACAACATTACAAACCAGTTATACCAGTCAGTCACTGATGCATCGTGTGTACAGATGGTGTTATCTCCTTCAGCATCAGCTAAGGTCTGGAGATGGTTCACTGAAGCGTCGAAATTGGTATATGTACAATAAGTGACATCATAAAGGCGGATGTAGGTGTTCCATTTTTTTACAATAGCGAATGGCCGTAGTCCCTCAGGCTCCAATCACAAGGATGGACATACGGAAACTAGACGCAACTAGTGTCAGTTATTGTCGTAGCATAGATGAATAGCGCGCGGGATTGCTCAGCCTTAGACTCGGATCGACTCTTACCACCGTCCCATGACCAATTTTTGTATACTGTCTTGTTCAGTTTTAGGAAACCAAACGAAGAACGCGATACCGTCTCCGGTGAGCCGCCTTACTTTGCTTGTGCAACGGCCTGATTGGCTAACATCAATGCTAATTAACTCCGAGACGATGCAAGCTATCGATTTTTTCTCCAGATCAATTATTTCTCAGTACAATCTATCCTGCAACACCCTTAGACGTATTTCGGAATGTTTAAGACGACCCTGTATAACGTGGACTCTAACAGATCTTCGCTATCAAAAGAATCTTCGCGAAGATTAATCACTGCTCTGGACTGACACGGAACCTGTCTCTTTGTCCCTGGTGCGGACCCTGCTCCACCAGCTGAACTATCCGTTGGAGCCTATTTAACTGACGCAAAGCCTTGCTCTATAATTACTAATCTCGTAGTTCTGCGACTTGTCTGCTAACCTCCCTGCGTTTACTGGCCGGAAGGCTATGGTACAGAATGACACATTTACTGCTAAGGAATGGTGTTATGATGCGAGTCGGTAACCGCTATGTTCCGAGCAACCACATGTTACGTCCTCGCTGCTAATGATAAACGGGAGGAATGGGACAAAGATCTTCTGCCGTTGGAATCTTTACAGGCAAACAGAAGATTAATTGACGTATGTGCACTTTAGATAACTATAATTTACTCGACTTGCGCGAAAGAACTGCTACATTGTTAACAACTTGCGACAGCCGTGGCTAATTATAAGCAGAGGCCGCGCACGGACGTGCATCTAGGTATACTGAATATTTGTCGGTAGGGCCAACTATTAACATTTGCGTGCACGTTTGGTACCAACTAGGGACAAGAAGCTAATCTTGACTGGAAGACTGGTACGTAGGTGACCGCCGCTTATAACACCGTCCTGGCCTTCTTCATTTGTCGGCGGCCTGGAGCTTCTTTATTGGCGTTGATATTCAAAGTGCTGGCTGCGGCGCCAGCAGGAATTTTCGAGGCGCCGGCTGCTGCAGTCTAGAGCGGCTACGATATTGCAAATAGTATCAGAGCGGAATGATTCGTTCGTCAAATTATAATTAATCGAGGAACCATCATCGTGGATACTGTCTCCAGAAAGTTTGTATTGTTTTTAGTAGAAATCTCTTCCATACATTACTCGTGATACCGTACGTAAATTGATTTGACGCTCGACGCGGGTTTGACATCCTTTTCATTTCCTTAATTAGTGCTTATACAGGTGAACATTAAAGAAACCGACAAACTGCAGGGCCGGATTCTTGACTGGAAATGGAGCAAAAAAGGTTCTATGGTCACGTGTCTGGAAATACTTCATTGCCACTGTACGAGTAGATGGCGCTGACGAATGACAGTTACTCTGTTATTCGTCAGCGTCGGTAGAGCTAAGATATAACAATTGGGTGAACGTTCCGTACCAACTACGGACACGTGTGTTCCTTGTGTGTTTCAGGATGTGTTATTGACGCAGCGTACTGTAAACAGCAGAATGGTCCGCAATTCATGTCGGCAACAAGCCAAGATGCTCTTTGTGTACGGCCAAGCAGATGGAAACAGCCGAGAGGCAGCAGGGCTATACATGTACGCTCGCAGACACCAACCACGTCAAACATTTCAAGCCCTTTTTTGCACGTTTGTGTGAGAATAGGTCGTTTCAGACAGACGAACGTGTAGGGAGGCGCAGACTGTGCGTATACCAGATTTGGAGGACCACGTTTTGCAGATATTGAGAGGAAACCTAGTACATGCTCCAGCCAAGTAGCCAACATGATGTAAGCCAAAGTGCGATTATTTGCATCCTGCATGACAACCGCTGCTATCCCTATCACCTGCAATCCCATGGCAGCCATTTTGAACATCTGTTGTGAAGCGGATGTGATGCAGCTCTGTACTGTCTTCCGGGACGATATGTTATCGTTGCGTGCACACTGTCCATTTCCCGGCACATGTTCATAGGACCTTTTTTCCTCCATTTGCAGTCAGGAATCCGTTAGTGTGACAAATAACTAGCCCATCCACTGTTAGCGGAAGCTATAAGCTGAATAACTTTCCTAATTTTCAGCATATCTGCAAAATATAAGTTAATGACAGAAATCCTTAAGAGTGCACTACAAGCATAGGCTCTTGACAGGCTGTTACTAACTTCGAAAATGTGACGCTTTGGTTTGGATATTAGTAAATAATGAATCAGAAATCAAATTACATATAATTTTAAAATATATTTTGATTTTGTAATCACTGCTTATGTCCTAAAGTTAATACCACTACAAACAACACTCACGTTCATATCTTTGGCGAGCTGTATGTCTATCTCGTACTTGTGGTAGGAGTCACACGCCACGTCGCCGTTGCTGCCATCGGTGGTGATGTTGGGAATCGTGTGGAACATGCGGTCGTAAATGCCCTCACCCTTGCCTGTAACACAGATTGAACACCATTTGACATAGCGGAACACTGGACTATGGTTGCACAAGGGAAGCTTTTGTTCGTTTCCGAGGTGCACACATTTATCAAACCACGCCACAGTGCATAGATTCCTACAGCATGAATTTAAGATACTGACAGAGTTACAAAACCCTGTGATAAAGTGCTTCGAATAAGAATAATATTTCGTTTTACTAAACGAATTCCGGTTGGAGGAGCGTTAGTGGATCAAACGTATGCTGACCAAATAAGAAAATAGATATTTTTGTTCTGTGCTGATAACATTTTACACTTCTCTGAGCCATGATAAGGCCTGTGATTCGCTGTGGTATGGACTCTGTAGTTTAGAATGTAGAGAGACCAACACGAAAAACTCAAGCGGGTAGGTTATATTATGTACTCGTAAATATTCTTAAAGAACGTTCTAAACATTTTCAAAAGGTTTAAAATCCGGAGACTAGATGTACTGGTTCTGTTGCGTGAATGTTCCCGAAAATTGCTCACAAAAAGTAACTGTGTCATAGCGCAACAGATGCGACAATCGGCAACTTGGGTTACAGATCTGTTATGCTGATATCCTCTTTAAACTGAATGGAAAAAAGGAAAAAAACAACGATACAGCCCCGCGTAACCGTTCTCCTTCAGGAGACTCGTCGCCCGAGGCAGAGAATCTAGGGAGGTAAAGAATAATAGCGCCTCTTTGACCTTGCAGCGTTAGTACGCAGTCATCTTAGAAAGCTTTCTAGGATTTGCAGTGAACAAGACGCCATGAGTCCTTCAGATACAGACAGAAACAGTATTCACCTTTTCAGAAGAGACGTTTCCAGTCTTCCAGATGTCATTGTTGGCGCCGCGCCTTTGTAACTAGAGAGTTTTGTGGCGAAAAGAGCAAACGTCTGTGCTGCAGAAGTCAAACTACAGGTACGATCAAATTTTGCGGCAAATGCTTCTTTTGCAAGAGATTGAAAATGCCCAGCACTGGCTTGACGTAGCAGTTTCTGCCGCAGACCGAGAACGAGTTTCGCACCCAAGCTGGAAAAAGTGCTGGTTGTTCCTTACCGTCAAGATCTTCTTTCAGCATTAATTCTGACGCGAATTCCTTCTAGAAGGGCATGTTTCCTACTGTCGGTTAACCCGTGAAATTTCCAGGTCACTGTCAGGCTCGTACCTTACTTTAGCGAGTCAGTCTATCTGCATTCATTACTGTTGATGGGTGGTATCGTAGTTCACCCAACGGTGTTGCAAGGGGAGGACAAAGATAGAGCCTTTCTAACCCCCCTCCCCCCCCCCCAAAAAAAAAATAAAACAAACTCACACCTTGAAATCAGCCAATATAAAATTTTAGTTTCTATGTGAAAGTTAAAGTGCACCCCAAGTTTCTATCTTCACTGATGCAGAAGAGACAGACATGTGAAATAGGATGAATATTTTTGAAATACCAACTAATATATGATGAAATGCCAATTAAGTTCCACTGCTTCATTCAGTTAAGAAAAGTATTCTATTCTACTTCTCCACCCAAGACCACACTCGGATAACGAAACACTCGCCTAAGGACACAAACGCCACCGTGCATCCCGACCGTGGTTATTCTGGTCACTTGTCTACACTTGTACACCTGTCAAACAGTTTCCCGTGCTCCACTTCGTTCTAAACCGTCAGTAGGCTCTTTGATGCAACGGGACCACAACCACACGAAATACAAGAATGATAAAATTTCGGCGCACTGGCTGTCAATGGTCGGATTAAAATATTCCATTGTCTTATATTCAATGCTGATCAGATCCGTCAGTGTGGACACTAGCAAATGATCGTCCAGAACGGTCTATCAAATGGAGAGGGTTGGGTTACAGTCAAAGAATGTATGAAGTCTAACATTAGTAAAAAGAAAGCACAAGAGATTTGCCGGTCTTAACTGTTTGATCAAAAGTATCCGAATGTTAATATGGAATGTGTCCACCCTTTACCACGACTTGAACTCGAATATAGAAACATTCAGTGAGGTATCTGAATTTCTATGGAGGGCTGGCAGCTCACTCTTGATCAAGAGCAGTAATCAGAGACGGTAGTGATGCTGGAAGCTGGGGTGTGGAGCAAAGTCCGCGGTTTAATTCAACCTAAAGATATTTCATTGGGGTCAGATCGGGACTCGGTAGGCCAATCCCTTTCATGAATGTTATTGTTCACAAACTAGTGCTTCAGAGAAGCTGCTTTGTCGTGCTCATTGAGCCATCGTCTCTGAATTACTCCTCTATTGCGCGCAGAACACAATGCTGTAAAATTTGTTCATGTCCCTCGGCATTTAAAGGTTTTTAGCGCAATGAGAAGACCAGACTATAACCACGAAAAAAAAAAACGGTTACCACAACACGACCTAATCCGTACTTCTACACACGACGGCAGGTGACATTCTCTAGATCTCTCTCTCTCTCTCTCTCTCTCTCTCTCTCTCTATTCGTTTAGTCGGTTCCGACTCTTCGTGACCCCATGAACCAAATCACGCCACTTTTTCCTGTCTTGTACTTTCTCCCGTAGACCTTCCAGGTTGGAACACATTGCTTCTGTGATGCCATCGATCCATCTCATCCTCTGACGTCCTCTTCTTCTAGTTCCTTCAATCTTCCCCAGCATTAATGTTTTTTCCAGCGAGGCATGCCTTCGCATTGTGTGTCCAAAGTAGGTCAGCTTTTGTTTTAACATTAGACCTTCCAGGGAGAAATCTGGTTTTATTTGCTCCAATATTTATCTGTTGGTTCTCTTTGCAGTCCATGGAACTCTAAGAAGTTTCCTCCAACACCACAATTCGAAGGAGTCAATTCTTCGCCGTTCAGCCTTTCTAATGGTCCAGGTCTCACATCCATACATCACAACTGGAAAGACCATAGCCCTCACAATACGGATCTTTGTTGCTAGTGTTATATCTCTGGACCTTATAACCTTGTCAAGGTTCGACATTGCCTTTCTACCGAGCAACAGGCGTCTCCGGATTTCATGGCTGCAGTGGCCACCAGCAGAGATCTGGGAACCGAGATAACAGAATGTGGTCACTACCTACATGGTTTCTACTGCTATATCCCACGAATTGGTACGTGTAGTTACCATAATTTTCGTTTTCTTCACATTCAGCATAATACCGGCCTTTTCACTTTCGTCTTACACCTTCAGTAAGAGTGTTCTCAATTCTTCTTCACCTTCTGCCAAAGCCAAATTCCTTCATTGGGTTACCGCAATGTACAGCGTCATTCATCCCTCGAGCCACTTCTTTCCAGTCATCCACGGCCCAGTGAGATCGCTTATTACACTACCTCAGACGTCGCAGAGCACACTACAGAAATGTTTGGTTTGTGAGGAGTTCCTCAAACACTGCACCCCATTGTTTTCGACTCCCTGCGCACAGTCATTGTGCTGACTCGATTGTTAGTAGCACTTCGGATCTCACGACTGATTTCTTGCGCTGATACAATGCAGTTTGGTACAAAGACGCTTCGCAGTGCTCGTCAGTCCCTATACGTCAGTACATGGGGTCTACATGTGCTGGTTTGGCTGTGATTGTTCCTTCACGTTTCCACTTCACAATCCCATCACCAACAGCTCACTTGAAGAATCTTTGGAAAGGTCGAAACGTCGCTCATGTATTTGTCAGTCAGGTGACAGCCCGTGACTAGTCCATGTCCGAAGTCACTAAATTCCACTGAGCGACACATTCTGTCGGTACTCCTTCTCTGCCGACAACACGATACGCACCGCCTCCTTGTATACAGGCCGGTCCCTTCTCGTGACATCTAGTAGTCAGTTTCGCTCTACATGGGGGTGTCCGCACAATTTTGATCAGGTAGTGTCAGTGCCTTTCAGAACATCGACTGTAGTTTTCCTCTTCACCTGTATTACAAGTATACCAAGTGACATGGCCCAATGGTTAGCACATTGGATTCGTTTTCCGGCGGACGATTCAAATCCCCGCTCAGGCACTGCGATTTAAGTTTTTCCTGATTTTCACAAAAACAACCAAGGCGAATGCCTGTATAGTTCATTTGAAAATGGTACAACCGATTTCCTTCGTCATCCTTTCTAATCTGAACTTGTGCTGGATATTAAACTCTATTTTTACTTCCAGCTATTTATATCATAAGTAAATTATGTTTGTATCTATCATGTTTTGTCGGTTTTATTCATTATTCTTAAATTCAATATAGATTTTTATTCTACGTAAGTCCACTCTTTTCGTTCCGTCCGACTCATAAAATGGCTGCCTCAGCCTACGCTTATAACTCACTGACTATATATCGCACTCGCGTTCGAATGAAAAGTCCGCAGCTCGTGGTCGTGCGGTAGCGTTCTCGCTTCCAGCGACCGGGTTCCCGGGTCCGATTCCCGGCGGGGTCAGGGATTTTTCTCTGCCTCGTGATGACTTGGTGTTGTGTGATGTTCTTAGGATAGTTAGGTTTCAGTAGTTCTAAGTTCTAGGGGACTGATGAACATAGATGTTAAGTCCCATAGTGCTCAGAGCCATTTGAACCTTTTTTTTGGAATGAAAAACACATACTGGTAACACTACAATGTCCATCTTGTTATCACAGATTTGCCCCCGGTAGATGTGGAAGACTTCGGCTTCGCCCAGGTTCAACCTCAAAGACGCCTATTTTAAAATAATATCTGATGTATGTATCAACAGCAAATTACCTCAATTGTTGTACAAGCTCAAAAACAACAGTTTTGTAAATGAAAAATATTATACTGGAGTTCCTAGTATTCTCACCAGTTATCTGCAGTTGTAGAATTCACCGCTCTCCTCATGAAGAAATTAATCTAAACCGATATTTCCTATTTACGAATTTAGCATTGTCCAGACAATGAAAAGGTTTGACTAAGAACTGCTTTTGCTCTCACTAATCCCAGAGGAGAATGATCTTCCCATGCATTTCTATCATTTGATATGTAAAAGAAAGTTTAATGTTAATCACTGGCAGTATGTAATTTTTCAGATTTCGAAGTAAAAGAATTCTCACCGCCCTCATTCCAGGCCCCTTCCACCTGGTAAGACGCGGTGGCAGCTGCGAAGATGAAGTCGTCAGGGAATTTGTTGGCAGGTTCCGAAGCTCCAGATATTCCCGGGCGACCCAGGACACTGGCTGCCAGAAGCAGGAGCAAGGACACAGATGACCACATGTTTAGCGTTCCCATCTGTTTGTGCGTCTGCCGTTTTATACTCTGCACCTCTGGTTAATCTAACCGCAAGGCTTCCTTTTGAGTGAGACTTTGGCGAACATTGTCAATTAAAGGGTCAAGGCAATTGTTCTGATGGGCGTGGGTGTGACCCGCGCATCGTCTTATCTACTGTCCGTCATTGTCTCACGAGATGCATGTTTGATGAGCTCGAGATTTAATGCGAATGTAAGTAAAGCTCTTTTTGTTAGGGCTACAAGAGCTGCTTTGTTCGCTAAATGTAGCGTGTAATTTCTAAAGATGTCTGTGTTTACCTCTTCCGGCAGTTTATGTGAGGCGCGGTATTTTGCACAGTCACTGGACTTGCCTTACGGCCCATTATCTCTTGCTAAAAGGCAGTAATCTGCCAGAGCGAAGGTAGCAGCCGAGATCATACGAGGCGATAAAAGACGTCGGCAGGCATGCGTTCTTTTCCTCAGCCAATCCTGCTGCGCCGTTCTGCTGCTGTCAGTTCGTCACTCTATATCGTCATTGCTAGTCTCTGTGCGTTCTCATCAGTACCTCAATTGTCGGTTATCCAGTTCAGTATGCTTTTACACGTGGAGTGTAGTTGGAGCAAACGACGGATTAGCTAATTTTTCATTTTGTGTAAAAACTTTATGTCATTACGCAGTTCTGCACATTTCGTTGATCATTGTGGTTCTTGTACTACCGTGAAATTCATACTGAATAGAATAATCGTCGAATGCCGTGAGTAGTCCACGAGAAATCTGATTATTTTTAGTTCCGGTAAATCCGTTACGTACAGGATGAAGAAAATAAGTAAAAATGTTTGGAGGTATAATTCGCATTAAGTTATCCCACGTACTAAACATCTGCTTTGGAGAGTTAGTGAGCAATTGCCAGACTAAAAATCGAAATATAAAGTTTACTTCAGACAATGCACACATAAATTATTTGATGGCTAAAACGGTTTCAACTGACTTGTCAATTCCAATAGACCATTAACACTTCTTCCACAATGAGGCTATTTCTAGAAGTCTCTAGCAGGAAATCTTGAGTCGTAGCATGGAATGACGTAATAGACTGAGAAGTGCTTATGGTTATCATTAACGACTTGTCAATTGAAAGCGGTATAGCCATTAAACAATTTATGTGAATAGTGATAAATAAACTTTATAGATATATAGTAATGTACTCAGTGATTCTTTCTGCCAATTACGTGGCAAATACTGGGATTTTTTCTGCAGCGTATCGCTTGCCTGGCGTGTGGTCCGATTTATTACTGTGAAAGTTGCCAACTTGCTCCGTCCACTTGGGGCTGGGTAACTCATTTCAAAGATCACAGGAAGTAGAGCTAGTACGACCTACAGCAGAGCCATTCCTTGTGAAGCACTGCGGGTAGCGAACAGCTTTTCCTTACCGCGGTTAATAAGCCAAATAACTGCCTTTTCTGACTGTCATCTCCCCGCAAATACCTTATAAAGATGGGACAAGGTAGCATTTGTAGTGAGTTCAGTTGATCCATATTGCTCCAAATAGCGATAAGATCGATCATCATGTGACATCTGAACTCCAAGTGAAGTGAACAGAGTCAGTATTTACGACACAAGATTAACAATTTGGTATAGGAATTGTGTTACGAAGAAAACAGACCTCGTGTACCAACTACCAAACTTATGTTGACTTTGTGCACCAACCACCAAACTTAACACTAAGCGACGGCTGTTAAACGTAAATGTATGGCTTTTACGACGCGTTATGGAGCATGTTTTCTATGCATTTACTCGGCAGGCTTACCCAGATTAAAAGTACTTTTCAAGCAGTTTTAATTTCGTCATCCTGTATGGCCATTCTAGATCTACATCTGTGTTCTGCTGGTCGCCTTACGATCTGTGATGGAGAGTACTTGTGTACCACAATCACTTCTTCCTTTCCTACTACGGTGCATAGGTAGAGTAACTTCTGATAAGCTTCCGTCTGATCCCGACTCTCTCTATTTTACCTTCATCATATTTTTTTTCCGTGAGACGCATGAAGGAGGATGCATTGTGTTGCTTGACTCTTCATGCAAAATGCGGTCTCGGGTTTTCAACGGTAAATCACAGTGTGATGCATATCGACTCTCTTGTAGTGTCTGCCCCAGCGGTTGCACGAGTTTCCTCTTGGCGCTTTCACTATCACGTACTAAAGGATCCCATGACGAAAAGCGCTACTCTTCTTTGGATTTATCGATTTCCTATATCAGTCCTATCTCATAAAGTTTCGGACTGTGAATTAATACTCAAATACTGGTCGAGCGGGGTTTTGTAAGCTATCTCCATCGTGGGTGGACTACACTAATTGCGGATTCTTACAATCTCAATCTGGTGTGTACCTTTCTTAGGATTAGCTCTAAGTGGACGTTGCACTCTAAATAGCTCTGTACGCATAGTCGCAGCTATTTAATAAAAGCTTTCAACTTTTGTTCATCAATCGTGTAAGCAAATAAAAACGAGTATTTATGCTCACTTATTTTAAATACTTTACATCTGTTCATGTTAGCATGAAAGCTGTGGATCTAGTGTTGATCCTTTCTAGGTCTTCCTGCGCTTTCGTGCAGATTTATAGCGCTGTTGACTCTCTGTATACAACAGCAACTTCCGTGGACAGTCTCAAGGAGTTTCCGACGTCGTTCACTAGGTCTAAATGTATGTATGTATGTATGTATGTATGTATGTATGAACTGTAATGGTTCTTTACAAGTCACTTGGCATACTCCCTCAACTACGTCTATGTAAGACACCGGCACCTTTACAAAGCGTTGCTGCAGTGTTTGTCATATTTATTCGTAGTTTGGGTGACATTTGCGCGTATGTGTGGTAACATTGTTCATAGGTGGAATGTGGGGCTTTTCGAGGACTGGTGATGTTAATGGAGAGGTGTTTCCTTCTGCATGTCTGACTAAACTTCGCACCATGGTAGTCCAGAGACGAAGCAATGGCGCCGTACAGCTGTCAAATCTACATACACTGATCAGCCAAACCAGTATTACCATCTGCTTATTAGCACGTTGGGTTTGGCCGCAATACAGCAGAGACTCAGCATGACGTAGATTCGGCAAGTCCTTGGTATATATACAAAGGTAGGTCCATGTGGCACTAGGCGCGTACACACAAGTCACACATTTCTCCTTGAATCACGGGCCAGTAAGTTGTGGTGCAGAGAAAGAGGTCAATAATGTCCGAGAGAGTTCCATCGGGCTCGGATCAGCCGAATCTACTGGCCGAGACATCAGGCTGAGTTCAGTGTCATCCTCCTCAAAATACTGCAGCACATTTCCGGCCTTGTGACAACGTTAGACGGAGATTTCCGTCTATCCAGGATCACAGAGTCTAACAATTTGTGATTCTTCAATTTCTCCCGATGTACAAGTATTTGTTGGTCGAACACTCCACAGGTGTATTGCCAGTTCGTAGTATCCAACGGGCACAATCTTTCGGCGATCAGACATCAGGTGCGCTGGCGAATTCAGCTCCTGACTACGCCGTTGCCACCGCGATCCGCGCCCCGTGTCGGCGGTCGCAGAGACGCTAGCATCGGCGTCTGTGGTGCCGTCAATGCAGGTGCCCCGTTCACCCTGGTCGCCAGATCCCTCTGGCAGTCTTCTTAACTAAACTCAGTGCTGCTTACCAAGCCGTTTTGTGATTACAGCCGCAATCTCGGTTGATGAGATCGTCCGTAGTGCGAATTTCTATGGCCCCTCTTAACGACTCTGTCCCTGCATTTGGAAGTCTGTGCCAAGATTCTGGTACGTTCGAACTCCATCGCGTGATTCTTGGACAAACAGTGATCTGCGACCGTTGACTTGTTGGGATACATCAGTCGAATGTACCTCTGGTGTTCTCTGCAACGATCTTTGATGGTGCGAACTGTCTGCCCAGTGTGTGCCTTACCACATTGACATGGAATCTGGTATACGCCGAACTTCCGCAAACCGAGATAAGCTTTGACGCTTCTCAATAACTATCGCGTATAATGTGGCTGCTAAAGAACAGTTTTTACTTGGTGCTTCTTCGATATGCATTCGATGTTCCCCAATAGTGCGCCAGTTTATGTTATGAAGTTGGTGGCTGCCTCTTCCATCGCGACTTCTGCGGTCTCCACAGGTTGTACTTCTGTGGTGGGGCGGAGTGTGCGCCTAATCTGCAATTCGGGGTACCCGTTTTCTTCCGGTATACACCGTGGCCTAGAGTGCCATTAGCTCTTCTCTTTACCATGACGTCTCCACAGTGAATTTGATGTTGGGATGCATGAAGTTCAAATGTGTAAGGACGTCAAGGAGTTCATATTTTCCATGTGGCCAGATGACGAACGTGTCATCCACACATCGGAAAAAACACGTCTGTTTCCATTTGGGTGGTGCTAGTGCTTCCTCCTCGAAGTAGTCCATTTACAAATTCGCGACCACAGGCGAGAGTGCGCTCCCATTGTGATTCCGTCCGTTTGTTTATAGTATTCCCCATAAACAAAAAATACGTGGGGGTCAGGACATGCCTGAAAAGGTCTGTGGTCATCTCGTAGAATTTCTGACCAATAAGCTCTAGTGACTCTCGAAACGGCACCCTGGTGAATAACGAAACGACGTTAAAATTCACCAGGATATACAAGTCCTTCACCCTGACATTGTCGAGGCGATTTACAGAATCCACAGAACTGCGGATATAATGAATGTATTTACCTGCAAGAGGGCTTATTTTGCCAACAAATATATAGGTCACCTAATGTTGCTGACAATGGGCCACAACGACACCCTATCTCTCTGCGCTTCATAAAGTCTTGAGATAAAAGTTTTTTGGCGTCGTTCAGAATGCCCTAGTCCTGTTCTTCAGGTTCCTTGTAGAGTCAGCGTTGATCTTCCTGTGGAGTCGTCATCTTCTCACTGTAGCTCTGGTGAGAAAGAACAGCAGTAACGTTAGCACTGTCAGCTCATAATACAACAATGATAGGCGCTCTTTCAGGTCCCGAAAAGCTGCCCTCTCCCTACCAGTTATGTTCGACTTCGTAAGCTTAGTTCTTTTCAGACCAGGGCAGGTTTAATGACATACTTCTTCAGCTGCTTCAGGTGCGCCCTCATGAGCTCAGTCCGTCAGTCCACCTGACGATGACGATATGTCTGACCCCCGAAATATTGCACTCGTTGAGCACTATGAACCGGCAGTACACCCGTGTACTGTTCGATCAACAAATACGCCAAGAGAAACTGAAGAATCACATCATGTACATCACATAATGTACCTTTATTGGGAGGAGATGTATCGCAGCGTGAATAAACTACACATGATGTGCCACCAAAGATGCCGTTTGCTGAGTGCTCTTGCATTTCTGAAGATATGTCATGTCCATCACATCGTACCGATCTTTGATAAGGTCACGTATCATATCGATTCTGTAGCAGCCAGGAGAATTAAGAAGCGGGCCTGCCTTGGTACGTGAGAGGGTGGACTTTACCAGCCTTGAATACAATTCCCAGGACTATTTAGACTACATTTACGACTGGATCTGGGACTGGATTGATAGTTTTACGTGGGTTGAAGCCGATTCCGCTCATAGGAATGTCACAGGACTTTATAATTCAAAACTCTCACGTCTCTCTGACAAACCACCACCGGAGGTCCCATGAAGACGGCCATCAATCTGGCTGACAAGGAGCTGAGCGACGGTGTGGTATCAGGTCTGGAGAAGGGACTACTGATACGTCTGGGCTAGTAGGCTAGAGCGGCTTAAGTTGTGGAAAGGGGCCAAAATGAGGTTGCTGTCAATTGCACTCAACATACAAAATTTATTTGCCCACACACAAGATTACACAAGAATGCAAAACACTCAAAACTTTAATCGAACTCCTTGATTAACTTTAGATCGACTGAAGGCCACACTTAAAATCCAAGACGAAAGGCCTAGGTAAGAAATTGACGTAGAAGGTTCTTCTGGAGGTGTACCCAAAAACATTTTGTAAATCTTCAATCTAAACAGGCTGAAGGCCTTAGCACTTTAATTTTAATGGAACACGGCTGGGGGCCGCATATTAAGTAATAAGAAGTGTTTCAATGCAACGGCAGAAGGCTTTATCTTAAAACAATTGAAGCAAATTTAGCTGAAGGCCCCATACAAAACATCACAATCGTATGCCTTAAGGGCAAGACGAGAACATTAATTTAAGAGACATTAAAACTCGGCTGATGGCCACACATCAACACAATAATTTAATGGCTTAAGGCCTTAAAAGATTTGATGTAAGATTCGGCTGAAGGCCCCTATAAGAACAACAATCTCATGCCTTAAGGGCAAGACAAGAACATAAATTCAGGATATATAAAACTCGGCTGAAGGCCACACATCAACCAAATAACTAAAACTCAAACAGGAAAGTTACTATGTAACAGACACGGAATGGCGCTCAGAAGTTCCAAGGGTCGGCCTGGAATTTCTAGTATGATAAAAAAAATTATTAGGTTAAATATATTTCGATTCTTTCAATTTAAATCTGTGTTTCATACTAGAATGTCGTGTTCCCAGTTTGGCACAGCTTTGCCACAGAAGACACGAAATCAGTCGAAGATGTCCGTCTTCTGGTTGGCTCCTGATCGTTCTCAGAAGGAGGTTAGTTTTTGATTACGCAAAGACTTCTATTATTTGGAAAAGAACAACCCGGATTTCTTTACGTAGTTAGTATGAATTTTATAATTACCTAAGGGACCTTTAACAATGAACAGTAAAAAAAAAAATTCATTTGCAATTGAAATCATTAATAAATGGGGCACCTATGAGTTGTATAGAAGACAAGGGGCGGCCTTCTGTACACGACCAGGATGCCGCAGTATTCTCTGCTGTAGTAAAGGATGTTTGACATTTATAGAAATAATATGGCATGGGGATTAAAAAAGTATAAAGGAAAAGAACAGAATAAGAAATCTGGTAAACACTAAATATATTCAAACAATTCTCACTAGCAAATCAGGGCTTATTTATAAACAATATAACTTACACAAGTACTTTTCTAACTGTATGGTGCGATCAGATTTCAGCCTGCTCTGTGCTGTCTCCTTGGTTTACGTTTTTGTCACAAATTACAGTCATTACTTTTCTCCTTCATTAAAGACAATTCTTGCACTGTTCAACACCTTCATAACAATAACTTGCCAATTTACAGTTTCGAACATAAATTACTTGAATTTTTATTAATTAATGATGTTGTGTGCACGCTGGCAAGACCGCTCACTTTTCTAGCTTAAAGTCGACCTTCTTTTACGTTTTCACATTACAAGCAGAAGTAGTACATTAAAATCTAAAGATCTACAAAAGTTTTTTTTTTACTGTCATCTTTTATTTAGATCGAAGCGGAACGTCAGTTCAGCTTCTGTTAAAATGTTTCTTTGTCTGCGCAATCGATGTATTAGCGTCCGCGCTAGATGCGCATCTTTACAGTTACGTAAATTATATAAAACAAATGTCTTTCAAAGAATAGGTTTCATCTCATACGTTGATCATTTAATATACAGATAGGTGAATGCCTTTCCAAGGGTACTCACAGCTTTCATACTACGGAAATCCCAATAATATTACATCGCTTACCGCGTGAGGAGTAATGATTTTGAAAGATCGTTACGACTCACGCGCAGTCGTAATATTACTGGATTCACGTACTTAGTGAATGAAGTATTTAAGGATCTCTCCTTGCAAAGGGAGCAAAGCAAACATAACATAAGGCACATAGAATTATATACGTTTCACACTAAGTCGTCAAAGCTACTCACAGTTGCTTGATCATTAACAAACTTGGTTGTGGCATGATGCCATCATAAGTGTTCAAGGATTTGACACAGGTTCCTTTTTTGCGTGTTCTCAAGAATTACTTTCATTCAATCAATTGAAACATTGAAATACTAACATAGATAGAAGTACAAATCAAATACACATACAGATACATACAGGGTGTTTCAAAAATGACCGGTATATTTGAAACGGCAATAAAAACTAAACGAGCAGCGATAGAAATACACCGTTTGTTGCAATATGTTTGGGACAACAGTACATTTTCAGGCAGACAAACTTTCGAAATTGCAGTAGTTACAATTTTCAACAACAGATGGCGCTGCAAGTGATGTGAAAGATATAGAAGACAACGCAGTCTGTGGGTGCGTCATTCTGTACGTCGTCTTTCTGCTGTAAGCGTGTGCTGTTCACAACGTGCAAGTGTGCTCTAGACAACATGGTTTATTCCTTAGAACAGAGGATTTTTCTGGTGTTGGAATTCCACCGCCTAGAACACAGTGTTGTTGAACCAGACGAAGTTTTCAACGGAGGTTTAATGTAACCAAAGGACCGAAAAGCGATACATTAAAGGATCTGTTTGAAAAATTTCAACGGACTGGGAACGTGACGGATGAACGTGCTGGAAAGGTAGGGCGACCGCGTACGGCAACCACAGAGGGCAACGCGCAGCTAGTGCAGCAGGTGATCCAACAGCGGCCTCGGGTTTCCGTTCGCCGTGTTGCAGCTGCGGTCCAAATGACGCCAACGTCCACGTATCGTCTCATGCCCCAGAGTTTACACCTCTATCCATACAAAATTCAAACGCGGCAACCCCTCAGCGCCGCTACCATTGCTGCACGAGAGACATTCGCTAACGATATAGTGCACAGGATTGATGACGGCGATATGCATGTGGGCAGCATTTGGTTTACTGACGAAGCTTATTTTTAACTGGGCGGCTTCGTCAATAAACAGAACTGGCGCATATGGGGAACCGAAAAGCCCCATGTTGCAGTCCCATCGTCCCTGCATCCTCAAAAAGTACTGGTCTGGGCCGCCATTTCTTCCAAAGGAATCATTGGCCCATTTTTCAGATCCGAAACGATTACTGCATCACGCTATCTGGACATTCTTCGTGAATTTGTGGCGGTACAAACTGCCTTAGATGACACTGCAAACACCTCGTGGTTTATGCAAGATGCTGCCCGGCCACATCGCACGGCCGACGTCTTTAATTTCCTGAATGAATATTTCGATGATCGCGTGATTGCTTTGGGCTATCCGAAACATACAGGAGGCGGCGTGGATTGGCCTCCCTACTCGCCAGACATGAACCCCTGTGACTTCTTTATGTGGGGACACTTGAAAGACCAGGTGTACCGCCAGAATCCAGAAACAATTGAACAGCTGAAGCAGTACATCTCATCTGCATGTGAAGCCATTCCGCCAGACACGTTGTCAAAGGTTTCGGGTAATTTCATTCAGAGACTACGCCATATTATTGATACGCATGGTGGATATGTGGAAAATATCGTACTATAGAGTTTCCCAGACCGCAGCGCCATCTGTTGTTGAAAATTGTAACTACTGTAATTTCGAAAGTTTGTCTGCCTGAAAATGTACTGTTGTCCCAAGCATATTGCAACAAACGGTGTATTTCTATCGCTGCTCGTTTAGTTTTTATTGCCGTTTCAAATATACCGGTCATTTTTGAAACACCCTGTATATACATAAATATTGACAAGAAGAAAAAATTCTATTACAGTATTGATGCATTTCCGCCAATTTTGAGCAGAACATAAAACTTTTACCAGTCTTTCTCGTAGCGACATCACTCTTCACTTTGTAGTTGGGAGTATTTCCCATGAACTCGGATGATTTTCACAGGGGAATTCTTTCATCACCTTTCACTTTTCACTGCACTAAAACTGGGGATCACCTTTTCACATTCTGGTGGAAAACACTGGGAATTTCACAATGTGAAGGGGGAAGTGATATTTCTTGACTCGACAATCCATCAGGTCATGTCGGGAATCAGGAAAGTTGATGACTGGTTCAATGACGAATGAGTCAGTTTGGTGGCTGTCTTAATCTCATTCCAATTCATGTTTCAGCACATCAAAATACAGAAAAAAATCTGTATTAAGACTTGCTCATTAACTAGCATCTTAATCTAAGGGAATATAGAGTAAGAATTTAAGACAATAAAAATTACTACATAGACTATGTACATATACATTATATATTATTCATATTTTGTGCCTAGGTTTTATTTTCTTTCGTTAGCAAATATTAGCAAAACACGTTTTGTCTTGTACAGGTCTTTCTTAAGGAATGCATTTAGCAATAATGCCGTAGCAATTTTCATAGTTAAGGAAAAGTCATCATTATTGTCCTTTTAATGTAAATGTAGTAAAATCGTGCGTAGTTTATCAACGTTTTATTATTTTTATGTCCATTTTAATCTCAAATCTGGAGCACGCTCGCGTCCGTTATGGAGAGGACTGCTTATTGTTGAGTGCGGGCCGGCGAGCAGTCATTGAATGTTGCCACAGTGCTTCACAGTCACGTGGTAACGAACTGGAGGTTTAACAGCGTTGGCAGTCCGCGTCCTGCACGAGGCAGGTAGTTCAGTGGCTACCAACCCTTTCTTTTTTTTTTTTGAAAAAAAAAAACTTGTGCATTTTGTTGAATCGTGGGTACTGGAGCAGCTCATCAAGGCGACATGGTCAACCTGGACGGTAAATTGACTGCACCAGCGACGAAGAACAGTCATCGATGAAAATGACTATTGTCACCTATTGCAGTGAGTACAATAGCTTGTCTATCCTTTGACTGATAGTCACTGTATCGTCGTTGCAACGTGAGAATACTTGTAATGCTACTTCACACGCGGAACATCACTCGTGTCCATAAGTTTATTATAGTTTGATTCACACAAGAGATAACTAGTTTTTCGTGTCCATACATGTGTCAAATTACGATTTTACACACGTGTCCATCATTTTGTCACTGAGTCACACGCATCAATCCATACGTGTCCATTTAGGTGTCTTTATACTACAGAGTAGTACAGGTAATGCTAAAATTACTTATCATGAAAGGATCATTTACAAAATATACATAGTTTTTTTATTACTGTCCAAGACCTAACGAAAAACGTGTTTGCTATTCTGAATGGTCCTTCTGAAGCATGTTAGCTTTTATATGTATCTTACATCTGATTCTTTTCCTTTTCTTGTTGTTCTATAACAGCCTTTATTTGTTTCCTTTTTTTTCATTCACTCGGTTACATCAATAATCAGTAAAATATACCCACTTTGGCGTGCCGAACAGTTCACGTTCATAACTTCATCTAACAGAAATCTGGAAAATTATTCATATTTCCTAGGATGCTTTTGCTCATAGCAAATCAGATTTACATCACGTTTCGATAAGTAACTGCAGATACGCATTAACCAACGAGCCACGATCGTCAATACACACAATATACACACGTCAAGTCTTTTGAACCAATTTCCAAATTTCTTCCCCTACCGGGTAGGGTAGAAAGGTAAGAATGCTAAAGAAGAAAACTACAATAGGATAGTGCAAGGAAATGAAAGATACGAAGGTAGATAATAGGTGAAATAATCAGTTGAGCAAATTCATTCTTCGGCTCCACCGTTTTTAGTGTCATCCACGTGGCATAACTTGACTTCAATATTAAAATGTCGCACAAATCCGCTTCCAAAGCATCTTCAAATACATCTCTAAATCACGGTATGCGGACATAGCAGAAGAATATAAGCAGATTATCTCACTCCTCAACCAGGTATCTTAGTATCGAAGGTTTCTGCATGATACTCATGACATAGGAATAGTCTCTCTAAGTTTCTCCAATACATGAACTAATTATCATTATAAATGTATGACTCATAGTAATAAATAAATTAAAGTTGCTCTCCAGTTGCGAGTACCATTATTCATTTCTTTGTACATTAAATATATGTTGCTGCTTATACTCGGTGTAATCTACAGATTACTGTGTATCAGTTTTCCATCGTACATGGTTCTAGAGACTTAAAATATTATCCTTTGAAAGCTTAACTTAGGTTATTACTTCACAATACGGACATTCGGGTCTGAATGAGAGATTTAAAGAAAACCTTTACTACTTGGTAAAAAGGAGATTTGCCGAAACTTAAAACTAAAGCAGCAGGTGGCACTTTGGCACATCCCTTACTCAATTCAACGACTGCAGCCCTCTATTGCTCAAGAAACTTAAAACTACCTTAAAACTAAGGCAAATCTTATTTTCCAAATGCGCAGAGTACCTTCTTCAGTCACTTAATATCCTTCCAGCTCCATCATTACTTTGTGTCCATGTCACTCAAATGATTACGTCACCTGCAGAATACATGTACATGCTGTTGACTCACATACTTTCTAAACAGATCACACTCTTGTTTCAGGTTGCAGCTTAACATAATAAATGATATTTTTTAAAATGTTTTTCATGGTACTTCTTTAGGTCTACATGGTGGTAAAGTCCTTTTATTCGTCCACTAACTGGATCTGCCAACACGTAGCAACCAATATGTGGCTTCCTGACTATAACAAACGGTCCTTCGTATAGGTGTTGCCACTTACGATTTTTACGTAAGATGAGAGATGGTTTGAAGTGTGTCCTCAGAAGAACACGCTCGTTCAAACGATACGACAGAACTTTATTGACATGCTTGTCAAATGCCTTTTTTCTTAAATTGGCATGAGTTGTGAGAGAGATCAGGGCTTGTCTTAACTTATTATCTAGGTTGACTTCTGGACCTTGTATCTTGGGGATAGGATCAGCCCATTCTTAGCTTTCCTTTTGCCTGGAGATTAATTCTGAAGGTGTGAAACCCGGAGAAGTGTGCGGAAGATTATTTACAATCTCTTCAAATGGAGTAACGAAATCGACCCACCGTGTTTGCTGGTTCGGTACATAGGTGCGAATAAAACGATTAAATTCTTTGAAGACTCGTTCTGTCGGGTTACTTTGAGGTCTAAATCTTGAGATTAGAATCTGTCTATTACCATTATTGGCAAGAAACTGTCTCCACTCTTTTCCAACGAAGTTTGAAGCATTATCAGACAACATTGTTTCCGGCTTACCAAAACGAGGAAAATAATCCTTTTCTATTCGTCTTATTAAAGATTTTGCACTGGAAGACTTCATCGCGTATAAACGCACGTGCTTAGTGAAGAGGTCTAGCAGAACAGCAAGGTACTTCCTCTAGGAAGTGGACCCGCATAGTCGAGACTGACTATTTGGTTAGGACGCTCAGTGTAGATAGGATTCAAAGGTATGACATTCGAAAGATTGAAGGGCTTTGCCTTCTGACAGATTAAACAAGTGCTTGGCAGTTTATGAATTCTCTTATGCAGATTGAGTACGTAGCAATAGGCAGAAATCTTTCTTTTACGTTTCTCGGGGCCATAATGTCCCGAGGATAGGTGAGTGTACCATATGAGATATTAAACGTACTCCTCAGGAATACAAACACGCCATTGCTCCGCCAACATAGATGTACGATGAAATAAAACACCATTGTGTGATTTATAAAATTTCGACAAACGATGATTAGGGTTGTCTTGTAGAAGCTGTTTGACTCTCTTCCATTTACGGTCATTTTCTTGCAGATTACCCATCTGTCGGCAAAGACGTAGAAAATAACTACGATTCAAGGGATCTTTCATAAGGAGTATCTTGTGATTGGAAATCTGTTCTACAAGTTCCGTAGGCTCCGGCATACCTTCCGGCATGCGTGACAGTGCATCTGCAACGATGTTGTTCTTGCCTTTCACGTAAACAATTTCGAAATTGTACTCCTGTAGAAATAGGCACCAGCGAGTAAGCCTCGGATGATAGAGAGCTTACACGAAAGGAGAAAGCTAAGAGCTTGATGGTCGGAATACACTTTGATCGGATGGCCATAAATGTAATAGTTAAAACGGCGGAACGCCCATACAACTGCCAATCCTTCTAACTCTATAACAGAGTACGATCTCTCGCACTCCGTCAGCCCACGACTGGCGAAACTAACTATCCTAATCTCTTCTTTATCTCCGGTTTTCTTTAGCTGGAACAAACAAGCGCCCAAGCCTTGAAATGAGGCGTCACAAGAAATGCAGAATTCGGAGTTCATATCCGGATGACTGAGGATATTGCTATTCAGAAGAGCTTGTTTGATTTTGTCAAAGGCTTGCTGACATTCAGAGGTCCATACCCAATGAACGTTTTTCTTTAATAGATTGTGGAACACTGGACTGTTCATGGATTGATTTGGTATAAAGCGACGAAAGAAAGACGTTAACCCTAGAAACCCTTTTAATTGTCTTTTGGTGCAGGGCACAGGGAAGTTCCTTATTGCAGACAGTTTGTTAGGATCGGGAGAGATTCCCTCAGAAGAGATAATATGACCAAGGAATTTTACTTCCTTTTTTACAAACTTTGATTTCTGTAAATTGGCAGTAACGCCAAAGTTAGCTAACCTCTCGAAGATTTTCCGAATCAAGTCAAGATGTTCCTCCCATAAAGTCGAGGCTACTAAGATATCATCGATATAGACAGTTATTTTGTCCAGTAAATCATGACCTAAGACATGGTCAAGTGCGGCAATAAAGACACCTGAACTAATATTCAAGCCAAAGGGTACGACACGAAATTGGTATGACCGACCCGCAAAGATAAACGCCGTGTACTTCCTTGAAGAGGGCGACAACTTCACCTGCCAATAGCTACTTCGAAGGTCGATGGAGGTTAGAAATTTGATACCATAAAACCTTTGCAGTTGCTCCTCCAATGCTTCCGGTCGGGTACACACAGGAACAATAATTTTGTTGACGTTCCTAGCGTCTAGAACAAGTCTAACACTTCCGTCCTGTTTAAATATAGACAATAATGAGCTCGAATATGGAGAGTCAGAGGGCTCAATTATTTTCCAGTTTAACATTTTGCGGATTTCCTGTCGTACTGCTTCCTTGCGGGATTGCGGAACTGCATAGGTGGTTTTACAGTAGGTGCTGTGGGGCTTAACCTTCATGTCGAATGCATAGTTGGCTATGATTCCCGGTTCCTTAGAAAACACATTGATAAATTGTGTCAGCAGGTCGTATAGTTCCTTTCTTTGTCGGTCACCTAATCCGTCAGATTCATTAGCCTTCGTCAGTAATTCTTCATGTGTCGGTAATAAGTCAAAGTCTTCGTCCGGATCTCCCGACTCGTCTAAATAATCGAAATATTGTTGTCGAGATGTGAGCTTTACTTTATGTTCTTGGCTGGACAACTTAACTTTGGTTCTCATAAGTCGAAACACTATACTCTTATCACTGAATCTGAGAGTACACGTACCTTCATACAAATCTATGATGACACGATTCTTACGTAGAAATTTCATTCCTAGGAGGCACGGTACTGACAGATTTTTAACAACTAGAAAAGTTCATGGTACGGTGTCCGATGCAAATCTCACTGGTACATGAATTTGTAGCGTCACGTTTTGAACTATAGCGCCTACAGCTCCGGATACAGTGCACCCTTGTACTAGCAATAACAGAACTTTTGCTACAGAACACACTTTCTTATATACACATAAAGACAAAACATTGATATTGGCACCAGTATCTATTATAGCGACAAGTGGTACATCATGAATATGAATCATAGTGGATGCCTGAACCTGGTTTTCCCATAAATCCTCACCATTCAAAACGTCGTTCTCCTTCAACAAGTCATCCCGTAAATCACAGTCATTGTCATATCGTATAAGGTTGATTTGCCCTTTAATGAAATCGCCCCCAACATGTTCCGTAGCTTCCCCAAGGAGGTAAGAAAAAGGAGCTGCTTTCAGTTTTCCGCATGTTCATTAGCTTGAATTTCGCCCCCAATTACCTTTGAAGTACCGCGTGGTACGCTCGGAACGAAGTTTGCTTCCGTTTTCCACCTATGTTGCGGGCTACTTGCCGGAATTTCAGCCGAGATGGTGTGTGTTGGCTGGTTTGCTCGGGCATAATAGATGCGAGAATTTTGAGGTTCATGATTTTGAACTTGATTGTTAGTAAAAGGTGACGGACTATTCCTAAAGTTTGGCGCATACCGTTGTTTGTATTGCTTGGAAGGATCTGGAGCATTTCTCCCTTGAGAACAGTGCTGGAATTTAGGCTGGTTACTATACCGCTGTTGACTGTTGGTGTTAATCCAACGTCCTTTTCCACTGAAATTATTATTGCCTTGGCGATTGTTATTGTAGTGATAGCGATCATTGTAATTAACCGATGAATTACCGTATTGCTGTTGTGTTGTCTGGTATATGGTGTAGTACCTGTTTTGATCCTCGAATTTATGTTTCTGCTTCCCGTTGCGGCGATAATAGTTATTATCGCACGGCACGTCGTGTCCTTTACTGTCGTTGGGTTGGTATGACATACCTGAGTCTGCGCCTACGCCGTTCGTCTGTGTAGTGTGCGGGCCAAGATTAGAATTACTCCGCGCACTTGCACACACGTCTTCTTGAATCATGTCAAGGTTGTCAAGTACTGACAGAAAAGCCTCCGTGTCGTCGTCACTGACATTTACTAACTTCTCCCTAATTCATACCGGTCCTTAGTGGAAATGGGCGTGTCCCAATATTGTATTTTTCGCAGGTATTTCTCAAAGTACCTATGGCGACTAGCACTTCTCGTATTAAACGGTTCAGCATTATATACTTCCTTTCTGAGGCGTTGTTGTATGCCTGAACTCCAGAATTTGTTTCAGAAACTGTTTTCCGAAGTCAGCGTAATTATTACATCTGTCAATCACTTCTGTTCCCCAGACAGAACCCTCTCCTTGAATGTAACCTACTATAAAGCGCATAAGTTGCTTGTCATCCCAGCTTTCAGGAAAAACACCATTAAATGACTTCAGAAAAACCATTGGGTGGATGTTGCGTTTCTCTGGCAGAAAAGGCTGGAACACGCGGTGCTTGAGAACGCTTTCTTCTTTCATGAGCTCGACAAGAGTTACTTGAGCATTCTCGTTGCGTATTAACGGGTTCTTACTGCTGTGACCATGAACAAGTGCAGAGAATTTTACAGGAGACACGAGATTATTATTGTATTCGTGTTCTGAAGAAACAAAGTGTGAATACTCACTTCTATTGTCATTAGGAAAATCATTGACTTGTTGTTTCAACTACTCGATTTCCTCAGTGAGGTGTCATTTCCACTCGGGAAGATCTCGGTGAAAAACTCTACGAATCTCTCCTAATTCACTGAGAAGCGTATCTCCTGATGTACCTGGAACAGCTAAAACTTCAACTACGGCTGACTTAACAGCTTCTTTTAAGTCCTGTTGAACCTTGTTTTCTACGTACTGTTCTTTAGTCTCGACACATTCTACAAATTTTTTTACTATGTTGGAACGTACGTTTGCGGCAGCATCATTCACTCTCTTTTCAATGTTAATGTCGTAGAGCGCCTGTGTTAGGTCATTGCCTGGCCTTGCATAGTGATGACGTTGTCTGCGAGCTTGTTTACTTTAATTCCGACCTCAGCAGACTTCTTTGAGACTTCCGTTGTAACTGCCTGGCAACTTTCGACTTGTACTTTGAAGTCTTTGTACATGTTACCTGCTGTGCTCTCACATGCATCTACCTTCTGCAGAATACCTTCTACCCTTTCATTAACTTTAGTACTTAATTCCGCGATATATTCCACCGTGACTGTCCTTATTCTTGCCTCTAAGTTGGCATCAATATTATCTAACCGAGTTTTCATTGTACCAATGGTGGTAGTTAGATCAAACCATTTTCCCTCTGTCTCCTGTTCCTATTCCCTTTCTTTTTGTTCCCTTTCCTGTCTATCACGTTGTTTTTGTAAATTATACGCTTCCCTTTCTTGTCTGTCACGTTGTTTTTGTAATTTATAAGCACCCCTTTCCAGTTTCTCCTGTTCTCTTTCTTGAAAAAAAAAATTCTCATCATTTCAACCATCGAATTTCCTCCCGCTTGCTGTGACGATGATTGCTGTGACGATACGTCACGCACACTATCATCGTCTGCTGTTCTTTCCATTCCCGAATCGGGTCTGCCTGTTCCCGTTCGCGAACGTAGTGGGTATGACTTGACAACTGTGTCATCACCGTCATCCACACTGTTTGTCGGCTTACCTCTGTCATCTGCCATGTTTATTTTCAAGTTTGTGACGTAACTGCTGAAAGAAATCTTTCGCGGCACGCCGATCGTCAACTCTCAGATGCGCACGCTGCGACGCTTCCTGATAGTCAAACGTCACACCGCGGTGGCTGACAGTTGCAGAGCTATGCCGGGTAGAAGACAAGATGGCACCTAGCTTTGAAAATAAGTGACAGTCACCTACTAGACACTGAATCCTGCTATTATGGCTTCCATCTTGTGTTCTTAACCGTAGCAACAATAAACATGCTAATAATGCTAACAAATAAAGTTTGCATTAGAGATGGGCAAACTGAAACACGTAACTGTTTCGAAACAAATGAAACAGTACAATGTAATGTTTCGATACGCTGTTTCGAAACAGTGAAACAGTTTGTGATTTGTAATCTAATAAACCTACACATTTTATCATCTTGAATGTCTACTGTATAAGTATGCCCATATAAACACAAATGAGGTGCGAGAGCACTAATCATATCGCAGAAAGTATGAAAGTCTCACTTAGGCGTCTTGGCAGTTTCGTATTTCCTGCAGCAAATGCGCTGCTTTCGTGTCGTGTGAATTTTCAATTGGTTGAGGACAGCCATAGCTGAAGACAGAAGAACCACCACGAACGGAACTGGAGATGGAAGCAAACTGCAGAAACAACGGATATGCTACTGGGATTCCCACATTCCGTTAGTATGGGTAATATACCCATCCTGCTAATTTCCATGCACACAAAGGGAATCATTGTGGATAATAGGCACAGTGACTATAGACTCACAAATAACGCCAAATAATTCGAATAAATAACAAAATATAACAGAAAAAAATTTTGTCCTGGAAGGTGTTTCGAACCGTTGCTATAAATTCACCATGCTTCCCAGCCCTTCCCGTTCACCATTGCTCTATCAGTGATATTTCAAACAGATTGCTTGCAATTATACCTACATCAAATTTATGTATATGTCTAATAATTGTCACTCTACGCCTTTTTTATTCAAAATGTTATAGGCTTACTTGCGTTTCTTAATATGATTACTGTACATGAACAGAGAAGCGTATGTTATAAAAAAAGGGTAATTTAACTGAATGATTTTCACATATTTATTATTTTGAATGTGAATAATATGCGTTGTTTTATTGTTTGGTTAGTGTTCATAAAGCAGGTGTTACGTCATTTCGTAATAGGACAGTTAGCTAGAAACGAAGCTTTAATTTCGGATATCTTAAGCTTCATGCTATTACTTGTCAAAAAAATTGCGACACTCTTGAAAGTGTTTCATGAAGTGGTATGTTGTGTTTCAGTACCTGTGCCGAGCCCGAATCTCGTCCGACACAGAGCGGAATGAAACATCACTGTTTCGATACAATTAGTCCGTTCTAAGCACACGTAGACTGAAACAGCCTTATTTTGAAACAACGATACAGTTTCTGTGTCTGGCTCGAGATCGAATCTGGTCCGGTTATCCGAGACAGGGGCGGAATGAAACACCACTGTTTCGAAACAGTGAACCACAGCCGTTCCGAAACACTGAAACAGTTCCATGTATCGATACACTGTATCGAAACATAGAAACAGTGGCCAAGTCTAGTTTGCATTAAGAGATGATCAGAACTGAATTGTAACTACGTAAATAAGCAACTCTGCAAGGCAATCAACAGCGATAGGATAAAATGAAGCAGTAAGGAAAGAAATACCGTAAATCAGTTTTTTTTTAATATAAGACGCGAGATTCTATGCGTAATGAAAACCGTAGGCTACTTACATCCGTCGTTTTGCGCACTGCTGTTATTTTTCGAATTTTTTAAAATACTTCCACGGTTTTATTCAGTACTTCCTTTACGGCTTCCCGATGTCCACCGGATGATGTCATGAAACAATAACAGAACAGATTAAATTTTTTTTATCACGTCCCTGTTCGGGCGCCACATCTAGTATGATAAAAGAAAAAAAAATAGTTAAATCTATATTATTTATATATTGTGTTTCATACTAGAATGTCGTGTTCCCAGTTTGGCACAGCTTTGCCACAGGAAACACGAAAGCGGTCGAAGACGTCCGTCTTCTGGTCGGCTCCTGATCGTTGTCAGAAGGAGGCTAGTTTTTGCTTACGCAAAGGCTTCTACTATTTGGAAAAGAACAACCCGGATTTCTCTGCGTAATCAGTATGAATTTTATAATTACCTAAGGAACCCTTAACAATGAACAATAAAAAAATTGAATTTGCAAATGAAATCATTAATAAATGGGGCAGCTATGAGCTGTATGGAATACAAGGAGCGGCCTTCTGTCTACGACCAGGATGCCGCAGTATTCTCTGCTCTAGTAAAGCCTGTTTGACATTTATAAAAATAATATGACAACGAGGTAAAAAAAATAAAGGAAAGAATAGAATAAGAAATCTGGTAAACACTAAATATATTCAAATAATTCTCACAAGCAATTAGGGCTTATTTATAAACAGTATAACTTACATAAGTAATTTTCTAACTGTATGGTGCGATCAGATTTCAGCCTGTCCTGTGCTAGCTTCTTGGTTCACGCTTTTATCACAAATTACAGTCATTACTTTTCTCCTTCCTTCGAGACAATTCTTGCACCGTTCAACACCTTCATAACAATAACTTGCGATTTACAGCATCGAACATAAATTACTTGAATTTTATTACTCAATAACTATTGTCTGCACGCTGGCAAGACCGCTCACTTTTGTGGCTTAAAAACGACCTTTACACTTTCACATTACAAGCAGAAGTACGATAAAATCTGGAAATCTACAAAGATTTTTACTGTCATCTTTTATTTAGATCGCAGCGGAACGCTCAGTTCAGCTTCTGTTAAAATGTTTCTTTGACTGAGCAATCGATGTATTAGCGTCCGCGCTAGGGGCGTATCTTTGCAGTTATGTAAATTATATAAAAGAAATGTCTTTCAAAGACTAGGTCTCATCTCATAAGTTGATCATTTAATACACAGCTAGGTGAATGCCTTTCCAAGGATACTCACAGCTTTCATACGACGTAAAGCCCAATTATATTGCAAGCCTCAGAGACCCAGAAATGTGGTGTCTATTGCTTCAATAACAGTACCGCCATTTTAAGAAAATGTATTGCCAGTACGGATATGAATCGGTGTAACAAGTTTAATGCTCTCATTCTATCGAAATATTGCTATTGAGTGTGGAAAAAGAGATTTTTTTCTATAATATGTAAAGTCAATGAACGGATGCAAACCTTCTGCATCTACAGCCATATTCTGCATACTGCTGTGAAGTGCGTCGCATCGGGTATTTCCAGTTGTACCAGTCATTAGGTCTTCTTCTCATTACATTCACGTATGGAGCGTTGCAAGAGTGGTGGTTATTTAAACGGGTACGTTTATATAAAATAAATGCATGTTATTTTCATATGTATGTAACATGCTCGATGAATATTACATTGATAAAATCCAGACGGCGATTGTTTGACAGAGACAAAGCTTTAACATCAGGTGTGCTTCAAGAAAACGGTAAAGGGCTCTTAATGTTGTTAATATAGGCTAAAAGTTTCTTCGCTGAATATGCTTTCGTCGACGGGGAACTATCGTCATTGGGCGATACTCAGGAAAAGTAGAAAGACTTGCACAATTTTTCGCTGAATGTAGTGAATTTAAATTTGGTTAAATGGGTTAAAATGCTTATAGCAAAGAGAAAGAACCCCAATGGTATACACTATGGTGTCCTTCTTGAGAACTTCGTATAAATATTTAAGGATAGTTCAAAGAAGCGATATGAAGTGGGACAATCAAGTAGAAGTGTTCAGGGTGCAAGGGTTCAGGGAAAATGCAGTTAGAGAAAGTTGTACAATAGGTATCGAATGAATTCCTAGACACTTTGGTAGGGTCGTATCAGACGGGCACAACCCATGTGAAAGTGTAGCAGAAATACTCAGGGTACTTAAATGGCAATCATTGGAAAAAAGACAACATGATTCCTACGAAAGACTATCGGGTACATTTACAGAACTTGCATTCGAGGAGCATTGTGTGAGGTTCGGTTGAAGCAATCGTATATCTACCGTAGAAGCCGTCAGAATGAGATAAGAGAGATTGTGTCACTTACAGAGGTATAAAGATAGTCGTTTTTCCCTCGGTCGATGGATGGGATTCATATCAGGCAACTTGGATGACCAGATCGTTCTCTCGAATTATACACAATGTTCTTCAAACCAATCTCGAACAATTGTGGCCCAGTGACATGGCGCTGCGTTATCCACAAAAACCCCATCTTTGTTTGGAAACATTAAGTCCATGAATGATAGCAAATGGACTCCAAGTAGCCGAGCGTAACTATCTCCATCAATGATCAGTTCAGTTGGACCAGAGGACCCAGACCATTCCGCGTAACACAGCGCACACCATTATGGAGCGACCACTACCTTGCACAGTGTCTTGTTGAAGATTTGGATACATGGCTTCGTGGGATCTGCGCCATACTCGAACACTACCATCAGCTCTAACCAGCTGAAATCGGGCATTATCTGACCAGGCTACGGTTTTCCAGTCATCTGGGGTCCAACCGGTATGGTCACGAGCGCAGAAGACGTGCTGTAAGCTATATCGTACTGTGAGCAAAGGCAATAGCGTCGGTCATCTGCTGCCACAACCCATTAATGCTAAATTTCGCCGCACTGTCTTAACGGATATGTTGTTAGTCGTACGTCCCACAGTGATTTCTGCGGTTATTCCACGCGTTGTTGCTTGTCTGTTAGCACTGACAACTCTATGCAAACGCCGCTGCACTCGGTTGTTAAGTGAAGGCCGTCGGCCACCACACTGTTCGTGGTGAAGGTAATGCCTGAAATTTGATATTTTCGGCACTCTCTTGACACTGTGGATATCGGAATATTGAATTTGCCAACGATTTCCCAAATGGAATGGCCCCCACTTCTAGCTCCAACTACCTTCCGCATTCTAAGTCTGTTAAATCACGTCGTGTTGCCATATCATGTCGGACTCCTTTTCACACGATCACCTGAGTACAAATAACAGCTCCGCCAATGCACTGCCCTTTTACACGTTGTGTACGCGATATTACCGCCATCTGTGTATGCGCATATCACTATATCATGACTTTTGTCATCTCAATGTATAGTTCCATGAGGGCTGATTATTTACATGGAGATGTAGATGAAATACATTATAGCCTGTGTTTTTCAATTTCTAATCTAAATCTGCAGCGATTGTGCTTGCGTAGTTCGCAACAAAAGAGTGTTCGGTACCTCCAGAAGATGAAGGGAAGGAAAAGAAATGTGCATCGTGTGGATCCCACATTCCTGCAGATCGCATGGCATGACTGCATCTAAACGCATTGTAACAGGTGTATCGAGTATCAATCGATTGTACAATAATGTCATATCTTTGTTCTCAAGCTGTTACATGTAAGCGAGCAGCGACGTTGTATGCTGTATCGCAGAGTTAGGTTATCATCTTTGGTGTGCGCATAGGTGCCATAGCAGATAGTAGTTAGCTGTGTTAAAGTTAGGAAGCAGTTGTAATGTTATGTTTCAAATGTGGTCTCAATTTATCGATCTGTTTAATCAAGATGATTATGTAATGGTAACTGATCTGAGAAGAAGGAAGTGTAATGGAATCTTTTATTTACTTGAAGAGGAGTTAGAAGGTAATTTTTTTGAAGTCACTCTTTTATCATTGCAGCACCATTTTTCACCTACCTTTATGTTACAATTCTTAACTAATCGTGGTTTTTTCCAAAGTAGAAAAGGAACCAAGTGTGTTCCGAAAATACTACGATTTGCAACTAACGGAGAACTCATTGCACCTCACGATTGTCTCTATGTAGATATAGTAATTTGCAGCTTTAGCATAGCGACGCGCAAGACAGAGCAGTACTCCGACGCATTATCCAGATTTGCGCAAAATAGAGGTAAGGACTAAATATTTTGATGTTTCTTTTTTTTTATTATTCTATTAGGGCCAACTTATGTCATTCAGAGGAAGTTGGATTTTTTTCTGTGTTGTGTATCAGTTTTAGTTCTGGGATCAGTTTTGCAAACTAATTATCGTAGGTTTTATGTCAAAGTTCATTATTCAGGCAGTTTATATTATTCAAAATTCTTGCAGTCAGATTATTCACTTTACTAGTATTAATACTATGCTGTCCGGCGACAGCATAGCGCGAATTACCGGTTAAGGCCAGCGATACTACAGTGGTGACAGTGGTGTCGTGTGCACAGCATCATTCAGTGGCCGACGTCAACACAGTGGTGTCTTGAGTATAGACAGTATGACAAAGTGGCCGGCGACAGCGTTATAGTATCTTGTCCGCTCTGTTGGTGTTTTGTTTAGGTAACAATAAGTTAGGTCAAGGCCGGCGATACTACAGTGGTGTCGTGTGCACAGCATCATTCAGTGGCCGACGTCAACACAGTGGTGTCGTGAGTGTAGATAGTATCACAAAGCGGCCGGCGACAGCGTTTTAGTATCCTTTGCGCTCTGTTGGTGTTTTGTTTAGGTAACAATAAGTTACACACCTCAACAATTACTTGCCATTTCATCATGGCAGACGATACGATTATTTACGATGAATGCTCAGTCGTCTTGTCTGACGTTTCGGACGACTTGGTCGAGTGGCAAGAAGACATTGAATATCAAAAAAAGGAAAGTGAAGCAGAATCGTCGGAAGATATTGAAATACGTCCAAGAAGAATTCAGCCAACGTTACGGTTGCCAACTGATCCGGATGAATCAGAAGAAGACGACAGTGCACAGTGGTCAGACTTTGATTTACCGACGACCAATAATAAATTTGAAGGATCTCCCGGTCCAAACAAATTTCGAGGATATAGTAGAACTGTATATTGGGAACGATCTATTAGAATATATTAGCAACGAAACCACCAAGTACTACAGTCAAAATTTCAATAGAAGGAAACTGAATGAAAAAAATTGCCAAATTTGTCGACGTTATGGGACCCGAGAAAATGGTTTGTGCTTGCTATCCTTATGGAAATTGTAAAAAGAACAAGGATAGATGATTATTGGTCAACGAATCCGTTAATAGACACACCGATATTTCGCAAAACGATGTCCCGCAACCGATTCAGACAACTATTATCATCTTTACACTTTTCCGACAACAACAATAAACCAGATAATGCCGACCGGCTTTTCAAAGTGCAATTATTTTTCCAAAAAGTTTAAAGAAACCTTTAATCAACTGATGAAGGAATGATAGCGTGGCGTGGACGGTTAAATTTTAAAGTTTACAATCCTTCGAAAATTACGAAATATGGCATGCTCACTCGGATGCTGTGTGATTCGAGTACGGGATACGTTTCCTCATTCAAAGATATATAGCGGCGCTGGACAGCATTTAGCAAAAACAGTGGTGGAACTATTGACACTTTCTTATGGAAAGTGGCATCACCTCTACGTGGATAATTATTATAACAGTGTAGAACTTGGAGAGAAGTTACTTGAAAAGAAAATTCGAGTTTGTGGAACGATACAGCAAAATATGTAATTCCCGGAAAAATTAAAGCCCGCAAAAGTTAATGTGTTTGAAGCTCGTCATCAACGGAAAGGTGAAGTACTCGCATAGGTAAGGAGAACTTCGAAAACTAAATCGATAGGAATGATTATACAATATATAATGTCACTTTTACTGACACTCATAGAAAATGTAGGAAAACCAATTACACAATAAAAAAACCTGAAAGTGTATTAGACTACAACAAATACATGAAAGGAGTGGATCGGGCAGACCATTATTTGAGTTATTACCCTATATACAGAAAAACTATAAAATGGTCAAAAAGGTTTGCATGCACCTCTTTAATTGCAAATTCAAATAGTTCAAATGGCTCTAAGCACTATGGGACTTAATATCTGAGGTCATCAGTCCCCTAGACTTGGAACTATTTAAACCTAACTAACCTAAGGAAATCACACACATCCATGCCCGAGGCAGGATTCGAACCTGCGACCGTAGCAGCAGCGCGGTTCCGGACTGAAGCTCGTAGAACTACTCGGCCACAGCGGCCGGCGAATTGCCCATTGCTTAATGCGTTGCGTACATGGAAATATTTCTGTACAGACAACAAGAGTCTCCGATTTCACGATTTTTTATTGAAAGTGTCTGATTCGTGGATAAAAGATCAGGTACCTGCTTCTGAGCAAACCTTGGGGTTGCCACTAAATCGCGTACGTCTCATCATGATCCGGTTGACAGACTTTCCGGTCACATAAAGCAACACCAGCTAATACTTATTTCCGAGACGAATAAACGAAAACGAAGGAACTGCCATGTATGTTCCAAAAACAAACAAAAAAAGGAGAACAACGAACTTAACCTGCAAGTCTTGTAGAGTTGCGTTACGTCTTGGAGACTGTTTTGCTGCAAATCATACGAAAGAGAAGTACTTTACCAAAGACAATGCAAATTAGCAAATATATGAAACAAACAAATTTTGTTTTTATGTACGTATGTATATCTCCGACATTTTATGAAAGTGGGGGAACAGGACTGTGAACTCATGAGAACTAACGACGAGATTAGTAAATCTTAATAATTTATAATCTCTCGATAATATCAAGAACGGCCGGCGACAAACCAAGTAATCCGAACTAGCGATGCCGGCGCCAAGCGAATGCATTTGGACGAGACGTGCGGACGGCAAGGTGTTAAACGCTGGCCTTCTCATTTCAACAGTTCAGTTTTCTATTACGATTTATTAATAGCTCTGCACAGTTCTTGTTATTCAAAACAGAGTACGTCAGTCATATTTTTATTATGTAAAGAGAACTTTAATTGTGTCGGATGTTAAAATTGGATAATAAAGGGTCTCGTCACCTCTGCCGTAGCCCATCGGTGGCAGATGTTAAAGTAATCAGTGATCGGATCATGTGAATCTCTTTGTTTCCAGCACTGTTCAAGTGAAGCGTACCTTCAGCAAGACTATACGCTCCAGAACACATCCAGGTGGTTTGAGAAAGCTGCTTGTGGCGCGACTCACATTTCCTGTTTTCGTTCAGAAACATTACCTGACTGTGAATATTGTTTTGAAGTGCACCTGCATTGTGTGTCATTGTTTGGGCACTGCCGCTCTCATTCGATGCCGCCGCGGGGAATTAGCCGAACGGTCTAGGCGTTGCAGTCATGGACTGTGAGGCTGGTCCCGGCGGAGGTTCGAGTCCTCCCTCGGGTATGGGTGTGTGTGTTTGTCCTTAGGATAATCTAGGTTAAGTAGTGTGTAAGCTTAGGGACTGATGATCTTAACAGTTAAGTCCCATAAGATTTCACACCTCCTCATTCGATGCCTATAAAAATACTTACGTGGAGTTCAGTTCACTAGTACGCATAAAAATGAATTACACGCCCAGCATACGAGTAGGAGGAAACTCTTGAAAGAAAGAAGAAAGTACGCCAGACTTTGGACATTCAAGCATGCAATATATTTACAGTATGTAAGCACGTAATTAATACGGAATGAGCGACCACACTGTGTGACACTCAATAGTGCACTGAAAGACTAATTTTGTTAACAGATTGGAAGTTACTCCATAGAACATTTAGTTATGTACTTTGTCTAATGATCCAATAAGAAACGAACAACGAAAAGAAATAGGATCCACTAGTATTACTACGCCTCACAGTGACCTCATACAAATCCTTGGGTGTAACATTTAATACGGATATGAAACTAAACGATCAGAAATGTTCATTTGCAGATAAAGTAGATGGTAAACTTCGATTCAGTGGTAGAATTAATAAAATGTAGTCAGTCGACAACGGAAACTGCTTACAAAATACTTGCATGACCCATGTTAGAACATTGCTCAAATCTGAAGGACCCAAACCAGATAAGACTAACAGCGATAGACAACATATAAACAGGACAGGTTTGTTTGAGCCGTGGGAGGGTGTCAGGGAGAAATTTACAAAACTTAGATTGCAGACTCTGGCGTTAGGAACTTGGTTATTCTGTATAATAAATATTAGTAAATTATAATAATGATGCTGTCACTATTTGTTGGTAATATTTACTGACAAAACGCAACCTAACGCTAGATTGACTGCTTACGGCTATCCTGTGTGGCTGTTTTTTAGTACGACTTAAAAAGAGTGAGATATTATTAATTGATCACCGATGCGTCAGTTCTCCATTGTGTTCAGGAGACGTACGGATTGATTACGCGAAGGGATTTTCTTAATTGACCTTTTGACCCGGATTGCCTTCACGCAATCAGAATCTTCGATGAAAATACCCAAGGGATCTATTTGAATATAAAAATGGAAATGAAATCAAATTAGTGGAATTTCGTAAGAGAAAGATTAACAGATCGGAAGTTGAATACATTAGTGGTCTCCCAAATACAATCGAGACACCGCGATAAAGAGAGAGCCTGTAACAAAGCTCATATACAATTTGAACATCATTTTTGGTTAGTGAAAGAAAAGAATAGGAAGAAAATTACTGCATCGTAAAATATTAATATATTTTTAACAAATTGGTTTTAAACTTCTAGACACTGACAAACACACACTAAATGCATGACTTACATCTGATATTTCTTTTGTACATGGCGCAGTCCAATATTCGCTGCTTTGTCAGTCCTTTCCTTCTTAAAATTAAATGTCCTTGCGTGTGCGTAAGTACGTTGTATCCTCACCCGAGTTACCGAAATGTTTGTCGTCGTTTCACATAGTCTTTACACAAAATAAAAATATATCTTGTAGCAATGCTATGTAGTACATCTTAACATGTCGGCGACCAAAAGTACAAGGGATAATGAAGTCTCTAGAATATTTCTTAACAAAAGATAGATTGCTCTTTCTTCTTTTTCGCAGTTTCTTGCCATCAAGCGCTGGGGTAATGATTTTAAATATCTGCGCCCAGCGGGTCATAGTGTTTATCTAGAATATTTAAACCCTGGACGCGCGTCTTGGTATAGGCGCACTTTATAAAAATATTTCGTCTCTACTCTCGTGCTGTGATGCTTAGCATTTTTACGAACCACAGGTCGTTGGCTGTCCTTTTCTTTCACGACAAATACCTCATATGCAAAGTATCTGAAATCCAATAATATTACAAGACCCTCGATGACAGAAATTGTTCTACATAAGCCTACAAGGTTTCAATTACTATCTTCAAGAGAGGAATCCAGGAATATACTACAATCCCCTATTTATTGCTTCTGTAGCGATTATGAAAACAAGATTAGAGTAATCAAACTGTGGAACGGGGTCTATTGGAGTTATAGACAGCAATGGATTTCGCCACTCCTCCCAAGCGTACGGGCACCTTTGGTACAGATGAAGTATTTCTTCCTCCATCCCAACCCCTGCACAGTCTGACACAAACAACGTGTACCCTCATGCCTCCCCCCCCCCCTTTCCGAGATGTTTACATGTTTTAATGTTCTATATTTAACTTTGTTAAAATCATTGAGCACAATTGGGCTATTCCACTACTGCTGCCACTACCGCCACGATTGTGTGTGATTCAGAAGCAGGAATGGTTTTATTTATTGTTCGAGCAAGAACGTCAGGTATTTTTATTTAAACAATTATGCTCAGGCAGGTACATTTTATTTTAACAGTTTAATATGCAAAACATTGCGTTAGGTACGCAGGTCGTGTACATGGCTGCTGCAGAGGGATCAGCCACACTCCACTCCCGGGGCTGCACCCGGCCGGTATCTACTGCCACGACAGGCGAAAGCTGGACCACCGCTAGTGCTCCACATCCCTTGCCTCTTCACTCCCCACTCTCCAATCACAGCAACATTGGCTGGGATTCAGCACAGTGTTTTGCTACTCTACAGAGAGAGGCTGCACCTGCAAACTCCCCACATGTTGGATTCCGCCGTTTCAGGTGCAGACAATAGAGCGGCTCGTACACCCAGGTCACTTCGATCTCTTAAGCTATTCCTGTAACAGAACTTTTGCATCAAAGGGCTGCTGCCTCACTCAATGTTTTGCATTGTATACACTGATAGGCCAGAACATTACGACCACCGACCTACTACCGATATAAACCCGTCCAGGCGATAGGAGCGTCACTTTGCGAGGAATGACGATTAATTAGACACACACGTGGCCTATGTAGTATCAGTGAACGTACTGTCCGTTTGTAGAATGGGGGAGGCGTGCGACCTATCTGAGTTTGACCGAGGCTAGATTGTAATGGCCTGGAGGCTTGGAAAGACCATTTCAGAAACTGTAGAACCTGCCGGGTGTTCAAGGAGTGCTGTGGTAAATGTCTTCAACAAGTGGCGAAACCAAGGTGAAACTACATCCAGGCATCGTGGGTTTGGACGGCCACCCCCCCCCCCCCCCTCCCCCCACTACAGATGTCGGATGTGGTAGGCTGGGCAGACTCGTAAGAAAGGACAGGCGGCGAACTGTCGTAGAACTAACAGCAGACTTGAATGCAGGGCAGAGTACAAGTGTGCTTGAACAAACAGTGCACCGAACACTACTAGCAGTGGGACTGTGCAGCCAACAATCCACGCATGTGCTAATGTCATAACCAGGGCGTTGGCAACTGTGACTGAAATGGGCACGTGGTCATCGGTACTGGACGCTGGTGCAGTGTCAAAGCGTCGCATGTTCTGAAAAATCCCGATACCTTCTTCATTTGGTCGAGGGGAGAGCGTGAATCCGTCCTCTTCCAGGGCAACAACTCCTTGACACCTACACTGTGGTGCAGAGACAAGCTGGTCGGATCCCCATTATACTCTGGAGAACATTCACATGGGCCTCCATGAGTCCACTGGAGTTCGTGCAAGGCACCATGACGGCCAAGGAGTATTGTACACTGGTTGTAGACAACGTACACACATTTATGGCAGTCATATCTTCCGACAGCAGTGCCACGTTTTCAGCAAGATAATGCGCCATGTCACAAGGATGGGGAGCTTGATGGCGTGGTTCGAGGAACACGGTGGTCCTCTCCAGTTGATGTGCTGGTTCCTCAACTCGCCAGATCTGAACCCATTCGAATAAATCTGAGATGTTATTGAACATGACGTCAGAGCCCATCGCCACTCTCCCCGGGGTTTCCGGAAATTATTTGTCTTGTGTGTGTAGATGTGGCACAAACTCCCTCCAGTGATCTACCAAGGCCATATTACTTCATTGCCACGATGCGTCGCCACTGTTATCCTTGCCAATTAGGCAGGTGGTCATAATGTTCTGGCTGATCAGGGTATGCCGGCCGCAGTGGGCGTGCGGTTCTAGGCGCTTCAGTCCGGAACCGCGTTGCTGCTATGGTCGCAGGTTCGAATCCTGCCTCGGGCATGGATGTGTGTGATGTCCTTAGGTTAGTTAGGTTTAAGTAGTTCTAAATCTAGGGGACTGATGACCTCAGATGTTAAGTCTCATAGTGCTCAGAGCCAGTTTTTTGATCAGGGTATTTTTGTGGTTTCCTATTACTGGCACTGTTATTGAAACATAGATAATTGGAGATACCGAACTGAATAAATCATAATTACATTATTACTCTGCAATGACTCACTGGAGGCTATGAGTCCCTTATGAAAAAGTAGGAAAAAAAAATCTCTGAACAATCTCCAAAATTTTGTGAGTGTGTTTCGGATTTACCCTGCATGTGAAGGCTTACTGCACACTCGACCTTGTTATCAAGTAGAGGCTACTTACAATTGCATTGAAAAGTACAAGCAAATTTAGAGCTTGTTTCTGGAAGTGACGTCATGATCACATGACCGGAAGTGCCATCATTTCAAGTTCTGGAGTATATTAAAAGCCTTAATAGTGATATTTGATCAATATTCTGCTGTAGCATAAAGTGTGAACATGGCTCTCTCCATATTACTTAACACACCTCAGGTTCTTGAGAAGAAGACAAGATGATTTGCCGAACCTTTTATTTGTGGTGATTACTGGAAAACACGGGAATCTTGTTACTGTTATTAGTAATATCAACTACGTCGTCAATGAAGCTCTCCTTAGCAAAAAGAATTTGAATATACTTACACTCATTACAGGACCGTTTTGTGACAGTATTATGGTGGCTCAAGTTCATGACCCAGAGGACTGTTCAGAACGGTTGGAGAAAGGATGGTCGCTAATGTTAAAGACGGAAATCCTCCTGCATCGGAACGATAATATGACAGCAAGAGGAATATAAAGAAAAATTGGAAAGGAAGCAGTTGAAATCATTTTGTGGAAATACAAAAATCCTGTGTCTGCACCATAAACAGTGGAGCTGGCTGACTTCAAAATGGATGTCCTAGTGGACCAGCTGCCTGGAATCTTGCAGCAGCTTCTTGTAGACGACAGGTACCTCATTGTCGCTGTTATTAGCAACAAATTTTTGCTCGGATCTTTAACAGACTGGAAATATGTAATTACCAAATATTAAACGATGACTTCAGTGTGCAAGAAGACTACCAAGGACGTACTAATGTGCCTGTGAACAATAATAAGTGTAGCGTTGCTCTTGGGGGGCGAAAAGAAAAAGAATTGTTATTTTATATGTTTTTTGAAAAATGTGAAAAAGTGAATATTTTGGTGGGCCACTTGGCAACGGAATCTGGGTTTGATTACACTATTATATTAACATATGTTGAGCATTAAATACCTGAATAAGAGCAGCAGATTGATTTATTTGAGATCGTTCGGAAGAAACATTATCATTTCTGTACATTTTTATAGTGCGATGTAGTCATACCCGGAACAACACTAAGGAACCAGAAGATTTATAGACTTTAAAAGAAATGCAACACTACACAATTAAAAAAAAGAGTTGATTCAGAAATAATAGGAAAACGATAATGTTCCTTCTGCCTCATGCTGCGTTCGGCCCACCAGCATGATCGTAATTTCTGGTGATGAACTAACACAAAATAATTATCATTCAAGTAAAGGAGGAGATGGAAATCATCAAGGTTAATTTACTAAAATAAGCACACTTATCTTTAACACACGTTTTTTTAATGCTATGTACCTTTTCACCTTAAATTACAATAGATGACCATTGTGGTTAAATACTTTATACATAACAGTCAAAATGTTCTCTTGATGCTGTCTGTTCGTATTCAATTACAAGAAACTACATGTTTTCCGATCGGAAAAATAATAATTAGCATATTCACTCAACATTTTCACATGAAATATAAAATACCGTTGTAGAACGCAGCAAGTCCGCGTCCGCCTTTCATGGAATACAAACAATAAAAATATCATCACTCGATACGTGTGCATAGAAATTTACAGGCACCGCGTAAGAACGGCAAAGATAAAGAATAACAGATTCTGTCGCTGCAATGCGATGGTTCATTTCTTTTACTTTACAATTGTTCGATAACTTTAGGCCATCAGGCGTTTACTATTGAGCGTATATTAATGTTTGTGAGGAGAAAATTATTAATACTACACTGTATGCAAGAAGACTACCAAGGACGTAGTAATGGAACTGTGAACAATAATATCCTTTCTTTCAGGGGTGCTAGTTCTGCAAGGTTCGGAGGAGAGTTTCTGTAAAGTTTGGAAGGTAGGAGACGAGATACTGGCAGAAGTAAAGCTGTGAGTACCGGCCGTGAGTCGTGCTTCGGTAGCTCAGATGGTAGAGCACTTGCCCGCGAAAGGCAAAGGTCCCGAGTTCGAGTCTCGGTCGGGCACACAGTTTTAATCTGCCTGGAAGTTTCAATAATAAGACAGCTTGATTAGACTATTTAGCATGGATGAGCTCTAAGTGGAGAATAAAGTTGTATAACAAATTCATATGTCAAGTCACAATCCTAGAACTGAACGAAGATATCGGTAAATGTCTTATCGATTTTGTAAATTGTCCAGTCATGTAGCTCCAAATAACTTTAACGTCTTTCTCAGTTAAAGAAAATGGGATCACCAGACTATAGGCTACAATATATAACTACAAAACGGTCGATTTGAGCCTGTGGAAAACCGTCGAAGTATATTAAACACAAACAAGCAACATTTACAATGTGCTCTACTGTATTCTGTACCAATCGCTTCTATGTGGCTAAACTATTGAAGAACTTACAGAGAAGTTGCTTGGTGACGTTTAGCAGTGTTTTACAATTTAGGGACATTAAGAATACTCAAAAGAAGAACGCTGTACAATTAAATGTTCCAGCCAATTAAGACCAAACAATGACTATAAACTATTTTCTGTCTGCCTATAGTTTTCATTATTTACCTGTAAACTATGTGACAGTTTTTAACCGAGGCTCCAACAATAATGGCAAGTGTTACACGTAAGTGTTACGACAAAGCTGGAGATACAAATTTTTCTCCATCTAGGACATTTTTCTCCACAATACCATTAAATATAATTACTGTTGAATAAGTATTAATTTCCAAGAATAATATTACTACACAGGCATTAAGAGAAGTAACAAATGTTCAAACAGACTTAAATGATTTCCTAATAAAGAAATTACTGATTTGCATGCAGCTAATGAGCTGTAAGTTATTGAAGTAAGAAAACCGAAACGAGTATTTGACAAAATCAACAGTCATGAAGGAAGACATTAAACTGCTATTGGAAAAAGACCAAGCCATCGCTGGTATGCAAACATGGCTTATAAATTACGGAAAAATTGAATATGACGCAGTATGTGGAAAAATGTGGGTATGACTGAGGAATAAAAGGTAACAGCATTTACTGTAAATGCCAAATCAATGGGTTCGAGTAGCTGCATTCTCATTAGCACCTGTTTAAAAAGAATGGCTATATTGTATAAACATGTAGAGAACTGAGCACTGTGCACCCAGCAACAGAAAAGCAATTTGTAGAACTTAAATCCAACGGAATAACTACGATTAGTGACCATTCACTTGCAAAAGAGGAAGATTTGAGGTTCTAATGCAGATTCCACAATAACGTGCAGCAGAAGAGTTGGCGACATACACCTAAAAATATCTGGAATGCTTGAACTATAGTGTAGTGCTTGGAATAAAAGACAAAATTAAAAGGCTAGAGAAACTGAAATAAGGAATGAAGCTAAATGTTATGATCATACAAGTGATAGTTAATAGGAAAAGAATTAGATATGTATTAGAATTCGAGAACATACTTTCGTTGTTTTGGTCAAATTACTGGCTGGAAAAAGTTATATTTTTCGAATGTAGGTTTGAATAATAAGTTGAAAATTAATCTGGAAGTTAATCAAACTAAACCAAACAAATGCAGTCAGCTGTTTTCAGTTTAAATGTATATGCATTAATCAATAAATCATTTTTAGAGCATATCTTGTTTCCTTATTTGCTGCTCCCATCAGAAATCATAAAAGAATCTTTTGTGTTCAAGAGATTTCGTCTGTATTTGGGATTATGACAAGACCACGTGATCATCACACTGGAGGCTACAAGATACTACTAACGAATGAATGTTTTTTAACTATATGGAAGATTATTCCTATTAAATGCCAACAAATAGTATTTAACAATACTGTGTCAATCACTTTTATGTGGTGTTAAGTTATCAGTTAGGTTATAATAAAACTGATGGGCTGTATTTAATAGCGTTCAGAAATTTATCTACTGCTGTCCAAGTAAACATTCCTGGAAATCAAGATAAAGAAAAATTATTAACTATGTTCTCTCTGGCTACAGTTTTCATTATTTATCTGGAAATTATGTGGAAAGTTTTAACCCAGGGTTCAACAAAGATGATACATGTATAATACACAAGTGTCTTATTAAAGCTTGGGAAATATATTTTTCTCAGTACAGAATATTAATTTCCATAATACTGTGTTATACTGATATTCTCATACAGTACTGGTTCCCAAGAATAACGTTATCCTGCAGGTATTAAGAAAAAGAACAAACGTGTCGAAGAGACTTAAACCTTATCGTCTCAAAAAATGAAACTGTCCTATGATGGCATTTGGTTAAACATTAACTGCACTGGAATTCATGGAAAGCAGATGAAATTTAAGAAAATTAATTGTGATGGGGATCTAAGTCAGAACTTTCTGAGCCAGAATTGGTACACATTTTCCAACTTTATTGCAAAGAGACAATTCTACATGATGGGATATTACAAGATTTAACGCCCCTAATGAAGACAAACTTCAGTTGAGTATGGAATGCGGGTACAATGGAGAAGAAAAAATATGATGCACTTCATTAACTCAGAATTTTTATTGTTTCCACAGTTCAACCATTTTCAAATTTTACTTAAGGTACTAAGCTGGAAGGGTTTTCGTTTTGAAGATCTGTCCAAGAAACCTGCTAGATGCCTTGGGCGTCCTTTTGCGGTCTGGATCGTTGAAATCTACATAGTGAAGTCCAAATCTGGTGCTGAAAAATAGTAAAGTATAATATTTAACCAATCTGTAAGTAAAGTACAATGTAAATAAGGTACAGAGTTTAAGCAAGCTGCTTATGAACTGAAGACATTTCTATGGCTGTGATTGCAGTATCTTTTTAGTTATCAAGTTAGCAGTAGTGCATGTAAGAGTCGTACACAAGATATTTGGACAGCATATCTACTACTGGCTGTATAAATGTTCTATGCCATCCAAGTTAGATACTGTGAGACCTTCATACTATGAAGTACTGACCAGAACGTTTGTGGGCAACAAAACATTTGTCTAGAGTTACTTACGTGAATCCTGTGCCCCACTCAAAGTTATCCAGGAGACTCCAGGCTGTGTAACCGATGATGTCGACACCGTCCTCGTTAATAGCCTCCAGCATAGCAGCCAAGTAGTCCTGTTAGCAGAGAAAGAAAACTTTATTTTCATAAATAGAAGCTACGAAATGTAATTAGTGGTAAATATGACGGAACCGCGTTTACAGGTAGAACAAATGCAACACTGTGTGTCCGTCATATTAACAGTGATGAAATGGTGTCGTACAACGTTTTCAATGTCTTAGTGTATCTGACTTATAGAGAACTCAGCTTCAAGTGTTCACTGATTACACAACAATTTTGTGTGTGTGGTTGTTTTTTATTTCTCCTGACTAACATTTGTGAGCTTGACGCGTCCACAGTGTTTCCGTACGTGCTACGCAACAGCAATGTTTTTCATCTATTTTCCAAACCTTTGATCTGAGTTTGGCTCTTCTATTTCTCCAAATGGCATCTTACTCAAGAGACACAGGAGAAATTTCTGACAATGTCCATTGCGTCAGATGAGCTGGACAGAATACTCACCTTGTAGTAGTCTATTCGGCCCTGGTCGTCGAGTTCTCCAGTGTCCGACCAGCCGTTCTCCATGACAAAGATCGGATAGCCAGGGTACCGCTGGGCGAGCCAGTTGAACAGCTTGCGGAAGGCCCAAGGAGTGCTCTGCAAGAATAATGCAGCAATTAGACAGCTTACCGAGTGTGCTGGCACGAAGGACAACGTAGAAATGTATAGGTGGTTCCCTTCGTCTTTTATCGCCTAGTATGTGAAACTGCTATACAATACTGCAGGCAGCAGAAATGTGACTTGCGATACCCTTAACATAAAAAATGTGGCCATTTGGTAGAGGAGGGGAAGACATTGTGCTATCTTGTAAGACACATAACGGATGTCGGACGAGGCAAGAAGTCAGCTATCACAGGAAAAGAGGGAATTCTCCGCTAAGAGGAGTCCACTGGTATGCAATATAAGCCTCAGGTTGGGGAAGAAATTTTTGGTTATCTATATGTGGAGTACGACGTAGTACGGAAGTGAATCATGAGCTGTGGGATACACGCGAGTAATGGAATATGTGGAGAACACTGAGTAGAAGAAAGGACAGAAGGATAGCAAATGTGCTAAGATGTCAAGGAGTAGCTTCCATGGTACTAGAGGCAGCAGTAGGACATACAAACAGTACGAAGTACAGAAACTGGACTATACAGGGAGTTTCAAAATACTTTTGCAAACTTTGCAGCTAGGTTCTTTACACCAATAAAAGAAAAAATGTCCACGTAAACATATTTCCAAAAATCCTTCGTTTTCGAGTTATTAATGAAAGTTAACAATTTAGGTGATTGGAGCTCATTAACACACAAACTCATAATAAATGAATAACGTCCCTGTAGACAGCACCTGTATGACATGCTGGGAGAACGTATTCCAGCCCACATATTACACCTGTGTTGATGTCTAGCCTATTATGTAGCATGAGGACAGCTATTGACCTATGTGTGTTGGTTGTGGAAATTTGTTATTTCACCTCTTCGATACGTTGCTTCTTCTGTAAACAGAACTTAAGAGACAAGTAAAGAATTCGGAGACAAACAACGGGTGGGCAGTTCGTGCCATAAACCATTGGGAGAAGTTTCCCCTGTGGGTGATCAGTAGGCGTAAGGGCTGCACACCTTGAAAATCGTAAAGATACATGACTTGCTCGTGAAGTATCCCCCTTGTTGAAGTTGGAGATGTACCACATTCCAGGGCCACATATCTTGCGCTGATGGCTGGCTCTTCTTTGATAGACCGTAGGACGTGCTTTTCCTTGTCAGGCGTACGAGCAACACGTGGTCTTTTACGATCAATAGTTTGTGGTGCTACGGATCCGATCACGGCAACGCGGTGATACATAGCTCCAAAAACTGGATGAATCGGTTGTCTTCGGTCGGGAAACGCCGTCTGATAGAGCCTTGCAGCCTCGTTCCATTACAGTTCGTGTGGCTGTGCATAAAAATCATGTGTGCCTGGTCACGAAATGAATAATCTGCCATGTGTGAACGGAGCCCTCTTAGACAAAGCGCTACCTGTCGTAATTATACACAATGGACGCGTTGGAGACAGGCAAATAACGAATGCAAACAAGTATCGCCGGCAAGGCAACGCTATCTAGAATGCAACGAGTCAAATGGATGCATAGCTACGTGAGGGTGTTAGGTTATACCTGGGAAGTCACTCAACGTCAACTCGAAAGCAAAGATTTTCGGACATATGTTCATATGAACTTGTCTCTCGCATTGGTGTAAGGAACTTGCCTCCAAAGTTTGTCAGTCTAGTTTTGAAAACTCTGTATGCAAAAAATAGCCGAGGACTTCGAGTATAGTCTCCTCCAAGTCTCTAGTTCAGTTTCAGCAAATGTATCACAGAGCAGAGAGACAGTGTCCAAGACAGATAGATATGAGTGACTCTCTGAACAGCGATGCCACGAACCCTGAGCCAGCTGGATGCCGCCTGCGGTGCGTCCGTGTATTCCCCGAGAACGACGCCCGCGTCGTAGTCCATGGAGGGGTCGTAGCCGCTGGAGCCGTCTGAGACTGGGTAGGCCGTGTAGTGGTTCAGTCCGTAGAAGTCAGACGTGCCTGGAACAGTGCGGTCCGTACTTAATACCTGATACAACATTTGTACAAATACAGAAGTTTCTTTGTTTACCTGTGCAACAAACAGACCGCAGTCAATACTTTATAAGTTGCACAAGCTAACAGATTTTTCTCTCAACGATAGAAAACGCAAAATACTGAGTTGTGTCAAGATTCGCTGGCACCAAAAACGTCTGAAAGGTAAGTTCACTACACTGGGTGCACATTAAATCGATTAAAATATCTTTTTACCTTATTTTCATTCCTGTGCAGTTTCTATTGCGAAGCTAATTTCAAATGTCACCATATGTAGCTCAGTGTATTTGTACATCTTCGTTTTTACCATTGTCTGATTTAAAAATCCATTTCTATGGGCTGTAGGTTTATAAACATTTGAAAACAGCTTCATAGCAAAATTGCGAAATAATGAAAACAAAACAAAAGGATATTCTATGATATCGAAATGGAATCAGAGTGGTAGAATGGTGTAATTCTGGAATATTGACATATACATGGTGATATGTATATCTTTGAAATGGAGTCGTTTATGTCTAGTTGTTATACCGGATAAAGGTACGCATTTGTGTCTTGTAGGGTAAGACGTTAAAAGCGACGCATAACTACTACAAATATGACAAACTAGCTATCAGTTCATGAAGATAATCCGTAGTATTGGACTGGTACTCCTAGAGAACATGTAATGAGCGTCTACACTGTGATAATAGCTGTACAGCGCACAGGAACGGCACTTTCTTTGCTGCAATAAACAAAAGTTTCTTTTCGTTTCACGCTCGGATAGACCTTTGGGAGAGTGATTGCTTGCACACTATTCTTCCACGTCTTATACACTGAAGAGTCAAACAAACTGATATACCTGCTTAATATCGTGTATGGCTCCTGCGAACATGCAGAAGTGCCACAGCACGACGTGCCATGGTCTGGACTAATGTCTGAATTAGAGCTGGAGGGAAATGACACCATGAATCCTGCAGGCCTGTCCATAAATCCGTAAGAGGATGAGGGAGTGGAGATCTCTTCTGAACAACACGTTGCAAGGCATATACTCAATAATGTGAGTTCTGTGGTCAGCGGAAGTGTTTAAACTCAGAAGAGTGTTCCTGGAGCCACTCTGTAGCAATTTTATGACGTGTGGGGTGTCTCATTGTCCTGCTGAAATTGCCCAAGTCCATCGGAATGCGCAATGGACATGAATGGTTGCAGGTGATCAGACAGTGTGCCTACGTACGTGTCGCCTGTCAGACATATCAGGGGCCCCATATCATTCCAACTGCATAAGCCCCACACCATTACAGAGCCTCTACCAGCTTGAAAAGTCCCCTGCTGACGTGCAGGATCCATGGGTTCAAGAGTTTGGCTCCATGCCCGTACACGCCCACCCGCTCGATACAATTTGAAACGAGACTAGTCCGACCAGGCAACATGTTTCCAGTCTTCAACAGCCCAGAGTCAGTGTTGACGGGCTCAGGCGAGGCGTAAAGTTTTGTGTCGTGCCGTCATCAAGGGTACGCGAGTGGGCCTTCGGCTCCGATAGCCCGTGTCGATGATGTTTCGTTGATGGCCCACAACTGAAATCTGCATCAGTTTGCGGCAGGGTTGCATTTCTATGACTCTGAACGATTCTGTTCAGTCGTCGTTGGTCGCGTTCTTGCAGGATCTTTTCCCGGCCCCAGTGATGTCGGAGATTTGATATTTCCCGGATTCCTGATATTCAAGGTACATTCATGAAATGGTCGTGCGGGAAAATCCCCACTTCATCGCTACCTCGGAGATGCTGTGCCCATCGCTCGTGCGCCGAGTGTAACATCACGTTCAAACACACATCTTGATAACCTGCCATTGTAGCAGCAGTAATCGATCTAACTGCGCCAGACACATGTTGTCTTATACAGGAGTTGCCAACCGCAGCCCCGTATTGTACCTGTTTACGTCTCTCTTTATTTGAACACGCATGCTTCCACTAGTTTCTTTGGCGCTTCAGTGTATGTCTGGTTTTTATACGCATCGAATCTACAAGAATGTTATTTCAAAGCTTGATGCCTGTTTCTTGATTGTGCTCTGGTAACTCCACGAGAAATTAGCCATTTTGCTGTGAGACTCTGTAAGCTGATATTTTTCATCGTTTGTGTTTTATTCACACAAACGTAAAATTAAGCTGTGACTGTTCACTCCACGCTTCTTTGTATGTACTTGATGTTAAGGCATTCTGAAAGTGATAGGTCAAAGAAGATCAGCAATATCAATGAATCAAAGCATGCACCTCAAGTTACACAAAGTGTACCTACATGATTAGTCACTTCATGCCTCTCTAAGTTTTCATTTTCTGATATTTGTATGACATAACTGAATCCAGTAGTGACTCATTAACAGCGAAGCTAAAGATATTACTATCGCTTCATGTCGTCCAAAACTATACTTTTCTCTGTATTGTGGCCTAATTCCCAGTTTGATATTTTGGCAAGCATAACATGATGGTCATGATGGTAAGCTAGTATACGCAATTCCTCATTCACAACATTTATATTTGAGAAAAATCTGGCCCGGTAAAATAACCTGAAACAGTGGAATACTCTAACCAAATTGCAGAAAAATTTTACAATATTTCCGAAATGCACGAGAGCAACATCAAGATAGAAATTTTGGTTTGGGTAAGACTGCTCCCTAACTTCTCTTTTCGAGACAATGTACTGTTCCATTATGAGAGACTTTCGTGTTTGATGGAAAAGAACAAGGAATAAAAACGATGAAGTATTCCTTGAGTGTAAGTAGCTCGGTCCCTACGTCTCCTACTTGTGGGAAAGTGATTTGTGCGTGGCGTTCGAACATCATTAATCATAAGTATCTCTGGGGTTTCACAAGAAGACTGCACGGAAACTGCAAGGCACCCAGAAAACAGACACAAATCAGTGGCTAGAGCATGTCTCCAAGTTTTGAATTTACGTTACAAGTGCTCAGTATAAACATTACTTGCTATGTGGCAAACATCAATACTTTAGGCAAACTCTTACCATATGAAACTTCCTGGCAGATTAAAACTGTGTGCCCGACCGAGACTCGAACTCGGGACCTTTGCCTTTCGCGGGCAAGTGCTCTACCAACTGAGCTACCGAAGCACGACTACCGTCCGGTACTCACAGCTTTTACTTCTGCCAGTACCTCGTCTCCTACCTTCCAAACTTTACAGAAGCTCTCCTGCGAACCTTGCAGAACTAGCACTCCTGAAAGAAAGGATATTGCGGAGACATGGCTTAGCCACAGCCTGGGAGATGTTTCCAGAATGAGATTTTCATTCTGCAGCGGAGTGTGCGCTGATATGAAACTTCCTGGCAGATTAAAACTGTGTGCCCGACCGAGACTCGAACTCGGGACCTTTGAGTGCTAGTTCTGCAAGGTTCGCAGGAGAGCTACCGTAAAGTTTGGAAGGTGGGAGACGAGGTACTGGCAGAAGTAAAAGCTGTGAGTACCGGACGTGAGTCGTGCTTCGGTAGCTCAGTTGGTAGAGCACTTGCCCGCGAAAGGCAAAGGTCCCGAGTTCGAGTCGCGGTCGGGCACACAGTTTTAATCTGCCAGGAAGTTTCATATAGCGCAAACTCCGCTGCAGAGTGAAAATCTCATTCTGGAAACATCCCCCAGGCTGTGGCTAAGCCATGTCTCCGCAATATCCTTTCTTTCAGGAGTGCTAGTTCTGCAAGGTTCGCAGGAGAGCTTCTGTAAAGTTTGGAAGGTAGGAGACGAGGTACTGGCAGAAGTAAAAGCTGTGAGTACCGGACGTGAGTCGTGCTTCGGTAGCTCAGTTGGTAGAGCACTTGCCCGCGAAAGGCAAAGGTCCCGAGTTCGAGTCGCGGTCGGGCACACAGTTTTAATCTACCAGGAAGTTTCATATCAGCGCACACTCCGCTGCAGAATGAAAATCTAATTCTGGAAACATCCCCCAGGCTGTGGCTAAGCCATGTCTCCGCAATATCCTTTCTTTCAGGAGTGCTAGTTCTGCAAGGTTCGCAGGAGAGCTTCTGTAAAGTTTGGAAGGTAGTAGACGAGGTACTGGCAGAAGTAAAAGCTGTGAGTACCGGACGTGAGTCGTGCTTCGGTAGATCAGTTGGTAGAGCACTTGTCCGCGAAAGGCAAAGGTCCCGAGTTCGAGTCTCGGTCGGGCACACAGTTTTAATCTGCCAGGAAGTTTCATATATCGCACACTCCGCTGCAGAGTGAAAATCTCATTCTTACCATATGCTTCTCAACATGTCATGGTCAATATCAGTGACTGCACTAAGGATCCTTCCTTGTCACTTATTCAGATTTAGTGATGGTAGAGGCAGAGACTATCTTTTACATAACCCCACAATAAGAAATGACGTATACATAAGGCAGGTGGTTATAGGGACCACTAAAGAAGAGGAGCATTGTGATGGGGATTACGTCCAAACCAACGCTGAAGTAGCTGGATGCTGAGATAACCACGAACGTCTGAAAAAGTATAGCGGAACACCATTATGTTGCGAAATGAAATCTCCACTGTCTTGCTGTAATCGTGCGGAATAAGCCACAGCCGCAGCATGATCGGGTACACAAAACCTGTCACAATCTTCTCTGTAAAGAAAAATGGTCCTTAAAACTTTTAAAGAGGACATGGCACGAAAGAAGTTAACTTTAAGTGAATCATGAAAGTGTTCTACAATTTTTTATGGATTTTCTGTGCCAAATAAATGTATATTTCGAAAATTCACCTTTCCAGATACATGAAATGCGGCTTCATCACTGAAAACCAACTTTTATATATGTCTATGGAAGCTTTCAAGTAGTGGTCATCTGGAACCCTTGAACCTCTTACGAATAGTTCAGTATAATGGATGGTATTCAAGATGGTACAAGCCCATCAGGCCAGGCTAACAGTAGATGCTGTGATGGGTATTGTTTACTCACCCCTGATGTATTCCACCTCCTGTGGTGTGAGCTCCACGAGTCGAGACCTGGGGTAGCCCGCAGCCTTACTGTTTGCCGCAATCCTCTGCTTCACCACCTCAGGCCAGTCTCCCTCGGCCGTGAAAATCGGGTGATTGTACAGGCCAGACTGGAACATAAATTCATTAGCTGAAGGCAGTTTTCAAAGTGCGGTATGTTACGCTAGTATTTCCTCCACATATACCGTCTTAAATCTGCATAATTAAATGGTTGCATCTATATATAGTGTGAAAAATAATTTTGGCAAAATATATGGTATTTCTTTTCATTCTTGGAAGAAGTACTGAGGATAATTAAGTGCCAAGTAGCGCTATAGATTTGGAGCCTAGGAAATTTCTCAAGCGCTTGTGAGTATTAACCTACCGAAGGACAGAGTGTCCTGGCAGTGACACATGTCTGCCACACCATGGGCTATGCTTGACAACATCAGCGTGTCCAATTGTGACATGCTCCAAATTAAGGCAACAGCAGAAGATCTCTGGTCACTTATATTAGATCCCTTCTAGCAAGCTGCTCGCCAGCTGAACTTACCAATTGGAATTACTTGCGACAGTTTCTGTGCTGCTGGACTCTTCCAGAATTCTCAGTGATCGAGTTGCAGACAAACTCTGGCTATGGAATAGGTTCCGAGTGGGACATTCACTGTAGTAAGTAAAACGTAAGATAGTCATTAATCTGAAGATTGTTTTGAATACCATGGTGTCCCACTAAGCATAGATCCTGTTAGAGGTGGTATGCTGTTTCAGTCCTCCGTAACTGTACAGACTTTTATTTCGCCCCTGATCTTCAGACACCTTGTGACATAGATGTTTCATATTGTGTGTGACTTCTCTAAAGTGCTGTCTGGATCTGACGTACAGAGGAGTATATCGTTTTGGTGAACGCTGATCTGAAGGGTAGCTAGATACTTAGGTCAGGCTTGAAAGAGACAATTTATTTGTTAGTAGGCGAAGCTAACAGATGTCCAAAAATCTAAATCTACATCTATACTCTGCGAACCACTGTGAAGTTTATGGCACAGATAATAAATGAAGGTTGTGGTAACAGACTGATTTATAGCATAGCTGAGGTCTACATTCGTTGTTGGCAACATTTGCGCCATATTTAATGCACAACATTGTGACACCATGTGAATTGTGCTTTGTTGTTATTTTAACCATATCTACTTCCGGTTTGTAGCCTCTGTAGCAAACATTCGCTTAATTCATAAAAGCACTTGTCTTTATAAATTTCTAAAACTGTAAATTACATTGAGAAACACTGTTGTGATGGTAGTGGTGCAATAGTTGAGAAACTTTATTTGCGTTCGGCAGTACTGTAGTTCAAATTTCCATTTAGGTGCTACATTTTATACACACAAACTATATTTTTCATCCACATTGATGTTTTTTCCTTTTTAACAAAACTGACTGAGGCAAATAGAGGACTGGATCCAGTGAAGACGACGCTTCAGATTTCGTACCCAATACATTCCCTTCCCGAGCTTGTGCTTTGTCATAAATTACCTCTCGTCGACGGGGTGATAAAACCGCAATATTCCTATTCTTTTTGTTCAATGTTCAGATCATCCCAGCAGAGGTTAGCTATTTTACGAACCTGAAATCACTAATATTCCGGTTATATGAAATAGTGAGAAGGCGCAATATCGGTAAGTAGCTGAATTACGTTACACGAAACCCTTGTATTGTGTCGGAAATAACCAATTATGTTCTGAAAAGATCGATGTCATTTTTTAAATGGAGGCAAAAAATCGCAAAATGTTCTATGTATTTGTAGAACCTATCTGTATTATACTGATACAATGGCTCACATAAGTGATCAAAAGACATATTTACACTCTAGGAAAGAAACGACGTACAGGAAGGTATTATCTAAATGGAATGGAAATCGGTAAATGTGATGTATGTGTACAGAAAAACAAATGATTACATTTTCAATTTGTGAAGCTCTTGGTCTTGAATAAATCATCCAATTTGTCTGAAATTGTAATTATTTGTGTGTCTGTACTTGCAACTGACATCTACCTATCTCCTTCGTGGCACGGTACACCGTAAGAGTGTAGCTTTGTTATGCATGTTAATTCATGCATATAAAGACTGTAAACAACGCTAATAAAGTCATTCAGTGTGTTACATTCCATCTTTAATAGTATATGTTGACTAATCCTGATGATAAAATTTTGTCTTGTTATTATTAGAGATATAAGACACAAGAACAGTCCTTAGCGCATTGTCTCGTAATGAAAGAAAGGCTTAAGCAACGGTTCTACAGATTTAAGTTGTATTAACCTGGGATGAGTTGATATTAAAGTATCGTGTTAGTAAGAGCCTTCTTCCTCCGTCTGAAGCAAAGTAAACATCCTTATTGTAATACAGCGCTGGAGTGCTGTTGGGAAGAAAGTTTATAAGAATTCCTGGTACTTACGTAGAACTGCATCTTGCGTTCTGCTGCCTCAATGTCTGCTGCAGAATCGGTGGCAGGTTCGTACCACATGTTGTTAATTGTGATACCGACCTTTCCTGCGAAAAGAGAGGTACATGCCAGTCATACTGGTACATTCTGTACGATAGCTAAGAGAAATAATACACTAGACACTAACAGTTGGATAAAGTTTAAGTAGAACGATGTAAACAGAAAGAATTGGTACCATGCATGACAGTTTCGAAAGATAGGAAACTGTTATGAATGAAATATACATAACTAATGTAAATGGATATCATAATCCTAACTTCTTCAGAAGGAGTCGTAGATGATTTGAAAGTTATTCAGAAAATTCTCGAAAATGTGAAGAGCATTTTCAAGTCAAAGTTCGCTGAAGTTATTTACCATGGGCAAAATTAAACAGTAGTATGTGGTGTTGAGGCCTAAAGTTGGGAGCTGATGACCTTTTAACGGCCTAAATCACTAGTTATCATCATCATCAGACCCATAGTGTCACATCGATTCTCAGTTACACGAATTTTGGGGATAAACAATTTGTGAATTCCGTTGGGGCGAATCAAATGTCATGTGAAATCTCTGTGCTGTGTCTAGCTTATTAGTTAACTCGATTTTTCGTACAGAACTTGCATATTCAGTCATCAGGTATACTCAAGTATATCTTATTGAATTGTTACCTAGTTGAACAGTGTGGCGCTGAGAACAGGATTTTGTACTGAGATGGTGTGTCATGTGAAAGGAAAATCCCTAAGTTTTTAAGGGAAATAATTACGAGTCGTTGTGTTTGGAAAATCTAATGGGATAATGCCAATGTGATTATGTAATAGGTAATTGTAAATTACGCTTATGGAGGTAATTTTTTTCTGTTCCTTATTATGGTAATCTACTATTAAATCAGAGCAACTAATCTTCAGGAATACTAATTTTAATCATGGAAAAGGTAATAATTCCCAGCCCCTTCTAACTACGTATTTTTCTTTTACCTTTTTCTTTTCTACTATTTCTTTACTACCGCCACATTTCGGTTATTAATGTTAATGTCTATGATTATTAGCACGCCACACTTCAATGACATCAGAACGAATGTATAAACAGAAGATTAGATTAGATTAGATTAGTACTTGTCCCATAGATCATGAATACGACACTTCGTAATGATGTGGAATGTGTCAGGTTAATAAAAGGTGTCTATACAAATATTACATTAGACAAAATATTACATGACACTCAATATTTTTTTTTGTGGAGGTTGGGAAATTACCCACTTACTATATCCAAAAACTCATCTAATGCGTAGAAGGAGTTGCCATTAAGAAATTCTTTTAATTTCCTTTTAAATACTATATGTCTATCTGTCAGACTTTTGATGCTATTAGATAAGTGACCAAAGACTTTTGTGGCAGCATAATTTACCCCCTTCTGAGCCAAGGCTAGATTTAACCTTGAGTAGTGAAGATCATCCTTTCTCCTAGTGTTGTAGCCATGTACACTGCTATTACTTTTGAATTCGTTCGGATTGTTAATAACAGATTTCATAAATGAATATATATATTGTGAGGCTACAGTGAAGATTTCTAGCTCTTTAAATAAGTGTCTGCAGGATGATCTTGGATGAGCTCCAGCAATTATTCTGATACACGCTTTTGTGCAATGAACACTCTTTTACTCGATGATGAGTTAGCTCAGAATATGATGCCATACGAAAGCAGAGAATGAAAATAGGCGTGGTAAGCTAATTTACTCAGATGCATATCGCCAAAATTTGGAATGAACCTAATAACATAAGTAACTGAACTCAAACGTTGTACAAAATGTACAAAATTCGAACTAATCAACAGTAATTAATGTTAAAATTGGCGTCTTTATTCTACAAATACTGAGTTAGGCAGAATTTACAGAATTAGAACGAATATCTAAGATTACAAATTACACTTTTAACAGACCTACACGACCCTTTACGTGATCTGCAATTCGAACGTTAGTTGCTTTCAGCATCGTGTTAACATCTAAACTCGGTGGATTTTGTCTTATAGCTTGAGCTAGATTGTCTCCTAACACCAGCGATTATTAGATTATGTTCTGCAGAGGATGAAGTTCAGGAAAGCACTGTTGGGTTTCCTTTAAAAAGAAAGAGGGAATGCAAAAAAATTTAAAAATTGGAATGGAGTATTGGCATGAGATTCAATTGTTTACTGGGAGATAAGCTTACTATTCCTCTTTAACAGTACTATATTCTGTAACACTGGTTATCGAAGTTGATTGTGCAATAATGCTATTTTGTCTTGCACAGCGATCGTGAGAGGAAGATGTGGGTGCACACAGAAAGTCATTTTCCACTCGCCACATTTGTAAATGGAGTAGAATAGGGACTGGCAAATATACTCTCCAGTATGCGTTGTACAATGAGGTGCGTACGTAAATGGGAGATCTACCCGAAAAAAAACTTATAGGCCTCACCTGTCGAGGTCCGTCGCTATATGGCTTGCGTGAAATGAGAAAGGTTCTAATAAACTCCTCAAAATGATTCAGGACTTCATTTATCGGTTCCCTTAATACGGATAATCAAGTTCGAATACACATGCTCACATTTGCCTCTCTCCTCGTCAACAGAGCCACCTTTTACCTTTCTGGGTCTCTCGGTACTTCTCGTCGTAGAGGCGGTAGGCGCCGGCGTGTGCCATGAGCAGGGTGTAGGCCGCCATGTAGTCTCCCACACCTGACGAGTTGATGCCCGGGGCGATCGTGAAGCCTCCAGAGTAGCCCATGACAAAACTGGCCGGCTCGTTGAATGTTTGCCACCACTTCACCTGCTCACACAACATGTGGTTCGTTCATTAAACATGATTATAGATCACATTCTATGTTTGTTTATTATAATTCATTGGATCTCACCTGATGCTAATTGTGTGGTAGACCAATAAATGTCTGATACCTACAAGCAACAAGTGGTTGAGTAACGCCACAAAAGACACGCTAGTGAGTAAACTATGAGATGATGCCATCTGCAGATGGGACGAAGATCAGATACGACTAGACGACGAAACCAGAAAGCCAGGCACCATATTATTTCAGTAGTGTGCACGTGAGAGGTCGGGTGGCGGGCCAGTATACAGTAATAAGCAGCGTTGTGCTATGTGACATTCCAGCCGATAGCATCACTGTGGGCACCTGTCTGTAGCGTGCACCTAGTGGTGTATATATAATATTTAGCGTTGCTTTTCGAGTTAGTTTAGGTCTGATGAAGTTACCTCGTCACTGTGATCTTAATTCCGGGTGGTATAAGGAAAACGCTAGAAGCATTAAATGAAGAAGCAACAGTGACTGTTCCCCGAACACATGAATTGTTTTCTAGGGACAGTCAGAAGTAAAAACAGTGGCCCAATGTTGTACTGCATTAAAATTTTGTTGATGTGAACAGCTTCATCTGGGAGCATTGCAGCTAGCTCTGAAATCGATCACGACACGATAAACGAACCTGAAGATCATTTTTGCAGTCAGAGGTACATTTATTCGTTAACTCATGATAAGACAGTGTTCTCACCTACTATCGCGGTTGCAAGTTTCAGTACACCTATTTTATCAGAATAGAACTCTCGTAGCTTTTTTTTTTGCTACTAGTTTCTCTATGTCAAGACGGCGTCGTTTCTGTTAAGCTACATATTTTTAGTCTGGAGCGA